>NW_028261381.1:97716840-98390590 GCF_051295495.1 Thamnophis sirtalis
CTATCATGGAGCCTTCTTCAAGTAATGCTGTATCCAAATACAGTAAGAGGTAAGAAAGCTTCCTTCTCCAATTCAACTGACAGATGAAAATGTTGATTTATGCTGCAATTTAATTCATGTTTTCTTAATAATGGATCTTGTTGCATTGGAAAACACTTATATTCAAATCAGTTAATCAGTATGAACATCAGAACCTATAAATGCCATTCCTTAATTTCACTTGTTTACATTCTGTAACATTTACAGATACAAAATGGCCCTTCATTGGACGATGATTGTAGACAGCTGAAGAGAATGACATAACTTTTCCCCTTCTAAGCTGTGACATAAACTTAATAAAGTGGTCAGAGCTGAAACTCTTTTGAAATCTTGATTTTGTTGACAAATTATAACAGTGGAATCATCTTTGAAATAGTTTTCTCTGTATCATTTGATGAACAGGAACTCTGTACAAATGTAGACTGGAAGACAAGGACATCTGAGGTTAGTGCTGGTTTTCGCTTTTGAACATAAACTACTAGAAGTCACTGTTCATCCCTTTATTGCTCTGCAGGACTCAGGTCATAACTTACATGTCCGAACAAAGCAGCTGGCAGGAAAAGAAAAGGGCATCCAGCATTCCAGCAGACTGTTTTCTTCTCAAACCAAGAAAATAGTTTCTGGCACTAACTAGATTGTAGATCTTATTATAGAAAGTGTTTGGCGCCACAAAAAGAGAGATACTTTCTGCCACTATCTGCCATAAAAAAACTCAATGTTCTTCTTGTAAAAAAACAGAAAAAAAGTTGAAGTCAATATGCCATCCTAATGTGTCCAGCATCTATCTCCATAAAGAAGAGAAAAGATGGCATTGAGTAGCACATTATAATTTTGTCCGTGATAATTTAATTATATAGATTCTTATCATAATATTGATATTAGTGACCTCTGCCCCAAAAGTGCTTTTTAAAGGGCAATTGGACTTCCTTGGAATTTTTTCCTCCTTGAAAACGTTTCACTTCTCATCTAAGAAGCTTCTTCAATTCTGGATGAATGGTTGGTCGTTAGCTCTCTGAGACTCCTTTAGGCCTCTTGGGCATGTATCTGTACCTTCAGGTCACCTGAATCGGAGTGCAAATGAGAGTGGAATCTTTTGAGGATTGCTAAAAGGACTGTATTGTAAACAGAAAATAGGTGGTGTTCTATCCCTCGCCCCTCTGTTGAGAGAAGGCTGTTCTATTTTAATATAGATGGGCTCTTTGACCAGATTTTAGAGGTCCTCTACCACTGGTTTGAAATAGATCATGTATATTAAAATGGAACATTCTTCTCTCAATAGAATCAGAGGATATGACACCACCTATCTCCTGTACACAACACAGTTCTTTCAGCAGTCCCAAGAAGGTTTCACTCATTTACAATCCAATTCAGGTGGCCCTCCTGAGGTCACAGATAAACCCCAAAGTGGCCTCAAGGATTTTCAGAGAGCTAAGGGCTGATCTTCAGAGTGCTAACAGCCAAAGACTGCCAGGGGATTATTTCCCCATCATTCAGCCAGAACTAAACAAGTTTCTTGGATGAGAAGCAAATCATTTTTAAGGAAAAAAACAAACCAAGAAAGTCCAGTTGCCTTTTGAAAAACATATTTGGGACAACTATGACCTGGATGATTGAGAATCTCCATAGACATATAGTGACCTGCGTATTTCTGGTAAAGATACTAACGGTAGAGCATCACGCTTCCCCTTTCCCCCTTTCCCCTCTAAGGTTACTTTTTCTTTGAAAACTGCTTAAACGTAAAATAGGGGGCAACTTAACTATAGGTCTATTCCAGGTAAATGAAAATACTCAGGCACCCTCTTCTAACAGAGGGATATTTTTAGATGTTACAGCTTTGAGGAGTCCATGTCATTGTAACAAGGAAGTACTCTCAGAATGACCGTCTTCTGCCCAGTAGTTTTTGAGAAAATAATCCTCAACAGCTTTCAGGCAGCAGGTTAGGGAACTTCTACACCCCAGTGACAGAAAAGCCATTCAGTTTCCATCTTGTAAAATCTTTCTTGTTTCTTTTTTGTTATTTAAAATGTCATTGCAGTCAGTTTTACTTTTTCACTAAAGTATCTTTGTTCTTGAAACGTACATGAGCTTAGAGTCCGTATTATCATTCAAAATTGTTATAATCCTTTAGAAATATGGACCATATATCTAAACCAAACAAATAATGTTTTCCTTCACTTTGAGAGAATATAACTGGACACCTGGGAGATGCCCAGTGGGAAAGCTAGATGATGCCTCTGGATTGAAGAGACTATTTTAAACGGATATTTAAATGCCGTATTTAGAATAACACTGGACAAATGCTATTTCAAGTTGCAGGTTCAGAAAGGATGCGGTTGAAGTGTGTAATTTAAGAATACCAGATAACAATAGTAAAGAAGAAGAGAGGAGAGGGGTCGAAGAGGAACACGGTTACAGAAAGAAGAAATTCAACCGCGTTTCCTGCTTTCTTCTGCCTTAACAGTCTGTTTTGAAATGAGTTTAAGGCAGGTAAATTCTGAGGGCAAAAAAAGGGCAGAAAACACCGGGCCAAGGTTTTTCTTTCCACTCTCGGTGTAATGTTTGAAGTCCATAATGGCACACGCAGAAGTTTCTCATTTATTAATCTAGGATTACAGGAAAAAATCTCTGAAAGAAACCAAAAAAGAAAGAAAAAAACCACCCTAAAGGTCCTTTCCTTGCCTTTATGAAAAGCGCAAGCACCTCTCAGCGGATGTTACAGTAAAGAACAAAAAACAGCAACCTAAATTTAATCGGTTTATAAGGTCTGGTGAGAGAAAAGAGGACTGGGACAACCCCAGAGGGGAGGGGAACATTCCTTGCTTAAACTCTTTGCCTTTCCAATGAATGCACAAAAAGAGGGAGGAAAGCCGGGATTAGGAACCCTTGCTAAAACTCAGCGATTGCAAGCCAGCCGCTTGCGCTCCTTTTTTTTTCGGGAGGGCCGCGTGCCGCGCCGAGCAACTCTTTCCACCCCGCCCCCAACCACGAGGTGCTTTCCAGCCCGGCCGCCTCGGGGAAAGCGCGTAGCGTTGAGTCAAAGCCGTTTGGAGCCTGCATGAAATATTAGCGGCAATTGTGCTTACTCATAAGTAGTACCCTTTTATCTCCTCCTCCTTCTTCTCCTCCTTTTTTTCTTTTTCTTTTTTTAAATGCCGTGTCACTTGTATTCAAACAGGGGTGTGACTTCAGATTCTGCTCCCCTCCCTGTTTAGGTCATTCACTACTTCAGGCGCGCTTCACATTGGAATAGAAGTGGTAGCCAAGCTTCAGACGCCGGCTTTCGGGACAGATTTATTTGTGTAAGCTGCGAGAGCAAACTCCTTCGTCTTTGGGTGCAAGATCTGGAAGCGGGAGCAATGGCCAAGTTCTGGTTGTGTGCAGCCGTTGGATTTTACGTGTTGCTGCAGCTTTGCGAAGCCCGAATGGGTAAGTGACGGGTGAATGGAACTCTTATCAGGAACTGAGCTGGGTTAGAGGAAAATGGAACATTAGATGAATACTTCTTCTGCTTGCCAGTGTGTCTAGTAGTTAACGTTGTTTAATCCCAGTGGCGTTTTATTGTTGGTTTGTGAATACAGTTTGTCCATGTGCGCTTTCCCCACTTTGGCGCGCGTACAGAGATATCCGAAAAGTTAGCCCCGAAAACCGTTCGGTAAAAGGAACGGTGAAGTTTGACAGAAGTTTTGCACATCTGGTGCACATTCAGCCGCGGCTAAGGCACTTAGAGATTCATTTTCCCTCACTTCGTTGTGCAAAGCAGATGGGAGAGGGAGAGAGCGCACAAATCCTCCTGCCTTGGACTTGGGTCTCTGCAGTGATGGGAAGTTAATTGTTCACATAAGAGATGCACAAAGCATTGTACCTCCAACGTAATGGAACTGAAAAGTGTTCGTTTGCTTTCAGACGAGACTGCTGCGATCTGGAAGCAGATTTTTAAGACCAGTTGGCAGGAAAAGAGTAGTTTTTTCCAACTTCATCCTACTCTCTCTACTAACGCCCCCCCCCCCCCCCGTCGCCCTTTCTAGTCGTTCCGTGAATAATAAAATGAAATGCTTGTTTGGGAATGAAAGTGGTTTATGTGTTTTTAAAAAAATCACATGCCTCAAATGTCAAAATGCTCTTAAAGTTGATGTGATACAGAGCCATAAATGGTTGCAGTGAAATAACTGTGCCTTTAACAGAGACTCATTGTTAATAGTAATTGCCCAGAGCTGTTTTGAAGGGAACCTATTATCCTTTTACCCTTATTTCTTCTCCCTTTACTCAGCACCCCATATCTGTTCCTGGGGGCTGACAAAACACTTTTAACAACTGTGGCAGTATCTTTATATTATCTGAACATAAAGAAATGAATGAGGGAATAGTTGCTTGGTGAATTTGAAATGGGTGTGTCAAACTGCACATTTCTCAATAAATTTTGGAATCACCAGGATAAAATATCCAGGAAAGCGTGTACAAATATTTCTCTAATGATTGTTATGAGTTTAATTAAACTACATATAAGTTTAATGAAAATAAAATCAAGGTGTTGAGTATGTCTTTTTAAGGCGGGTAGGAGGTGATCCTTATCAGGGTGAGATATTATACATGTACAATATAATACATATTATATTGTATACATGTAACGTATGCATGTGCACAAGTAAATAACATAATATTTCCAGTTTACTATCCACTCTCAACTAATACCTTATTTTATGAACTGCCAAATCTTTGATTGATAAGGACAGCTTGTTATTAGTCTTGGCGCAATCTTTTGTAAGAAAATAGAAGGGCACCCCTGTCCCTCATATATACTCCATTCCTTGGTAAGGTTAAGAGAAAAAGATTTCATGTACATCTTAAGAAAACTTTACATAACATTTTAAGATGGTAGGCAGTGCAGTACATTTCAGGCCAATTTTGTGGCAGGAAATGCCTGTGCAACTATGGATTATTCCTTCCCTATGTGCTGAGATGGAAATAGACTGGGCAACAGAAACAAGGAATATAATCTTTTTCTCTGGGAAGTAAGGCTGAATAAAGTATAGTATCATGATTTGTGATTCATATGTTCATTGACTAGTGAATAGTTTGTAGGTTTCAAAATCCAACAAAACTTTATATTCAGAAGCCAAAGTAGTACCAGAAATTCTTGTATAACAAATGCAAGGCATGCCTCTCCCAAGACACTTTCAGCCTAGTGGGAAGTAATTAAAAGGATTTTCCAGAGGTATAGATGACATTTTTACAGCATCTTTCCAGAATTTATATTACTTCCTTGATAATGATTTATAGAATCCTAATCCTGATGTTGTTTGTTATGGGCCAATAAAACTTCACTAAGAAATCCTGCTTACCCAAAAAGCTTTACTAAGCAGCCTTGGGCACATTACTTTCTTTAAATTTAATCTATACTGTAGGAGGCTGTTGTAGAATTACCATCCCCCATGTTTACATGAGTTATCCTAAAATGAGTGGATTATAATGTGACAATCATAATGAAAAAGAAAACCTTATATACATTTATACCATCAAATCAGAATTTTAGAAATATTTGAACATGCCAGTGATTGCAAAGTTCTTGCCCTGTCATAGAGGATAATAGCTATATGATGTAGGTAATATTGTATTGTACAAATTTCAGAAAGTCAGTCTATTAAAGTATAGCTACATGGATCATATCTTTCAGTTCTCCATTTTCAGTATTAGTTGGAACATAATGTGTTTTATTCATTTGGTGAATTCAGGTCCATGTATGATGGTGAATCTCCAATACTTACTCGTTTAAAATCTTTTCTGATAAGCTATTTAAATTGACAGTTAGGTTAAAGTTGCCTCAATTTCCGTGAATGTAGTCATGTTGATCGGGTATGGACATAACATGTTTCTTAGCTTCTCTTTTTTCGCTTTATTTCTGTATGAAGTAATGTCTTCCATTTCCTGAAACGTCTTTGAGCCAGAACTCATCAAAACTTAATTTTACATTTTCCTTTAGATTTTTATGTGCAATTACTTGATCCACTTTGTACTGTTAACATATAACTTAAGGTGTTAAGGTCTTCCACAGCTTGGGACAGGTTTCTAAGGGACTGCATAAGGAACTGCACACACATACACACACACACACACACCCCTACCTACCTACCTTCTGGTGGTAGTAGTGCACTTACAAAGCACTTTCACAAAACCAATTCCTCTCAATCATATCTCCTGTTATTTTATACCAGAAGACCTACTTTTATTCCTCCTTCAACATATTATTTGTATTTTGATCTTATTTTATGCCTTGTAGCATAGAAATTTGACCATAACTGGGAGAACTAAAGCACTCAATACCCTCTAGTATCTTAGAAAGGAAAATATTGATCAGCAAAGGGGTCAGTTTCCCTAGTCAGCTTGACCTTCTGAAGCGTTGCCTCATTATGCAGAGCTACTTAACTTACTGTGTAACTTCTATACATTTTAGTTGTATTTCTATGATAGGTAAAGTTGAAATTGTTTTTCAGATGAAATCAGGGGTTCCTGACAGAAGTAGAAGTGAGAACATCTAGTCCAATTTGTGCTCAGTGAATAATAGGTAATGGGGAAGCCCCTTCAGCATCTTCAACAGAGGTCTGAGGATAGTTTGCTTAAAAGCCTCCAGCAACGTAGAATTCATCAGTTTCCGTGGCATTTTGTTCAATTACATTTCACAAATGTAGGAAATTTTTTTGTAATGTTTAACCAGTGTTTATTCTTGCAATTTCCACCTAGTGTTCTAAGCTCTGTTTTAGGAACAATAGAACAATTCTCTTGCAACTTTTGCATGTCATGTTTTTACCAGTAAATGCAATTATTGACCTTCTGGCATTCATCTGAATGCATTAAGGCTTGAAGCAGATTTGACCTCCAAGTGTTTTAAAGCAGGCTTCAAAAACACCTACAAGCAGATGTGAGCACAACCCTTCTTCAGACTTTATGGCTGAATGTATGCAGTTTGCAGAGCTGCCTTCATGGCACCATTTTACAAGCCCTCACGTGTTCAGGCTATAATGCAGCAGGCTAAATTTACTGGCTTTTGCAAGTGTTTCCGTTAGAACTTGTTATCCAGCCCCCACACCTTCCTGGTTGCTTTTCTGTGATGTGCTTCAGTATGTTTAGTATTCTTAAAACATGTTGTCTAGGCTGAGCTTTTTATTTTTTTAAAAATAAGTGTGAAAGTATACTGAAATGCAATATTTATCATTTTATTTCAGCTGAATATTGTTTTGGTTTTGGCTTTGGCCTACCTTCTCAGAATCATCAGGAATTTAATACAACTCAAGTCCAAAGACAAAGTGTGAGACTGTTATAGGAGTTAACGGAGGGGTTCCAAAAAGGAAGCGGTGTGTGTGTGTGTGTGTGTGTGTGTGTGTGTGTGTGTGTGTGTGAGATAAATGTTTCTGAAGCAGAGTCAAGAAATATGAGAAAAGCATGGGAAGTGAATCAAGAAAGAGTAAAGATCCTCAGAGAGCAATGTAACATGAGCTTGGTTATTTATGAATGATCATAAACAAAAAAGTGTAATACACAATAAGTTTGAAAAAGAAAAATGTAAAAAAGAAAATAGCGGAATAAAATGTATCACCACTGCACTTTATCAGTAAAATATAGCATACACAAGAACAGAAATCCAGATTTCAAGTTAGCAGTTCTAGAGTTGGATAATAGCAGAATAAAAATACTTGAATTTTAGAAATTTAAAATACCAGTTTATGAATTCAATATAGTGAATAAATGAGAAGAGTTAATGTCCCCATCATGGAATAGGGATCCAATAGTCATTCTGAACAATTGCAAAGGATATGTTAATGTCAGAGCCATTTGAATACTGATTTAGATGAAAGGAAAAATTCAATTATTTTCTATAAGATAGTTATAAACCTCAGATTCAAACATTTAATCAATTATCTTTTAAATCAGTTCTAACAAAACATAATATATGTTTAAATTATAGTCTTTGGATTTTTATCTCCCCATTTCTGAATATATTTCATAAACCATATCAAAATATGATAAAGGAAACAAATGTGAAGATTTCAAATCTCTTATTCATTAATATTTGTCTTTTTGTCTATAATTAGTTCTAGTTCAATAAAGAATGTAGCAATAAAATTAGTTGCTTTAAATTTGAAATCAATATATTGTCAGGATAGATCATATATGAGATATTTTAAATAGCAAGTATCGGTAACTGGTAAATTGGTAAACAGAAAGATAAAGCAAAGAGGTGCTTAGAGCACGGGTATTAAACTTGCGGCCCACAGGCCAGATGCTTCACACACTGGCCACCCCCACCCCCGGTTTAGCAAAGGGGGAAAAAGTCACAATACATCACGTGATGATAACGTGACACCACGAGTTTGACACCTCTGGTTCAGAGGGATGAATTGTAATATAATTCTGAAATATGTGAGGATATTGTTTTTACTAAGACCAATTTATTTCCAGTGGATTTATTTTTGACATTTTGATTATACACTACTATATCCAGAGTCCAGTAGAAGACAAACATTTTCAAAGTTACAGCTCATGCAAAGAATGTAATAGCAGGATTAAACATAGTTTTCACAGTTTATAAATACACATACATTTGAATGATTTTCCATTCTGAGATAGAATTTCTTAAGCATCATTCTGTAATATTTCTTGTCTCAGATCTTTCTCTCTTGAGGGAGGTGGGGCAAAGGTTGCTGTACTTCTCATGGAACTTTTTCTATGTGGTATTAAAGTTTCTGTTATAAAGGTAGTCTAAATAAATTTAGAAACCAAAGGTGCAGATATGAAATTAAAATAGCATACACCAAGTCATTTGGCATCTAAACAATAGGTACAAATTACAAATTACATCTGTTCTTTAGATTGTTTCATCTATTTCAAAAGAAAGAAAATGTTGAGAAGAAATTTAAGTATTCATTTGAAACATAATAATACAGTTGCACATGCTTTAGAAGAAGAGCCAGCCTATTTTTAAGCCTTTTCATGAGCATAAAAAAATGAGAGATTGCATTAAGATTCGCACCAATCCCTAAGGGACCCCACAAAGCAGGGGCCAAGAGCCAGAACTCTTGTTTTCAATCAACAGACTGGAAATGGCCTTGAAAAAGGATACAAACCAGATGGTTTGTATCCTTTTTTTCTATACCTTTCAATGGTATAGAAAGCCACTGAGAAGTCAACTAGATCAAGGATGGGAAGCACATCCCCCCAGTGTCCTTTCCACCAGAGATCATCAAAATCAATGCGATTTCCATTTCATATCCAGACCTGAATCCCAACTGAAAGGGGTCCAAATAATCTGTTTTCTTAAGGAACCCTTTGGAGCTGCACTACAACTATCTTCTCAAAATCTTTCCCAGAAAGGGAACATTGGAGATAAGATGTAAAGTGTCTATCAGAGTGGGATCTAGGAATGGTTTCTTAAGAAGGGCACAAACCCCCTGCACATCATCTCCCAGGAAGCTTTTATAAATCAGGGGGAATGCAGATCTACAACACATGTGGCTGCACTCACATTCTGTAGGATCCTGTCCATGTCCTGAGGACTAACAGGGTCAAACCATTCCCAAATAAGTGAGCAAACACCTGTGCCAGGTATCTCTACCAGACCAATGGCTCCACTGACATTCAACTGGGAATGAATCTGAGTGTTTGTTTTTTTTCTGCCAGGAAGTTAGTAAATTCCTCCAGTATGCTCCTGCAGGCAGAATTGGGTGAGTTACAGAGGTGGTATTCAGCCGGTTCTGGTGAACTGGTAGCGGAAATTTTGAGTAGTTCAGAGAACCGTCAAATACCACCTATGGCTGACCCAACCCCTGATTTATTCGCTGCTTCCCGAGTCCCAGCTGATCGGTTGGGTCTTCTTTTGTTGCCCTGCATAGGAGAACGGAGCTGGAAAGCAGGTTAGTGGGGTGGGGAGGGAATGGGGATTTTGCAGTATCCTCCTCCTGCCGATTTAAAAGACCGCAAACATGGAAGTTTCATCAGATTCCTAGTATTTTGCTATTCCAGATGAATGTCAGGAAAATACCCTTTCCAGTCTTAATATTTCATTGGTTTGTGTGTGCTTCAAAACAAGAGCCTGCTTGAACTGGCAGTTGGACCTTTTGCTAACACTGATGATGGACAGTATCCTTCAGCCACTGTATCTGAAGTCCAACTGGCGAGTGTGGTTGGGTGACACGACACACTTTCTCGCAATATTTGAGTTCCTCCCTTCATCTGCCTTGAAAGTCATCACTGAGAGGACTACCTATAATATCCAAAGCAGTATTTTAATTATAGAAAAGCAAATTATGAGAAATTATGTCATTTGAAAGGTTTGTCTAATTCCCACTATCACCCTCTATAATAATTGAAGTTTTAAAACTATCCTTAATCGGCCTACACATAGTCTTTTATTTATTTAGTAACTGTTTGAAGTTACTATAACACTGAAAGCACTGAATTATTTTTCACATACTATTGTAGTATACCCATGGTCACATATCAAAATTCAGATTCATGGTAACTGCCGTGTATTTATGATAGTTGCAGTGTCCCAGGGTTATGTGATCACCTTTTATGACCACAAGTCAAGGACAACATGTATGTATTTAGCAATACTAGTCTTATCTGAATTTAACCAGTGGTGAAACAATTTAGGGTAACCTGCCTTCTCAGGTAGGATCAAAACTGGCTTTTTAGTCTAAGCTCATAAAAGACAGTCTTCATCAGTGCTACCTGCAATATTACCTATGCCAATTTATTATATCAAACCAGAGTATCTTCCTTTTCCAGTATTAAGCAGAACTTTTATCTTTTGGAGAATTCTTTATTCAGTTAATCACCTAATGAAGTAGCAGTAGCTAACCAACTTGAGAATGAGAGAGCATCTAGAACAGGAGTCTCTAATCCCCCGGGACGCGGTCTACTACCAAGTCTTAAGCGGTTCCGAACTCGTCCGCAGAAGAAGTGGATAATCGTGTGCGTCTTGTACCTGTTGTTCATGTGGAACCATCCCCCTGCCTTGCCGGAAAGCTTGGGGAACTCTAATCTAGAAGTTCTAGAGCTATGTTATTATTGCCAACTAAATAGATACAATTATACATTTTCAGAAGTTGTGTTCAAGTCATTTTCACTTTATTTATCTGGATCTGAATTGTTTATTTGAGCACAAGATAGTAATAAACCAGAGATCAAAGAATACTATCATGTCTTTATAATGGATCCCAGCGACTTTCCTTTTTAATTTCACATCTTTTTGTTTTACTGGCAACCATTATTGGGAAAGGTTTTAGAAGTGTAGTGTTAAGTTCACAGTTTAAAAGGCAGTTAGGAAAGTTCAAGGTACTATGGATTGTTTAGTCGTTGGCTCTTAGAAAGATAATGTATTACAGCCTGCAAAATTTCCATAACTGCTTACATCCTCTGCTGTAATAGAACTTTTGTGCAGAAACAGAAAATGTGTGTTATGTATTTCACAAGGCATACAGATACGAACTATTTGTTTAGTGACCATTAGAAGCTAAAGCAGTGCTGAATGAAAAGACTTGCAACCTGTGCCTGAAGTTAAGCCACTGCAACGTCTCTGGGGTCACATAAGCAAAATTCAGACTCTTGGCAGCCCTTCCACATTTAAATTGTATGACTGAAGGGGTGCTTCAACTCCTCCCACATGAGTTCTGGTTCTATGCGGCAAATACTCTTTGGTGAAAGTACCGTAAAAAAAATAGTGGTGGTTCAGCTTCTCCAGTGAAATCATGTGACTCCCCAGCCCCGTAGGACAACACAAATAAGAATGCCAACAAATGGGGAGGGCTGGAAGCAGTTTTGCCCAGTGAGAAAATGCTGGAGGCTGGCTCAGGGAGCACTATAGGAGTCGAATCTGCCCTCAAGTGCAGTCTTTAAGGGACAGGTGCTCTTCCATTGGACCACAAGTCAAAGAAGATGGAAGATCCCCTTGCTCTGTTTATCCTGGAAAAAAATCCAACAGGCAACTGGGAAGAGAGATGATTAAGCACAGGGAGGGCCGGGATGGCAAAATCAGATTCAACTTGCTCAATGGATTCTTTCATTGCAATTCCTAGATAATGTAGCTTTTGGCATACCAAGGTTCTGGGACTGCTTACTGCTCCACAATGCATGGTAATTGATCAAAAGGGCAGAAATGGGTGGAGAGGGGAACATAGGCAGATGGACACAGCTGGAGGCAGTTCTTTACCTTACTGAGACTTTGAGACTGGGAAAAACTAAATCCAGAATGGCTTGGATTTGGGTGGGCACTCGCTGAATGGGGTCTATGACAATTCGCCATGGCCAACTCGCCATGGCCATCTCACCACAGGACAACTCACTGCAGGAAAAGAGTTACATTAATATCAAAGAAATGGTGGAATAAAATAATTAAAGGATGCAAATGGAGGGACAGAATGAAATATGAATGGCAAAAATTAAAGTAATTTTATTTATTTTAAATAATTAAATATAATTGTTAAATTGTCCCACAATGAGTTGTCATGCAGTAAGTTGGCTGTGGCAAGTTGTCCTGTGCCAGGTTGCCGGTGGTGAGTTGACTGTAGCAAGTTGGACTCAATGAGTTGGCTGTGGGTTGGCCACAGTGAGTTGGCTGTGACAAGTTGTCCCATTCCCCACTGAAGGTCCCATGATTCTCAGTTGACAATCGCAATGAGAGTTCCAAAATAGCTGTTGTAAATCATTATGGTCATGTGACATCTCACTTTAGAGCAGTCTCGTTCTCAATTGTAGTTGTAAGTCAAGGTTACTTGTATTTATTTGCTTACCATATGTAGACACTCTAGGAAAACACTTATTAGAAAGCCAAAGTAGTTGTGGTTACTCTGTGATTTTTACACACCATATGGAATAATAATTGAAAATAACCACCTATATGCAGGTTTGGTCTTTTTCTGATTCAGAAATGCTCTTTGTTACTCTTTTTGTTATGAATGTGAATAGTCTTTTAAATTTCCTTAACCAACATCTTGCTCTATAGAGAATTTTAAAAAAAACTTTACTGAATCTAGATCATCACCTATAGTAGTTCATTTGAAATCATATGACCTTTCTTATAAAAATCCACTATAAATTTCAAACAAACATCCTCTGGGCTGTAAAAACTTGGCAAACAGCCTGTGTTTTTTCAGTTGATTTGCACATAGAATCCCAGTTGCAAAGAACAGAATGCCAAACCTGACGGCTTGTCTTCCCTGATTGTCAAACCACAATCAAGCTTTCTTGTAGTGATGAGTTGGCTGTACCATCAGTAGCAGTTGGCTGTGAATTCCCTGCTTCTGCTTTTGATGACCCCACCCTCAGCATGAAAGGAATGTTTGGAAGTCAATTAAATGGAGTAGAATAAAAGGAATGAAAAGATCAGAGAAAAGGAAAAAGGGTAATAAGCAAAGCAGTGTCTTAAAATATTTTCTTTATCACATGGATATTCCAATTAATTGCAAGTACATTTATACAACTTCTTTCTTTCCTCTCTCTGAACTCATGGATATATTTGGTGTTGGCTTTTATTCAAAAGGGAACACTTTTCCAAAACATGTAAAAGCAAATAGGATTTGGTTGTGTTTCATAAGTTTAAGCAGGTTGCAATGCTTAACCCACAACACAATGGAATTTCTATTGCTTTGGTCGAATATTCTACCATTGCCAGCTTATTTTATATTTTCTTCTGTTTTGTTTGTTAAGATGATTAATTCTAAACAGTATTGTGGTGCTATGCAACCAAAGAGAAGTTCTTTTAAGATGTCGTTGATTTGGATAGGAAAAATTAGCTCATGTTTAAATTTAAGCAGCTGAAATCCAATGGACATGCTTAATTTTGGCTGAATCATGTTCAGTAGAACTTTGACTTACGTACCGCTTCACAATGCTTTTTAGCCCTCTCTAAGAAGTTTACAGAGTCAGCATATTGCCCCCAACAATCTGGATCCTCATTTTACCCACCTCGGAAGGATGGAAGGTTGAGGCAACCTTGAGTCAGTGAGGTTTGAACTGCCGAACTGCAGTCAGCCGGCAGTCAGCAGAAGTATATTTGATAATGTTTATAGCATAAACATTTCAGATGAAATGTATCTGACTGGGCTACCCTCCCCCCCACAAAACGATATGCAAGATCTTATATTGATTGCTTTCATTCAACTTTGCCTAGGATTTCTGTAATGTAGTTTAATTTAAAATAAATAGCAAATGGGTTTAAAACTAACATTGAAAAATAGAAATACCAATCTATCTGAAATAATTGTTTGGCTGTGCAAAGTTTATGATGAAAACTCACTTTTAATATTGGTCACAATACTTTTCTCTAGCATCAACTCTAATTTAGAGCAGAACATGATTAAATGTTTATAGTTCTGGTGTCAATGCATGGCTAAGTAATGAAAAATTCTCAAGAAAGGAAATGATTAACAGTGGGTTGCCTGGTTCTATTTTGGAAATAGCATTTGCTTTTGATTGAGTGAATTGCAGCACGGGTGGCGAAAGAAACCCTTCCAAAAGACGTTTTTCCATCTCCAGCTTTGTTTTTCCATTTGTTTGCTACTGGTGATACTCTGGAAAAAAGGGTGTGGTATGCAGTGTCAGACATGTTAGGCATTAAATGTGAATTTTTTATTACTCATTTTGCCATGCAGAGACTCCTTTTTTCTGCTAAGTGTTTTCCATATGGGCAGAGGAAGCTTGTGCGAGAGAGAGACAGAGAGATTGCCTTCCAATACTGCCAAGTCTAAATATGTGTATATATCGAATTGTTAGAAGACTGTTCAAGATACCAGGCAGGGAATAAATAATTTGAAAATGCTTAACTTAATAGTTAAGAAAATTCTGTTTTCAAATAATGCCTACTTACACAAAACTTACCCAAATATTATAACTGTCATCTCTTCCTGTTCTGAATTTTTATTTACAATTGGGTGAATAGTGAATGACAAAAGGTACACTTCAATGTCTTTGCATATAAAGTGAACACTTTTTATTAAGAATTTGCCTAGACATTTCAGCATATTGGATAGTAGGTTGGATTGGTTGTGTCTACTAACTGTTATGAGTTATGGGGACATTGATAGTAAATTCACAGTAGTCATCCAATGACTACCCATACACTGCTATATCCATAAGTTTCAATATCAGTTGAAAAATGATAATGATATATTTCTGCAACAGGGAAATACTTCCTCAAAAAATCTTTGCAAGAGATTCTACAACCAATGTCTAAAATAACATTGTGTACTGATTAGATGTATCTTCCTTGACACCTGAAACGGTAAAAGAAGAAAAAGACTGATTAGATGGTTCTACTGGAACTAGGGAATCAGCCATGAGGCTTAAAAAGTAATTTTGGTCTTCTCCCGGTCTCTGAACATAACCTATCTTATAAAGCTGTTGAGGAGACAAAAGATATGGCAGGCACTATCTATGCTGCTCTAAGTTAATATAATATAAATAAGTAAATAAGAATATTTGTGCTGAATAACAAAAAGAATAACAATAAAAGGCCTGAAAATAATCCTGTAGGTCTCCAACTACAGGTTGTCCTCAACCTACAACAGTTTTTTAGTAACTTTTCAAAGTTACAATGGCATTAACTTTTTCACAATTAATGACCTTTGCAGCATCCCCTTTTTCATGGTATCAAAATTCAGATGCTTGGCAACAGGTTCATATTTATGAGTATGGGCTGTGACCCAATATCATGTGATCATCTTTTGCAATCTTCTGACAAGCAAAATCAGTGGGGAACCCAGATTGACTTAACAACCAGGATGCTAACTTATCAAGTGCAGTGATTCACTTAACAACTGGGGCAGGAAAGGTTGTAAAATGGGGCAAAACTCACTTAACAAATGTCTCGCTAAACAACAGAAATTTTAGACTCAATTGTGATCATAAGTTGACGACTACCTGTAATCCCTTTCATTAGACTATGTCAGCATTTTACCTTTCTTTTTCAACCTAATAACTTCTATAATATTTATGTAATTATGCAAAGATTATTAATCTTTGGTGGCATCCATTATTAACAGGAAGAATTAAGGGGAAATTGTTTCTTTGAAAATTGTAAAAATAATCATAATGTAAAAAAAATACAAGTTTGAATTATGTTTGCATCTTCTTTAATTTCTTTTTTCTGACTGTTCTTTGGCAAATAACTCAAATTAATTTGTTTACTTTTCTGCCCTGACTCTAGACCTCTAGATTTTGTAGTTAAGACTTTCCATATTGCCTGGTTATTGTAATAACTTCTATAAATATGTTCCTTTTGTTGACGCTTGAGTACACAATAAACTGGGCCCAGATCATATCAACTTTCTATTTTTTTGCAGCCTGATTTTCATTTTTAGTATTGCGGAATTAATAAATTTCTAAACTCTTCAAGAACTATAGAATAGTACCAGGCTATATGACTAAGTGGAACACCCACATAAAACAGCAAAATTATATTTGTTAAGATACATAACCTACAATATTAACTGAATTCTAAAGATTAAAAAAAAAGTTAGCTTGGGACAATAAAAAACTTTCCTATCCTCCTTTTGTGCAGTATGAATTTTAAAACTTCAGCATTACCACAGAAAACCCCTGGTGTAAAACCTCATATAGCTACTTCCATAAAAAGATAAATAATTTAGCAATGACCATTTGTTTGTTTTAACTCTTGCTCTTTAACAACTTTCGAAATTCAGAATTTCCTTATGCCTGGAAATCAGATTTTTCTCATCCTGCATTCAGATACATCCTTAGTTAACAATGATAATTGGGTCAGCAACTTTGTTACTAGGAAATACAATCATAAGGCACAATGTCATGTGAGAAAATCAATTTGCAACGGCAGTTTTGGCTGCAGTTAGATGAATCCTGCATGGTTGTTAAGCGTGAGACACACAATTGCCATTTGCAATCTCCTGCCTGTTTCCCCATTGCCTTTGCTTGTTGAAAGCCAGAAGTTCACAAATTGCAATCACAGAATGCTGCAACCGTCATAATTCCGAACTGGTTGCCAAGCATCCAACATGTGACTGGGGATTCTGTAACACAGGAGTGTCAAACTCATGGGTTGGCTGCATCACTCTAGCCATTCCCATCCCCGTTTTAGTGAAGGGGGGAAAGTTGCAATATGGTACATGACATAGTTGCGAGTTTGACACCCCTGCTGAAGTGGCTACAACTATGGAGATCATAGGTCTTCTTGTATAGCACCATTTTATAATTTTGAATGGCCACTGAAGAAGAGGATTCCCTGGAGTAATTTTTCCTGCATTATATCTGTTTAAATGGAGGCTAGACAGCCATCTTGTATAAATAGTTTTATTTCGATTCCTGCATTATTTATTTTGAGGGGGGAGGGAAACAACTCCTTTAAAGAAATCCTCCAATTTATGTAATGGATTTCTGTTTGACATGCAAGCATTCAGGACCCTTGCACTTCTTATCTCAAATTTGGCTGACTTATTGACTGGGTTCTTAGCTGTTTAATTATGACAGACCTACCTTAGAACTTGGGTTTGAAGTTCCGATGGTTGACCTTCATCACGTGATGAAACCTTGGCACTTAGCAACACAGCTGCAGTTATGACTGTTTGAAGCACCCTGTGATCACATGACTGTATTTTATGACAGTTTTGCTGAAAACTAGAAGTGCTGGTTTTCAGTAAAACTGCACCCATAGTGAACCATTGATTTGCTTAATGATTGTGGTATTCTCCTGTGCACTGCTCGGAGAGTCCAAGCATGGGTTAAATTCAATCTATCTGGGCAAGGACTGAGTTGATTTTCTTAGGCATGCCCCATGCTCCTCATTGAGGTCCTGTTTAAAAACTCAGTCTAGCCCAGTAAGGACCGTTTTTAGGGAGCTCCTCAGTCCTTGACCAGATAGACTGGGACTCTCCAAGTAGTTAGCAAGCATTATTTTATTTTTGTGCAGTTATTCCCTTTTCAGATACCTAGTTTGCTTAGGGAAGGATTTTTCTGCTGTATTTTGTTAATTTACCTCAGAGAGGGCTATCACGGCTTGGAGCCTTTCCGCACAGCTTGTGGGGGAGTTTTCCACAGGGGCTCGTTCAGCAGCTGCTGGTGAGCACTGAGGGAGAGAGGAGGCTTCTACTCCCCCCAACTGTTGGAGGATTGTCTTTTTAGCGCAAGAGGCTGCGGCTACACCCGACAGTCTGCGGATTGCCCAGTGAGCATGGTGACCATTTTAAATGGCCTTTTTTCACATCCTTTTTTCCTCGGCCCAGAAATTTGCCAGCGCAGTCCCTTGCAATCGCAGATCACCGCTGGGGAGTGTTGGTCTTTGTTTGGGTCGCCGGCAATGCCTCCCCCCCCACCAATCCACTCCATGGGCGGCATTGTAGCATTTGGCCCATAGGTCATGCTCCACAGTCGGATAGATCTGCAGGTGCAGTGGGATCAGTGGGTTTGCACCATGTATCCTTCACCGCTACCACCACCTACTATCCGTCACCCAGTTTTACAAGAGCTGCTTAGACCTGTGATATCTGGGAGTGTTGAGATCGCTGAGGATCATCACGAACATGGCGGAGCGAGGTTAGGTGAAGGAGGAAGAACTAGCAGGGCCTTCCACTAAGTGGAGTAGGCCAGAACCCCCTCGCAAAGGGGCTAAGGGCAGGAAGTTCACCAAGAGGAAAGATCCTTAGGGCAGCAGAGAGGCTCAGGATTCATCCAGGAATGTGCAGAGAAGACACAAGGCCTTTGAAAAGGCCCAAACACTGGCCATATCCTCTGGCCAGCAGGCCTAGCAAACTGGATCTCTCCAGCCTTGGACAGATCTCCGGTTCAGTGGTTCCTCCTACCCATCCATGCTTTGACTCTCCCACAGTGCCCAGAGAATGACCGTTCAGGTAAGCCAATGGTCATTCAGTTAGTAAACATGGTTATTTGCTTAATGACTTTAGTGATTTGCTTAATGACTGACCACAGAAATTTGGTCAGTCACATAAGCAACATATTTTATGACTATCATGACTTCAGACCATGATGTGAAGGCTCCATCACAGTCATAAGCCCAGAATTACCACCTGTATTGACTTTCATGGCTTTTCATTTCCAAGTTGAAATTTATTGTCTTTCCATGCAATACTTCTTAATTGTATCCCTTCAGTTTTTTAATATGTTTATTTAGAGCCCCTGTTTATGGGAGGTTTACAAATATAAACTCTAAATAAATATTCCACTATTAGTCTTATCTGCGGAGGATTGGTTTCCATTTAACAATAAAGATGTATGCTTTTTCAATCTGTGTAAACGTGGATCAGCAACACATTAGGGCCAGTTATTTATTTGTTTTGTTTAGTGTACGGCATTTACAGAGGTTATCCAATCACTGATATATAAAACTCTGTGATAAGACTAACAATGACCGTGATAACTTGGGAATGATGGAAGTTATAATCCAGTACATTCAGTGAGTCATATAGTATGAGTTAAGAATATTTTCTTGAAAATAATTGGTTTTTCATTTTTTTCAATGGGATGGAATAGTCCAGTGATTGCGAACCTTTTTGGCACCGAGTGCCCAAACAGGAACATGTGCATGTGCGTGCCGGAGCGCTGGAAACCCGAAGACCAACTGGCTGGTGTGTGCATGCTTGCTTTTGGGGCATTTGTGGGGCATTTTCAGGCTGTTGTTCGGCCTGAAACAGCCCAAAAAACATCCTGGAAAATGGCCTGGTTTTTGGCTGTTTTCAGGCCGTTTTCAGGTGCTCTGGCAAAGACCAGCTGGCCGGTGCACATGCATGTGCAGGAAACCAGAAGAGCAGCTGACGACAGCACACATGCCCACAGAGAGGGCTCTGTGTGCCACCTCTGGCACGGGTGCCATATGTCCTCCATCATGGGAATAGTCTCTTTAATATAAAGGAATTCATTGGTGTGACTCATGAAGAAATTTGGTCTTGCTGATTGCATATTTCAGAGTTTGCTTGGCAGAGATACTTATTTCTCAACTGCATGGATTTACTTGTCTCCACAAATGAATATAGCAAGATATTTTCCAAGAGATATGAGAAGGATATGTAATGTCTTCATTAGAGGACCTAATGTCACTAATTAATTTACAATTCAGTGAAACAAATGTATGGCTGCTGATTTATTTATTTTTGCCTCATGTTCCAGTTTTTCCAGAGTAGGAAATAGGTGTAGATCATTTGTATTAGCACTGTCTTTAATGCTGCTGATTTAACTGGCTTACTAGAGTACAGCTGGGTATGGTTCCAAATACTTGAATTCATCTTGTTTGCTTGTGAAAATCAAATTAATTCAACATATGAAATTAAATTATTAAGTTGACTTGAATTTAAGAGGTTTCTGCACATGTTCAAAAACCTTTTTTGAATTTTCAAATCAATTTGGTTTTAAATAAGTTCAGTTCCTCATTCTAAGTTGTCAGTTTGATTTAGAATGTTACTTCACCTTTGAGGTAGAATTAAATCATCCTTGAGGGAAAAATCCAAATTGAAAACTTCAAACATACTTGCTGTATGTTTCTGTTCTATGTTGTAAGATGGGATCTTTCTTTGGGTAGGAAAGAGTATCTGTATTGGCTTCTGCATTGCTACAGCCAATACAGGCAAACTCAGAGACATTGCAGTTTGATTTAATCCATTGCAAACAAACCAATAAATGTAATAAAATGAGTTCCACACATATTTTGACTTCCCAATGTGCATAAACACTATTTGCATTATGCCTACGCTATATTGTAGTCTATTAAGTGTGCAATGTCTAAATTTTTATGTCTAAAAAATGTAGCTACTTTAATTAAAAAATACTTCATTGCTAAAAAGTGCTAATCATAATTTGAGCCTTCAGCGAGTCATAATATCTGTGAAGTGCATTAAAGTGCAGCACAATAAAACGAGGCATATCTGTACAAGTATAATTAGTACATGTAACTGAGTCCCTAAAGACAAATATATTCATACGTTATGCCCCAGTTATGTAGCAATTACCTTTCCTTTCTGACCCACTTTCAAATATTGATTTTAGTCTTTAATATTGAGGGAATAGAAAGGAAGCCGATCTTTGGATACCCAGAGAGAAGGAGGCATCAATTTGGAAATGCTGGCAGATTATCACTTATCAGGACATTGGTACTGTAACTGGAGGTTGTATATTTATTATGAGAGCCAGTTTGACATGGTGTTTAAGGCATCCAGTTAGAAATAAGGAATTCTGCCTTAGGCATAAAGCCACCTGAGTGACCTTGGTCCAATTACTAGGGAGGAGGCAAGAGCAAACCACTTCTGTAAATCCTAGCTAAGAAAACTGCAGGGTAGTCCAAGCAGTGGCCAGGAGTCAACACTGATTTGAAGGCACACTCATGGGTGTGGACACTTCACACAAAAGCTGGACTTATTTGGAAGGAATGCCCATTCCTACTTTCAAACCCAAATATTTCATAATTATTTCATTTGAAGGCCCAGTTCCATGGATTTGGGTCAGTTTCTGAGACTTTTGCTATTTAATCAATACCAAATCACTCGTTGCCCAAGAAGGCCATAAGAATTTTTAGAATAAGTGTAACTTTTTTTTTTGGTGCTTGCTAACTCCTGAATGATCATAGGATTTTGTTTATTCTTCTGTTTTTATATTCCTGTTTGGTGGTCTTAGAGTTTTAACCATTTATCCCTACCACTGGGAATTGTATATATCACCTTGAAAATGATAGACATTCCATTTGTTTAATCATTCTGTAAATAAAATTACACCTGTGAAATAAGTATGTTTCTTGTAAAAATATCAGATTAATATTTCTTCTTTTCAGCACAATTATTAACTTGACTGTTGAACATTCATGAAATAGCTATTTTGGCAGCTACAACAAGTATTACATCAGGACTTTTCCCTCAAGTGATGTAATACAATTACAGTTGTATTACAGTTGGAATCTGTGGAATACAGTTATGGCCCTTTAGCAGAAGTTGGCATTCAGTTGTTGCACTGAAATAATATAGATCTGATGCAAACGAGCTTTTCATTTCAAGTTGCTATTCCATATAATATCACTTTTCCCTTCTCAATGACTTTTATTTTTGTGTCTTGTCTTTTTCAGCTATAAGTTCAAGAACAGGTGTTATCTCTTTTTTATTATACTGTAGCTTCTTGTAAAGACTTTTTGGGGATAGACATGAATAAAAAAAATATCTGAGACAAATATAATAAAACAAGTGCCAGTGGTTGAACATGTTAGATTCTAGATGTAGAATTATTTTTCCTCTACATCAAAGAGGTCAAAGATAAAAAAAATTCCCATAGGGGAGAAAAGCTATCTGACAAAAATATTTTTAGTTAGCAAGAATGATTAGGAATGATTTACTTGAGAAAGGAGACATTAATTCAAAAATAATATAAATAATATATCTAATACAGGAATAAGGAGAAGAGAAAATTTAATAGATCTCCAGATTATTTCAGTAAATGGATAGTGTAGCCAATTAGCAGATCGCAAATGTCTGGTTTTCACATCTTCCTTATAAGAGGAAAACTTCATTTCTGATGATTCTACACATGCTGCTTTTTTTTCAATTCTAAGAATATTTATTTATTTGTTAAATTTATTTGCCATCTATTTCACTTAGCTACTCTAAGCAGCTTTCAGCAATAAAAAGAAAGAAACTAAAGGAGTTTAAACAAAACAAAATAATAAAACAATGAAATAAACAATGAAAAAGAAAACAGCGAGAATACATCAATGTGATCACAAAAAGATGGACAGGTAGAGAGCAGAGAACAAAGTAAGGAAGTGAATCCTCCCAGTCACCTCCAAATGGGAATTCCCCATTTGGTCCCCAGGTCTTCAGGCTCCTGTGGAAAAATAGGAGGTTGGGGACAGATCTTACCCTAGAGAGTAGGATGTTCCAAAGGGTGGACGCTGTGGCAGAGAAGGCTCTTCTTCTGATAGTCAAAGGTGTTTGACTGATGGGATCTGCAGTAGGCTCTCTTTGCTGGCACAAATAACATGAGCTTATCCTAGCATGATGAGATGGTTCATCAGATAGCCTGGACCTATGTCAATGAAGGCTTTAAAGTCTTAACCAACATCTTGAACTGCACTGAGAAGCAAACCAGTAGCTGAAATTTGCAAAGCACAGGAGCATCCTAGGTATCCCCAAAATTGCTCTTGTTGCTGCAACTTGGACCAGCTGAAACCTTCTGAATAGATTTCAAGGGTAGCCCATATACACCACATTGCAATTGTCCAGACAAGAGATGACTAGGACTTGAATAACTGAGTGAAGGAAGTCATGATCCAAGAAAAGTCGCAACTGATACATAAACCGAAGCTGTGCAAAAGCTCTTCTAGTCATGCCTATCAATTATTCCTTGGGAAGGAGATGTGTCTCCAGGAGAACCCCTAAGCTGTGAACTAGGTCTGAAGGGGATAGTGCAACTCTGTCTAGAATAAAGGATGACAAAAGGCTCCAGGCATCAAAAGCCACTCAGTCTTGTCAGGGCTCAGTGGAAATCTCACATACCCCAGCCAGGTCCCTACAGCTTCTAGGCATCGTGAGACACCAGAGATAGCATCACTCAAGTTACCAGATGTAGAGATGAAGAGCAGAGTATCATCAGGATGTGGATAATACCTCAACCCATGTTGACAAATGATCTCACGCAATAGCTTGATGTAGTTGTTAAACAGAAGAGAGGTGAGTACTGAATGCTGTGGGATACCGCAAGCGAATGGTCGGGTGCTCGATCTCTCACTCCCTGTCTACATTGATTTGGCCCAACCTTGGAGAAAGGAGTTGAACCTGTGCAGACCTGCCACCCAGTTCTAATTCACATACCTAGCCCAAAAGGATACCATGGTCAAAAATATTGAAGGACTCAGAAAGATCAAGAAGAATGAGAATGGTTACACTATCTCCATCCCACTCCCATTAGGGATCGTCCATGAGTGCGATCATATCTGACTCATAGTCCGGCCTGAATCTTGGCCAAAGAAGGTCAGGAAACCTGTTTCATCCAGGACCCTCGGAGCTGTTGAGCAATCATTTTTTCCCACTATCTTCCCCAAAAAAGGAAGATAAGAATCTAGACTAATGTTGCCCAGGCAGGTGGGGTCAAGTGATGGTTTTTAAAGGAAAGGACAAAGCAGGACCTCATTAAAAGATCCTGGGAATGTTTCCTCTTGCAGTGAGGAATTTATCTCTGCATGAACCCACCTGCTGGTCACCATCCTGGAGGCTTTCATCAGCCAGAAAATACAAGGACATAATTGACATGTAGTTGCATGTCCAAAAGATTCAAATTATTCCCAAATTACTGTGCAAGACCTCTCCCTAGACATTTCATAAGCCGTCTGTTTGTAGCTAAATGGTTCAGAATGCTTGGTTGTCTTATACCACAAAGTCATAAGCTTGTTTTGCATGAAAGTAGCCTTTTCGTCGACTGGGGGACTTTTCAGCGGCCAACCACCACCTCTTTGAGAGCCGCTTTGCAAAGTGGCTCTCAAAGAGGCGGCAGTTGGCTTCTTTGCTAGCCAGCTGTTTCCCAGCAGCGGCAGCTGGCTGGGGCCCACTGAAAACTCTGCTCAGCTTGCCTTCCGAATTCTGGACCAGCCGCTGCAGAAGGTAAGCAACCTAAGAGGCAGTGAGGAGAGCAGAAAGAGGGGAATCAGGGGCGACTGATGAAGAGAAGGTGGGGGTAAATAGGGAAAAATCTTAAAAAATTTCCTACCTTTTCCTGTTGGCATGGCTAGTGGGAGTCCATGTGACTGGGCGTGAGTCAAGTTGGCCATGCCCACTCAGTCACATGCCCCAACCTTGCCAAACCCACTGAACCATTGACAAAAAATTTTAGAACCCACCATTGTCCTAAATGTTAGGTCTAGCGCCTTGAGTGAACTTGAGTGAAGCTAATTAGTTGAACAAGTACATTCCTGTTTTGTTGTGGGCTGGTTGTACTTTTCTGCAATTCAAATTTGGTGCATTGCTCAGTCCCAGTTATATATATAAGTTAAACATTATGTTAATTGAATTTTCTTTCTGGACATCCTCTGGATACATGCTTGGTTTAAATGGTTTAAAAAGACATTAGGAGCAAACAGAGGACTACTATGTAAGAATAACCCCCCTATAAAATAGTGTTTGAATTTTATAAGAATTGCACCTTTAATTTTGAGTTGTGATTGGAATTAAAACATCTTATACATTTAATAAGGCTTAAAGTTTACACAAAATACAGTTGGTCTCAGCTCTCCTAATAAATTACAGTTTATGGTAATTGGGAAATGCAAAGGAAGGACACAATATGGCTTCAAGGCTTGTTCAAGATAGCCAAGCCTGTAGTTGGTAATTATATGTAAAGCAAGTGTACATGTCTATGATCTCTTCTACTATTTTCTTATTCACCCCTCATTTTCTTAATCTCTACTCTCAATGTTCTTCCTCTTTTTTGTGTCCGCTGGCAATAAAAACAGAGCTGGGTATACTGGGCTTTATAGAAAGGCTGCAAGAAAGTTATGGAGATAGAAAATTATTGAGACAGACTGAGCTTTGTATTTAATCTAGCCTATCCAACCCGCCATCTTATTCTCAAAGATTGACTTAGTTTATCCCTTTCATGAATGCCTTGTCTTTTATATTATTTTTGCCTAATTTGCTCCTGTTCAGACAATACTGGCTCCTTGGGCCAAGAAACCGCCAACATAAGCACTATGCCCTAGAAAAGCCTTTACCAGAGGGGCAGGGACATCATCTCCATTCTACAACACAGTCCTTTCAACAGTTCCAAGAAGGCTCAACATCCATGTGCACCACTCAGGTGACCCTGATGACACAGATAAATCTCCGGGTGGCCTCAATGACTCTCTAAAAGAATGCAAGTGAACAGCTGTCTGCAAGGAGTATTAAACCAGTGGTGCAATTCAATTTTTTTTACTGCCGGTTCTGTGGGCGTGGCTTGGTGGGCATGGCAGGGGAAGGATACTGCAAAATCTCCATTCCCACCCCACTCCAGGGGAAGGTTACTGCAAAATCTCCATTGCCACCCCACTCTGGGGCCAGCCAGAGGTGGTATTTGCCGGAACTACTCAAAATTTCCACTATTGGTTCTCCAGAAGCTGTCAGAACCTGCTGAATTTCATCCCTAGTATAAACCCTTCCATTCCACATCAACCAGCCAGAGCTGAAGAAGCTTCTTGGATGAGAAGTGAAAGAAAAACCAAAAAGTCCAGTTGCCTCTTGGAAAAGCACCTTTGGAAGAACCTGGATGACTGAGAATCTCCATAGACACCTTTATATTTTTGCTCCAATACTGTCTGGTTGGAGTTCATTATGTTTTTAAAAGGCAGCTCATCCTCCTGCTCCCTGCCACTTCACTCTCTTGTTTCAGTTCTCTTGATACAGAAACGTTTATTTAACAACCGAAAATGCAGCAGATGTTTTTAACATTCTGTTTTTTTAAAGTATTTGTCTACTGTTTGTTCTTCATCCCCCTCCGTAATGAACTTGCCATGTGTGAGTTTAGAATTAAAATAACTAATATTTACATGGCTTTGTGTACTAGAAATAAAACCTTTTTTTTCATTTTGATATCTAGGAGTCTTCAGAGGTCTTTTCTTCCTCTTTTGGGATTAATAATTCATTATAGTGTACATTTATATTCATAGAGTTCTTGTTTACTAGTGCAAAATGTGATGGGGGAAAAAAGGAAAACTATTGTTCATGAATTAAATTTCACAGAAAAGAGCCAAGGAGTAAATAAATGTTATGACTTGCATAAGAACTTTGGGATTAAACCAAAAGGTCTGTGTTCAGGCTGCATTGCTTTCCAGTAAGAATGTTAGTAGTCTAGTAGGGTAGGCTTTTAATGATAGGGTTTTTTCCCCCTCAAGAGGCTATGTTTAATCACTGTCAAAATCAATCATGGTGATTTCACAGCCTAAACATTTCAGTTTTATTTCAGAGAAACTACACAGCTGCCCTGTATTCTCATGCAATCTGAAAACTCTTCAAATTCTATTTTTGGAGCTATTGTATGGAACATTAGCCAGGAAGAAAGTTTAGCTATCATTTTGACATTGTGGAGACCATCTCAGTATGTGTTTACCAGAGCAACGGTTGTCATACATATGAAACATATTTAAAACTCCATTAGCAGCAGTTTTAACACAGAAATGGACTCCATTAGCAATGATTTTAACAAAGCATCTGTACTTGAGGAAATGAAAGAAACATCTTGTTCTTACTTGTAGCTTCACAATGTGCCTACATTTGTCTGGCTCAATCTTTTTCATTTGTCTTCATATGCAATAAGGCTGATGTAATGTACACAGTACACAATATATAGTATCAGGTTAGATGTCTGTAGTTACTTGTTAATTCATGCATACATATAGACACTAAATTAGTAGTGTAATAACAGTATTGGGAAGATTGAGGTTCATATGTGTAATTAATGGTCAATCTCACTAGGTTATGAGCTGTCAGTATTTTTCAGACTCACCTGCTTATGAGGTGTTTGTGGAAAAAAATTGTGAAATTTGCTAATTTAAAGATAGCTAATTTATTTTCTATGCATTGCATCTCTTTGTGTACTGTTAGGCAAAATCTTAACACCATGTGGCTTGTATGGTAGGTCCTTATTCTTCCCATAGTACCCCACATTTTATCTAAAAATCTGATATATCAAACAAAGCTCCTGCACCAAAACTTTATGCAATGAACAGGGTTCATTGGTAAAGAGTGGTTGTTTTCACACTGAGTTACAAGAAGCTTCAGGTTCTTAAAGCATATGTAAGAAGGAACCAAAATTAAAATTAATGATATCTTGGAGAATTTATTACTTTATTCAGTATGCAGTTACATGTACCAAATGCATTGGGTTTGTATTGGGAGATATTTAGGTTTGCCAGCTGACAGACTGGATATTCAGAAAACTTATACAACCTTTGAAAGCCCTAGGAAAATTTTTCTTAATTTGCTATTGAGCAATATTAATAAATGGATAAACCCATGAGTAACATGGGGGTTTATCCAATCTAATTTTGCCATGCAGGAAAGAAAATAGGTGACAGGCAGAAACAGTCTATATAATATTCACAAAGCATGCAACTTTTTATGAAGTTAGGCCATTTAGCATTTTGGGGAGTGTGTTGGCAAATGATAAAAATAAATAAAGTTCACCCGTGCTCTTAGTCAGTTAACCGATGTATGATAGGAAGAAATTCAGCTGGTGCAGGGTGGGAATTTGATGATGAGAGGAATTTCACTTGATTATTCACAGCCACCATACTCATCATTCAAAGCAAGTAATTTTTCCAGGAAAAAAGGCATTAATATTATGTGTAAGGAGTTGTATTACATCATTCTGTGATTCAGTGCAATGGAAATGTAGGGCTAATCCAAACATTTATTTCATTCACATTTCATTTCAATTATATATAAATTCCTTTCTTCTTCTAAGGAATTCAAGGTGGTAGACAAAGTTCCCTTTTCCTTCCCTTTTATTCTCACAACAATTGCTTTGTCTGACTGAGAATTGAACGGCTTCTAGTGATTCTGTGAGGGGATTGAATCAAACGTCTCCAGTTTTTTAACAGTTATACTACAAGTTCATTCCAGAGTGCGTGATTCATATCCTCCCCTAAATTCCTAGTAGAATTTAGTGAACACATAATTAATCCCGATCTGTAGAAAACTAGATTCAACTCTTACAGCATCTGTGCGCACTGGGAATTTTTTCATGAATCAGCCTCCCTTGATCTCAGGACCACAAAATGAGAGCATTAATGACATGATTATTTCCAGTTCACTTTTTATGGTAAAAGCCCTATATCTCTCAGTTTTGTGAATACCCTTCAACATTTCTATAGGCACAAAGTAAAAGTGTAGGCTTTATAGAAAAGTATATGAAAGACAGTTTAGTATAGTAGTTAAGGTGTTGGCTTAGAAATCAGGAGACTGAGTTTTACTTAATTTTTAGGCATGAAAGCTATGTGGGAGACTTTAGGTCAGTCTCTCTCAGAACCCACTTCACAGGGTTGTTGTGCAGAAAATAGGAGGAGTTAGGAATATTACGTATTGAAATACTTATAAAATAAGATGATGTTCAAAAACTAAATATTTAGTTATGTTAAATCAGAGTATATTAATTACTACATGGTAGCATAATATAAACAAAATAGCAATAGCACTTAGACTTATATACCGCTTCACAGTGCTTTACAGCCCTCTATAAAGGGTTTACAGAATCAGCCTATTGCCCCCAACTATCTGGGTCCTCATTTTACCCACCTCAGAAGGATGGAAGGCTGAGTCAACCTTGAGCCTGGTGAGATTCGAACTGCCAAATTGCAGGCAGCTGGCAGTCAACAGAAATACCTGTAGTACTGCATTCTAACTACTGCCATCACAGCATCAAATAAATAATGTTATATGTTAATAATGTTATTTCAATATGTTTAGATTTTCTACCAATCCCATTACCTCTGTATGGTATAGGGATCCTCTCCCTCTCATAAAAGTGATGGTGTATTGGAAAAAATATTTATAAGTAAAATATATGCCAGTTAAATAGAGAAGAACAATTCAGATCTTTAGAATAATCTGATTGGCTTAATGCTTCTATAAGAATGTTGGGAAACTTTGATTTTACAGTGACTTCCATCCACATTTAGTGATTTAAAATCAACCTACAGCCATAATAGAGCATGTCCATTAAGGTCACAAATAGTGACAACCGTTAAATGAGACATAACAAGATTGCTTAATAGCCCCATCACCTTCTCTCCCTGATGCCAATGTTAAATAAACTTGCAGGTTATTAAGCAAGCATGGGGTAGCTTATGGGTGGGGGAGGCCCACCATCCAACTGGATCCATAAAAGAGGCAGAGTAATAGCAAAAGGCTTTCAAAACTAAAAAGAGCCTAGCTAGATTAAAGCCCATTACCTCATTCCAATGCCATAGAACCGTGATGGCGTCACTTCTGGGGTTCTCGTAGGGCCAGTTTTAGCCCTCCGGAGCCTTCAGGAGGCTTCCCTGAAGGCTCTGCAGGGCAAAAAATGAACCAATGTTGGATCATTTTTTTTTCTCTGGAGCCTTCAGGGAAGCCTCCTGAAGGCTCCGGAGGACTAAAACCGCCCCTACAAGCAAACTGGGAGTCTGTTCCTGACCCGTTCCCGGTTTGGCTGTAGGCTGTAGGGCCAGTTTTTCACGTTCCGGAGGCTTCAGGAAAGCTCTTGAAGCCTCCAGAGGGCCTGCAGGAGGGGCGGGGGATGGGGGAGCTGTTTTCGTCCTCCCCAGGCTCCTATAAAGCTTCTGGAGCCTGGGGAGGGCGAAAAAAAGCACATCAAAATGGGGAGCACTAGTCGTGCGCACATGTGTGCTGGGGTCGTGCACATAGCATTATGGGTGTGGCACATTCGCGCACGCCCCCCCCCCTGTGCTCCTCCCGCTTTTGCCATGCGAGCCACAAAAGGTTCGCTATCGCTGCCATAGAGGCTTCCAAAGAAGCCTCTGTGCTTGACTGATGAACCTGAGCTTATGGATCTGCTTGCTGTCGGAAGACTTGAAACCTCTCCTGGTTTTTGCTAGACTTTGGAGAAGCCATGGAAAGTGCCTCCTTCAGCACCAGCTTCCCAACCTTTTTCCTTTACTAAATGACTTATTTTTAGGCTGGCAAATCCATTAGAAGCCTTGCACATTCCTCTGCATAATCCTGTAAGTAAACCTCCAAGTCCCTTTTACACAGAAAAGCTGGACTCTCCTTAAACAGCGACATCAGATGATTATCTGTGAATGCAATAAGGGGAGAGAGGGAGTGGGTGATTGCCATCAACTGAGAATTTGTACTAGCTGCTCTGTTTTAATAAAAGCAGCTACAGTGTAGCTCATTTAATAGAGTGAGATTCCTTTCATTGCAAGCAGCCTCACAGAGCAGCCTACCAAGCTGTTGTGTTGAGAGAGGTGTTAATTCCTCACACTCATCTTCAGAGAACGATGACACCTGTGTCTGCTGTTTGCTCTTTTGCCTTACCCCCTTTCCCTACTCAAGACAGCAATCCGTCTGGTGGCACTGGAGCTAGTTGCTCATTATTTATCAGCATTTCTGAAGTTGGCTGTGGGGTCAGCTGGATACCCATCATTGGTCACCTTTTGTGATTCCAAATCTTAAATCCACCATGACACAGATTATTAGGGACAATCCCAGGCTCCCTCTGGAACTTCTTGGGATCCATTAGTCTCCTGGGGCAGATCAACCAAATAGGTCATGCCTCTCTACAATGGGAAGTAGTACCAGAAAGCTTCATGGCAACCATTGTCTTGTGTCTGTGGATGACCTGGGGTGGCCCTGAATGTCATGGAGGCCATTCATTTCTGAGTTATCCCAGATCCTAGTCCCAGAAAAAGGAATTTGGAAATCTAAAGGATCATTAGCCTAGGAAATCTCAAAGCCAGTCTACTTGTGGAGTTTAAGAGCAGGCATGGAGATTGATACATAGCAAGGAGACTGATATAGCAGTAGTAGTCCTAACTAAGTAATCTTGAAGGGATTTTGCTATTTGAGGTAGCCCCTTATATTGTGTTTTTTCATATTGGTAGAAAAACTCACACATTACATCCCTTAACAGTGCTGTACTTTGCAGCTCTATTCAGAAATAAACACCATTAGATTGAGTAGCTCTTACCAAAAGGTCATTGATTATAGGACTACAATCTACAATGCATTTTGATTTTTCAAGAAAAGCCTAGCCCAGAGAACGGTGTCTCTGAAATTTCACAATGGTTCATAACAGTAGAGTACCTGCAACAATATAGACGTAGATATCAAGTAAAGTATAATTGCTGGGAAAGTATAAATGGAATACACATAGTCCGTGACTTACAACCATAATGGAAATTTCTATTGTAAGTCATGACTGACTAACTCTTTAAGTTGCCCACATGACTGACATGATTTAATGACCATTTTGTGGCAGTTGTTAAATCAACATGGCAGTCATTAAGCATATGCCACCATTGTTAAGTGAACATTGTGGCATTGAGCAGGTCAGTACAGTTTTTGCTGAAAAGGTACTTTCCAGCAAAAATAAAAAAAAGTACTCTGGGTCATGTGACTGGAATACTGCAGTTAGTCCATTGCCAAATACCCAAAATGTAGTCAAGTGACTGTGTGTATGTGTGTACCCCTGTTGGAACTCTGCAACTTGATTAGTAAGTACCTTTTGGGGGGTCCACGGTAACGGAACGGTTGCTAAGCATTGACTTTCTGTAATTCACAAGTACTTTTCATTTGGTATAAGAATTAAAATAATCCATGAAAGCCATTTCCATCTATATAGAACTGGAATGCTTCTGTTCTATAAAAATAAAATAATGTGTGGTATACAAGGTATCCAAGTCAAGTGAAAGGCAATGCAGTCCTTGCTTGGCAATGTAGAATAGTAAGTAAACTTTTACGTGATCTTCATTGATGAAATGTCTGCTTCTGTTCCAAATGAGGAAAAAATAATGCGGCACTGCAACTCAAATATGAATTCATGACAAATTAAAATATGTTTTTATTTCTTTGAGAGGTCTTAGGAGAATAGTTCCCAGAATTATTGGCACAGTAGTAGTAGTATGAGACATGTAAGCGTAACACAACTAGATGACACCAAGTTGAGAAGGCTGTTCTATACAGGATACATATTGTTAGGGCAATACTGTGTTTCCCCCAAAATAAGACAAGGTCTTATTTTCTTTTGACCCTTGAAATAAGCACTTGGACTTATTTTCAGGGAGATCTTATTATTTTTGAGGGGCAGGAGGCGGAGAGCGTGGTCACCTCAAGGCTGCTGCTGTGTTGCAATATTTTTGGGGAGGGCTTATTTTCAGGGAGGGCTTATTTTAGCACATGCACTCAAAAGCCCAATTGGGTTTATTATCTGGGGAGGTCTTATTTTTGTGGAAACAGGGTATGCTGACTCTGTAAACAGCTTAGAGAGGGCTGTAAAGTACGGTAAATCGATATATAAGTCAAAGTGCTATTACTGTACAGTGAAAAGACCAAGTTCGGTTTCCTGCATCCTGTCACTTTCTCAGCTTCTCTGCTCTTAACCACACAAACCAGAAAGGAAAATCCCAAGTAGATGAGCACTTCCTGGTTTCCTTGACAACAAACTGCAGTTGTTCATGTTTAAATACCAGATCACTTTGCTTTTTTCCATGAAACAAAGCAGTATTTCTTTAAACTCATTTTTGGTAACAGAAATTTTGCCTGGCCTCTGAATATTTAAATTATATGATACCCGTTTTCAGTTTTAAAACATCAACTTGTACCCTGCCTGAGCATGAAACCACAGATGAATACTTAAACAGTAAAGGAATATCCCCTATTTTTATTAACATTTTACCCTAACTTTATGGAACAGCTCTTCTAGCAACTGTGAATGATTAGTTCTGCATGATTGTGTTTGGACATAAATCCTTTAGCTGCTACCTTTGCCTTTATAGTCTCTGAAAAACCATGTGATTATTTCCTAAATAAATGCTTGAAGAAATAAAGCTAGATCTTCTCTCTGAACTACATTAATCCAGAGTTTTTCATGTTTATTCTTCTGTAATCTCAAGGATCCCACCCGTGAACACAGAATGTTTTACTACTTTCGAGATGCACAGAAATGGTTTTGCAGACATTAAAAAAATGGAAGGGGGAAGCATAATCTAATAATGAAGTGTCTAAGAATTCTTATGCACAAGGATGCAATTGCTACATTAAATTGAAATAAGATCCTGCTGATTAAAAGAAACCGACACTGGGAGTGATAATACCCACCCAGCACCTTCCTGCTGGAGTTTTGAGGTTTCAAATTTCAAAGGTAACTTCAAAGTACAGAATTCTGGTAATGAGTCATAGCATAGCTAGCCTAGCCTCTCAACTTTTGGTATCCTGCTATGATGGGAGATAGCACAATTGCATAAAGAATCCAAATACAAAACCATTGTAACAGGGAGTATGCTACTATAGTTAGCTAAAATTTATTTTTTAGCATGAAATAGGGGAAGATGAGACACTCCTCTCTTTTTTTAAAAAAAAAAAATCAGGTTTATTAGATTTATATAACACATTTCTTCCAGGAGCTCAAGCAATACATATGGTGCTCCCTCCCCCATTTTTCTCCACAACCAACAATTCTATGTGTTTGGTTGTACTAAAATGGTGGCTAGCTGAAAGAAGTTTCCATGGCTGAGGGAGGATTTGAACCTGATCCTGATCCTTACTAACTGGCAGTTGAGCAGTGACTAGTTAAGTGCTGTCTGCTTATCAGTTGGTCGGGCAAAGCAAGCTCTAGTAAATGGGATTTCTTTGTGAGCAATATAGATTCATGAAGAAAACTCATGTATCTTAATGTCCTAATAACCTTAAATAGTCAAAGCAACATACACAAACTCTGCTTCATTCAAACTTCATTCAGAAGACTTGAAGGATGGAAAGTCTGGCCATCAGTATGTATCATTAACTAGAACAAATATATCTATCAGGAAGTGTACTATATACATATATGGTGCAGTTTCTGTGTGCATATAGTAAATGTATATAAGTATACATGTTTATACTGGTATATCTAGGTGAGATTGGAGAAAACACCAATTTATGAAGGAGAGCAACTACATGAATGAAGGCAAATATATGTGTCTCAGGATAATGTTGCAGGATCTACTCTGGCTTGGTCACCGGGGTTTAGTTGTCTGAGATTTTGGATTCATTGTGGAGCCCTCGGAAGACTAAACATCTGGTTCCGGTGACCAACCCAGATTGGATGCTGCAGAATGTATAGTATGTATGTATAATCAGTAGGTATGCAGTATGCCTAAACACTTAGAATTTTGATGAATAGAGGAGAGAAGTAAAGTAGCTGGAACATGAAGGATCAGGGCAAAGATACCAAGTGAATGCAACAATGGGTCAGAATGCATGACAAGACGGTGAGACTTTGTAAAAATTATGTTATTCAGCAGCATTAGTGATTAAGAAATAGCAATAGCAGGGAAATTGTACTTAAGTTTGTTTTATCCTCCCCTATTTATTTCTAGTTAACTCACCCACAATAGAGTTACAGACCCTTGTCTTTAAAGCCTATTACAGAAGGAATAAGGAAGCAAAGACAGGAAAAGGAAGGTGACTTATACTGGTGGGTTAAACATTTCTATGTTCATTAAAATTTAAACAGGTTCAGGGGCATTTCATGACTTCACATTGACTCACTAAAATCTCATGCTCTGGGTGAGATTAATGATTAGGACAATTACTAAAGTTATGCAAGTATTGCCCTTTCTTAGGAGCCATTATTAAAAAAAAAATACTGGCTTTCAGTTTTGGAACATCACATGGTGTCAGGGAGTAACTACCCTGTCAGTGCTTGCCAATTCTATGAAGGACAGACTAAAGAAATGAAGCCCAGTTTTGATCTCAGTGTAAATGGGATAGAATAAGTACGGTACTTTAGAATTGCCTGTTAAGCATACTGTACTCAATGGAGCTGTTGTTACCAAGGTTACTATTTAAATGAGGCAGATGGGAGAAAAAGTCACCATATATTGCATATTTTTTCTTTATCAACAGCACAGAACTGGAAATCATTGCAAGGTATAAAATTAAAAGTGTACTTAAATTGTTTTGCAGTTTTTGTTTTGAACACACACACGAAATAAAGCAGTATTAATTCTTGCTTGGATTGTTTCCAACCCTATTTCTGAAATTTCTCCATAACCAATTGTAGACTGTTGCTTTTTAAAGCTTTACCATCTTCATTCTTTAATTCTTTTTATAATGGATTGCAGTCTTGGCAAATCAATTCAAAATACATTTTGTTTTTTAGTTCTACAAATCTAGTTGCTTTTCAGATATACCTGTGAGCAAAGTTCTGTGAAATCAGTGTGTACATTTTAATACACTGTAGCAGAGGTGGGTTGCTGTGGGTATGGCCCAGTACGGCCATACTGCTAGTGGCCCGGAGCAGCTGAAAGCTTACGGTATGATGGCTCTTTTGGCCCACCCACGCATCCATGCCCTATTCCTGTTTTTATGGCAAACAGCAAAGTGTGGTGCCTGCAAAAATCAGCGGGTTGTCGCAGGGATGGTGGATTGCCCATGCGCTCACAGCGCAAGTTGGGCATGCGTGAACAGAAAGCACGAGTGCACGATCAGTGTACCAGTAGTGACAACCACTGCACTGTAGTGATCCTGTAGTATGAAAATCATACATCTTAGTCAGATTCCCACTAGCTAATTTGATTATTCTGTCAAACAGACTTATTCATTCATTTACTTGGATTTGTACAGTAAACTGTGGATGTTGAAGTCAAAGTAGTTTACAGTATGAAATAAAAATCAAGTTAAAACATAGATTAACTTGGTTTTATCTCTATACAAACTGCTGAAAGACTCTTTGAAGAATTGTGCATCTACAAATTAATTTCTGTGGGCAGAAATCATAAATTCAAGTCCATGTATAGCAACTATGTAATGTTGGACTTGTTCCCATTTTAAGAGAGAGAAACAAAATAATGTCCACCAGTTTTCAAAATGAAAGAATAGCAATAGCACTTAGACTTATATACCACTTCACAGTGCTTTACAGCCCTCTCTAAGCTATTTACAGAGTCAGCAAATTGACCCTAACATGTGAAATATTAATTAGGAAAGAATGATCAATTTGTTTCTAACCCTACAGCAGTGATTTGTGACAAATTCCATAGTCAAATAAACAAAAATATTATCTGCTAAGCATGTCCTTGTTATTACGAAAGCAAGGAAATTTATCTTCAAAGGATAGTATGCAAATATATTTTAACTGTGTAAGGATATTTATTTTGCTTTTTTAGAAAATCTTTTTACCTAATAGCTTGTAGAGGATTGGAGTAATTAGTCCCTTTTCTACCAGGCCATTATAATAGTTATGGGGTACAAATGTTTATTTTCTTTTAGCATAGGAATAAATCGAATGCATTGTTCCACCTTTGCCAGTTACTTATTCAGCTGCAAAGAGTTCCTTATCATTTGTTGGCAATAGCTAAAATTCATGTATTTATATCTGACTTGTTAAAAGGATGCTCATGGTAGCTAACAGTTGTTGTTGTTAGTTGCAAAGTCGTGTCCGATCCATTGTGACTCCATGGACAATGTTCCTCCAGGCCTTCCTGTCCTCTACCATCCTCTGGAGTCCATCCAGCCACCTCATTCTTTGTCGTCCTTTTTTTCTTTTGCCCTCAAACTTTCCCAGCAGTAGGCTCTTCTCCTAACAGTAACAGTAAAGAGTAAAGTAAACATTAACAGTAAAGAGCTAACAGTGAAGTCAATTAAATAAATAAGCAAGTTACTAAAATTCATTAAAATTCATATGGTAGAAACAATTAACAGTGTCTGCCAAGATTAAAACCTAATTCCACTTCATGTTTTTGTGACACTGTAAATCAGCTATTTTGGGATTATTTCAGATTACATGTGCCTCGGCTTTAGGCACCAGCTTTTTCCTTAGTACAGTGCTTGCTGTGTCTCAAAGAGAAATGTCGTGGAACTGAAGTAATAACATATTTGGGTCTAAAAGCAAATTGCAACTCAAGAAAGAAACCCACTGATACTGTATATAATGATCCATTTCAAAGGTCTGCCTTTTTGCCCACTTAGGCATTGAAATGCCCAACTCTGAGGGGTAAAAAAAAAGTCATGGAAGGTATTTTGAGAAGATTGGGCAATAATTACTTCCATATCATCTAGTTAACTAAAGGTGACTAGATCTTGCGGGACCTAGGAAGTGTTCTTTCTCTGTCAGTGCCCTACCTTCTGGAATAGCATCTGTCAGCAAGGTCTTAAGACCTAGCTCTGTTTCTATGCCTGGGATTCCTGTGTTATTTATATGTGGTTAATCTTTGGTGAGATTCACAGCCTTTGGGGCTGGTTGGTAGCTCAACAGCTCGAGTCCTAACCAAGGACCTAGGAACTGTTAAGGTAACGTTGGAGGATATAAGTTGTTCCAAGTTAGGGTGGTTTTTTGTAGAATCAGAATGTTCAAGTCTGATAAATTTAAAAATTCCAAATAGCAAGGTAGCCCTTTAGGTATTGCTCCAAGGGCTCCAATTACAATCGGGACAACACACGATTTCTTTTTCCACAGTCACTCAACTTCAATTTGCAAGTCCCAGTACTTTGTAATTTTTTCTTGCTGTTTATCTTCAATTCGTGCATCTCCAGGTATTGCAATGTCAATGAAGCATACTTTTTTCTTTTCAACTATTGTTATGTCAGGTGTGTTGTGGGCCAAGTGCCTGTCAGTCTGAATTCTGAAGTTCCACAAGATCTTGACTTTCTCATTCTCTAAAACTTTCTGAATCTGATGTTCCCAGTGGTTTTTGCTGTACTCAAATCCAAACTTTTGGCACAATTTCCAGTGAATGATCTTAGCAACGCGGTCATGGCATTGTGGGTAGTCAGTTTGTGAAACTTTGCTGCACTCACTGATCAAGTGGTCGACTGTCTCATCTTTCTCATTACAGAGGTGACATTTGCTGTTGGTGGTAACATGTTGAATTTTTGCCTTCATGCAGTTTGTGGCTGAGGCTTGTTCTTGAGCTGCCAAGATAAAGCTTTCTGTTTCTTTTTTCAGGGCTTCTGATCTTAACCAGTTCCAAGTTAGCTTTTGGTCAACTTTGCCTTCAATACTTTTCAAGTATTGGCTATGCATAGCTTTGTTTGTCCAATTTTCAGCTCACTTCTCAATTACTTCTTTCTTATATTCAGCTTTTGACTTAGTTTTCTTTAAAAGGCCTCCTTTAGTTACTTCCTTAATCATTGGTTCTTCACTTTTCTGGATGTAATCATTCAAGCTGTGTTTTTCTTCTTCCACAGTCTGTTTTACTTGTAGGAGTCCTCGACCACTCTCCGCTCTTGGTAGATATTATTGTTGTTGTTGTTGTTTGTAGTTCAGCCTGTCAGGTTTTAAGTCTTTCAATTGTATATTTAGTTTTGAATGTTGTAAGCCACCCAGAGTTATTTAGAATAGATGGCCATAGTAAAATTGAATAATAATAATGACATATAATGAATGGAGCAGGGATGGGTTCTGGCAGGCACTTCTGCCAGTTTGCTCGTGAATAAAAATTGTTCTGTGCATGCGCAGAAGCGAAAAAGAAACGGTTCCTATGGTGCCGCCCACAGAACCAGTTTGGGGGCGTGGCAAGCCTGGGTTGTTGCTGGTTCCAGCAACCCAGGCCGCCAAACCACTACCGGTTTGGCCAAACTGGTCTGAACTGGTAGGAACCCACCACTGGAGTGGATCTTTCTTTTAGGTATCATGCTTTTAAAATAACCATACCTTTGCTCAGCAACATTAATATGCATATTAGTAATATTCATGTTTTTCTGTTATAAAAACTACAGCTGTTACGTGTGGTTCCAACTGTGGTTAATGGCACATCGCTGTTTTGTTTTGTTCTGTTTTTTTTCCCTCCTGGGAGTGACTAGCTTTCCTTTCTTTTGTTTTGTTTTGTTTCAGTTAAGCAGTAAAGTACTTTTAGAGTAAATAATCAAAGACTTAGTTAATCTTGTCCCTTCCTTAGATGGCGGCATGTATTAAAACAAGCCTAGTTCTTTCCATTTTTTACTTGGTCGTTTTACATCTGGCATCCTATTACAGGAGGAAAGCCATATTAAAAATTAGAATCTGATAGCACCTTTCCAAGTAACAAATTTTATTAGGAGGCATGTGCTACAGCTCACTTCATCAGATGCAGAGATGCAGGACTTACGTAGGAATTAAATTGGGAGGAAGAGAAGATAGGTTGGCTATGGAAATGTGTGTGACACATGAGGTCTTCACAATTAACAACTAATATCTTAGAAAAACAACTGAGTTGAGATCTGAGATTGCCTGAAACACGTTGCTGTATGTGAATGCAACAGTTTCTCACTGGATAGCTTTCTGATTTTTTTCAAAACAGTGACCTTGACTCTGCTATGGAGTATTGAGGAAAATTGAAATCCTCTGATATGAATTTGTCCTTGTTTTGTGTTCTGATATCAAATGTGTCTATTAATTTTTTTGTGAAAAGTTTGTCCTAATTCTTCTGTGTAGAACCTCCAGTGAGGGATATTGCTAGTTGATAATGACATATTTCACACTGGAGGAAAAACATGTGACGGTGCGTAGTTATTGGGGCCCAGGTTGAAGCTGTTGGTGTGGGGACATGATATACTTGGCATGATATAATTTTATTATATAGCAGTGATAGAATCACTGCTGGATATCTATTTCTATCGCATACTGTGACTGACTTATGCCTAAAATCTCTATAAAATTCTAAATTACTATACAGGCAAAAGAAATAGAAATCTGTAATTTCCAACTAATGGAATGTTGTTTAATATTTTGACCACAGTCTGAGCCTTCTATTCCATAAATAGAAATTTCTGTTTCTCTGATTGCATAATCAGAAAGTCATTATCATTTCTTCCAGTGCTGCAATTCAAGTGTAGACCGGGCGGGGGGGGGGGGGGGGGCGGCGGCAAAAACGAGCAAAGTGCGACCCATTTTTTTGCTCATTTTTGTCCTCCCCAGCCCCCAGGAGCACTCTACAAGCCTCCTAAAGGCTATGCACGACCATTTTTGCAAAGGGGGCAGGGTTTCGGGTGGCCAAAAATGCTGTATTTAGTGTATAAGATACACCCAGATTTTCACCCTCTTTTTTGAGGAAAAAGGTGTATCTTACACTCCGAAAAATACAGTACATTGTATAAAATGCGGAATTTTATTGTTAAAAAAATAAAATAAAACCAAGGTCAGAGTAGTTGCTTTTCTTCCGATACGTGGAATTGATTAAAACTAGTTATCTCAACAATTTAATAATTAATTAATTAATTAATTAATTTTTTTAAATGATTTATTTAAATAAAAAAATAATGATCTTACCAAGCAATAGTTCTGAAGCAGCCATTTCTGAAAATGTTTGTTTCAATGCTTTTTGCTATCTTTATCACAATAATGCTCCTTTCTTCCTCTCTCCCTTTCCCCTGTACAGATTTGAATATAAGTTGTAGATACGCAGGTGTTTTCCATGTAGAGAAGAATCAACGCTACAGTCTTACGAGAGAAGAGGCTGTTGAGCTTTGCCAAGCACTTAATAGTACCATCCCAACATCGGAACAAATGGACAAAGCTTTTACCCTCGGTTTTGAAACTTGCAGGTAGGAAACCTTTCCAAATATACAATGGACACAGATGTACTGTCAAAGCATACATGAGCTATTTTTTCCACCTGTTGTTTCCCTTACTTATGCTTTGCAGCTTGATCAGTCTTTCCTCCCCAAATGTTCAATGTATTTTTATTTTCTAATTTTCTCTGATGCTTTCTCTTCTTGGATTGAGTTTAACAATTAACTATTATAACAAACATATAGTCCTTCAGGCCAGCTTACTTTTTGAAAATGTTCAGAGTCAGGGCCTAACTTTTTAAATTAAACATAGCCTCAAGTATTATCTATTTTTAACTATGCATCTGCAATTTCTCTTGGAAGATTTACATATGGAAAATCTTAGCAGTCAGATGGCTCTGCGCAATTATTATACTCTTAACGACTAAGTTTGGAAGCCTTTGTTATTTATTTTTCCTCTCTCTTTCTTGTCCTTTTTTTGTCCTTTTGTAATTTCAACTTTGTCTACTTAGTTTTTCTTTTTTACAAAACTAAAATTATGAGACACCTCGAGATCTTTCTCTCATCAACCCTATCACCAATGTGAGGTATTCACAAACTTTGAACTAAAGAGCAGCGTGTTTGAAGCACATGTTTGAAGTCATTACTAAAGTAATTATTAGTGCAAGCCTACAAAGTAGATTGATATAATTATCTCAGTGGCTGAATTGTGGCGGCTAAAAGAATAGTGGCTTCTCTTAAGGCCACCAAGGTCAAGGTTTGAGCCAGCTTCTATGGCTAGGTACAATATTAGTCATTGTGCTATAGTAGCTTTCATCATCAGCCTTGCAAATATTTCTGTGTCTTCCTGCCCACCTGCATAGATATCTGTGTCAGAGGGCAGATTGAACCCTGGTCTAGCAATGTCACGTAAAGCAGCAGTTCTCAACCTGTGTGTCGCGCCCCCTTTGGGGGTCAAACGACCTTTCCACAGACCATCGGAATGCTAAACTTTAGACTCCCCCTCGCATTCTTCGAAATCCCCCGCGGGTGGGCTCTGGAGTCATCACTGGGCACGCAGAGCATTGCCGCAGCTCCACGCCGTGGAAAACATAGCTGCGTGCGCATCCCCCATACAATTACAGCCTTGGAGACTTTGTAATGGCGGGAAATTCTTCTCAGTCACTCAGGCTTCTGCAGAAGCTGCTCTCTGAGGCTTTCTAAAGCTCTCTGAAGGCTAGAAGTGGCTGCCAGCGAAGCGCTCAGCGATGGCAAGAGTCCTGCCACCGCACCAGATTCAGCAAAGTGGCTCAAGCAGCAACAGGACATGCTTGGGGAAGAGAGAGCCGGAACTGACTGCCCGGGACTGTTTCTGCACCGCTGTAAAAATGTCTGTTTTCCAGCCACAGGAGGGAAGGAAAGAAGCCAGTCTTTGGAAAGAATCTCCCTCCCCCTCCAGAGAGCCTATGCCAAAAGACAGGAGGGGCGGGCTGGTTTGAATGCGGGCGAGCGGGCAGTTTAGTGGTGTGTGAGAACACTCCCCCCCCCGCCTGAATGAGACAGATGGAGAATGAAAGGAGATAGCGTCGGGCGGGGGGGGGCGAGCGTTGGTTCCATTATTGCTGGAGCTGCTTTTGCTGACTCCAGCATGGCGGTGGGACTCTTGCCATCAGTTAGTGGCCCACCTTCTTTGCTAGTTCAGGTGCGTGGCGAAAGGAGGCATGCAATAGTCGAGGACGAAGGTGCTCCCCTTCACCCTTGGTGGCAGGGGTGCTTTATCACAAGCCTCCTTTCTTCCTCCACCTGCCTGAGGAAAGAAGGCGGGCCACTAAACCGATGGCAAGTGTCCCACCGCCATGCTGGAGTCAGCCAAAGCAGCTCCAGCAACAACAGGACTAAAAGGGGGTGGGAAATCCATGCAGAGGGAGGAAAATGCATGCATTCCCCATTCCCTCCATTGGAAATGAGGCAACTTTCAGAAGAGGACAGCGCACGCCATGTGGGCTTGTGCAGCAGCAGAAGAATAGAAGGTGAGGTGACCACAGTGTGTGTGGGTGTGAGTGTGAGAGAGAGAGAGACAGACAGACAGAGGTGCAGAGAGACAGAGATGGGAAGGGAGGAGACAGAGAATTACAGAGAGAGACAGAGGGAGGAAGGGAAGAGAGAGAGACAGAGACACAGAGAGAGAGAGACAGAGAGACAGAAATAGAGAGAGAGAAAGAAAGGAAGAATTGGTGGCTGTTTTGTTTTGTTTTCCTTTTTTTCTTTTTAAAAGAAAGGCACTCTTTCCACTTAGAACCGGGAGCCTGCTCTTAAACTTCCCAGACAAAATTTCATTTATTTGGAATTAGAAATAAATATTTCACAATGTATAATTACATATTGTTTTTGTGATTAATCACTATGCTTTAATTATGTTGTTCATTTTATAACAATAAAAATACATCCTGCATATCAGATATTTACATTACAGTTCATAACAGTAGCAAAATTACAGTTATAGAGTAGCAATGAAAATAATTTTATGGTTGGGGGGGGGTCACCACAACATGAGGAACTGTATTAAAGGGTCGCGGCATTAGGAAGGTTAAGAACCACTCCTGTAAAGACTACTGCTTATTACTAGCATTTGGCAATTTCTGGAGTAAAATTATGGCATAAGATAAGGCATACCTAAATCCATTGGTATATTTTAATCATTCATCTCTCTAACAACGATGATAAAGAAATGATATAATGTAAAAAATATTCCTACTCCATGTTCTGATGGAAAGTTGCCGAGCTATTGCTTCTGAATTTTTAAACTAATTTCATGCGTTGTTCAGACTTGTATGAGAGTACTTTCAAAGTATTTAATAATAAATACAAATCTAGTGGTGTGTAAGGTAATTACCCTTATTAGCATAAAAAGTAGTTTGATTAGCAAGTTGCTGTTAATGCAGTTATTCAAAAATACTTAGCTCAACTGAAAAAAATTAAAACCAGTATGTCCATTATAATCAGTATGTCAGAAAATCTTGGCCAGCAACATTTGACCTTTGGCCTGACATATCACTTACTATCACTATTCCATTTTCAAAAGGAATCAAAATAATACGCAATGTGGAAGAAAGAGAAAACCAATATTTTAAAATGCATGATCGGTTAGGTGATTATTCAGTCATGGATCCACTGTTTTCCAACTCACAATATATATTTATTTATTGAATGGTGAAGCTTCCTCCTACATATACTTTATTTTCTTTTGAGCTATGAAAATACTGTAAGATTAAATGAATGCAGACGTATAATGTAAGTAGGGAATTAGTTTTTCAGCACCCAAGTTTTTCAGAAAACATTCATACATGCCATGTGAAGATTTGACATAATGAACCAATGTAACATAGATGTTTTTGCTGTGATGCAATAGCCTACTATACATTTCTCTGATATATTTTTTTAAACAAAGCTTTAAAAAGTTGCCAGTATATGCTGGCTTTGCATAAAGTCCTAGGTTTGGTCAATATGTGTACAAAGCTTTTGACCTCGAACCCAACCCTGAATACATCAGATTAAAAGAGAATAATCGATCCATAAGCCAAGACAAAAGTTGAGCAGCCTGTTCCTTCCCTAACGTGATGGGGCTTCTACCTGTACAGTTAGTTCTTGATTTATGACCACAATTGAGCTCCACATTTTTGTTGCTAAGTGAAACATTTGTTAAGTGAGGTTTGCTCCATTTTACAACCCAAGAGTTGTGGTGGTGCAGTGGTTAGAATGCACTATTGCAGGCTAACTCACTGCTCACTCCAGGAGTTCAGTTCTGACTGGCTCAAAGTTGACTCAGCCTTCAATCCTCCCGAGCTCGGTAAAATGAGGATCCAGAATCTTGGGGGCAATATGCTGGCTCTGTAAAGCGCTTAGAGAGGGATGTAAAGCACTGTGAAGCGGTATATAAGTCTAAGTGCTATTGCTATTGCTTTCTTGGAACAGTTTGATAAGTACTGTATTTTTTGGAGTATAAAATGCACCATGATTTTGAAGAGGCAAATTAAAAAAAAAAGTTTTTGCACTCTGCAAACCCTCCCAAAATGGCCCATTTTTTGCAAAAACTGGACCATTTTTTTAAAAGGGCATGAATAGCCTTTAGGAGGCTTATAGAATGCTACTTAGGGGTCGGGGGGACCAAAAGCGAGCAAAAAAAAGGCCCGTTTTTTGTGAAAACAGGGCCATTTTTTTGTCAGAAAAAAGGCATGCATATCCTTTAGAAGGCTTATAGAGTGCTCTTAGGGGCTGGGGTAGGCAAAATTGAGCAAATAACGACCTATTTCTTGCTCATTTTTGCCCTCCCTAGCCCCCAGGAGCGATCTGGAAGCCTCGTAAATACAATGCACGGCCATTTTGGTGAAGGGGTGGGTTCTCGGGAGGCCAAAAATGCTGTATTCAGTGTATAAGGTGCACCCAGATTTTCAGCCTCTTTTTTGTAATAAAAGTAATCTGGTAGTTAAGTGAACCTGGTTTCCCCTTTGACTTTGCTTGTCAAAAGTTTGCAAAATGTGATCACATGACTTCATAAGTATGAACCAGTTGCCAAGTATCTGAATTTTGATCCCATAATCATGGGGATGCTACAAGAGTTGTAATTGTGAAAAATTGTCGCAAGTCTCTTTTTCGGTACTGTTGTAAGGTGTGTATATGTTTATGTGTTTACCCAAATGTATAAGAATATCTTAATGTGAGCACTCATTAACAACTTTTGCCCCACTACCAGCATACAAACATGTTGGTTTTTTTCATCAATAGGCACTGCATTTCCAAGTTTAATTGAAATTTGTTTTCATTATAAATGCCCTTTATCTTTTGCAATCAGATTAATTTGCCTGTATCAACCTGCTCATATTAGAAGAATGCTTTTGCATGCACTGCTCACTTGGTTGTTATTTAGCTCCACTGGGCATGAAAAAAACATCCCTTTCAAGGATGACTCCTTGCCTAATTTTGTAATAAAAATATAAAGAGCAGTGTTCTATAGATCATCATCACACTTTTAAGTTAGAAAACAATACATTGCAATTCTATGTTTGTCTAGAATTCATTGCAACTTACTCCCATGTAAATGTTAAGATTCCAGACTTTGTAATATTTAAAGTGCACAAATGGCAAAGAAGATGGACGTGAAAACTGTGTGAATAAAATCTACTATTAGTATGGACATTTTAATATGAGGTTGTAAGATGATGTAATGTATTACTTAATAATACATGTATTTAACTGTATGTAAGATTAATATTTCTGCTTGACATGAGATTCCATAGATCAGGGGTCCTCAAACTTTTTAAACAGAGGGCCAACTCAAGGTCCCTCAGACACTTGGGGGGGGGAGGGAGAAGAACCGGCTGGCTAGGTGTGGCTAGATGGTCATGTGATGGGTGGAGTGGCCAATTTAATAGTCTACTAAACAATGCACACAAATTAAACTTTAATTTGTTTTGCTCCTGGAGGAGTTTTATTTGCTTTTATTTGCATGTTGCTTTTTTGGTTGCTTTTTCTTTTTACTAGATGGTTTTTCAGTTGTTTAGGAGTCTAGTGGTCCATTTTTATTACAAAATCACAATGTTTAGAGAGGCATGTATTTTTCCTCATTCAGCAGATAAACTAGAATTTGGTTCTGTCTCCTGCATCAGGGGAGACAGGGGTTCTGGATTCATCGAATCATAGAGCTAAGAGAGATAAAGCTTCATAAAGCTGCCTAAATAGTATCTCTTTGTATAAGAAGAGATAGCGTATTATTTAATAGCAGAAGAGTGTACTTATCCTTTCCTGAATGTCCGACCAGAATGTTTTTCTTATAATGAATATAAAAGGTTGTCCAATTTCAAAGAAACTAATGATCTCTTTAACATCTATTCCCTAACTAATATGTGGGAAAATTTATCATATACCCTTTGAGAAGAACCTGAGGTTATAACATGCAGGGGGGTTGAAACAATATATAACTATTGTTATGAGCCTGAGAGTGTGGTAGGCACTTAGAGTGAAGGCCACTGCTGGCTATCCTGACTCATCTCATGACCCACTGCTATCCAAACTATTGTGGTTTTTTAGGATTTCAGTTAGAAATTCTCTCCAAAAAGTTGCTTTTAAAAGAGAGAGAGATTAACAGATGATCACAGCAATATGGTCCCTTGGCTATGGTATACTAAGCAAATAATGTGTAAAATTATATAATTTATGCTAGACTGATAAATAGGATACAAAAGGGATTTTGCAAAGCTGCTTGCTACAAAGTACCGTTCAATTTTTTTAAAACCATTTTCCGTGTTCTAGAAAAGTTGGTGTAGCTCCTTCAACTTTTCCCAGGTTTTTTACATGCCCAAACAGCACTTCCACTGACACTTTTTGCGGAACAAAATGTCCATGCATGTACACTACAAGCAATTATTTATTATTTGTTAAACATGTGTAATTTAAATTATTATTATTGTTATTATTGCAGAATTAATCTGGGAAAGCAACCTCGGATGCCTTCAATAGGGGCAACTGTTTTGGTGCTTTGAGGATGGCTGCTTCATTTTTGCAGATACTTTGCTCAGTACTAATTTGGACTTTGCTTACATTTAAGGAAGATCAGTGGATCAAATTGTTTGTTGATTCTTTTTTATATCTAATCCTTTTTCATTGTCTTGTTTGCATTCTACTAACCTGTGAAATCACCTAGAATACAAAAACCATATAAATTAAATCTGTAGCTTTGCAACTCGGTATCATGCATTTCTGTCCAATGCTAACATAACAGGGAAAATTACTTGTAATTCCTCATTTCTGTAAAATCTGGAGAGTAGAAACTAAGAGAAGGTGACCTCCATGTTGTGAAAGACTTGCCCCAATCTTGTTGATCTTTCAGATTACTTAAAGTAGAATACTTTAGGACACTTTTTAAATTAGTCAGACAACAGCATGGGAATGGTAATACGCTCCTCCATTTATTTAAGCTTTGTTTTTCTTATTGTTGCATTGTGTTCTGTATTAATTTTGTATAACATTCAATAGAATGCCCTGCATTTTACATTTTCTGTATTACTGAGAGTTATAATTTGTCATAATTTTGTGTTGCCACATTTCGATAACGCTTTTAGCCATATAATTGTGGCAGTATAACAATAAAATGAATAATAAATAAGTATGGAACAAATACATTAGCAAATCAGTTATCAATTGTTGGCTATATAATTCCATACATTAATTTAATTGGTGTTTTCCCTTTTTTTCTAGATACGGTTATATAGAAGGCAAAATCGTACTTCCCCGGCATACTCCTTATTCACTCTGTGCAGCAAACAACACAGGAGTTTATGTACTTACTTCAAATATTTCTGACCGATACGATACATATTGCTTCAATTCATCAGGTGTGTTTTGGGTTGGTCACATATTTTCTATTTCTGGGAAATTTTTCTGCTTGACCCAGAAACACAGTAGAATAAAAATAGGAGGGAAAACAATGTGTACGAAGAAACCATTTGCTCCTGGTCAGCATACCTCATGATCCATAAAATTGAACAAATTCAACAAAATGTACACTATGATCTGATAGCTGCTTTGTAGCAAGCACTCTTGGTATTATGCTCTTCAGCAAGAAAATACAAGAGTAAAAACAGAATATGGTATTGAAGTCTGTAGAACTATTGACTCTGAAACTGGCTTGTTTTGCTCATATGCTGTTTCAGTCCTGTTACAGACTTTTAATAGTAGATGTTTGCAGAGGAGAAATACTATAGAGATTTAAGTGACAGGTGCAACACAGATTCATCTCCCATATGCTGCTTTTGTTCCAAAGCATGAACTTTACTTGCTGTTTATTTGGTTAGGGATGGTCTTGATTAATAGTTCTGTCATTGTTGTCTCTAAAGTCCAATGTAGTTTAGCAGCTGGAACAGTGAAAGAAACAAATAAACCATATGAATTTTATGGAATACGAGTGTGTGTGTGTGTGTGTATACATATGTACATCCTGATATATGTGTGTGTCTGTGTGTGTGTCTGTGTATGTAATATATATATATATATATATATATATATATATATATATATATATATATATATATATATATACACACATACTCACATACAATATGTATGTTATATGTGATATATGAGATACATATGTACATATGTGTGTGTGTGTGTGTATCCATCCATATGTATGTTTGTATGTGTATATATGTGTGTGTGTATCACACACATGGATATATACCACTTTTCCACAAAAATAAGACAGGGTCTTATTTTCTTTTGACCCCTGAAATAAGTGCTTGGCCTTATTTTCGGGGAGATTATTTTTGAGGTGCAGGAGGCAGTGAGCATGGTCACCTCATGGCTGCTGCTGGGTTGCAATATTTTTGGGGAGGGCTTATTCTCAGAAAAACAGGGTACATGTGTATGTATGTATATATGTATATATCCAGAAGTGGGTTGCTCCCTATTCAGTCTGGTTCGGCCGAATAGATAGTAAAAAACTGGTGTACCTTTCCGAACTGGTAGTAATGGCAGCCTGGCCACGCCCCCAAACCAGTTCCTTGGTCACTGCTCGCTCGCCCTGCCCAGTCTCTGCTCTGCAGTTTGCCTGCCTCAAGTGTTGTGCCCCTGATCCATCTACCAGGTAAGCCTGTGAATCGTGGCTTAGGTAGCTGCTCCTGCCTCCTTCCACGTGAACCTGCCATGCTTCCCTTCCACACGGCTTTCCCGGCGTCCCCATGGCCAGCTTGCGAAGACAGGCAAGTGGAAGGCTGTGTGGATGGCAGGGAAGCATGGCAGGACTGAGGGGAAGGGAGCAAGCCGCCTACTCTCTTCCCCGAGGCCTTGCCATGCTTCCCTGCCTTCCATGTGGCCTTATCGGTGTTCCCCCATGCCCGCTTGTCTTCTGAGGTTGGCATCCAGACCAGACTGACCAGTGGGTAGGCGGCTGGCCCTAGGTGGAAACACAGATACTGTGCTGGGGCTGAGAGGGCTGGTGGTGTGATGCTGCGGGAAGGCAAGTGGACATCCTGGGGCTGCTGCACATGCACCTGCTCCATTTCTTCAAAGGCAGAGCCCCCCCTCACTGCAGGACAATCCAAAGAGAGTAAGAGCATGCTGCAGAAAAAGCTGCCTTCCACCCAGGCCCGTGTTCCTCGTGCCAATTCTGCGGGGCTTAGGGCTCCAAATCAGCCAACTGGCTTCTCAGCCAGCCACCTGTCTGCTTCTTGGCTGTGGTTCTGCTGCAGTGGGGGGGGGGGGGCTCTGCCTTTGCAGAAACGGGGCGGGCACATGTGCAGCAGCCCTGGGACATTCGCCTGGTGCCTGCCCTCCTGGAGCACTTTCTTCCTTCTCCCACTGCCAAAAGAAAGAATATTATTCACGGAACTGCACTGCACTGGGGAGTTCTCCTGCATGGATGTGCCTGGCGGCAGAAGCAACAACAGCAGCAGCAGAGCACACCCTGCCTTCAAGGCCTGTTCCCCAGCCGGATCAACCATGACGGCACCAATGGATGTCAGGATATTCTTTTTTTCAGCAGTGGGAGAAGGAAGAAAGTTCTCCAGGAGGGCAGGTGGTGCATATGTGGAGCAGTCACGGGATATTTGCCTGGCGCCTGCCCTCCTGGAGCACTTTCTTCCGTCTCCCACTTCTGAAAGAAAGAAAGGACTCAGAGCCTGAATCGGAGCCTCACTGGGAGCACGCCACCTTGATCAACCTGGCTTATGGCACCCTCCACAGCCCGCTCTGTGTGGAGTCGAGTTGGTGGTGGGCAGCGATGCAGAGTCTGAGGGAAGGGGGGCCAGGTAGCAACTTTGTTCTCTGCTTGTGGGCCTGAAAGAGAAGCTGCCTGTGAGGGAGCCCACGGAGCAAAATAAAGGCACTCTGGGGATCCTCCCCCCCAAAAAAGAGCAAAGAGAGGGGCCTGGCATGCCCCTCTCCTCCCTTCAAAACTTTTAACCACCGCTTTGGTGGCCGTGGGTTGGTGGTGGAGTCATGTGACTGAGTGTGCGTGAGTGATGTCAAGTTGGCCATGCCCACTCAGTCACATGACACCCCCCCCATCTAGCCACACTCATTGAAACGGTAGTAAAAATTTTTGTATATATATGTGTATCCATGTATGTATGTATCAGTGATTGCAGGTGGTACGCCCCGGTACGGGTGTACCGGAGCCTGCCCAGAGCACCAGGTACCGTTCTGGTACGGTGCTCCGGAGGGCCCAACTGCCCGCACAAACTCCTTACCTGTCCTTTAAGCCTTTGGTGCATGCAGTGCCTGCGTGATGCTCTTTTGAGCTGCTGGAGCGTTGCGGAGGGATTACAAGCAGGTACGAGCTGTACCAGTTGGAACGGGATCCATAACCCACCACTGGTATGTATGTATGTATAAATGATGGGGAAACATAGTGCTTCCCACATCTTTGTAGTCCTGGAGGCCTTCACCATATTCTTTTGTTTCTTTTACAAAAGTTAGCCAATTTGTTGTTGATTTTTTTGTTTCCCATTTTGTCTCCCATTTTTAGAATCAAGAGATGTGGTTTGTGAGCCAGTAGAAAAGTTATATTCTGATTTGCCTAATAATAACAGCAGTATTGGTAAGGATCAAATTTTATTTTTTTTAACATATAAAGTGTCCTCTGGTGAAACTGAAGTGCATGAACAGTGTGGAACGTATCACTGAACTTGGAGTGAGACTTAGCCTACGTTCAAGTGATGACATAGTCCCGCGATAGCGAACTTGTGGCACACGAAGCCGTTTGTCAGGGTGTGCCCTGTCAGTTCCAGCATACATGCACGTACTGGTCAGCTAACTTCGGCTTTCATTTGCGGCTATTTTTCGCCCTCCGGAGGCTTCCCTCAGCCCATGCTGTTCCTACGGCAAACAGAGGAAACACCACTACCCCGCCTCCCTGATCTCTCTCTCTCTCACCACCACCACCCCCCCAGGACCTGTTTCCCCACCACACACCCTTTCTGCATTGGTGGAAGGGGCTGGGCATCGGGGGCATCACACCCGCATCCGCCCGGTGGCCACCAGGGATACCGCCAGCACTGGCAGGTGCCTCCCGGCACAGGTGAGCCGTGCTTGGCTGGGGGGGTCACGAGGCTTCGGGCCAAGACCGCGCGAGAGCAGGGGTGTTTGGCACACCCACCCACGACCCCCCTGCTCTCCCCCCGCTTTTGGCACACAATGGCAAAAAGGTTAGCTGTCACTGACATAGTCTATTTAGACTAATTTATAATCAGAAAACAGTTGCAAAAAAACATGAGATACATCTTTCTCTGGGAGTCTTTAGTGAGAATTTATCAGTGATAGTTTGATGTTACAGTTGCAGGTATTCTGCATAGGATAGGATTGTAAATTCAGCAAGAGATGCTCAAAAGGTATTGAATAGACTTCTTTTCTAATCCAACAATTTTGCTAGTCTCAGAAAAATCGAGCATTCCAGAAACCTCAATACATAACGCTTTGTGACATGTTATTTTCTGTAGTGCTACGTTGGCATAGTTTTTCTAGTAGGGAATGTCATTTTGTGTGTTACATACACAAAATATATTATGTTACACTTTTCAAAGAAATGAAGTACTTGCCGAAGTATACACATGCAAAATACACAATCATTTTTGTATGACAGAGATAATGGTTTATTAAGGAATTATTTCATAATAGTGGCCAAAAGAATTTATCCTTAGACGTACTGTTATTGGGGGGGGGAGGGGGGATCCTTCTTAATTGGCAGAATCTTACAAACCTTTCCCAAATGGACTGAAAATTGGATTGATCTTTTATTCTCATGTTGACACATTTCTAGATTGGCTTCTGCAGCCTCCATCCCAAAATTTATGAAGCAGAATTGTGATCCCTGAAATACTGTTCACTGTTAATCAAAATTATGACTCATTGAAGCAAGCTAGGACAAAATTATATATTTTTGAAGTACTTTATAAATGAACAATTGTGTAGATTTAATCAGAATGTTACATGTAATAACCCCAGAAAAAGACATGTTCTGATTCTGACCATGTCAAAGGAGGAAAGAGGAACCTAATAGCTTAAAGCTTTCTACCACTTACTGTAGGTTCATACTATTCAGTCAGAATCTAAATTTGAGCAAACATTAGCTTATTATTTATGTTTGAGTAAGGATTTTAATACATTTTCACATTGCACTATATAACCATTTCCTGCACCATTTGTCTAGTTTCAATCAACAGGATAATGTTAAATACTGTATATCCTTTTTTCATTCAGAAATTTACAATGCTGATGGATCACGGTACATTGAAGGAAAGAAGGTCACAGAAAGGCCACGAGTAACTGAAGATGACAGCAGTGTGGGCAGTGGTTCTGCAATTGGCAGAGGAACTATAGATCCCAGTGACTTCCCACCAGGTATTTGCATTGATTAGCCTTCTACAGAATGACATTTAAATAGTACCTTGGAATTTGTGTAGACCTTTTCAACTTAGGTGGTCTCCAGATGAGTGGACTTCAGTTCTCTCTATTGCTCAGCAAGCACCAATATTTTTGAGGGTTCTGGGATCTGAAGTAGATTGGGGAAAATTCTGCATTAAAGATAGTCTTCAATTTACAGCAGTTCATTTAGTGACCATTCGAAGTTACAACAATACTGAAAAAAGTGGCTTATGGCCATTTTTCACACTTATGACAGTTGCAACGTCTCATCATTTACATTTGGATGCTTGACATCTGGTTCATATTTATGATGGTTGCAATGTACTGGGATCAGGTGATCATCTTTTGCATATATATATATATATATATATATATATATATATATATATATATATATATATATATATATATATATATATATATATATATATATATATATATATATATATATATATGCAGAGCGTACAACCATAGAGGGTACTCTCAGAGCTGCATCCATCCTCCGTTGTGGCTTCCAAAGCACGGGGGTAGGATACCGCTCTGGGAGTACACTCTATGGTTGTACGCTACCATAGAGCATACTTCCAGAGCAGCATCTGTCCTCAGTGCTTTGAAAGCCACAAAAAAAAAAAAAAAAAACAAGCGGCGGGCGGCGCCAGCAGTGGAGATGTCCTGGCTCTGCAGGTACTATAGAATTAGCCAAGGGCATAGTGAGCCTGCGAGTCGTGCAAGCAGGAAGCGGAAAAGCCGCTCATGCAACCCTCCTCACCAGCCATGCAGAGCCCCATTCACTCACCTAGGGGCATTCCGAAGGCGCCAAGCCGCGGGAGGCGGAGGGCAGCAAACAGGTGCTCATGTCGCTTGGTGCCTTTCGGGTACTGCTAGGTCGGTCAGCAGAACTGTGCCTGGCTGGAAAAGGGGGTTGCCGGGCGGCTGCTCGCGAGAATGGTCACCTCATGGCTGCTGTGTTGCTGCTGTGAAGTGAAACACAGCCATTCGACCCTGAGGCTGTGCCTGGCTCTGCGGATGCCCGCTCGCAAGAGAGCAGCTGTCCAGCACCCCCCTTTTCCAGCCAGGCACAGTTCTGCTGACCGACCTAGCGGTACCCCGAAAGGCACCAAGCAACGCAAGCGGCTTTGCCCCCCACCTTGTTCACGTGGCTTGGCGCCTTCGGGATACCGCTAAGTTGGCGAGCGGTACTCTGCGTGGCCGGAAGGGGAGTTTTTCTTCTTTAATATGCTGTATTGTTTATTGTTTGTTGTTTCCCCCTCCCTTTTGAATTGTGAGCCGCCTTGAGTCCCCCTAGGGAAAAGGGTGGCATACAAATAAAGGCAAAAGTAAAAGTAAAGTAAAGTAAAGTTGTCCAGGGGACCTATATTTTTTGGAGAGGGTAATATTTTTGCCCACCCAAAATATGTGGCAAGGCTTTAGTTTCAGGACAGGTCGTATTTTGGGGGAAACACGGTATGTAGATAGATGGATGGGATGGGATGGGATAGATAAGATAGACAGACAGACAGATGCATGTGTGTGTGTGTGTGTGTGTGTGTGTGTGTGTGTGTGTATGTATGTATGTATGTATATGTGTGTGTGTGTGTGTGTGTGTGTGTGTGTGTGTGTACAATTCTTTCTCTTAGATTAGATTAGATTTAGATTTTTTTTAGATTGGGAAAACCTGAATCTGAAAGCTCTTGGGGTTTCCTCACCCAAAGGAATGTCAAAATTACTTCCCCTGCACCCACATGTCCATCACATGGTCAATTAATCCACCGTCCCAACTGGAGATGTCCCCCAGTCACGCCTCTCCATGTGCAGGCTGAACGTTCTTGACTCTCAGAGAAAAGACATGGGTAAAGATTGTATTGTTGATTGATCACTAAGTGAAAAGAGTACAGCTCATTCATATTTTATGACACAGAGGATGATATCACAACATTTACACCAGTATACGTAACAGAGGACAACGGTTATCAGCATCCAGGAAATCCTGAAGATCAGAATCCCCAGAGTACTAGTAAGTGTAATAATTGTAGTAGTATTTGTTGTAACTTGGTTTTAACAATGACAATGTAGTCCTTCATCCTTTTGACATTGACTGTATGGTCTATATATACAGACTATATAAAGAATATATATTAATTCACATTCCTCTGGTTTAGAATCATACATTTAACCTCTTGTATCTTCTAAAGTAAGGAGTACCTCGAATAACAAGAAATTAAAATTCTAGTATATGACATTTAGGTTCATTGTATCCAGTTGTTACACTGTGTAATTGCTACAGATGGTATGTTATAGTAATGAGCTCATAGGATTTGATATCTTTCTTGTAGAGCCATTAGGTATTTGCTTTAAAAAAAAAGGGAAGATGAGTCTCGTGAATAAGGGCTGATCAGATTATTTTATATGGCTTAGTGGTTGGCTCCTTTGTGCCCGGTTTCATTCTATGAAATATTTCTGAATACTTATATTTCTCTAATAGAGTCTCCATAGTCTCTGACTAAAATTAAATTCTCTGGTATTCATTAAGCAATATCCATCCCCTCCCCTCAAAAAACAAACAAACACAAGCTAGTAAAATTGTGATGGAATGTGCACCTGGAGAAGAGTGGAAAGGAGTCTTGGCAGCATAGAGCTTTCTCAGGGAGTAAGCTATATATTCCAGAGAAAAGCCCAAATTAACAGACTGCGGTCCTAGGTCTAAGCGAAGGGGGAAGAAGCTTAGGATAGCCTGTACAATATTTCAGTGTGTATTATTAGTGTAGAGCACAGATATCAAGCTGTCAGCCCGCAGGCCGGATGTGTCACGTGCAGACCAAGCCTACCCCAGCTCGGCAAATGGGGAAAACGTCATGAAACGTCACGTGACTGCAACGTAAGTTTGACACACGTGATGTAGAGGGTTAGAGTGTCAGTAGGCAAGATAGGTGTAAGCAAATAAAAGATTGGACTCGGTTGTATTAGTTGTCTTTGGGGTTGGGCCTGATATATATGTGCAGACATAGCGTTTGTGTAAGTCTTCTTGGAAGAAGTAATTGGATTTTTTTCTTAATATTTCTAACAATTATGTTGGAAAGATGTCATTATGGATCCTTCAGCCAAAATGCTCATTACGGATGGTTTTATGACTATGTACAGTATACAAAGCAAAGAAAATGTTTACTTGGTTATGATAACATTTCATATTTAGAGGGAGAACTCCATTTTGAGATTTTGTCATCCAGCTTTGTGATGGGATTTCATCCTACAATTGACTTCACCTTGCATTTCTTCATATACTGAGTGTTTTTATATTTTTCTGATAATGTATTTGGATTCTCAGAAGTGGAGCCAAAGAGAATTTCATATCAATCCAAATAATAGTTTGTTTTAATCTAATGTATCATTTCCTTGTTTATCATTTTACATACATGCTATTACATGACTTTGGTATTGCAACAGTTTCTGTTTTCTCAGCATTGATTTTAGATTTCTTAAAGAAGTTGTGAGTTATACAACAGCCTAACTAATGGAAGATATTCTCACGGTGATACTAATATAAACTTGTTTTCATTGTCTTTGTAGAACTGATTGATCAATAATCTCCAATTTCCTAATGATATTTTTTTTCAATTCCTGATGTTTAGAAATGTACAAATAGGCACGAGACTATCTAGTGAAGATCCACCCATTAGAAAAACTTTTCATAGATTTTTTTCCCCTTCCAAGATAATGGCCACTGTGTCCAATATATATATATATTATATATAAATTGTTCATAAGTATGCATCTTTTTATATTTTGAATCATATTTAGCATTATATATGTGCAATAGTCTTTTCTGTAGAGAAAGATGGTTTAATTTATGCATCAGCCTTCATTTTTTCAGAGATCCTGAAGTTATAATGGAAACCTTTGTTATTACTTTGGATATTTACCTGCAATTGCAAATTTTCAGGATTTGCTTTTGGCAATGCTTACTTTGAATGCAGCTTTTTTGTTTCAATAATTTTCAGAGATTAGAAGCATAAACTTCTTTCTGGTGAAACTTGGCAAACTCAGAGGCCAATTTTCATCAGTTCATGAAAAGGTAAGCTGGAAAGAGGTCTCAAAGTTCTGGCCAATAAAACCATTTAAACTAGTGTGTTTTTTTAAAAAAAAAAACAATCTGGAGCCGTTCCTTGAATTCATGGAAAAGTTGATTTCTTAAATATTCATGGATAAAGCAATTTTATAGGCTAAATTGTTGCAGCTATATGATTAAAAACCTTTAAAAAGACTTTGTCTCTGTGCTTGTCTATGTTGTGTAGTAAATAACATTAAGATAGAATTGACAAATACTTATTATTTCAAGCTATTCCAAATATTGCAGGTGGTGATTGTGAATGGAACTGATTTTTCTGTACTCTTCTGCTCTGTGCCCAGATCAAGGATTAATGTAATCCTATTGATCTGTGTCGGTTGCAATGTTACACTCTGGGCTCCTTCCTCCCTCTCAGATGATTCATTCTATCAAAAGCATCTCTAAATAGCTTGTGTGTGTTTTTCTGCATTTGGGTGAATGCATGGGTGATATGATGGAATTTCCATTGTTTAAGATTTTGCAATTGACTTTTTGTTAGCTGTAAATTATAATTGCATTGAATATTCTATGGTGGGAACAAAATGTATATTCATGCAAAAAATGTTTGTATCATATAAAGCATTTTACACAAGAAACTTTGATTTGGGGAGGGAACTTTGCTTATATTAATACTACTACATTGATGTTACTTTTTAGGAAGTGAATAGACTTGAACTTTAGCTTTGATATTTCCATGTGTAAATACAATATATGTATATGATATATTGAACAGAGGAAAGTTACAGATCTAAAGCAATCTTATACAATTATGATTATATGAACTTCAGATTGTGCGATTGACTGGCAGATACTGAAGATTACATTGAATAATAGACAATCCAGAAATTTTTTTTACAGTTCAATCCCTATACCAAATAATTTTCATTCCTAGTTTTGTTAGGAAACACAAAATTGAAAGCTAAGAGTTTCCATTCTTAGACTATGCATAAAAACAACGTATCACTTGTGCCTGCGACATTGGGAAAATATGTGATGGAATTCCAGCATATATTTCTTAACTATCATCACTTCTACTCTTCCCATTTTGTTGAAATGGAAAGTTGCTATATTGTTCTTTACTTCATTGGGTTCTTCCTCTTCTTCCTGATATTTCTATCTGTTCAAGGGCTTCTGTTCTTTGTATTGTTCTTGCTTTCACTTTTATAATTGAAAATTATCTCCATTAGATTTATTTCTTTGTATTCCACAATGGAAATTATAATGTTGTTCTCTATTTCTGCATTGCCACAAGGAAATACTAAAACATACAATTTGAACAAAAATAACTGAAAATTTTATCCTTGAACTAGCTTCCTATTTGAAAATCCTGTTACAGAAAATTAAGAAGCTTCAGTTCAAGAATGCTGGGTATCCCATTTTGTATCCAAACTGACAATAGAAATGTAAATGATTATTGTCCTTTAACATAACTACAATGAAACTAGATTTGTTTGAGAAACAAAACATCTGGATTTAAAGAGCTCAACTTTCTACTACTATCAGTATTTTTTTTTCCTTGAAGTGCTTCAGAAGTAACCTCATTGTTATTTTCTGGATGTGACACTATGTTTATTACTTGGATTCCCTCTACAACCCCCACATCTTTACTTTGTGTTCATAATGTTTGTGTTGTTAGTGTGTAATCCATCTTGCCTTAGATTACTCCCAAAATAAAATACATATGAGCATATTATTTGAAAACCAACAACAGTAGGACTATTTAAGGACACAGGAAGTGACCGTTTATCATCTTCTATGGGGAAGTTCTATTGATCGAAGACAAAACATAAATTCAGCACTGTGGTTATTCTGCCATCATTGCAGCTGAAGAAAATTCAAATCATGGAAAGCACCATGGAAATTCTAGTCAAGATCAGCAAATCACTGAAAATTTTCCATTATGGTTGCCATCTGAAGAACATAAAGGAATGCAGAATACAACCACCAGCAAGGGTAAACTCTTGTAACATTTTAGTCAATCATAGTCTCTTGTCTATGCTTTTTTTCAAAATCTCTGGCCAAAAATTTGATTTCCCTGGGAAAAAAATGTTGCATATATTCTTCATGAGTGCTGCTTGAAAAGTTCTGCTATTGGTGCATTAGAAACATGAACTGTAATAGCCAAGTAATTGCCTATGTCATACGGAAATTTGTTGCTTTAAGAGGGTACTACTTTAAGTATGCTTTAAGGACATGCTATTTTAGGAATTAATTTATATACTGACATGTAGAAAAGCTAATGGGCATATCTCTTGCATATATAGTATGGAAAGACATATGATTGCTTCACCTAAAATTATAGTGCAGGGGCATTGCTTGTTAATAAACTGACCCAATTAGTTTTAGACAAATTTAAATCTTTCAGTTTACAGTACTTTTAAAAATAAAATGTGCCCCATAATTTACATGCAGATAAGACCTGCAAGCATTTTCTTTTTAATATGTATTTTAAGTCAAACACCCATGTCCTCAGGTTCTACACCAATCTCAGTGCCTTGTAAATCATAACTATTTAAAAGCAGCCCATTTCTATGAGAGTTATAATTTAAAGAAAAAAAATGACAACATGACAAGGAAAAGTCTTATATCAGCTAGTTCCTTAATGGATTTAAACTGGGCTGTGTAATTGGAGAAGAACAAAATATTTCTAAAGTCCTGCATTGTGTTTCTCTGCCTTCATTTTGCCATAAATTTTCCATTGTCATGCTGAGGTTCCACTTACACCTCCATAGTCATATATTCCTGAGACTTGATACATAAACTTATTTTCCTGACAAATACTTACTCTTTTAATTCTCTGCTGAAGCCAGAAAGTTGTCATTTTGATTTCCTTTTTACTCTCTTTATGTGGTTCCTTCAAGCCATATTGTTAAGCTTGGAGAGTTTTCCTCCATATTTTATCAGCCGAATAGCTACTGTGCCATCAGTAAAAGGGTGTTGAATGTATTATTCTCCTCTGGATCATAGTCACAGCAACTCTATACAGTCTAGGTATGAATCTACAGTTTTCTGGAAGTATACTTTCCAGAAGATGCTATCATTTATCATGCTCTGGATATGGTCTAGAAGGACCAGACACTTTTCAGAAAGATTCACTTTGGAAAAACTACTAGGCCATGCCTAGAATAGCTGGATCAGCATTATCTGGAAGAAGAAATGTACATTTCTCTCAACAATTCTATCTTCACAAAAAGAAGAGTTTGTACATACATACACTTACATTCTTCCAAAAAACTCTCTCCCCTGCCCCATTTTATGGGGGAGATTCTAAGAGTTAGGATTAGGTTTGTAATTCGAAACAATCTCTCAAATATCACATATCTCATTGAAATGTTGCAGTTGCTGAAGTAATGATGATCCAGTATGTTTTTACTAGCAAAATGTGTTTTGCTTCCCTTAAATCACAGACTGCACAATCCAGATTCTACCATTTGTTTAAAATGGACTTTATTTTACCCACACACACACCTCTGAAATTAGATGATCCATTCTTCATATCGTATTGACTAATCAGTGAAGCAAGAACATATTAATGATGTAGGCAACAGAGAAATAGATAACAGGATGAAAGTATAAAAATCTTACCATAAGTTTACATCAATAAATCAATAGATCAGAGTTTTGAAGATGATGATGATGGTGGTGGTGATGATGACGAAGAAGGGTCTGGGCAAAAAAATCCTGAAACAGTTCTTGAGTGGGACAACAGTGGTGATAAGGAACTTCAGACGTCAAATACCAGTAAGAACTAATCCCTAATGTGCATTGTATTATAGAAAATAATTAAGGTATGACAAAGTGCCTTTTAGATGTAGGCTTAGATCTTCAGTAGTATAGTATTTGTATTGATCTACAAAAGATTATTTTATCTGAGATAGATAATAGTAAATAATAGAATTTAAGTTGAAACAGGCAGATGATTTTGCGCTGTATTTTTCTGCATGGTCTATTTTGCATAGCTGACATTGGCTTTTGCATTGGAAAATGTCTGCCTTGGCTAATGCTGGAAATGGAAACCCAGCAATGCTCTCAAGATGAAAGGTTTGTGCCTACAATCTGTGCTTAATTTGAATGGAAAGGGGCTAAATTCTGAGCTGCCTTACCTGCTTTCCATTGGTATCTGTTTTATACTTTCACTTGGCAAATCCAAAATTAAATGTCAAATGGGTAAACATCTGTGGTGGATTTAGCTTTGGTTTTGGTGGTGGTTATTATGGGCTGATGCTGCAGTGTTCTCTACTCATAAATCTAAATATTTCTATTATTACTTGTTAATAGCCACGTTGTTAGTTAACAAGTGTGTTCAATTAATACCATTTCTGCTATCTTTTTCTATTTTAATTTATTTTGTTGTACCTATGCTGCTGTTGGGGAGCAGGTAGTATGGGTGGGTGAAGGAACTGCTGTATATGGTTGATGCACATTAACATTATATGAAGAAGTTAATTTTTAAAAAATTATCACATATTGAAAAGGTGTTACCTTTTATTTTTTTATTCTGAATTTCCGAACATGATTGATTCTGTTCCTATCGTAACAAACTATTTGCCAGATGAAAATTTTCCTCTTATGTAGTTCTATGCCAAAAGATTCTTTACCTACCCTGTTTCCTTGAAAATAAGATCTCCCTGGATAATAAGCAAAATCAGGCTTTTGAACGCACTAAAATAAGCCCTTCCTGAAAATATTGCAACATAGCAGCAGCCATGAGTTGACCACATTCGCTGTCTCCTGCACCTCAAAAATAATAAGACCTCCCCAAAAATAAGGCCAAGCGCTTATTTCAGGCATCAAAGAAAATAAGACCCTGTCTTATTTTGGGGGGAAACACGGTATATAGTTGTTATGGGCCATGAAGCTATTCAAGGTTCAGCTTTTTTTTAATGTTATTGTTACACTTATATGCTTGGGGTTGTTGATTCAAACCTAATTTCCTTTAATGTAGAACCAGTTTGATGTAGTGGTTAAGGCATCAGACTAGAAACCACCCACAATGAATGCTTTCAACTAAGGGAGAAGATATTGCTTGTTCTTTTACATCTGATTATTTCATTTTTCTATACCAGAAATAGTGCATTTCTCATGAGATAGTCATGCTTGGGGGCTCACGTAGGCACGTTTTTCGAGTACATGAAAGTACATGTGTGATTTGTACTTTTAAAAACCTGTGCCTTAGCACACGCACACACACACACACACACACACACATGATTCTCTAATATAACTTAAGCCCAAGTGCTAGTTGATAGTGGAATTCCAAATATTCAAGACATTGTCAACTGAAGCAATGAAAGTTAGAGGGGTCCAGGAGGGGAGAAATTGGAAATAGAAACTAACAATTAGGAATGGGGAAAAATTTAGCTGAGCCAAGGGGAAAAATGTCCTCCCTTGGACCAGACTGAGTCAAAACTGGAGCCAAGGAGGAGTCAGAGAGGCATGACTCAATCTCTGGGCAGATTAGGACATGATAATCCCATTCCTGGACCCTCCTGCCACATACTGAGAAGCAACATCGCAGATAGACCAACATTTCTTCTCTAAAATAACTTAAGCACAAGTGCTAGTTGGTAGTAGGATTTCAAATGTTCAAGCCATTGTCAATTGAACCATTGTCATAACAGCTGTGAACTCCACCAAAGATGTCAAACAAGAAGAATCATCCCACAATATTTTGCTACCTGCTGTACATTCTGGAAGGGACAGTGAAGTCAGATACTCAACAAATGACACAAGTACGGATGTCCTACCTGGAATTGTTGAACAATATTCAACCACTACTGGTATGAGGAATTAAACATGATACTGAACATATTTATGTTGGTTTGAAGTAGAATTTCTTCCCACAGTATCAAAACTCAGAATGTAGTTAGTCATTGGAAGTATTGATAATTTTAACTGCAGTATGCAGTTAATACATTGTGATTACTTCAAACAGGAAAATAGACCCAAACATATAGAACCATTATCCAGATGTGTTTGCTTTTATCTACCAAAACCATGAAGGTTGAAGGTTATTATATTATATAATGTATATTATATATTATGCAGCTTTGATGAAGCCAGAGTCTCACAAGTGGCATTTTAACATTATTTCAGGCTCCAGAGTTTTGTGAAGGTTACTGAAATGCCAGATTGGTGAATTGCTCTGTCAGGATTAAATTAATAATTAAATTTAATTGTGGCACATGGAGTAGTACTCAAACTGTGAAAGTAACTTCAGGAAATTTATGAATGGTTAGGTAAAATCAAATTCTCATTTAATGTTTCTTAAGAAACTAATGTTATTAATAGACATTTAGAAATTGGCTTCAATCTATTGCTTTTAGAAAGTTGAAATAAAACGTGAGGTTGCTTTTTAGGTATACCTTGATTAAAGATAACTGCTTAAACAAGTGATTCCCAAACGTGGATAAATTATTTAGAATTGTATAAAAGTAATGACCCACAAACCCATTTACCTATATTGGGTAAAAAGGACTTTTGCAAAGTGGTTGTGTACAATAAAGGAAAGCACTGTTTTGGAAGCACTGACACCATTTCAGAAACAAATCCTTGGGTAATAATAGTTGCTTTTTATCTAAAGGCTTTCTTTTGCTAAAATTAAAACAATAGAAATAGATCGCATTTGTATGTTGATATACAAACTTGGTTGTACAGTTGCAGCTTTATTTCTTATGAAAAGTATTGCCATTTTCTCTTGAAGATGGGAAAATCTCTCTTACTGCACTGGGCTTTTTGTGGGCTTTCTCTTTTGAGTTTTCAATTACAATTTTTCTCAGTATCTAAAGCTTTTTCTCTTAGATTTAGTGATCATAATGTGTAATGCATTATGTTTTCTGCTAAATTATTTAATAAGTTGACAATGAAGGATATATCTGGTACTTTAGCTTCAATATTTCATAGTGCTTCTACTTCAATTTCCTTGGATTTATACAGCAGCACCTTTAGAACTGAATAAGCTTAATTGTCTGAACTTCATCCTGGCAATGAATGAATGCCATTCAAAATAAGCCTTTGGATTGACAATATAAATCTGGACTATGTATCTGAAGTGAGTGTCCAAAATATTTCAAGAAAGAAAATGTCCAAATAAAAGAAGAAAAGGAAGAAAAAGGAGAATGTTCTTGGACTTAAGATGCTACTGTGAATCCAGATGGTACAAAGCCTTTTGCATCTATCAAACACATTTGATAGATCAGATAAGGCTGCAAGCTGCTGTCACATCTTTTCTGCCTCTACTGCTGATATATTCCTTCTACTATTGTTCCTGGTGTCTGGGGCATCTCTGGAAAATCAACCATTTCTGAAAAATGTGGTGCTGATTATGGGGCCTGTGAATTCAACAATACTTTACAAAATTTTATATACTTTCCTCTTCCTCTGCCTAACGCACATAATGAAAGCGCAAGCCATATATATATGGTGCATATATATATATATTAACAAAATAATCTGGAGGGTTATTCAGCAAACATAATAATGGAATTGATTCAAAACATCATCATAACAGCTGTGTCCTCCAGTGATGATTTCTTCAAGCAGGAAGACTCAAAGCAGCCTCAACTGGAGGGTGCATCCCCTGAGCTGGAAATTGAAGACACAGTATCCCCTGCAATCAACACTTCAGACGAGTTACATCCAGAATTTTCTGCTTCTGATGAAAAAGAAAGTACCCTGGAAAAGGAATCTTTTCATCACCCAGGTAACAATATGAATACTTCCATTACAGAGACAACTTTCTCTTTACATTTTCTAAACAAAATACATTACTCTTCGACACAAGGTGTAAATTAAAAAAGAACTGTGTCCCCCCCCCCAATTCACTCTTAATTATTTTAGAGTTGATTTAGATAGCAATTTACAGATTTAAATAATGACTCTTCAGTAAGACCTTATGTGAAACGATATTTATATACCAGTAGTTACTTTGCAAAGCCATTCTGTCTAGAGATATACTAGAGATGTGAAGTCAGTTTCCAAACAGAATTACTCTCTCAGAATCTATATTCTTTATTTCTCTGTAAATTCACCTGTGAATTTGCAAATATCTTAGACAGGTTTGCAGTTCTAATTTATAAGAAGCAGCAAGGTTCATTCCAGGTAACAAAGCTCTTCCTTTGACATCTGGTATATCATTGTCTGACATGGAGAGTTAAAGTGTAGATGAGCCAGTAGATTGATGTAATAAAAGGTTTCAGAGCTAAGAATAGAAGTTTATAGACTTTTTACTATCTGAGCAAATTAGAAGTCTCTGCTGCATCTATCTGGAAGTGCAATGACTCATGTCAATTTACAATTATTTGTTATTGCATACTGCATACAATTTGATTAAAGTAAAATCTTGGATTTCAGGTGATTTGAACCTCCTGAAATTACTGAAATTAGTTTGTTGCCTAAATTTGATTCATAGAAAAAGCAGATATTTTGGCTTAATTCTGTTTCCATATAACTTGGGGAATTATACTTCATGTGGTTACCTACTTTAATACTGGCAGGAAAATTTTGTGAAATACGCTGAATCCAACACACCTAATAACTTTGGCAGCTTGTTGATATTAGAGATCTAACACGCAAGGAAACAATTGTATATGCTCCTTTTAAACTAAGCCAGAAAGCCTAAATACATATTTGTTGTCAAAGCACCTTCAGACCTTTGAATCTGAGACACCATCAACTGAATAGACAAATAGTTAAAATTTATTCTTGCCTTATTTATCATAACTGCAACAGTTACTTTCTTCAATGGAAGCGTTGAACATGAAGAAGAGCATCAACGTCAGCCATCAGCTGTTGATACAATTGCACAAAGCAGTCAAAGTTCTGTCGCAAACAGGACAATCCATGATATCCTACAAGTACTTGTATCTCCAAGGGACAGCTATTATGAAAATGCATCTTCTCAGTCAGGTATTGGCAGTATGACTGTTGAATATAAAATTTACTGTGTTGCATATAACATTATTTCTAGCAGTGTGGCCATGAACAGCACTCATGGTTCTACTATTGTAGGTGGGCATCTTCTAAAATCTGCTCCATTAAAGGAAATGTTATAGTACAAATTGAAATTTGAAATTTCCTTTATTTTGATTCTGGCAGAAAGTGAGCCATGTTTAATCTATTTATTAAAAATTGAATTCTTTTTTGGAAATTATCTGTGCCAGTGAGTTCATTCTTTTGGATAAGTTCTTTACTTTCTTAATAATGGTGTTCTGCTTCCCAGAAAATTTTATGTAGTAGATAGAGCTAGGTAAAACAGACAGAAGGAATTAAGAAGAAAATTTGTGCAAATATGATTACAAAAATAGTTCTCATGACCTGTTGAGGCTGCATTAGGTGGTCAGCACTTGCCTAAATAGGTGGATACTGCCTGCATTTTAAATGCATTACTGGAAATCACCTGAAACAGCTTCCCAGATGAAAATAGCCATGAAAAAGGAAAGGTTAAAAAAGAAATACTTTCCTTTTTGTTACTGTCGTTATTGAAAGTTTATTATACATTCCCAAGTATATAGGTATTCTTTGTTTAATGACCACATTTTGGACTAGCAAGCCAGTCACTAAGCAATGCGATTGTTATGTGAATCACCTGTAGTTGTTAAGTGAGACACTGCATGACTGAATTGTGTCTTTACTTGACTGCTTGTTGGAAGCTGCCTGTGAAGTACACAAATGGCAATCATGCGATCATTGAACATTGTGACAATTGTTAACGCCTCCCTTTTGGGCACTTCACATGATTGTAGGTATGAGAATAGGTCAAAAAGTTAAGTTTTTCAACACCGTCATAATTTCAAACAGTCATTAAATAGGGCAGATATTAATTGAGGACTACTGTGCAATATAATATTCCTCTTTTTAATTCTAGCAGAAAAGGGAATTATTCCACAGCAGTATTTGTTATTTGTAAAAGAAAATGCATTTATTTTGCCCTAATTTTTCCAGCTGAATTAGGCCCTGTAGATATAGATGTAATATACTTAACCGGCTAAGTGTTGTTCATGACTAAATGATGACGTTTAGCTTCATATTGAGAGCCAGTTTGATTTAGTGATTAAGGTTTCAGGCTAGAAAGCAGGAAACTCTGACTTCTAGTCCCACATTAGTCACAAAGTCAGTGGGTCATCTTGGTCCAGTCACTTTTTCTCAGCCCTAGGAAGCAGGCAATGGCATAACCCTTCCAAAAAACCTTGCCAAGAAAACTACAGAAGCTTGTTCAATCAATTTCCAGAAATCGGACATGATTGAATGGAAGAAAGAAAAAACTTATTTCATATGGCATGTAAAGTTTTCGACTCCACTAAAACAGTTTAAAGATATTCTTGGTTTTCTCTTTCTATTTATAACTATGTAAAAGAGCAACTGGAAAAGTAGCTCTAAAAAGTGTTTAAAACTGACCCAGCCATCTTTGTAACAGCAATAGTTTCCAGTGTTAGCACTGACTCTGAAGTTCCTACTCGTGATTCATTATTGCACCTAAAGAATAGTGAAGAAAAATACCACACAAACACATCTAGAGAACAATTGCTGCCTGAAATTCTTCATACAACTGCAAGTAAGCATAAAAATAATATTTCACATATAGGTATTAGCAACATTTTTTAAATTTTTGTTTTCTGTTATTTTTCTAGTAGAATTGTGTTATAGCTTTAAATACATAGAATATAATGCCATTAAATATTATGCCTCATGAACTGGAAATTGTTGTCAATAAAACTTTCTCATGTGATTAATACATAATACGACAATAAATCTTACCTGTATAGGAATAGGTTTTCTTTCATCCATAAAGATTGTATTTGTACATCAGTATAGAATATATTATTCTATTGACTTTTGATATATTCATAAATAATATTTAGGGGGAAAAATCACAATCGATTTTCTCTCTGGGGCGCAGGTGGCGCAGTGGTTAAATGCAGCACTGCAGGCTACTGCAGCACTGCAGGCTACTGCTAGATCAGCAGGTCAGCGGTTCAAATCTCACCGGCTCAGGGTTGACTCAGCCTTCCATCCTTCCGAGGTGGGTAAAATGAGGACCCAGATTGTTGGGGGCAATATGCTGACTCTCTGTAAACCGCTTAGAGAGGCCTGAAGGCCTATGAAGCGGTATATAAGTCTACTGCTATTGCTATTGCTATTGCTAAATTTCTCCAAAGAAATTTTAGTTGATAGTAGGCAAATACATTTTTATTGATTTTCATATTTCTGAACTAGGAAAGAGATTACTTAATCTATTATTGTAAATAATAAGTAATATGCTATCAAGGGAATTATATTTAAATTTGTATTAGAATATGATTCAACAAAATGTGGCATGTGCAAACAAATCTTTTGAAATCAATTGTTGCAGCAACTGTAGTTTCCGGCAAAGTCAACGTAACCACACAAAATCCATCATTTTATGACAGCCAACTAGGACTGGACAATAAAAATGATCTCCCTGAGAACAAAACTAGGGAAGATGTTCAGTCTGAAATTATTCTGATTGAGAGAAAGCCTGAATTGGAAACAACTCAGACAGGTATTTCTCAGAAGATACAGTTTTAACCAGCTTATTTCTTCTATGTTTTGTGGTCTTTCTCAAAAAAGAAAAAAAAACCCATAAATATATTACATGGTATTTCAACATGTAATCTGTATAAAACTACAGCCAGAAAGTATGTGAAAAATGATGCTGAATAGCTATTAAACTGATGGCTTAGCAGTAATTCCTCAAGGTTTACGAGAGGACAAATAATGTACGTATCAGAATGTTAATTCACTTCATTTGTTTAGGTGATGAAAATAGTCACTTGAAAATGAATGCTGGGAATGCTTCACTAGCATCATCATAAACCTAAATTAGGCAAATATTTATACTTTTAAATTAAAATACCTCTATTTGTCAAATGAAAAATACCTCTATTTGTCAAACAATGATTTGCAGGCCAGAAAGATAGAAGCCATGCATTGTACAGTATATATGTTTTAGAAATTCATTTAGTGAAAGTCACTCCTATTTTGTTTCAAATTAATTCATCAATACTGTATAGCTGTGATTTCCACTGAAGCTGATGATTATAAGGATTTTACCCAAGATCCATTGATTAAGGAAGATCCTGATTTGAATGAAAAACTTCATCACCCTACAAATTCATCAATAAATGATTTCATACCGGGAATTAGTAATCTCACAGACAATGTGCAAGAAAACAAAACATCGCATACAGGTACTAGGGAAAAAAAAGAATGAATTTTCTCTATATTGCCATTCTAGATCAATTAATATAATAGCCTAAATTAATTCTGAATTTTTTCAGGACATGGAACACACTTATTCAGTGGGTAGAAACAAGTATTTTTAATTGGCATCATATTTAGACAAAACGCTTTTATTGAAACAGCTGTAGTCTTTAATAATTGCTACATGAACCATTTATACATGTAAAATTGGCATGAGGTTTTTAAAATAGACTATATGCTTCTGTTGTAATGGTATATGGTGTTGCATACAAAATTCACATCTTTAGTATGAAAGAGTTTAAATAGAAAGGGAATCTATAGGTCTGCTGCTATATATCAAATTAGTATACTACCATTTTGTACAATACAATACAATAGCAGAGTTGGAAGGGACCTTGGAGGTCTTCTAGTCCAACCCCCTGCCTAGGCAGGAAACCCTATACCGTTTCAGACAAATGGCTATCTAATATCTTGTAGTTTTGTTTTAATCTCTAACCTTGCTTTAGTCAAGGATTAAATTCATATTGCTACATTTCTACAGTACTTATCTAAACAAATATTAATGCAATGACCAAAAAAAAGGATTGACTACTGTAAAAAATGTAGGAAGTGATTGTGCAGCTCTTCTGGGATTTTTAAAAACATTTTAATAATTGTGAGACTCTAGCCCAGGAGCACTAGATGTTTTTCCATCAACTGGGCAGAGTAGTGCAACAAAACTTTTCATATATGTAGCAGTGATTAATATGCTTCCAATTACAGTGGTGCTTGGGAATATACAGGGGGGACAATTAGTCAGCCACCAATTGTGCAAGTTCTCCCACTTAAAAAGATGAGAGAGGCCTGTAGTTGACATCATAGGTAGACCTCAACTATTAGAGACAAAATGAGAAAACAAATCCAGACAATCACAATGTCTGATTTGGAAAGAATTTTTTTGCAAATTATGGTAGAAAATTAAGTATTTGGTCACCTACAAACAAGAAAGATTTCTGGCTCTCACAGACCTGTAAATTCTTCTTCAAGAGGCTCCTCTGTCCTCCACTCATTACCTGTATTAATGGCACCTGTTTGAACTTGTTAGCAGTATAAAAGACACCTGTCCACAACCTTAAATAGTCACACTCCAAACTCCACTATGGTGAAGGCCAAAGAGCTGTCGAAGGACACCAGATCTGCACCAGGCTGGGAAGACTGAATCTGCAATAGGCAAACAGCTTGGTGTGATGAAATCAACTGTGAGAGCAATAATTAGAAATCAACTGTGGGAGCAATAATTAGAAAATAGAAGACATACAAGACCACTGATAATCTCCCTTGATCTGGCGCTCCACGCAAGATCTCACCCCGTGGGGTCAAAATGATCACAAGAACGGTGAGCAAAAATTCCAGAACCACTCAGGGAGACCTAGTGAATGACCTGCAGAGAGCTGGGACCAATGTAACAAAGCCTGCCATCAGTAACACACTACGCCGCCAGGGACTCAGATCCTGCAGTGCCAGATGTGTCCCCCTGCTTAAGCCAGTACATGTCTGGGCCCATCTGAAGTTTGCTAGAGAGCATTTGGATGATCCAGAAGAGGATTGGGAGAATGTCATATGGTCAGATGAAACCAAAGTAGAACTGTTTGGTAGAAACATAACTCGTCGTGTTTGGAGGAGAGAGAATGCTGAGTTGCATCCAAAGAACACCATACCTACTGTGAAGCACAGGGGTGGCAACATCATGCTTTGGGGCTGTTTCTCTGCAAAGGGGCCAGGATGACTGATCTGTGTACAGGAAAGAATGAATGGGGCCATGTATCGTGAGATTTTGAGTGCAAACCTCCTTCCATCAGCAAGGACGTTGAAGATGAAACTTGGCTAGGTCTTTCAGCATGACAATGATCTCAAACATACCGCCCAGGCAATGAAGGAGTAGCTTCGTAAGAAGCATTTCAAGGTCCTGGAGTGGCCTAGCTAGTCTACAGATCTCAACCCCATAGAAAACCTTTGGCGGGAGTTGAAAGTCCGTGTTGCCCGGCGACAGCCCCAAAACATCACTGCTCTAGAGGAGATCTGCATGGAAGAATGGGCCAACATACCAGCAACAGTGTGTGCCAACCTTGTGAAGACTTAACAAAAAATGTTTGACCTCTGTCATTGCCAACAAAGGATATAAAACAAAGTATTGAGATGGACTTTTGATATTGACCAAATACTTATTTTCCACCATAATTTGCAAATAAATTCTTTCCAAATCAGACAGTGTGATTGTCTGGATTTGTTTTCTCATTTTGTCTCTCATAGTTGAGGTCTACCTATGATGTCAATTACAGGGCTCTCTCATCTTTTTAAGTGGGAGAACTTGCACAATTGGTTGCTGACTAAATACATTTTTGCCCCACTGTATTACATGAGTGAATCATTAGATTATTTTTAGTCAGTGAATACAATTGACAAGATGGCAAATATGCTCAAAAGCCAATTTTTTTAAAAATACAGAAAATATGAATGAAATAGAAAATTTTGGCAGTGATTATTTGGATGGAAATTCAATTTGACAATGCACAGATTAAAAATGTAAATATCCAAATCTAAGTTCATCGTTGGTTCATCAAACAGTTGCCATATTCAAGGATCTTGAAGATTCAGCTCAATCACCATTGCCTCCTATTTACCAGCCAGAATGGATCAGTAATGGCACGGAACTCAGTAAACCGCATGAAAATGAACGTGATTTTTCTGAAGGTATTGCTGTGAATAATATTGTTCTTTCATAGTGATGCATGGATGAAGTTTGTTTTCGTAGCACCTATAGCCGTGATGGTGAACCTATGGCGTGCACGCTACAGGTGGCAAGCGGAGCCATTTGTTAGGGCAAGTGAGGCTTTGCTCTGTCAGCTCCAGCGCACATGTGCGCACTGGCCTGCTGACTTCGGCCTTCATTTTCAGTTTGGCAACGGGGCCGTTTTTTGCCCTCCAGAGCTTTCAGGCGGCTTCCCTGAATCCTCTGGAGCACAAAAAACGGCCCTATGGGCAAACCAGAAGTCGGTTCCCGAACTTCCAGTTTGCCCATAGGGCCCTTTTTGTGCTCTGGAGGCTTCAGGGAAGCCTGGGGGGGCACTATTTTTGCCCTCCCCAAGCTCCTAGAAAGCCTCCTGGAGCCTGGGGAGGGTGAAAAACGAGTCAATTGCATGCTAAAAGCGGGGGTGGGATCACACGCATAATGTTATGGATGTGGCCACGCCCACGCACAAGCCACCTGCGTTCCCCCTGCTTTTGGCACATGATGGGAAAAAGGTTAGCCATCACTGACCTATATTATATATTCATTATTACAACGCCTGAAAATAATTCAAATAATATATAACAACTTAAAAAATATTTCTAAGCTGATTTGTTTTGTTCTTAAGGTGATTTAATGTAGTATGGTTCCATTTTGATTCTGTATAAATCCTCATTCTGTATAAGCCTTGAATCATAAAAAATCTGAATCTTAGTCTTATAATCTACTTTTTGATATTTTTATTATCTTATTCAGTATATGGTGATCTGTGTTTTTTCTAATTCTCCAAAGGCATCCAGTGATTATTTCTGTGATAACAAAATTGATTGGAAACTTGCAATGATTGTGTGTAAAATGATGAGTAGATTTAGGATATAATGTTAGCAAGAACGTATATAGTGATTGGGAAGAGGGGGGGGAGCCCAATTTTAAGCAGCAACCATTGTTCTTACTTGTGAATTATTTTGTTTGTTAAAAATGCATAACAATAGATATCATGGAAAAACTACATACCAAATTTATTACCATTAACCACTAATAATCCTTGGTGGACACAGGAAAGAAAACAGGACTCAACAGGAGTTAATTAGGATGGGACTTGCTGTTAAGAGTTATAGTTTGCTTTTTTATATGCCTGAATTATAACCGGTATTATATTGTTTTGCGAGAAAAAAAATATTGGACCTATGCTGCCAAGGGAATGAAAATGCAGCTAATAGTTTTGTTTCATTCTCCATTGCATTATCGCTGCCATAGATGCGGGCTTTTATGGCACCAAAGAAGATCCAACTTCAGAACCAATGAGGCAATGGGTTAGTGAAAACAAGTATACTACAAAACCCACAATGGATGTCTTGTTTCCTGGAATAGTTCCTCGAAGAGAAATAAATCAAAAAAATAAAACTGATCATACAGGTATCCACTAAAATGGTGGTGGGATCTTTTTTACCCCTCTTATTAGGTGAGATATTCTTCTGTTTTTAATTTCCGTGTCTATTTTAGGCATGTAAAAAAAAAAAGCGCCTAAGAACACTGTATGAGGTATGTCACTTTCTACTGGATAGAGTGAGAGTCTGGAAAGGAAAGCTTTTCTTTATCCCAGGTTCACTCATAGTCTCCATAATTCTATTTAATTCGGTTGATGAAATAAATAGACAGCCAGCTATCTTATGTATTTCTAGTCTTCAAATACACTTCCTCCGGGAGTGGGCGGCCACTTCCTCCGGGAGTGGGCGGCCACTTCCTCCGGGAGTGGGCGGCCACTTCCTCCGGGAGTGGGCGGCTTACAAGACAAATAAATAAATAAATAAAACCCGATTCTTATATACTCTTTTGATTTGTAAATTTCAGCCTACTGTATCATTAATGTTTTACAGGTTACTCATGAAAATAATTGGTTGAGGGGTCTTTGGTGGTCTCTGCTAGGCTGCTTGCACTGATTATTTTACTTGGTTTGGGTAATGAAGCAACCAAGAAAGCAACCAAGCTCAGAGAGCACCAAGGTCCCCTCGTTTAAACCCTGAGCTACAAATATTCTTCTTTATTGCTAATTAATTAATTGGTTGCCTGTTGATAATGATGATAAAAAAATATGAAATCAACATCTGAAAGTAGTGAACTAATGGCCCTTTTTGACTGTAATTAGGATTTGAAATTACTAACTCAAAATCTTCAATAATGTAGATGTTTATATAATTTAGTGTTTCACTGAAACTGTATTCTTGGATATGTGTGGAAGAATAGTGGCTGAATAAGTATGTTCATACCAGAATGCATGTGACTGCTATGAATGCAATAGGCTTGGCTGTTCAGGTGGCTTTGGGCCAATAAGATCATAAGAATCACATGTCTGTGAGGCATTCAAAGTTCAGTGCCCATGCTGGATTAAAATAACTTTACATTTGGCGTCATGAGGAAATGCGCTACATTTTCCTGATGTACACATTTTGAAAAGCATGTATCGTATATACTTAAAACTGGTTTTTAAAATGATTTAGTTTATTTTTATCCAGTATTGTATAGAACTGCATTTAATATTAGAATCTATAAATTTCATTTTTAAGCCATTTATTTTGCTCTCCAGTTATACCATGTAGGTCTGTTTACATTTGCATTTACATGTTTTTCAAGTTAGCAGGACTAGCAGATTACATATACCAGAAAATATTTGTTGATAATATATAATAAGATGGTAATTTTTTGGAATCCTGTTTATAATTGGATTGCTTTCTGCTATCATTACAGTTGTTTTTTTTAATGGCATTTAGACATTTAGAATATGTATAATTTTGATAATAAGAGATGTATTGATCACTCTACTGCTGTTCCAATTATCGTATTTTTCGGAGTATAAGACGCACCAAGGTTTTGAAGAGGCAAATTTTTAAAAAAGTAGGTAGGTAGATAGAAGGATGGAGAGGAAAAGAAATAGAGAGAAATACAGTAGGTAGGTAGGAGAGAGTAGTTAGGTAGGTAGGTAGATAAAGATAGAAAGAGAGAGAAAGAAGTAGAGAAATACAGTAGGTAGGTAGGGAGAGGCACAGTAGGTAGGTAGATAGATGTTGCCTGACAAAGAAATCACTGACAATCTGCAGCACCTAAGACTTTGTTTCTGCTGGCACAGGTCTTGATCAATCTAATTCTCATCAATCACTTTAACTAAAGAGCTTTCCGAAAGGGGGGAAAAAGTTTTTGCACTCTGCAAACCTCCCAAAAATGACCCGTTTTTCGTGAAAACAGGGCCATTTTTTTTTTTTAGAAAAAGGGCATGAATAGCCTTGGGAGGGCTTGCAGAGTACTGCTGGGGGCTGGGGGGCAAAAAAACGGCCCATTTTTTGCTCATTTCTGCCCTCCCTAGCTACCAGGAGCTCCCTGAAAGCCTCCATAAGGCTATGCACAGCCATTTTGGTGAAGGGCACGAGGCTTCGGGAGGCAAAAAATGCTTTATTCGATGTATAAGACGCACCCAGATTTTCAGCCTCTTTTTTGAGGAAAAAGGTGTGTCTTATACTCCGAAAACTGCGGTACATGGCAAGGACTCCAACATCTAGTGGTGCTGATCTGTGGAGATAAAATGTTGAATGAAATATTGTGTTTACCTTTTTAAAAAGAAAAAAAATGAAAATACAATTTACTACAATAGCTGTCAGCGTCAATTACTATAGTCTGGCGTTGGTATATTTATTACAAGTAAAAATATATGAACTTTCTTAATATATTTTCATGTCTGTGTAGACATAAAAGTGACTTAAAAGATAGGAGAGATGGACCTCATTCTGAGAGTTATTGGAGGCATTTCATTTTTCCCCTCTTTTCCCTCATCTGCTTCTTAGTCTATCACTACAGATAGTCCTTGATTTACAACCGTTCGTTTAGTGACAAAGTTACAGTGGCACTGAAAAAAGTAAGTTGTGACTGTTTTTCACACTTACGACCATTGCAACATCCTCATGGTCATGTGAACAAAATTCAGTGTTTAGCAGCTGGTTCGTATGTCTGACGCTCGTGGTGTTTGGGAGTCATGTGATCAGCTTTTACGACCTTCTGACAAGCAAAGTCAATGGGGAAACCAAATTCACTTAACAACCATGTTACTAATTTAAGACTGCAATGATTCACTTAACAACTGTGGCAAAAAAGGTTGTAAAATGTAGCAAAACTCACTGAACAAATGTTTCACGTAGCAAAATAATTTTTGAGCTCAGTTGTGGTTGTAAGTTGAGGACTACCTGTACTGTACACATTGCAACAGGCAATAATTTGGAAATAAGAAAGAGAGAAATATCTCTTTATATTTCATCTCCGCTTTTCCACTTTTTAAACTTAAAGTAAGAATTTTGTGGAAAAAGTTTTGATCCTCATACATCCTGCTCATAAATGATTTAACTATTGTTACCCCAGTTGTGGCCTCCAGTGATGGAGACAAAAATGAAAAATCAGATCTTGGTCCAATTTGTAAGACTTCCTGTCTCGTAATTTATGAATTTGGATGACCTATCAGTAAAAACAAAAAAAAGTAATATTTATGAGGAAAGCAGTCCGGAACTCTTGATTTTCAAGGGAAATCTTACTACAAACCTGTCTCTGGTCTATAGCTTCATATAAAGATATATATATATATATATATATATAGATAGATAGATAGATAGATAGATAGATAGATAGATAGATAGATAGATAGATAGATAGATAGATAGATGATAGATAGATAGATAGATAGATAGATAGATAGATAGATAGATAGATAGATAGATAGATATAGATTAGATATAGATATAGTTGGAATGTTGCCAACCAGGAAGTGTGATTCTCTGCCTAGAGTGATAATTTTTTTCACTGTGAAGTATTCTTTTCTGATTTCTAAAGAATAAGTAATTACCGTTGTATCACTTTGGACATAATGACATGCATGACACTAATTTCTAATGTATTACAATTGATCACTGTTTGTAAATCTTTACTATATATTATTGATTTTAGCTTAAATTAGGGAATTTTCAGAGATTCTCATTTAAAATAATAAAATACTGTAATTTGCAGGTTTTATAGTCTTGCACGAGAACACCAAAATCTCATAAAATTTTGCTATTGTTCTTTGAGCTCCGAGAAGAATTAATGAAATTGCATGATGTTGCACACCTTTTTAATTTTGGGAAATGGGACATTAAGAGTTAGAAATATCTCAATTTTCAGTCTAAAAGCTGTAAAAGAGAATAATTTGAAAAAGTAGGTAGATTGTTTAAATATATTTGCTACCTTAATCAGAACTTTAAATGAACCATCTGTTATTGTTTACCAGTCTTCAGATTATGGCATGTTAATAAATAAAATCAGTTAAAATCAAATAGGTTGTTCTTGATAGCAGCAAAAGAGGTTGCAAATTGATAGCAGCAGCGTCTTCTGATACTCCTCTGGGTATCATCTAAGACTTGTTTTGATCCTGGCTAAAGAGGAACTGGGGCTTTCCAAATATTCCAGTTTAACACTTTAAAAACCGTATGGGCTTTTCTAGGCTTTTCATAAATATTTCAGATAGATCCTGTAGTATTTGCAATGCTATTTATTTTAGAACAAATAGCATAGTTTCTCTTGTAGAATGATTTTTCTATCAGAAATTTTGATTAGCCCTGTGCCTCCTAATAAAATTCTGCAGCAGATCCACACTAAAAGTCTCCTTGTCCATCATCTTTTGATGTGCCTGTCTCAGATGTCAGTACAAGGAAGTGTTAGATCCCTTCAGTGCAAAGGAGGCTTGAGATATCCATTGTGGCCAAGAGACATAAAAGGAATCTGGTTTGAATCCTGAATGTTTATAATACAGGTAATATAAACATTAAAAGGCTCTATCCGGTATATCTCATTTTGTTCTTTCCATTAGCTCAAAATACTTAAACTATTTTTGTTATGATAGTTATAATATATATAAATATATAAAAGCCAGATCCACTCACTCATCACAAAATCTCCAGAACTGTAAAGCCTACAAATTTGAAATTTGGCATGTTCCTCTTGGCTTCTAGGTGCTTGGTAAGAAAGGATTTTTTTGAAATGACCATCAGATCATTAGTATTTCTTATACAGTGTGTGTGTGTGTGTGTGTGTGTGTGTGTGTGTGTGTGTGTGTGTGTGTGTGTGTGTATAAACACGCTCTAATGCTAAGGAGTTAGACATTCTAATCCCCCTCCCCACCTGAAAAGAATTCTGCTCCAACTGCCACTTGGGTGTGGGAATGGCTAGCATGTGACCTATCCGGCCTGTGCTAGGAGGTTAGACAATGGGGATGTAGAAATAAACATAATTTATATTAACTATAGGCCTGTTTTTCAGAATGTAGCTATTGTGAACTGTAGGTGAATTTATAATCATGAATTCCAGAGCTGTACGTATTGTTTTCTTAATCTGATGTAGGTTTTATTTTGCTGGATAAATTATTTCCAAATTCACGAATCAGTTTGAGTATGTTGTTTCTAATCTTTCTAATCAGTGCCCTATGTACTCTCTGTTGATTTAATTTGATTTACTCATCATCTGGTAGCCATTAGGAAGTGTCTGTGTTAGGTATATTACAGTTACACTATATCATAGCCTTGAGTTCAAATGCCGAAACTATGTTTTTTATCCGTGGTATTCATTTAAATCATCAATTTTTATTGTTCCTAATACAAACCAGTGGGACTTAGTGGAAAAGTGGGGGGATAACCATAGTATAATATTAGAAATATCAATTTTTGAAAGAAGTGTCTTTTACTTATTTGCACCTGGCATTTAGCTATGCTTTCCAATTCAAATCAGTCTGGATATTTCTGTCTACAAAAGACTTGCTGAAGTAAACTGAAACATTATTATGCTTATTACATTTCCCACAGCTCTCCCACATCTTCTGAAAGAAAAGCAACCTTCTAGTAGTGTGTGTGTGTGTGTGTGTGTGTGTGTGTGTGAGAGAGAGAGAGAGAGAGAGAGAGAGAGAGAGAGAGAGAGAGATTTCTGTATCTCCCTAAGTATTGACAGCTCATCAGTACTTATGGGAATTAAAGCTTTGTTATGAATAAAACATATAAGTCCACAGAGGCTGATTAAATAATAACACATTTTTCTTCTGCAAATACAAAAGCAGAAATTCCAAATATTGATAATGCAGAGAGTAATGCATGTCTTTTCTCTAGGTCCTGATCCAAACAAACACTCCAGTGTAGTGAGAGGCAAAAATGTGACACCTTTGCCGGAAGAGTCAGGAAAAAGTCAACCACGAATGGCTCATATACCAGGTTTGTTTCTATGCTTTTATAATTGGTATTTATCATGAAGTCATAATAGAATAGAATAGAATAGAATAGAATAAATAGAGTTGTAAGGGACCTTGGAGGTCTTCTGGTCCAACTCCCTGCTTAGGCGGGAAACCCCACACCACTTCAAATAGTTATTCAACATCTTAAAAATTTCCAGTGTTGGAGCATTCACAACTTTTGGAGACAAGTTGTTCCACTGATTAATTGTTCTAACTGTCAGGAAATTTCTCCTTAGTTCTAAGTTGCTTCTTTCCTTGATTAGTTTATACCCATCACTTCTTGTTCTACCTACTGTGATGTTCCTGCATTTTTTGTTGTCATCTTTTGTGTCTAAAACATGCAAATGCCACCATTAAGTATGTATCTTCCAATGATGTCCTGTTTTTGCACACTTTTCATTTCTCCCAGCCTCCATAGGTATATGTCCATGTCTTAGGATATATTGGAATTAAAGGTTCTCTGACACTAAGACCAGTGGCTTAAATCTGGAAAAGTACTGCCAACATATAAAAAAAGTTCAATTATGTATATATTCAATAGTGTACACACAAGGAAAAGTTTTGTTGGACTTCATTACTTTGGATTATTTTTGGATTATAGAATGCCACAATTTTACTGGCATGTAGGAACATAGGGTAATTTGGTAGAATGTGGCATGGAATGGGTGACAACTGTAATCCAGACATATCTCCATGGCTAAGAAGTGAGATCTTATGGTTCAACTACATAATTGCTTTATTTCTTACACAATTTTTTCTATCATAGAAAATGAATAGCAATGTAGCAATATTGATGCTAATCATAATATTCAAAACTGCTTTTATTGAAGAATCATACCTTCATTTATAATCTCAGATCTCTAATTTGTAAACCATGTAATTTGATTAAAATAAGTTTTTTAAGTTAATTCTTAGAATATCATCCTTCTTATGGTCCCGTTCTCCCCACCCCCCCCCAAAAATGCTATTTGATGACTGGAAAATCTTACTGTGGCTAAAGTAGTATATGGAAACCATGAGGAGATATTTTTTTTAAATCAGAATTACATTTTGTTCCACTGTCACAATTGTGGAAGTAACAGCAACTGTCATTGTCTCTTACTACACACAGGATAATGCAATAATGGATACAAATTTTCCACACAACTATCATTACTTATATACAATTGTTAAGAGTAGCTGGGACATAACTTTCATTTATGTGAAAACACGATCATAAAGAATAATGACAGCTAAAAATAACAGATCATGGGTATTATTCTGAAGGAAGTAAAATTAGATATTAAAGAGAACATGTAAATTCTCGGATCATCTGACAAAGTAATGGTTTTTTTCTATCCGCAGATTGGCTTATTGTAGTTGCTTCTCTTTTGGCCCTGGCATTGATTCTTGGTGTTTGCATTGCTGTAAACAGTCGAAGGAGGTAGGAAATGCTTTTGTAGTTTTCCATTTCTCAGTGCCAAAACTGTCTGTTTGCTGAAATATTTTTAGGACTGACAATTTTAGAGTATTCAAAGGAGACAGGTTATAGAGAACTTAATCAACAAGCACACTTGGAAGCCATAGACACTGTTTTTAAACACATAATGCATCAAGGACACCTTAGTTTACTACTTTATCTCCTACCAGTGTTCATTGTAAAATATGTGTCAATTTCTGTGTCAAAAGTGGATTTTTCAGCTCACCATTTGTCATATAACTTTCCTCCTTTTGAGTCAGAACAAAGAGCCACCTTGAAGCTAGTTGCTGGGATTTACCCCTGGATTATTTCCTGAATAGTATTTGAAAATGAACACTTAGCTATAGCGTGCATCAAAAAACAAAGTAATATTTATGTAATTAGATAGCTGGATGCTATTGCTCACACAAACTATTTGCCTACAGATTAATTAATTACTAACTCTGTAGTTAAGAACCAGCATTTCCTGCTTGTTCATCATTTCTTTAACATAATTTCTTAATTTGAGTATGACTGTTGTTCTTCATTAATTTATATTAAATCTTGATCTTTTCAGATGCAATTATTGTTGTTGTACTAAAGCAGTTTGCTAATTTTTAAAAATATTTTTAAAGCTGACCAATGATAATCACAGGCAGATAGCATCTCCTGAAAATGTGCAAAATTATAAAAGAATAGTGTTTTCCAGTTGAAGAATTAGCTTCTTTTAGTATTAAATGTCACTAAATTAGTACTCAAAGTTTTAAAGCCTAGTACAGATAGATATAACTTGGAATATTTTGTAACTTATTGATGAGCCTGGGCAATCTGTATTTCAGCAACAAAATTTAAAAATAAAATGCAGAGCTATTCATGATTTCAGAATGAAACCTACAAGATTAATTCAGATAAAGAATATGCAGTGAAAACCATACCACCCCTTTTTCTATAGGCCTTTTCTCCTTTCACATTTCTGTCTTCTGTGATGAGCATTATTTTAGAAGAGAACAGAGCGATCAGGATTCTATAAACATTGCTAGAAGTCATAAAGGGTGATCTGAGTTTCAGCCTATTCCTTACTAGTTTTTTCATTGTTAACTTCACGCAGTATGAATCATTGATTCAAGTCCTTTTCCAGTGATTGAATAACAGCTCATTCAGGGAAATAGGGCTGTGCTGTAAGGAAGGCTATATTAGTGAGAACAGTGTAGGTGTAACTCTTAACATCAAGAGAATAAGAGAGACAGGCTTCTTATTTGTTCAGATAGAAATGCAGAAAGAAAAAAGACATAAAACTTAGGTAATATATTTGACACTTGAAGTTGTGGATGACATAAAAAAGGGAGATGAATCAGGAATACCTGAGAAACCATGAAAGAAGCACAAAGATGTTTTGTTTTTTATGAAAAAAAAAGACTGGAAAAAGCACATGTTCTAGCAGAATCAATTATGAGAGGGTAATTAAAAACAGCCTTGAGCTCTCAAATATCATCTCAAGACACATTCAGATGAGTTCTACGTTTTAATTGTGCAGGAAATTTTCAGTTAAGAATTCTAAAGGATTTTAGTAATAATTTTAATTTGTAGCATTTCTGATGGAAGATATGTACTTTATTTGGAACCCACAAAAAACATTCATTGTAAATTCTGTTTGAATTGTGCTATGAGTCACATCTGCTTTTCAGTAGTAATGTCAATGTTGTGGGTTCCAAAGTTAGTGAAGAAATACTCCATTTGGTGAACTGATCATAACATGCTACTGAATTTTCCAAAGATTTCAACAAAATTGAATGGGTGGGGACGGGTGAAATTCTGAAATTCTGACACTTTCTGGAGAACTGGTAGCGGAAATTTTGAGTAATTCGGAGAACTACTGGTTGGCCCCAGAGTGGGATGGGAATGGAGATTTTGCAATATCCTTTCCCCAGGAGTCAGGAGAGAATTGGGATTTTGCAGTATCCTTCCTCTGCCATGCCCACCAAGCCATGCCCACAGAACTGGTAGTAAAAAATATTGAATTTCACCGCTGGGTGGGGGGGTAGAATATAAGAGTTTTCTTTTAAAGAAATTGGGATGGAGGTATTCTAAAATGAAATATTTTCCCCCAAAATATATTGGACACATCCCTACCATAGAAAGCCAAAGTTAATGGCTTAATTCTCTTTTAATATGTGAAGTACATTTCTTTAATGTCTGTTATCCTAAACTGAGAGTGTTTTTTAACCAAGCGTTTCAGTTTAACGAAAGGCAAGATTTTATAGTTTCATTCGATATAAGCCTGCGTCAAATTCCATGGCTAATACCAGGCTCCCCCCAAATTATAGTCATTTCAATTGTTTTCTGTTTCTGCAATATTCAAAATCAGATACGCAAATGAAAGGAGAGTCACAGGTCAGTATTCGCATCTCTAAATGTTATATGAATCAACCTAAAGTATATAAAAAAGTTTTCGACTGATACATTTGAATCACAGTTGTGATGTCATTGTGAAATCCCCTATCTCCTTTTTTTCCTGAAGAACCATTGTAATAGACAGCAAGACCTCTGTTAATCAATGTAAATTGCTGCTACTGGGTGAGAATATTTTGATTAGAAGGGCTAACAAAAAGTATTTGCCCTTTAGAACCATGTGGATGAATGAAGATGAAAAGGCATTTCCTTTTTTAGCACTGTTATATGAACTGTGTCATTCTTTGAAATATACAATATAGTACATTTGAGTTATTTTTAATGTAAATGTAGGCATTGATTCCTAGCTGTGGGTTCTTCTTTCCTTCCTTGATCAATTACTTCAATCCATGTGCAACTCGACATCCATAGACATAGCCTTACCCTTAAGACATCCAATCTAAGATTATTGGGTCAACTGAGTCAAAGAACCCACCATAATAAGCAGAAGAACCACTGTAGCTATTCTTCCAGGAATTATCTTTATCTGCCTTTTACCACCTTCTGAAGAATCCAAAGATATGCCCCATTCAAAATAAGGAATTTGTTAGAAGGCTATTTTGATAGGCTATGCTTCGTTCCAATTATGTCAACACACCAGAACCAGAAAAATAAAGATTAATCTGCTGTAATTAAAGTTCTTACCTAAGAAATAAGCAAGGAATGAATCAATGTTTTTAATGTAGTCTGTGGTCCAGACAAAATGAAGGCAGTACATAACATGTTATCTTTAAATATTTTGACTTTACAATCTTTTCCTTTTCTGTTAGATGTGGGCAGAAGAAGAAGCTTGTGATTAACAATGGTAAAGGAGGCATAGATGAGAAAAAGAAAGATGGGTTAAATGGAGAAGCCAGCAAATCTCAGGAAATGGTGCACTTGGTACACAAAGAGAAGCCAGAAGACCAAAAGTGCCCACAGGATGAATTCCAGGCAATTGATGAAACACAGAACCAACAAGATGTGCCCTTGAAGAGTGGCATGTAGGAAGCCTGGCCAAATTGAATCAGAGTTGGGGAAACAAAAAGCATCATACTGAACTGGGACTAGAACTCAGAAATGCAATGAGCTACTGATATCTTTAAAGCATAATTAAGCATACATTTTCTTGGGTTTCTTTTTTCTTTTGTAAAGGCCAGCTACGAAAATACCATGTCATTTTTTGTTTTGCCCAACATTGCATCATTTTGCCCAGTTTTAATTAGTGACCATCATCTTATTGCTAGCATTTGTTCCCCATTTACAATCTCTTTGGTAAGGCAAAACACCGAAATTTATTTTGCCTGACCTACAGAATTTTTGAACTTTCCAGAATCTGTAGCCATTAAGGTATTATAATAAAATGCATTCCCAGGGAATTCACAATGATAGGCTATCTTGAAGTTTGACACATAGGTTTTGGAATTGAATTTTTATTGGTTAGTTACAAAATTGTCAGATTTATTAAATCTCATTAATGTTTTAATATTTTGTAATTACATGTTATAATAGTTGAATATGAAAAGCATGTTTTTACACATTCCACAGATCTCCACCATGTTAAAAAAAAACACTCACTAAAAAGGGTGGAAAGACCAAAAAACAACAACACCCAAACCCAAACCTGATTTATAGCAAATAAATTTTTATTCTCTATAATCTAAATAATGTTGTGATGTTCTTTAAATTTTAGTGTTCATCTTTCTTGCTGCTATATTTCTGTATATTGTATTCCATTTGTTAGGGATCCCATTCATTATCCTGTGGGCTGTGAACTGACCCTAGAATATTTGGACGGGACCAAACCAGGACACAGTCCTTCCTCCTTGTCCCACTATTTGTCTTCCCTTGAAATACCCATTTTCTATTTGAATCTGCATCAATAGGTCTAGTCTAATGTAAATTAGAGAGTTAAGGGATTCTTAAGAATAAAACAGGGAACCTCTTTCTCTACACAGTTCCCGTTCTAGGAGAGTATGTTTATGTGAAATCTTTTCTATGCAGTCATGACTTACAATGGAAGAACACATGAAACATATTTGAAATAAATAATTTCAGAAGTTCTGTTCCCTTGAAAACATGCCACTGGTTGAAATTCAGCCGGGATTATCTATACACAGAACAAGTACCTTTAGTACAATGTACTGTATCCGCCTGCCAAGTTTTCAGAAATATGATATGGAAGGTTGTAGAAAATGTTTATGTTGTTTGTGTGTGTGCATTATTGAGTGTTTTCAATCATGTTATGCTTTTTAGTAATAAGTTAGATATAGAAAATATAGACTTATATAGATTAATATAGATCTTATTTTGGAATCCACTCTGATCAATTAGGTAATCAGATATAAGAAACAATTGTTTGAACTTTTATTGGATTGTTTTTCAGTCTGAAAGAATTCATAGAATATAATTGTCATCCCATATGTGATTAAGTTAAGGAAACTACTGTCAGCTACCACACATTCCATTTAAATTACAATATAATAATTGGTGCCATATACTTCTTTGCCAAAGATGTTGAATAAAACTTTGAACCCTACTTTCACCCAGTTTACATGACAAACTAAAATTTCCTTTTAATCAGAAATACTGCTTCTGATTCCTAGCAACATATTCTTCTGTGGGTTTTTGATATTTGAACCAGCTTCTCTTGTAAATTACCTGGCTACATAAATCAGAACTGCATGGGGAAATGAATTTCATTGGGTTTTTTTATACTGAATTTTATATTTCAGAAAGTGATTTGAAACATAACCTTGATAAACTGGACCAATATTGAATGGATCAGCCCACTACAAAAATGGAATGTAGTGAACAACTAACACATGGTCCTTAATGGGTCTTCGACCACACGAAAAAAAGCATGCAAAGGATATATCAGGGTTCTGCCTAGAATCCAGTTATCTAGATCAAGGGTCCCCAACCACCAATCTGGACCATGACTGGTCTGTGGTATGCCAGAAACTGGTCTATGCAAATGAGTGAAGCCCCAACACTTAGGATGCAGATAGCATGCAAAACCATGCCCCCCCCCCAGTCCACAGAAAAAACTCTCTCCATGGAACTGGTCTATGGTGCCCCAAGGGTTGGGGCCACTGCTCTAGTTGACTTTGATGAGAAACTAAAAGGATTGATAATAAAATTTGCAGATTACACAAAGCTGGAAGACTTTCTAATACCCCAGATAACTCGGTCAAGCTTCAAAAGGATTTCGATAGGCTTGAACATTGACCCTATCCAATAGAATGTTATTCAATAAATAAAAATGTAACAAACTTCTTCATTGGGCAGGAAAAAAACAGATGCACAGGTACAGGTAGACCTTGACTTACAAGAGTTCAAAGTTGCAATATATCTGAAAAAACTGACTTCTGATCATTTTTACACTTGCAACCATTGCAGCATCCCCATGGCCATGTAATCAAAATTTGGATGCTTAGTGTACTAATTTAGTTTTACAAAATGAACAAGACTGATTAATATAAGCAATTTCTACCATGAACCATTTTCTTCAGAAGTAACTATTCTCCCACTTTTAGATGCTATGGCCAATGTTGGTCTAGTAGACAATGGGCAGAGATACTTTTTTTTTTCCATGGGCAGCTTTTCTGCATTAAACACAGGCACACAAACACATACACAAATTTGGAAGCATAACTAAAATTATTTTATCAGAAAAGCTTCACTGTTTAAAGAAGTGCATGGATGAACAGAAATCTGTAGAAGCTAATCTAACACAAATGTGAAAGTAGCTCTGTTAGTTTGATTTGTCAATCATTGGCAAATTAGCATACATATATCAAATAAACACTTGCTACTGGACTGTAACTCTTCATACATCCTCCCATCACATATTCTCTCTAGAGCTTGCAAGTAAATAGATATACTCACATTGATTCTATCCATGAAAATTATGAATTCACATTTATTGATGATATGTACATAAAAAAATCCAACATTTAGTGAAATATTGTTTTTGCTGATTATTTCCAGTATATAAAGAATGTCCAGTTTTGTTTTATATACAAGTTACAGAAATCAGTTCACAGAAAAAGAAAATAATTGCTAAAGGATAAAGATAAGAACTATGAAAAGTACTTAGTAAACAAGTCATTGCTACTGTAGTAAATAATCAACATTAATAGAAAGATTTAGCATTTCCATATATTAGATTTTACACAAAATGGCATAGATATTATACAATACACCATTTCATTTTTCAGATGAATATTTTTAATTACAGTCAAAGCCATGTTTGTGCTTTCTTTTGTATGTAAGGTGACCCACCAACAATGCAGTCTAAGAGGTCATGTGCACAAGATCCATGATTTCAAGAGATCATAACCACAATAATTCCCCCTTAGCTGAATATATCTGCAGAGCTTGGAATTGAGTGGATCTCCTCTTTCTATGCATAATTATATGGTATCCATGCATTCAAGAACTACAGAAGCAAAATAATGTAACAATGGGCAATAACTAGATTCAGTTTACAACTGAAAAACTCTTCCTGGTTCTCTTAAGAAAGAGGAATAGTTATAACCTAGTTCTTCAGCCTTGCTTGCCAATCTTAGTGACTTTAAGACATGTGGCCTTCAATTCCCATAATCTCCCAGCTATGGTGACCATTATCAGGAATTCTAGAAATTGAAGTCTACACATCTCAAGCTTCCGGGGTTAGGAACACTGCTCTAGAGAATTTAAGACAGGCAGTAAGTAATTTGATTCAGGGTTACCATGAATTATATTTAAATTTTTGTATTATAAAATGTAAAGCATGAAATGAATCTTGCCTGCTACTGCATTGCAGTAGCTTTTTTGCTGGGACTTAGAACTACAGATCATGTTTGTCCAGCTCATAAATGAAATTTGGGGAACTTTTGTTCCTTTTTCCGAATCTGGATTAGTCTGATTTGAACTTTATATAAAGCCTCCTTTTTTTCAAATAACAGTCTCTAAAAAGCATATTTTATATAATAATTTTATCTCAATCATTTATTTTCACGTGATCTATTAACACTGGATTATGAACAAGTAAAAGAATGCACTTCAAAAAGAAGTCTGTCTTTTCTCATACTACCTTGAATTTGGATTTATTACTGTGGTCAGCGAAGAAATGAAAAATGAACATTTGAGGAATCTTGAAGGGTTAGATCACCATCATGTCCTGGTTGAGAAGCAAAAGCTGAGACTGCAGTTTCAAAAGGTGTAAACAGCGTTCAAAATAAAAGATATTTTTTTTGCAAGGGATCAACACATTGATGGTTGCAATGATTTATTAACATCTATCTTTATATCTTTTCTGTATCGTATACAGAAAAATACATAATCAACTCAATATAATACTGTGCTTATTTCATTAAAGTAGCAGTGCTATTGCAATCACAGCGCAACATCAGACAGTCATTCACATTCACTAAGTGCCAGGGATTGGTATACATACACTCACATGCATGCTGCTTGTTTAGATATATAAAGACAAGTACTAACATATTTACAATAACCTGGCTGGAATACAAGGGTTATAACAATTATTTAAACACAATTATACTGCTTACACCACTATATAGCAATGGGTAGCAGATTATGGCAATTTTGCTGTTAAGCATCTGGAAATGGAAATACCAATATAGCAGCCAAAGCCAGCCAACTTAATCCAATCTATTTTCAAACACATTACTATAAATTTCTATTCCAGCAGAGTTGAAGTTAAATTAAATTAAATTAAAATACCAACTATTAATACGGTATACACAATTTCACTGAAATTACACCAAGATAAACTACATTATCTACAGAAAGTGCGGGGAGGCACTATTCTTCATGCGGAAAACAACGCATCAAAACTTTATAAGAGCATCATGCTTTGATAGGTAATACTAGCGTTTTATCTTACGAGTTGTGTTTAATTCTAATTACGAGAATATTTGAAAACTCTGCTTTAAAATAGAGGAGTATTACAAAATAAGATCACAATAATGTACTGCCCCTACCTACTGTACAGATATTCATTCATTTGCAGGTCATACATGACAGGTTGCACAAGTTACATATATACCTGTTTCATAGAGTCAATTGTTACTGTAGGTTTCGCCTCTTCAATTTTGTGCAGCCGTATGCTAAAAGGGGCAGAGCCTGACTCATATTCAAACTATAATTTGGGTTTTAAAAATTTATTTGCTCTCTCAATGTGCTTGGATAATAACAAGGCATTAGCAATATAGGTATTTTGTAATTAACTGTTAATAAAGGAAGAAAAACAGATTTCGATAATTATGGTGAAAAAATATATTGCTTGCTTTTTTATTTTATAAATGTTTTAAAAATTAGGAGGTATTTATATATGTGCTATTCAGTTGATATAATCCCCTAAAGAATGTAGTTTGGTCCTTTTGTAGAAAGGCAAAGATGTGAGATCAAATGCTGCAGTTCCTTATACATTTTGAACTTATGTAGCTTTAATTTTTGTCTTTGTATATCTCAACAAAATGTATCTAAAAACTAGAACAGTTTGAACCAACAGAGTTCATTAGTAGCTTAACAAATAATTCCTGGTGTCAGTAATCTTTTTTCATTCAATCGTTAGGCAAATACTATATCTTAATACTGTTTGAGAAGATAACATTTCTCTCTGTCAGTATGGGATGTGAAGTGTCACATTACTGAAGAAACGCAACCATTAAACATTGATTTGGGAATTTGGTACATAAACAAAACAGACACTTCATTCTGTCCGCATCATCATTTCCATGGAAGACCTACCAAACTCATGAAATGCTATTTGATGCAAATCTTGGACACCAAGTTGAGCCTTACTGACTCTGGGCATAAATAGATTAGGGTTTTTCCCCCCTTCAAAAGCTGTAACCCTAAAGTATATGGATTTTGTAAATTAATTCCATTGAAAATAATGGCAAGTAAGTACATTAAAACAAAATATATTCTGAATCAGAATATTTATCTGTAGGGTAGAGACATTCTGGAATTATCCTGGTAAAAAACAAGCTAAGTATAAAAAAAAGGCTCAATCTCAAATCTATATTAATACTGTAATAGTGTTCCATAATGAACTGTAGCATAAAGACACCTTTAACTTCCATTTGTGCTTTGCTTAAAGTTATAAAATTTAAAGAGTTATGTTAATTTAACATAACATAACAGTGGCTGGTTTCATCTGTCACACAAGTCATAGTTTATTTTAACCATGGTTTGTGGAACAAGCTGTAGTGGCCTGCTTTATATAATTCTCAGCTATAAATCATGGTTTGCAAGCCTCAAGAGCTGAGTTCGTATGTTGTGCTAGGTCAAAACCAACCCACTGATACAATGGCTTAATGTGTTGCATGAACCCAGTCACAAATCTCATTTATCAGAGTTTGTTACAAAAGAATCTTCCTTAAAAGGATTATACCTTTTTTTCTTGCTTGCTTATATGGTTGTATAATAAAATAACTGTCTGCAACTGGTATAAGAAAATAACCTCTGCAAAATGTTTGTAAATTACAGATGCCAGAAATAAGTTAATTCATTCTACAGTGTATATCAGGGTTGCAGAAGAATAAATGGCTAAATTAGAATAAGGAGAAATACACCTCATGCATTCCATAAATTACCATTCATGCATTAGGAAGGAAGGAAGATTTTGTTACAGTGGTCAACAGAAAATTGAAGAAGCAGCTTTGAAATAAAGATAATGGAATGTTGAGATATAGCACTGATTAAACCCACCCCATAGCTCTGAAAATAAAGTGTCAAAAGTTATAGCAAAATAAAATATAATTTTAAGAGGAAGTATTTAAGTTACATACAATACACTGTTTTCTAATGTGAAAGATTGGCATATCCTAAAATATGATTTACAGACCTTGCTTGAGGCAATCAGTGCTATATTGAATCTAATTCCAAGTGGCTTCCTTTTTTTCAGAAGAGCTCATTTTAAAAGATGGGAGTTTCCACATAGCTAAAAATTGTGGTTCTTCTGATTTTTAAAAAGTATTTTTAATAAAATATTACTCTAGCAGCCTGTGAATTGCAACATTAAACATGTGGATAAAGTTGGTTTAAAAAATGAGATCAGCAATAAACTTTCCTATTGTTTGGGGATGAGGATAGAGAGAATAAAAGATGGAAAAGCCATGTTTTTTAGATGTTGATGTGGCATTTTCAGACATCATACTTAATGGGTTACTGGCATGGGTCATTTTTTTAAATTTGGTTCTCTATTCCATCCTACATGTTCTGAGAATGAGAGAGGTCTGGATTCTGTAAATCCACAACATGCAAGTTCTCCAATGTATAACTTCAGGATTCTAATGATTCTGATTCTAATTCTCACCAGCATTTACATTTTCTTGGGTAAAACCCTATGGTATGAGATTTTCCTCTGTTAAGAGTTAACAAATAATTTCATGGAGTTATTAACTCAATTTAGAAGCATGCAATCAAAGGAATAGAATCATATGTGAATGGATTAGCCACCAATTAGCATTAGGCTTGGTGGAACAGCAGATGTATAAAAATGCAACCCTAGATGTAAGGTACATATTCTTACTATTTTGAATTCAGATTTGTCAAAGTTGCAGTGTCCATCTTCTCTGACTTTACAGAATCAGTCTCACTAGCAGGAGATACAATTTTGAAAAGTAAAGAGGATGCATATAAAAGAGAATTCCTGACATCCCACATTGCAGTGGGATGTGAAAGCCAGTTTTTTGGGGTTTGATAAAGATGTTTATATTAATCTTTTTGAGCAATGTTAAGAGAAATATAGATAGGTGAAAAATAAGTGCAAAACTACTCCTCATATGAAAGGACATTTTTAAAAGCTGAAGAGTATCTAGAGATTTGATCGTATCTACAAGTGAGGCAAAATGCATTTCAGCTTGCTAAAAAGATATTATTGATTTAAAAATGGGTTAAAAACAAATGTTTTCTCATGCATGCAAATATAATACTTTTTTTGTTAGCACTGCTGTAACTTACTTCAGCCTGGTTATAAAAAGTGGGGAGCATATAGTAGCACCATAGAGAAAACAAATGATCATTCTGTTGAACTCCATGAATCAAACAATACCAAGAGTGGAATTATGGGAAGATGTTCTCTTCAAGGTGGCCAGAATTTCTCAGGTTTGCAATGCCATTTCAAATAAATGGAATTTTGCTTGTTCAGGTCCCCCCTTTTATCTAACCAATCTACCTAATTATAAGCAAAGCTGGGTTTATAATGCAAATTAACAAATTGGACTTGAATGAAGTGCAAAGTGCTGGTGCAAAATTGTTTCCTACGGATGAAATTCCTAATTGTTTTCTTTTGTTGAGTTTCTAGGTAGCTATCACACGTCTTAATTGCACAGGCAAGAAATAAATTATTGCACATCAGGGATTACATTGCAGAAATGCTTAAGTATTATATGAATAGGTAATTATTAATCATGAATGTTACCAACAATGGGGGCATTACTATGGAGGAAAATCTTGACTACTGAGAAAAAAATATAGAATGCAATTGTTACTATACTTTGTATTTGCAAATGAAAAGCATGTTGACACAAACAGGCAACGTTTATAAACTAGCATTGCAGAATCCTTCTGCATCTTTCTTTTTGGAAATTCAGAAACTACGGTAGTTACCCTGGATAAAGAAGGTGGGATAATGGTTAAGGTTCCATTTTGTACTGTGAAATGGAAAGACTGTGGACAGTTAAATTTGTTGGTTACCACAGCAGAATACAGAGCATTAGAATTCATTCAGGAATCAAATGCTGAGCATGATTGGTCACCTCTCCTTGTTATATTGTTTGGTAAGCCATGTATCTAAAAAACATGTAGGACTTTAATTATAAGGCCAAATTGACTTTTTTGATATCCCCATGAATATCCCTGATTGTAAATAAAGTGTGGCTTTGTTTTTAAGAACCAGAAATTCCCTGAGTTATGAAATGTCCAAAAATGTTTTCCCAAATACCACACTGGGCTTTTTTTTTTCTTATGTAAAATGTCAGAAATCTCTAATTGCAAAATTGCAATTTCTTCTTATTTTAATTTGAGAGCTTCCTTCTCAGTGTGTTTTGAAAGGAACCCATGACATTTTCAATTTGCATGTCACAAATTGTCCCCCTGTAAAGGAACCTATGCTTACGTTAGTTGTCAGTGCTTCGCTTCTTCAAAGTGAAGGGGAAATATAATGTGACACTGAGCACAAACATATCTGTTTTTAGTGACTAAGAAAATCCTAAAAGGCGCTTCAGTGTAGATTTCTCATGACAAAAATTGCGCCAACATGTGATAGCCACAAATGCACTTCTCCATAAGGACTATGTGCTCGTCTGTGTAAAATTTAAGAGTTCTCTTTTTTCCCTGTTAATACACGCAGAGACAATGTGCTAGACCTGACTTGAAAAGGAGATGTTAAGAGTTGTGCCTTCCTTATATCTATCCTGTGTTTTTTTTTTAATTAAATTATACTGCCTGCAGAGTTCACCAAAAGTAAGAGAAAGAGAAATATGAATGTGGATGTGGGAGTTACATCCAAACCTCTGCTCTCACCAGGGCCAATTATTTAATACTCTGGAACAAAAAGGAGAAATGTAGCTCTGTTTGATCTTTTCATATTTCTACAGAGAATAACACTAGCTTGAAAAGGCTATCAGCTATTAAATTGGCATCACTTTGCAAGAGTTGTTGTTCTGAAGTATTGGGGCAAAGAAATAATCACACGTTTAGTGCCATAGCAAATATTCCAGAGAAGTGAATTGATATTTGCCAAACTAATTATACTTAACACACTTTAGATTCAACATACTGGGTGGGAAGATATATAGTACTTACAGGAAAATCTTAGCCCTGCTTAAATAACTAACTGATGCAAGATGCTAAATATAACTTAGTTCTTCTTAGGAAAAGGAATGACAAAAGAGGAATGACTAGCAGATGATATCTTCCCTAAAAAGAAGCACTCTCAAATCACAACAAAGAAGCAGTAAGATATGATTGGGGAAAACAGAAGGGTGCATGCTGAGCAATTGGCATTGGGTTAGTTTCAGTATGATAAACTACTGCATTAGCATTCCTGTGATTTCTTGATGCTTTTCGATCCATACAAATATGACTATTTCCTGCTTTTATAGATTTATTAAGATTCTGCTAACTGTTGAATATCTTCTCAGGTTAAGTATGCATACTTCCTGGCATGGATTGTTAGCTGCGTAAACATGTCATTTGTTTAATTCCAGCGTCACAAATTTGCCTACTGCAAGGACATTCCACAGGGAAATGAACCCACAATCATAAATGTATCCAATTCAGTTGTGTAAAAACTGTATTCTGCCTTCTGATCTCAAAAAGGTTGACTGTTTATAGAACTAGAATGGAGAGATGAGGAATTTATCATTAAAAATACTTTGTTTTTTTGCATGTATTGGCATTCACTGGAGTTCGGAACTGGGATTCTTTTCTTTTTTTAGGTATATCACTTATTTTAAGACAGCTTGAAGAAAAGGGAATTGAAGAAAACCATATGCAAAGTAAAGCACATGAAAAGCATTGAAGAAATAATGTCTTACATTACATGTTCACTGTATTCAGTACGCATCAAGATACAGGTTCACAGGTATTCAGCAGGAGGGAGATTCTGCATGATGTACCCCTTACTTAATGCTAAATATTTAGTCCCTGAAGCAAATCAGCTATATTGTGCCTTTAAAAATCTTTCTTCTTTAAATTCCTACATTTTTTTCTGTTTTTCTGTTTGGAACAGAAGGAGGAAACCCAACCAAATATTTCTCTTACATCCAAACAAATTATAAAATAAAATGAATTATTTGGCCAAGAAACTAAAAGAGCAGAGACTTCACAAGACCATTGCTAAGTTTCGGTTAACAGCATTAAGTAAGCGCATTTCTATGCTAAATAAAAACAGTGGAAAATCTTGGATCTTGATATCTGCTTTACCAAAAGACAACTTCAGGGACTTATTCAAGATGGACCTGTAGATTTTCCATCTTATTTCTCATGTTTCCGATGTTCTTCTTCAACAGCATTGAAGTCTGCAGATTTGCCATTGGTTGCCAAGGTTACCTGAAAGTAATTATCATCAACACCTAGCTTAAAATCAAGGCACTTTTACAGAAAACATAATGAATTATGCAAATATCAATAGTTACAGAACTGACTGAGTATATTCGTACTTTAAAAATTTTTTTGTAGTGATTCAGTTCTGCCATTTCACTTTTTTAAAAAAAAAGTAATCTATTGAAAATACTAAAATTTACAGCACAAAATACAACGCAGAGAAAAACTGATAGCAGACTGATAGGCTATTTTTTTTGTACACAATCTATAAAAAATAGCAAAACAGTAAATTGAAGAATTAATTTTCCACAAGAGAATGACATCTTTCATTACTGGTGCATGTTAAAGGTACAGTTACAGTCAAGTCAAACAAGTATGGTATTAACAAGAGTGCATTTAATTTATTTCTGTTACATTTTAAAATTTAATAAAAATGATGGGAAGCCCAGAATGATGAAAACATTCTAGGGGAAACACTGATTAGCAAGCAATAGCCAGGTAATTGAAAAAAATACTTCCTGGCCATTTGATATCTTTTTACAGTTGTAATATCATAAACACAGCCAAAAAACCCCAAAGAGTAAATGTACTTTGAACTGATTAGAACTGAACTGGACCTTTACATCACAATTGCACAATTTTATCTACTTGTGCTTCCAACCTTACCTTTCATGTTTTGGTCCTCGGCTTCAAAAAAAAAAAGAACCTTACAAGACAAGGTTAATATTCCACATGATGGACAAATTAGATGCACAAAAACATTGGACATGAAAACATGAGGAATGCATTCACATTTGAAACAATTGCAATCCTTTCTTCTGATTACAAAGAGTAAAATACATGCATTAAAAACAATAAAGTTCACTTCATATTTGAAGTTGAAACTGTAGTTAGGTCAGAAAGAAAGATAAAATGTGACAATAAAAATACAAGGTTTTTGCCATGCAATTCATAAGTCAATATTGCTTGCCAATAAACTTATATTAGTTATACAGCACTACCAAGATAGGAAACCAATTAAATATTAAAAAGTCAAGATGAAAAATAATTGTATTAGTAAGTAAGTCAAGCACCAATAACAAAAACTGTTGACCAAATAATAAACTTGGATCCTGTTACAAATTTTCATATTCATGCATTCATTTTAGTGCTATTTCCTAATTTTTATCAGGGATGATACAGTTAAACATTTAATCACATTTGTATCCCATTCATTTCAACATGAACATCTTTAATATGTGCTCCACTGTCTGAATGACTGAAAGTTAAAAGTGATTAATTTTGGTGTAGTGTTCTTTTACACTTTATTTATATTTATACTTTATTATACTAATAATATTTTATAGTAGAAGTAGCTTAATGCCTATACCTGAAAAAATTCTGCTTAAATTGAGAACCAAACAATAGCGCTGTCATAATTTTTCTGTCTTGCAAACTGACATATGGATAAAATCTTCTGATCACAATAGATTTATGGATTGAAGCATAATTTTATTGTGTTTAAATGAAGAAGTTTTAGAAACTTAATATGACACAAAGCTTTCTGGGGCCATTCCCTCCTCCTCAGCTTTGAAACTGAAAACTAACTGGTGTGGATAAAAAAACTTAATGATTATGTAATTAAAACCATGGTTATATGTCAGCTTGGATAGGGAAAAAGGCAAAATCTGCATTGGGTTATCACAACTCAAACTATGTGAGTTACATAGAATAGTTGTCTCTAACATTAGGGTACAAGTATGAAAGTACATAGTTTGTATTGTGATTTCATAATGCACATTTTGTCATTTTCACATCAATTTTGGTTAGTAGTGGACATCTATGGCTGATTAGATATTAATAACAGAATCAGCCATTATCAGCCTAAATCTATAAAGATGAAGCTGTAGCTCAGCTAAAGAAAACACTGAATTCAGTTCTCCAGTCAAACCTTGAGTTGTTAGTAGTGACAACTGTGTTTTATTGTCCTTTCAACAAGCTAAGAAAATCATTAATTCATAAACTGACTTCCCTCTTTCTTCCCACTGTGACTGGAAGCATTCTCTTTCATTTTTGACTGATCACAATTTATTGTTTCATCTGAACCGTCAACAGTAACTAATACTAATTACTTGGGGTTGAGAAAAAGACAGTTTGTAATCTATGTTTTTAAACTAGTTTGTTGCAAACAAAACTTAGTTCATATTCTCTAATATTTTACTAGATTCAATTGCCACCTCAAATTGTGATTAATAAAATAAGATGTAGGAATTATTCCAAGAATCTTTATGACCCTATGGATTCCTGAAACTCAGTTCAATCTTGGTCAGGACAATTCTTGTTATAGCTTTCTCTTAACTCATGTTATTACTGACAGGATCAAACATAAACCACAAAATTGACTTGGTAATGATGACCAAAAATAACTCTGAAAGCAAGAACAAACATGCCTGGATTAGTGAGTTTCCACATATTAAGAAGTCCAACACATGTGCCTGTTATGGTATAATATGGAAAGCATTAATCTAAAATAATATTGGCTTTACATTTTGCTTGAGGCTCACTGTTTCTCAGCAGTTAACTGTCTTTCACATTAATCATCATACAACTTCTTAAATCTTTTTCTCAGTTAATTCAATTGTCTGTTGCATTGTATCATATCATATAGTATTTTTAAATTTATTTTGTGATGTTTTATGGCTGTGTATTGCTAAGCACTCAGTCTCATTAGGTTAAGGTGGATTATAAATTATAAATTCTATAAATAAATAAATTTTGAAGAAAAACAAATATTTTTGAAAGCAAACATAATTTGCCTCAAATGCATTATTTCATATTAATTAAATATTTTTTATATCACATGAATATTGAAATAGAAAATGAAGCCATATTCTTTCAGCATGGTGCTGCTTTCCATAATATATAATGAAACATGCTCTTGGTTGCAAACATTACATGCATCTTTAAGTTTAAACAAAATTGCAATAAATTAAACAAAATTAAAAGCAAATATACACATGTTGAACATTTTTAATGGGTGCCAGTTGTCTTATTACATTTTTTTTAAAAAAAGATAATTTTTTAAAGAAAAAGTTTGTACTGTGACTTGCTAAATGCAAGTCTCAATATCCATAAATGTGAAAGGTACCTTGCATTCATCTATTATGACAGAGTTGTGAGCTGTGTAAACACATTGGTTTGAGTTGTTTTCCCTGTGGTTTTTCAGATCATCATAAATTGACTGAGTCTTAGTCATTTCAATATCTTCATGTATCTTGTGGTGGGCATCAAGGTTTTCCAATTCTGCCTTGGATAGATGATAAACAATGCCAGCTCCAAAGGAGTCTCCTACTACGTTGACAGATGTTCTCATTCGATCTCTACAAAGAAAACAATGCCAAAAGATGGAAGACTTGAAGCACAAAGAATCAATTTACAGGAGACATCAGCGATCTTCCAAGTGTGATGGTAGTCAGAATCAATCTTGACCAAAGGCCAAGCTCTAACTTCGTTGCGATCGAAGGCAACCTATTAGGCTGATTTGCAATCCCCAATGTAGGAATGTTTACATAACAAGAGAAAAGGAGCAATGTAAAGTAGATTCCTATATTTTCTCAAAAAGCATTCCAGAAGTTGCAGCTAGTCATTAGTTAATTACAAAACTCCTTCATTTCAATTTCTCCCATTTTGGAAAAGAATACATTTTTATCTCTTTTGAACTTGGTTAATGTTAATGGTGAAACCTTTGATTAAGAAGGTAATGTATAAAAAGGTTCATCTAGAGCCGAGGTGGCACAGTGGTTAGAGTGCTGTACTGCAGCCACTCCAGCTGACTGTTATCTGCAGTTCGGCGGTTCAAATCTCACCAGCTCAGGGTTGACTCAGCCTTCCATCCTTCCGAGGTGAGTAAAATGAGGACCCAGACTGTGGGGGCAATAAGCTGACTCTGTAAACCGCTTAGAGTGGGCTGAAAGCCCTATGAAGTGGTATATAAGTCTAACTTCTATTGCTAACTGCTATTAAATGGAGCTAATTATTAGATAGCCAAGAAGAGCTCTTAAAAAGCCCTGAGAATTTATATATTTGCATTTATACTTTCCAAAACCTCTCCAAAATACTAGCTTCTGCTGTAATGTTTACCTGAACATCAGTCACTGAGACCCATCATTTCTTTATTATTTCCCTAGTATGATAGGCAATTTTGTTATGTCTACATTTCTGTAGGAAAAGTCATATGCATAGATTGAACACTGCACAAACACTGTTCAGAGCTGATCCACTGGAATCCAACTAACACTCAGGGCAATAGGTATACAGAACCTATGCAGAGCATATTTTGTCTAGAGCCAATTTGTTTCTCGAACGCATTTGTGATGGCACTTTCTAATTTTATTGTTTGTGAAGGAAATTATTTGAGAAGGACATCACAGCACATCTGTTTTTCTGAAAAGACACATTAATCATCAGACCACTTTTAGTTTTAGATTAGGTGGAAATATTTGATATGCCAGTAAGACTAGGAAATACTAGTAGATTATATGGAAAAACCTTCAGAAAAAGAAAGTTAAATGCTATCATAATTAAATAGGCCTTAAAAAAGACTAGCCAAATATAACTCTCCAATATATTTTTGATTTTTGCTGTCTAAGATTTTTCAAAATTTGTTCTTTCTTTATAACTCATCTGTTGGCTATTCATTCACTGGCTGAACTTCATCTTGATTTATGATTTGTACACTAACATTAAAATGCCATTTTACTAGGTATTCTCACAAATTTAGATTTTACGTGATGATAAATGGAAAAACAAAACAGATGTCCATACTAAATATGAGAGACAATTCATTTCCTCAGGCATTTCAGATGCAAAAACTGAACAATCAAGACTGTACAAGACTATTCTTATTTTTCTGTTTGTCAAAATATAAAATCCCTGTGCTGACAGAACTCTTATGATGTTTGCTTTGCTTTGTCAATTTCCCCTTTGTAAAATTCAGTTCTTGGCCACCACTAAGATAATGGATTAGTTCTTCTATGAAAAAAATAGCACTATTTTGTAAAGGCTGCATTTTAAAATAGGAATAGTGCAATTTGCTAATCTCTCTCTTTCTCTCCCCCTCCCCCAATTCATGCAGAACAGGAGAAATATATGTAATCTATTTTTACATTTTGTAGATCTCTTTTGCAAAATGATTCCGCAGCAATTTTGAGAACAAGTATATGCATACTAAAATCTAAGAATTAAGTATGAAGTGGCCAGTGCTACATATCACATTGTATTTAGGTGTATAATTCAAACCAGGCTGATAAAGTTCACTAATCCATTTTAATTAGCTCATGATTATTGGCCAAAGGCTTTTATTTGCTAGTACTAAAAAGCCTGGATATCGGGTAGACTATTCATTGCATAAATACAAATATCAGATCATTCAAACCAACTAGAAAACCAACTAGGGGGAATAAAAAACTTCAGTCAAGTTTTATGCTGTTGGTTTTTTTTAAAAAAAGTGAGGAAATCAGTAGCTTCGTTTGTAGCCACTTAGGTTTACTAGAACAAACATGGCTTTTTCATGTGAGATTCATTGAAATAGGAAATTTTCCCTCCCCGTAAAAAGGAATTTAAAAAACAATGTGCCATCTCTGAAAGTACAGTCAGTCTAAAAAGGTGTATAAATAATCTTGAAGTTTCTCTCAATAACAGATCAGCCCTGCTGTCACTAAAGCCTGTTCAAGATCTCAAGCTTCCTTTGCTCTGCCTGACCTTTTCTATAAAGATGACATGACAGGATTGCTTCAGGGGACACGTAGGTTAAACCACAGCATTACTCAATATTTGAGAAAGATCAGGCATCACAATGTAAACTCCAGTCTTTCCTGCCCAGTGTGCCTGGTCTCCTCCATAGGTGAATTATGGCTATGAAGTTCTCTCCATTTAGAAGAGGACTGTTTTAACAAGTAACATTGCTTAAAATTACATTTCCTTGAACAAGAAAGCAAACAATCACCAACATCAGTTTAACATCCTCTCACCGCCTGTCAGCCTTTGTTCTTTTCTGCTTCAATATAAACATGCCCTTAAAATATAAACCCAATATTTGTAGGTATCTATCTACAAATAGATGTACCTATCTACATCAGGTGCAATTTTCCCTTGGGTTGCTTTCTATTAACTATTAAATTGCATGTACTGTTTCCTATCTACAATAATATTTTATTTAATGTCATTTATTTAAATACTACCTTTATGATTTTTTATAAATAATTCAAGGCAGAAAGCATACCCACTATTCTATATTGCACAGGAACAACCTTGTGAGGTGGATTGGACTGAGAAAGAATGTTTGGCCTGAAATTTCCCAGCTGGTAAAAGTAAAGGTTCCCCTTGCACATATGTGCTAGTTGTTCCCAACTCTAGGGGGCGGTGCTCATCTACGTTTCAAAGCCAACAAGCCAGCACTATCTAAAGATGTCTCCATGGTCACGTGGCTGGCATGACTAAACGGCAAAGCCGCAAAGAATGCTGTTACCTTCCTACCAAAAGTAGTCCCTATTTTTCTACTTGCATTTTTACATGCTTTCAAACTGCTAGGTTGGCAGAAGCTGGGACAATTAACGGGAGTTCACTCCGTTATGCGGTGCTAGGCATTTGAAGCGGTGAACTGCCAACCTTCTGATTAACAAGCTCATCGTCTTAGCCACTGAGCCACCGCTTTTATACTTTTTATACTGGCTTTTTTACCAATACAGGATTATTTTTTTACCTTTTGACCCAGAAGATAGGAATGAGGTTGAAATTTGATTAAACTAGTTGTTAGAGCATCTTTTTTCTAAAGCATTACAGCATTATAGTTTTTGTTTAGTGACTGTAACTGGAACCAGAAACTTGGTTGTTAAAGAAAGCAGTCACTAAATGAAACTCAGGTGATTGAGAAATGTGCTTACAATTTTGTTTCATACTTTTCCTTTGCTTTATAAACTCAGAAGGATACAACTTGAAACAGAACCCAAACAATGGAGAAATGGGGGTTTCTGAAACTCAATTCACAAAGAAGTTGGGTAAAAAGGACAAATCTTATAGCGGTTTCCCCCCACTTCCCTGATTTTTGGGATGCTCACCCCAGCACTGTGATAATTAGCAGGAAGAGAATTGATGTTTGTATTAGATTCATTGGAGAGAAAAGGATGAGAAGAGAGTAATCAGGTACATAATGGGGAATGTACACTGAAAGAAATGCATTATTGCTGGCTATTTGCCTTGCACACTGAGTTTATGAGTCAGATCCTGCTTAGGTAGCAAAAAAGTTTCAGTGTGATATTGAATAGGATCTTATCAGAGTCATACAGCAACCTACTTAATGGCTGGTTCTCAAGCTGTCACAGCATCCCTAAGGCCCCGTGATTTCCATTCTAGAGGTCCAGAGGTTATAATCAACTAATTAAGGTCAAAGAGCTGAGCTTGTTAACTTGTAGGTAGCACTTTGGGGGATTCACTTCGGGGGGGAGGGAGGAAAGTAGCTCATGAAGAGATAGCTTATTTAAGCAATCTCTCCACTCTATGAGGTGGTGGAGAAATTTTAAACAGGTTAGGCATACAAAAATGTGTACTGGCATGTGACTGAGACAGAGTCATAAATTAGCACATTTGTCACTAAGTTACTTTTTTATCGTCATCATAACTGCAAACAGTTGATGTCCAAGGCAATTGCTAAACAATGACATGAGTCTACAGGACTTTTTGTGATAGAACTCATCCTACTTTCTTAACTTTTAATATCTAGGGTATGGAATGTTTTCCCCCTTTTCCTCCCAGGAGAACTGTACAGCATCAATACTAACGTCTTCTTGGTGTCAGATGAATATCTCATATGATCAACTGCAATAGGCTGTTAATCAAGTGACTGTTTTATCGTCCCACTGGCTGATATTATTCTGTCCTCTCTTGCTGCCTCTGCAGTTTTAACATTTTAGCACTGTGTTTTAATTATCAGCTTGTCTTGTTTATTGCTACAATACATAAGTCATTTTCAGTGTTTTTAAATGGTGTGTGTGTGTGTTGGGGTGAGAAGAAATATGCCAAGATCAAATCCTTCAGGACCACTAAATACATGGTGAGTGTCCATAGACGCTTCTAATCAGAAGTTGATGAGATTAGAAGCTTGCTCAAAAAGTAAACAGAAAATGCTGCATCATTGTCCTGACTTTTGGGGAAAAAATAACCTCTGTAAAGCAAAAATGGAGACGATCTAGTGACAGCCTTACGTACAAGAGCCAATCTACCGCCACAAGTAAGCTTATATCCTGGGTGGGAAGTCCTACTGCAGTGAGGATAAGAAGCATGGTCACCAGTCCCGCACTAGGTATACTTGCAGCTCCAACACTGGCAAGAGTGGCTGTCAAACTGTAAAACAAAACATGTCGGTTTATTTAATACAGGAATTGTGCAAACATGGACTCTGGTTATTATCGTCTAAAAATAATGTAACTTTTGACTCACAAAAGTTCATTTAGGGACCATTTGAAGTTATAATGATTCTGAAAAATGTGCTTTATGACCATTTTTAACACTTATGATCCTTACAGCATCCCTATGGTCACATGATCAAAATTCAGATGCTTGGCAACTGGTTCCCACTTATGATGACTGCAATGACCTGGGGTTATGTGATCATCTTTTATGGCCTTCTGACAAGCAAAGTCAATGGGAAAGCCAGGTTTACTTAACAAGCATGCTACTAACTTACAGTAACAACTGCAGTGGAAAGAAAGGTCATGAAATGGGGCAAAATTCACTTAACAAATGTCTCGCTTAACAACAGAAATTTTAGGTCAATCGTGGTCATACGTCAAGGACCACCTGTACTTTAGTCAACACACTGCACACTCCACAACTCTGATCTGTGATGTTCCTCACATTTCCAAAGAGAACTGCTTTCTACTGGCAAATGGATAGACTTGGACCCAATCCATTTTGCAACCTTCCCTGCTGGCTTCCCACAACTACAGTCAATGGGGAAGCCAAAAGGAAATCAAAAGCCATGATAATGTAAGATGTTAATGACAGTAACTGGGGAGTGCTGGATGCAGTCACATGACATTGCGCTTTAGGAACACATCACTTAGTAATAGAAATTAACATGTCCATTAGTTCATTTTCAAAAACATTTCCCCCCATTACATTCTTGTTAATTACTCTGACATTAAACATGTGATTCTTTTAAGTTTAGACAATTGGACCTTCCCTGGTTTTTCTATTTACTATCAATATGGTGAAAAATCATGCTTACTGTTTAGCATCAGATAAACGATGGCTATCAGACTGCCTGTATTTGCATATAAATGGTGAAACTGGAAAACAGCTCCTTTCATTTCTTGTTATGATGGAAATGGAAACTTTGTATAGATTCTGAGCATGAGTAAAGGCTAGCATGTGCTTCCAAATGTAAATCATTTTGCAATATTTAAGGCTGGGATATCATTTTTTTTTTACCAACCCCAATAGATTACCTGACAGTGACTATCTGTCCGCCGTCCAAATTAATGCCATTCATCTGTGCTATGAAGATGGCAGCCACTGCTTCATAAAGGGCAGTTCCATCCATATTAATTGTGGCTCCAACGGGCAAGACAAACCTTGTCACACGCTTATCAATGCCCAAATTTTCTTCCAAGCAGCGAAAAGTAACAGGCAAGGTACCAGCACTGAAGGACCAAGGAAAATAAATGATTTTATTTTGTTATTTTAAACATTTGAATAATAGCTTAACTCAACCTGATTCTGGGCAGTCTACAAAAAACAGTAAACAAAATACAAAAGAAAAATGAATTCTATAACTGAACCAATAAGCAATTAAATAGTGGTACAGTGGTTAGGATGCAGTACTGCAGGCTACTTCTGCTGACTGTCGGCAGTTCGAATCTCACCAGGCTCAAGGTTGACTCACCCTTCACCCTTCCGAAGTTGGCAAAATGTAAACTATTTAGAGAGAGATGTAAAGCCCTATGAAGTGGTATATAAGTCTAAGTGCTATTGCTATCTCCACTAAATGGGAGCTCTGCTCTTCCTGATCCAACCATATATTGGGTTAACTATTAATTATCTTTCCAAAAGCTTGCAGGATTGGAGCCAATGGTATGTCAGCAAGGAAACATTATTCCAAACAACAAAATTGCCACAAAGAAGGCATGTTTCCTGGATTCCACAAGATGACTGATGAAGTGTGACATAGTTGAGGAATGCTCATAACTATCTATATTGTTGCATTCTGTAATCTTTGGATCAAGGGCTGTCCCATGTAGAGTATCGTGCAATAATCCAACCAGGAGGTGACTAACGGAAGTAGGACTGAAAGGAGGACCTTCCAATATAAGAACGACTACAAGTTGGCATCCAAGATTAAGTAATTCAAAAGCCCTATGGCCACAACTGCTATCTGTTCAACAAGGAGAACCCCAAAATTGCACCCTGAATCTGAGCAGAACAGTGATTCATCCAGAATCAATTATGAAATACCTCAGGTTCCAACTCTGTGTGCTCACAGACTGTGTGATCTTGGTATGACTGAGAAGAACTTCTAAATACTGAGACAGAACCTTGATAGTTTTACTTGGTTCGCTGGAGGACAATATACAACTGACATATACAATTGAGAATCAGCAGCATACTGATGATACTGCACCAAATATATCTTCGTGTAATTAAAAACATTAATTCTGATTACATGTTATTATCTGACAGTGCAATATCAGCCAGGGCTCTCCAATGCACAAGTTAACTCTGTTCATCTACTCTAGAAACTTATACATTTTGAGTGAAGCTTTTCAGTGATGGGACAAAACTTGACCACTAAGGTTTCATAACTCTAGGGTGGCTTGAGTTATTCTTGGAACTATTCCAACAACTTATTTGGTTCCAGGTTGTCCAAACAATTCAGCCTCAGGTACCAGCAATGAATATTCTTTCTCTAAGTATAGAATTCAACTGAGCAAAACACAAAAAGATCTGGCTAGATGATAACATATTATCCTTAAAATGTGGCTATTATTAAAGGAAGAGTTTTCTCACTTTTCGATGACAAAAGGAAAATGTTCATCCATCGGTAATCTCCATCCAAAAACTTTCAGATCCAATCTTGCTTAGTTTTTTTGTGAACAGTTAACCTCAACTAGATAGAGCTGTGTAAAACTTTTGAAGGGTTTGTTGGTGCAAGAGAAGTTCCTCTTTTTGTAATATGAAAGCAATTCTGTCCTCCAGAAAGCTTGGTGTGTCTTTCCCAGCTTGTCTGCACATATATGCGCATGTATATAGAACTATGTACTTGAAACTCTGGTGAAGTGAAGTGGATATGAAGGCATGCACATATTATGCAAAGCGAACTTCAGAAGGTTCCTTTGGGAAATAGGTGATTCAACATTACAAAGAGACACACTTCACTCATGCCAAAACCTTTTGTGAAACAATTCTTCAAATTCCTCCACATTCCAGTTTAAATTGCAATTGTTAGATAAGCAAAAATGCCAATTAGGAGGCATGGTTGGTAGCAGCTACATTCAGTATCTAGTGTTCCGTTTATTTGGCACCATTTAAACATGGACAAATCATCATGGATTTTGATATACCGTTTTTCCTCCAGTTACCCACATATTCTTTTTATAGGGGACATAAACAAAATATGAAGTAACATGCTGAGAATTAGCTTTACTTCTAAAATGAGAACAGTTACAAATGTATTGATCAATCAAATATTCATCCCATAGGCATTCCTTCCTCTATGTTCTGTATCTCTTCTGATTATATTGGAAAGGAAAAAATTCACAGCAGACATTATGGAGATTCAAATAACTCATAAACATGCCCCAACCACGAAATGATTAATCCTTCCAGTGCCTAAAAGAAATACTTTGCTTTGATAATAACAGTATTTTCCAATAATGCAGCTAAAGAAGATGGAAAAATATCTTGTTATTCAACTCAATTGGACAAATTTTTACATGTTTCGGACAACAGATGAACCAAAACATAGTTCTGATTCAATATTCATAGCTTTTAAATTGGTGCATGAAGTTTACTTATTTTAAAAATTAGGGAAAGCATCTGTCTACATTGGTGCGTGTTTGTCACACGTAAACGAACTTGAAAATAACACGAATGTGTTTTATTATATTTTGAAGAAATGTGCAGTTAACTGTCCATTTTCTGAAAAATATTTTTCCAGTCTGATGAACCAAGCCTGGCAGATTTGCAGAAATGGAGAACTCTGAGAAACCAAAACAGTCATATTTCCTATCTCTATTGTAGCTACCTAAGGAAATATACATGAGACAGAATAGAAAATAGGGCTGAAGGGAAAACAGAATACAGAATAAGGTTGAAAAGAACCTTAGAGGTCTTCTAATTCAATACCCTGGTCAAGCAAACATATACCATTCCAGACAAATGGCCATCCAATCTCTTCTTAAAAAGCTCCAGTGGTGGAGCACTTATAAGCTCTGGAAGCAAGCCATTTTACTGATTTATTGTTTTCACTGACATGGAATTTCTCCTTAATTCTAGGTTGGATCACTATTTGATAATTCCATCTGTTACTTCTTGTCCTGTCCTCAGCTTTGGAGAATAGATCCGTCCCCTTTTCTCTGTGACAGCCCCTCAAATATTGGATGACTTTTATGTCATCTCTAGTCCTTGTCTTCGTTTGACTAGCCATACCCAATTAGAATAGAGTAGAACAGACTAGAATTAGAGTAGAATAGACTACAATTAGTCACAAAGGACAGAAATAATACACTGAGAATAAAGATAGGGGCTAAGTATTATTTTCTGGCCCCAGTACAAACTAGTAGCTCCTATCCTCATACACACTGTAATAAGATCTCATGGAGACAGTATCATGAGTCATGAAATAGTTTGTTTTATTTCTGCATTTTTAATTTTGTCCCTATATGCCACTTTCTAGGCACGCTACAAGTTAATACAACTTTCAGCCCAAACTTGTGAAGATGATTGGCTGTTTTATCTTCTTGAACTGATACAAATAGGTTTGGCCTGCAAGAGTTTGATGTTGTTGACCCCATTGTCATTATTCTGCATGTATACGTATATAAATACGTATGTATTTATATGTTTAGTTGTTTGTTTGCACCATTTTTGTATCACCCAATCAATTGCCTCTGGACACTTAAAAATAAAACATAATTATGGAAAAGTGACAATCCACCGTCAACTCCAAAGAAAAATAAGAGTTTTCAGAGCAATCTAGATCAAAGTACAACAGGTCCAGCCCAATCTCTTTCATCAGACTGAACCCAGTGGCGAAATTCTTTGACTTCTGCTTTTGGGAAGCTTTTTACACTAATAAAGCTTTCTGACAGTCTCAGTCTGCAATCGTGCAGTTGACAAGCAATAGCCTTGGAGAAAAATGATTCAGGACACAATTCTTTATCATGATATTGAATTTCCCACCCATTTTGGTTAAAATGTAGTCCTGTGAAAGGAGAGATACATTCCTAGCAAACATCATCATTTTCTATTAAATACCTTGAAGCTGTGCCTAGAGCAGTGATCCATGCTTGAAAGATCCCAGCAAAAAATGAGAAAGGATTTTTTCTCGTAATTACAAAATACAACAGAGGCAAAAAAATCCCTCCATGGATGAGAAGACCTACAATCACGGTTACCATGTACATGCCAAGCTGTCGAGCAACTACTTCCAAATCCTTGATTGCAATGATTTTTCCACAAATGAGGCACGCAATGCCCAATGGAGAATACCTAGAAGAAATAAATTAAAAATGTGGAACAGAATTACAGGTATCAACCTAGTAATAATCAAATGCACTAAAAACAGAAGCCAAGAAAGTTTCTCTCTTATAATTAGAATTTTATTTCATTTTCAGAAATCTTGAACTTACACATTCTACTTCAATGTTGCATATATGCTTGCTAAGTATAAAGTCTGTATAATTTTGCCTAATATAATGCTGTGAATGAGAAAATTAAACTCAAAATGTTCAATTTACTTATCTCTTTATATATTCTTTTTGCCCACTTGCATTCTACTAGTATCAGTAGGGAAATATTCACTTTAGATCTTTATAACTAATTATAGAAGAGCAGCTGTGATAGTTTTTGATGGCAGTAAAATATTGTGTCATTTAAAGACTAATGCTTTTATTACAACTTAAGTCAGTCTTCTGGAAGCTGGAATTTCATGAATGCCCTTACACGTCACATCCTCACTATTTTATCATAAACTAAACTGAAACTATGGGTTTACAACTGATCCTTCAATGAAGAATCCTAGTAATCTATAAGCTTCTCAATCATGTTATTTGAAGCACTGTTTCCAACTCCTTACTGAAATATCCACTGAGGATAATCCTTCCAATCTGGTTTCAAGGAATTTTTATTGAATATTCAATGTTGTTTTATGGTGTTTATGAGTTTTACAAATCACTAAAGCTGTTGGTAAGTATGGACCATTTCCTCAGATAACAGTCCTAAATAATTGGACAGCAAGTATCTTTTAGATATGAAAACAAATAACTTTATCTCAATATAATAAATATTTTGCCTACATAAATAAACAAGATTAATGGTAAAATCCCTATAATGGTGACACTAGAAGCTATAGAATCACTATTAGCAGCTTAGAATGGATCCTGTGAGAATAAATGCAAAGATCCAGTTTTTATACAGGAAAAAACTGGAGCATCACACAGTAATGTGTGACCATGACATGAATCAACTGCTATGGACCATTTCTACAGCTTCCCAAAGATGGAGAAGGGCCTCCAAAGGGATCAGAGCTGAAAAACAACAACCCCAGATATTCTGTACAATTCAATGCTTCAAAGGCTGCCATAAGCAGACATGGCTATGTAACTCAGTTCAAATGCAAATAAATGTAATAAAACCTAGCTATAAAAACCTTGAATCTATTCCTTTGTTCTGAGGAAGAGGCGGTGCTACAACACAGCAGCTACCAGATGTGGGTTTTCCATGCTCCTCAGTAAGAGGTACAGCATATGATTTCCTGAATCTTTCTTTGAATTGGAACAAAGTCAAATTGGATAGATTTTAAATAAAAAGTAGATTGATTTTCCCCCCAACGTATAAACCAAGCTCACAGCTACTAATCATCTTCCAAGATGCTGCTAATCGAAAATGAAGCAAGGAAGAATGAAACAATAGTCTACTGGGATTCTATAATGAACTAAGATGTTGTATAGTGTAGCATGATGTAGCTCTATAGCCCATGTTCACCTTTTAATGAACCCAATCCTTCCTCGCACAGACTTCTGTCTGCTTACTTATTGTAAAAAGAAACCATAATTCCTCTCTGTGTTGTTCTCTAAGTGCTTTGTACAATGGAAGAAAAACAAAATTGGAAAGCAGAACCAAAAAAAGACAAAAAGATTGTAGTTTCAATTCAATATAATAAAATACATCAATGCAAACATTTTGGCAGGCTTACAGTATCTGGGTCTCCATGACCTCCAAAATCAAAGGCAACATGATTTCATCCTCATTAGCTAGGAAGCACGAATGGAAGATATTATCATCATCATATCCTGCTTGTGAAATTCCTAGATAAATTTGTAGGCTAGACTCCTGGATTATATATGCTTTCGGCTTGATCCAACAAAGTTCTTTGTATTATTACTGATCAAATTCCAAATGATTTCCAAAATAGAACAGGGTTTGGAATATCTAGAAGACGATGACTTTAACTTACCACATGATCATAATTACTAATTTCATTACAATCTCATTCAAGATGTTGAAGAAATCCACCATCATCTTGGCTTGTTCTCCCATCTTGCCCATTACGATACCAAAAGCAATGAAAAACCCAATGAGGCCTGTCAAAAGAATACCACCGTCAGACTCTTTCATGAAACTTTTCTTAAAATTGTAAACTTTTCTAAAGGAGAATTTTCTGTATTCTTGTATCTCAATTTACAATTAAGACAAATTGTTATTTTTGCAGGGGAAGGGATACAATTAAAAAGGAGAATTGGGGACAAAACCAAGATAACGATAGGTCAGACATGTAAGATTTATTTTGATTTTGCATTATCATTGTTATTCCCTCTTTCCCTAAATTTCTAGGCTTTCTTGAACATTCCCTGACCCCTTGGCTTCCTTGGGTCTAAAGGAGATGGGTCAGATGGTCAGTTTCCAGTGCATGGAAGCTCATATGGGTTCCAGTAACTGTTATTATTCCCTTGCTTTAATCTTACGTAATGGGTTGGTTTTTAAAAAAATGAAACTACATACTGCAGAATTTTGTAGACTTTGTTATTTTCCATCTGGAATATTCCTACGTTTATTCCAGCACAATAATTTTGTCTTTTTTCCCTTAAACAAGTCATATGTTCATAAGATGTTATTATTATATTGGTTATTGTTAATGACCTGTTTAAAAACACAGATATAATTAGGGAATGTCTTTTAATGGATAGTGATAGTGGAGCACTTCATCTCACTTCATCTCAAAGTATTCATTGACTATCCTTAGATAAATTCTGAAACTGTTTGTGTGTGTGTGTGTGTGTCTTTTCTTGGCAAGGTTTTTCAGAAGTAGTTTGCCACTGCCTCCTTCCTAGGACTGATAGAAAGTTACTGGCTCAAGATAACCCAGCTAGCTTCAGGCCAAGGTTGGATGAGAACTCACAGTCCCCCTATTTATAGCTTAATGTCTTAATCACTCCCCAGAAATAAAATATATAGCATATAATTCAATAAACAATATACACCTCTATTGATTTTTCTTAACCACTCAGAGGCATCCTGTATTTCTGACCTCAGTTATGGAAAGTTTGGTTGATGTAGAATTTGAGATACTGTTTTGAAGAAACTCAGTTCTAATTGACCAAGCATTCACAGATTATGGAGTTGAGGGAGTAGCTTTGCTCTGTGGCTCTTAGTCAAGGATCAGTTTAGTTTCTCATCTCATTAACATCTTTGTGAATCTGATGCAGAAGCTCATAAGCATTTGGAGTAGAGTTACAAGAAACTATCTGTGAAATGAATTGTTTTCAAATGATACTAAGGTGTCTACAAAATTCCTAAACAATACAAAAACTAAGGATGGAACTGATTCAGTCCTCCCACTGCTCTCCCTGCATTTCTAAATATACTCCAGAAAAATTGGATACTTCTAGAGCAGATTTGGAAATACAAGGAGTTGCAAAGACATTCTATTTTAAGTTTGTTCAAGTTCTTTGTGTTATGAACTGAATTTATATAGTTGTGTTAAGCCTTGCTAAAGTGAAACTAACCTTTAGATGACCCTAACTGTTAGCTCCAACTGTTTTGGAGGGAAACTTAGAATATTCATATTTTGGTGAGTTTTTCAATATATTATGACTGGTTAAGACCCTGTGGGCACAGAGTATAAATTTCAGGCAATTCAGTTCCAGTTTTGAGTCAATAAATGCTATTACCCACTACACAATACCTTGCTTAATCTTCATTCTGATGTAACTGAACTGTGTCTTGGTTTCAGAGATATGCAGAATTATTAGCAGAAAAAAATTGTTTAAGAAAGAACATTCTTGGCCTCTATTAGGAGGACCAAAGCTTGAAAATAAGTCTAATCTATTTAGATGTGCTTGAGAATAAATGAAATCCTTTAAGTGGAAACTAGCTAATGTTTTGTCCATTGCAATGTCAGCAACTAATTATCCAATCAGTACAGTGGTGGGTTTCCAAATTTTTTACTGCTGGTTCTATCGTGTGCAGCTTCTGCGCATGCGCAAAAGCATCTGGGCGGTTGGGTGAAGTCTCCTGCCGCTGCCACTACCGGTTCGCCCAGGCTGAACCATAGAAATCCACCTCTGAATCAGTAGCCTCAGTCTTCTTTAAAACATCAGCTTTGTCTCTTAGATACTAGTTAGGAAAAAAAAATGATTGGAGCCCAAAGGTCACATTTAGCCTATTCAGATTCCCCTTGGCAGGATTTCACAATATCTGACATTTAATCAATACATATACATGTTGGATTTCTAAAAAAAAATAACATATTAAGTATAGTTTTGATTCAAATGCCTTCTTGTTAATGGGTTTGTGTGATTTACCCAGTTCAGAAGGACTTTGTGTGTTCCTTCTGTAACCCTCCCTTTTAATAGCATAGTTGATAACTTACTGCTATTATTCAACACTGTTATTTCTCAGCCACAATTCCTTTTTTGTCTGCAAATGTGCCTGAACATATTTACAGAAATGGCAACACAGCTGATATTCTGATATAAAAAGTTAACATTAAAAATCCAACTTTCTTTTAACTGTGCACTTATATATGCAAAACTAATTCACAGCAATGAATAGGATGCCTTTCCCTCTATATCAGGGGTGTTAAATTGGCAGCCCTTGAGTCGGATGTGTCATGTGCAAGCCACGCCCACCCCAGTCTACTAATGGAAAAACGTCACGAAACATCACATGATGGCAATGTGATGCCGCGGGTTTGACATCCATGCTCTATACAGGTAACAGGTAACTAGTGTGAAGTACATGCAACTGCAACTGTTCTTATGTAATTGGGCATTTCTCGAAAATTGAGTGAAACCAATGTGTTTCCTTCCGTGAATATACCCCTGAAGGAAGCTTCAAATTTAACCTAAACTGCCTAGATTCAAATTGGCATAAGATAAGTACACTGGAATAGATCAAGAATCTATTATGTACATAAATAATTTCAGGTTTTTTTTTGAATGACAGAACATGTCTATGAAATAAATTTAATATAGAGAGAATATAGAAAATACCTAAGACATTCATTCCATCCTTAAACTCAAGGGCCTTCTTAATAATTAATTGAGGCTCTGGAGTCACTTCTGTTTCATTCACGATGGTAAAGATGGAATCTGTAACATTAGATGGCTCTTCCATTTCTTGTGGCATGAGGACTTTTTTGGTAACTGTTTGAATCTGAAAGAATAAAATGCAGAATGAAAATGCAACCGGAAAATTGCCTTTTAGGCACTGTTTTTCCAACTTCTAGGGCTTAGTCTTAAAACATATTCATGGATCTAGTATTGCAAAACACCAATAACTGTCTATTTTATACACATTTTTAAAAGGCTCTTGTATACAGCTGCTTTATGGTGAGATCTATAAAACAAAATGAAATAAAGATATCTGATTTCTACACATATTGGAGATATTTCTTCAAACTTGGAAGTGCTTCTTTAGAAGAAAATAATACTCATTCCCAAATCAGGTTGGAATTATGTGGTATCAAATCCGAATAAAAAAAACAACCACTTGCCATATTTGTTTACAGGGACATCACCCCACAAAAAGTAACACTATATTGCCAAAAGTATTCGCTCACCTGCCTTTACTCGTATATGAACTTACTATAGGTGACATTCCATTCCTAATCCATAGGGTTCAATATGACATCGGTCCACCCTTTGCAGCTATACCAGCTTCAGCTCTTCTGGGAAGGGTGTCCACAAGGTTTAGGAGTGTGTTTATGGGAATTTTTGACCATTTTTCCAGAAGCGTATTTGTGATGTTGGATGAGTTTATGTGGCCTACCACTTCGTGGCTGAGTTGCTGTCATTCCCAAACCCTTCCACGTTCTTATAATACAGCTGACAGTTGACTGTGGAGTATTTAGGAGCAAAGAAATTTCAAGACTGGATTTGTTGCACAGGTGGCATCCTATCACAGTTCCACACTGGAATTCACTGAGCTCCCGAGAGCGACCCATTCTTTCACAAATGTTTCTAAAAACAGTCTGCATGCCTAGGTAATTGATTTTATACACCTGTGGCCATGGAAGTGATTGGAACACCTGATTCTAATTATTAGGATGGGTGAGTGAATACTTTTGGAAATATAGTGTATTTGGATAGCTTGCAGAATAAAAGGATCAACATTTTAATTTTATATTTAAAGTAATTTTATTAAAAAGTAGAAAATTTTATATCTAATACATCCTTGTGTCAATATGGGCATGGAGGTTTTATCAATGGAAACTTTCCAAAAATGTCCAATCTCTATTTTCTACGTTCTTCATTGCATAGAAAAACTTCCACCGGATAGCAAATCTTCAGAAGTATTCTCTCTATATCAGAAGAACAGTAAGCACAAAGAGAGAATAGAACTATTGTGTAGCAATTCTTTTCTCTTCTCTCCTGGTTATTTTAGAGTGAGTGAAAGCTAAAATGTCAGTAACATCTTCAATGTGCTTGTGAAATGTGGTCACTACACATTTTATATCCCAAATTCTAGCTAGTACTCCTTGAACAATATTCAATTTACAGACACTAGAGAGTTTAGTCCCTTTAACTGAACCAGTACAATATATCTGGCAGGTCCCAGGAGGTATGCCTTCTCTTCCACAATACCTGACATGTGGAGTCCCAGAAGTGAGATTAGCTTCATCCCTCTCAATGTTCTGCAACTCTTTCAAGACCTGACTATGTTATCAGACCTCAAGGGACCAGGGAGAGTTTGCTGTGGCTTCCTGATTGTGGTAAATGTTAGAACGGTTGTATGAAGGAACGGAGACGTCTGAGGTAACAGTAACCATTTATTCAAGCAAGAATGGTTTGCAACAGTAACAGTAAGTAGACCGGATAGCCTCCGGAGTTGTGCAGCCTTTTATACTCGGCTGTCAAACTGTTTAACCAATCGCCTCTCGTATGACAGCCCGGCAACCGGCAGGCGCGTCTGATTGGCTAAGACGTGCCTGGCTGCTGCCGAGCTATCATTCGTAAGTGTGAGGACTTATGAGGCTATTCAACAGTAAATATCACTCTCTCCTGGCTTACTGTATATGTATTTTTATAGTTATCTTTATCTTTGTAACTGCTTTTATGCATGCATTGTTTTTTTAAAAAAATTAGTGCTGTATGCCGCCCAGTGTCACTTTCATATGAGGTGGATGGGTATACAAATACGATAAATAAATAAATCAAGGTTACATCAGTATTTACTTTGCATTAGTTTTTAAGAAACTCCAAAAGTCTCTGGATACTGATTATATAATTCATGATGATAAGATGGCAGCTATTTTTGCAGATTTTTATGAATCAGAACATGAACACCATTCTGAGGGCTTCTGAAGACACTGATTCTCCTCTGTTATTGAAGTTTTTCCTTAAGTCTCATTAAAACTACAAGTATGGCCATCCCAAAGATGCTTTTTCAGGAGGCAACTGGACTTTCATGGTTTTTTCTTTTGAAAATGTTTCACTTGGCATCCAAGAAGCTTCTCAGCTCTGACAGGATATGGGGAATGGAGGCCTCTTCAGCTCTGACACTTCTTGAATGAGAAATGAAAAAAAAACACAAGAAAGTCTAGTTGCCTCCTGAAAAAGCACCTTTGGGACAACCATGATCTGGATCACTGAGAATCTCCACAGACTACAAGTACGGTCAAACTGAAAGTGAAAAAGCAGCTTCAAGTTACTCTTGACCTCTTCTCAGTACATGGGCATAACTGTGAGAGATGATGCCTACAGAAGAGGAGCTGGTGTCATGTGCTATAGTGAAATGACAAGGAAGAAGGGAGCAGGAAGGTTTCCCAGGAAGGAGGGAGCACATCCCAGAAAGGGGAGGTGATGAGATAGCCCAAGATAGCCCAGCCCAGAGATGGATAGGAGACAGAAGAAAAGAGTAAAGCTAGCCACTCCCTAGTGTCTTCCAGAGCATATCTATATGCTGGGAGAACTAAGGGTTTAGATTCTGACTGTTGGGTGTAAACAAATATAGGTAGTCCTTAACTTACGACCACATTAAATTTATGCTGTTAAATGAGAAATTTGTTAAGTGAGTTTTGCCTGATTTTTACGACTTTTCTTGCCACATTTGTTAAGTGAATCACTACAGTTGTTAAACTAGTAACACGTTCATTAAATGAATCTGTCTTTCCCATTGACTTTGCTTGTCAGAAGGTTGAAAAAGGTGAACACCAGGACACTGCAACTGTCATAAATGTGTACCAGTTGCCAAGCATCTGAATTTTGATCATGTGATCATGGGGAGGCTGCAAAGGTTGTAACTGTGAAAAATGATTGTAAGTCCCCCTTTTCAGTGCTATAGTAACTTCGAACAGTCACTAAATGAACTGTTGTAAGTTGAGGACTACTTGTAAAGCACTGTCTGAATTGTTCCACCTTGTTCTTGGACTTAGCAATAAGTATTTTCCTGATAATAGAGTATAAGTGATTCTTTTAGAATGGCTTTCAATTCCCTACTCTGGCCTACAACTCTGATATTCTTTGAAGGTGTCCCATCCAATATCCCAAGACACCTTCCAGGACCAGCCAGGCGTTGTTATCTGCTGATACCATAACTAGATTACACCTTCACAAATAAGAAATAGGTCAAGGAGCGGCATGTGTCCAGCCTATTTAAAGCATATCTTAGAAGAGGTAAGCAAGCTACTGTAGTAACTAAAAGGCAAAAGCACATTTGATGTGATATTTACCACAAATGATTTTACTTCTGTAATACTGAAGTAATTTAAAATTATTATTAAAATGAGGATAACTCAAGTCTGGATCCAAAAATATTTCTAAATCACAAGCAGACCTGGTTAAAAACACGGAGGAAGGGTGATGGTAGAATGACCTATATGTAAAGGCACCTCAGGAAATACACAACTATAATGAAGAACACTCATAAATGTGGTTATTTGTGCCTTGAATTGATCTTTGTTTCAGCACATGCTCCCTCATTCTAAATCTTCTACAGCATTTAAAAGAGCAAAGGAGAATCTTCTTTGTCATGTATTACTCAACGCTACATTTTCTCAAAAATTTAATTAGCTTTCTTTTGTTTACCAGTTTCTGTTCCTCTACAGATTTAAAACTGTCATCTTATGCCATGCAAATAAAACTTTTCTCTCCTTTGTAAAACACTTTTAGTTCCTTAAATGTGGTGCCTTCTCGTGGATTGACTCATATTCTTTTTTGGTAGGATTTGTTTTGCTTTCTGCATTATTGTCACTCTTACTGTTAAGTGTTTGTGCAATTCATTTATTGTTTCAATTTTAATTGTTTGGTGTTCGAAAATGTATTGTGTGAATACAGATCCATCAGTCAAAGCTGGTGTGCTAATGGGTTAAAATATCAATAACAGGAATCTGAATAAACCGGAATAGGATAAATAGGAATCTGAATAGTGAAGCAATGAAAGAGTTGAAATGAATAGTTTGGAAGAATAATGTAACATTATGAGTAGCAAACAATTTTTTTAAAAAGTGATAATGCTAATATAGTATAAGAAGCAGCTTGCCTTGCCTCCCACTCAGCCTATTATCTCATTAGGCAGCTTTTCAGGAGCCCAACAGTTTATTCACTTTGTGTCAAACGCAATTAGTTAGAAAGGGGGAGACCAGTTTAGCATTTTAAATGGATACCACTCCTACGCTTTCCCTATATTTCTTTTTTCCACGATTCTGTGAATATGAAAATTGTGCTCCTTAATATTAGAATTGCTCGAAACTTAAAAAAGAAACTTGTGTAATTGATGTTTAATTTCCCGCTTTGCCTATTAACCCCATTTTTTTCAGCAGCCAATAAAATATAATATACTGAAAGGGAAAAATATTTTTTTAATATATGGACACACATAAATACCAGACAGAGTTTTGATTGCCCCATTGCAGCTGTCTTGACTTTGGCATCCCTGTCTGAATTTGTGTGTCTTGATGGTTCTGCTCCTTCCCTACCCTCTAGGCAGAAAGGATAAGCTTAAGAGATACAAGTCAGATAAATACACTGTTTTAATTCCTAAACTGACGCCTTTAGAGACACCTGAAAAAAGGTTGACAGCAGGTCTTGTCCATTACATTACAAAATAATTCATGTAACTGCTAAACAAATTAACAGGAGAGAAGTGGAAGAAAAGAGCTCAAGGGCATCTCCTGGTGAGTATGGCACAAAGCTTAGATAATAAAAAGCCAAATCATATAACTTTTAAGCAAATCTAGACAGCATACTAAAAAGCAGAGACATCACCCTGACAACAAAAGTGCGCATAGTTGAGGCTATAGTTTTCCCAGTTGCAATGTATTGCTGTGAAAGTTGGTCCATAAGAAAGGCTGAGCGCCAAAGAATTGTGGCCTCTGAACTATGGTGCTGGAGAAGACTCCTGCAAGTCCCTTGGACTGCAAGGTAATCAAACCGGTCAGTCCTAGAGGAGATCAACCCTGACTGCTATTTAGAAGGCCAAATCCTGAAGATGAAACTCAAATACTTTGGCCACCTAAGAGAAGGAAAGACTCACTGGAGAAGAGCCTAATGCTGGGAGAGATGAAGGACAAAAGAAGAAGGGGACGATAGAGAATGAGGTGGCTGGATGGAATCACTGAATCAGTAGACGTGAGCTTAAATGGACTCCAGAAGATGGTAGAGGACAGGAAGCCCTGGAAGAACGTTGTCCATAAGGGTCGTGATGGGTCGGACACGACTTCGCAACTAACAACAACATTAGTAGAAAGTCATACTAATGTATTTTTCTCAGGAAAAAAGTCACCCCAGTCTAAAGTATTTACTTATTTGTAAGAGTGGAGTAAAACAACAATAGAGAATTCTCACCATCTTTCTAATCCAAAAACATTTCAGACCTTACTTGGGTAGATACATTCATTGAAGACCATTCAGTCTTCAGAAACCAATCATTTGACTCTTTACTGTTTGTGGCACTTCCTCGAACTCATCTAACACTTCTAAACTAATTCGCTTTTTGCAACACTGGTGACCCTGACCTTGTTAACAGTTTCAGAATACTGAAATGACCAGTCTACAGCCTTCTAGATTTTTCTAAATAACATTGTTCAAATAATCCCGATTCCTGATTAAAAATCTATATTCTTATGAAATCAAAAATACAACATATTAAGGTTAAGCAGTTTTGGTTGCATTTGAGAAAACATGTTCATGTCTATTTAATCTTTGAATGAATCTTTGAATAAATTAAATATTTGGCATGTATTGAAAATGTTTCTCTATGTTTTGCCCAAATAATGGGTTCTGGTTATAGTCTGTGGAAATTCTCAGTCATCCAGCTCATGGTTGTCCCAAAGGTGCTTTTTCAGGAGGCAACTGGATTTTCTTGTATTTTCTTTTGAAGACTTTTAACTATACAATTTGGGATGAACACCCTTTGAATAGTGTGGGAATAGGAATGGATTGCCAGAGGAAAACAAAGGCAGACTATAGGAACCAGGAGCATTATTCAGGTGACCCTGAGGGCACAGATAAACCTCCAAGTGCTTCAATGATCCTCTAAAAGGATGCAAATGACCAGCTGCCTGCAAGGAATGTAAATCCTTCCATTCCCCACTATCCTGTCAGAGCTGAAAAAGCTTCTTGGATGAGAAGCGAAACATCTTCAAAAGAAAAAAAAATCAAGAAAGTCCAGTTACCTCCTGAAAAAGCACTTTTGGGGCTCTGGTTATAGTTCAGACAAGACTAGATCCAGATTTTAAGGTTCTAATTTAATAAAACAAATCAGAATCCAGAGGGACGTTGCATAGCTTTCACTAGAAATGAAGACATCAATTTAAAAAAAGATGATTTTTGCAGACTGAGCAGCTCATCCAATAAAGATTCAAACAGAAGCTTTGTCAGTTATCATTCAAATACGTTTTAAGTATAAATGTATCAAATTGGTAAAGCAAATGACATGTGCAGTGATTATTCTGTTCAACTTATTTCACTTAAGGATGTTTTCATAATTATTACGCATATTATATTCCTGTAAGAAACACACAGCTTTTACCTGTTGAAAACATGCTTGCACAAGATTTTCAGGGAACAAGTTTCGAATAAGGTCCAAGAAAGCATCAAGACTGGATACTTCGTCATTCTTCTTTCCTTCTCCCAGCTGCTTCTTGAGTTTTGGATTGCCAGGATGAATGGCTAACACCAAGATCACTCCCAGGACAGCAGCAATGATTGTTGTGGACATGTAATATACCATAGCTCTCGTCCCCAATCGACCGCTGGCCTTAGCATCCAGTCCAGACAGCCCTGTAACCAGAATTGAATTGGGAAGAATTTAGACACAAATGGTATCTTCTTGATTATTGCGAACCTGCATAATGACCAGGCATATTTCTTATGATTAGCATTTCGCAAATAAGTATACCCTCTTGCTGTTGCATTTTGGACATTTTCACTGGTCTGTATATTTTACAAGCTAATATAATAGTATAGATTTTCTTTATTTTTCCTATATATGATTTTGATACAGAAAGTCCTACATAACAATTTCTATAAAAATATACCAAGGATAAATATGTACAATAATTCAATTTAGATACCTGTAAATCTCTAAGGTATCTTAAATGGTTGATGTATATCGATGAACATCAATATACAGTTACATTAAAATGAAAGTAATTGATCAGTTAAATTAAAATAAAGTAACAGAATAACAGAGTTGGAAGGGACTTTGGAGGTCTTGTAGTCCAATTCCCTGATCAAGCAGGAGACCCTCTACCAGTGATGGCAAACCTATGACACGTGTACCGGAAGTGGCATGCAAAGCCATCTCTCTGGGCATGCAAGCTGTCACCCTTTACTCTTCCTGGTTCTGGCGCACATGGTCTTCGCTGGTCTTCACATGCGTGGGGACAACTCGCTGGCATGCATGTACCTGCTGGGAAGTTGAGCTTTTGGTTTTTGGCGTGCGCATGTGCACTGGTCAACTGGTCTTTGCGTTTGCATATGCATCAGAAACCGGAAGACCAGGTGACCAGCGCACATACAGAAAACTGGAAGCTCAGTTCAGGGGAACTGCTCTTCCGGTTTCTGGTGCTCTCCTGCGTGTGCACGCTTCCATTTCAGCACTCAGTGCCAAAAAGGTTTGCTAACATTCAGACAAATGTTTGTCCTCTCTTCTTTAAAACCTCGAGTGTTGGAGCACCCAAAACTTCTGGAGGCAAGTTGTTCCATTGAATAATTGATTCTCCATGGTTTCTAAAAATCCTATGCATATTCATCCAAAATCAGTCTCACTATATTTAGTAAGGAAATACTTCTAAAGAAATACCTTTAGGCCTGTGAACTTATATATATATATTATTCATATACCTAGAACATTGCTTCATACAAGTTCTTTTTGTACAATGTGATATTTTTCACTCAAGGTGCTTTGTTTGATAGTACCCCTGAAGTAGGCCTATGATATATGCCTACTAGAAGATCACTAGATGTCAACAAGAACACAAAAAAACTGCAAACTCTTTGCTCTTCTCTAGTGGTCATCCAGAAGTTTGTGGCCTAGATATGGTAGTCTTCCTGAGGTATGATATCTTCTGACAATCTCAGATTAATAGAGGCAATTTCACTTTTAATTCTGTGTCATTAGAGTCATCAATAATTAGACTCAAAAGGAATTTCTGTGTTTGAACAGAGAGAAGAACATCAGAGAAGGGAATAGTGAGGAAACAACATCACTCAATGGTATTAAAAATTAATAACTGTAACATTCTAATCCTTATTAATGAATTGCCATTCACTCTCAGAATCCTATAAATTACAGATAATTAGAAATAAAGTATAATCTGTTTTTATAAACATAAGTATAAAGTACTGATTAACTTTATTGATTCTCCTACCAAGGATATAATAGTGCTGAATTATGGGGAAAAAATTATTAAACTCTGAAAAGCCATCAGCATGATCCTAAAGGTCTTTACTTTTCACAAGATATGAAATTCCAGTTATTTGTAATATATCTCACCTGTGATTAAACTTGAGATAATTAAAGGGAGGATCAACATTTTCAACATCCGCATCAAAATATCTCCTGGGAAGGCTATCAACATGACGACATCAGGATTAATAGGAGCTGCCATGCGAAGGAGTATTCCACATACTGCTCCCATAATGACACCTGGATGTACCAAAACAAATAATAAAGGAAGGTTTAGGAGAAAATAACCTGGATAATTATGAGTCTGCATCCATCATTTTGTGGAATTATCTGGGCAAATTGTAGTTTCCCAACAAGAAAAATAAGGATACCATAACCAGTCAACAGTTCTCCATTTTGCTAAGCCTTACTGATGAGCTCAGAAAAATACTTATATCTTGCACTTTTCTGATTCTGAGAGGGGGATGAGTTGAACACTGCTGCTCAAATGGCTTGGGATGCCTACAGAGATATAATGCCTGGTTTCCACCTATTCTCAGGAAAGGCAGTGCTAATTGATGAAAGCTACTGAATGTGTCTTCTCACTGAAGCCAAGTGCTGCAATTTGATAATGAAGTATATTGCCTACCATATGTACAAGAATGGGGCGTTGGTTCTTACCTGATAGGCCCCTTCTCGAGGCAGGTAGAGACAGCGGTCATGCATGGGTTAGCTCAGTCAGTAACCAATAGAACTGAGTCTACCAAAGTGATGTCATTGCCTCTAAAGAGTGTCCTCCCGCTTTTGTGATGAAGGAGATAAGTAGACTGCTGTGCGTTAGTTGACTGCTTTCAATCCTCCGATGCTCTAGTATAGCTCTCAGAATTCCCTCCGCGAACTAGGCCAGTGCCTAAAGAGTGGGGATGACCGCTGTCTCCACCTGCCTCAAGAAAGGGCATATCAAGTAAGAACCAATGCCCCATTCTCCAACATTGTGGAGACAGTGGTCATGCATGGGACGTGCCCGGGTGGGAATGAGACAGGGCTAGGAGCTTGAAGAGGGAAGAACCTGTTGAAGGATCTGGCGTCCGAATGCCGCATCCGCCAACACGTATCTATCCACCTTATAATGGCGGATAAAGGAAGTAGGAATCACCCAGATGGCCGCCTTGCAGATCTCTTCCACTGAGGCCTGCCTTGTCCACGCTGCTGACGTAGCCACGCTGCATGTAGAATGAGCCATGATGTTGGATGGAGGCATGAGGTGATGTGCCAGGTAAGCTCTAGTTATGGTTGACTGGATCCAGCGCCCAACCTTAGATGAAGAAACCTTTAGACCCTTGTTTGTGGGATGGAAAGACACAAAGAGCGCTTCAGTGCGCCTAAAGACGGCCGTCTTGGCAATATAGATCTTAAGAGCATGTCTTACGTCTAACCTGTGCCATTTGTGTTCCAGACTGTGAGAAGGATTAGGGCAAAAATTCGGTAGAGTGAGATCTAGAGTGATGAAAAACCGAATTGACTTTTGGAACAAAGGTGGGATCAAGTCGAAAGACTACATGGTCTGAGTGAAAGACACACAAGTCGGAATGGATGGAAAGGGACGCCGATTCTGAGACCCATCATGCAGGCATGATGGCCACCAAAAAGGTTGTTTTTAATATGAGCTGATGCAGGGAGGCCGACCTAAGAGGCTCAAAGGGTGGTCCAGTGAGAAAGTCAAGGGCCTTGGTTAGATCCCACGAGGGGAAGCAGTGAATGACAGGAGGGCAGAGATTAGACATGCCCTTAATGAAGCGGCATACATGAGGGTGCAAGGAGAGAGGCTCATCCCGGTGAAGTGAGACACCCGAAGAGAGAGCCGACACCTGCCTCCATAAGGTGTTTGGCGCAAGTCCCTTATCTAGTCCCTGTTCCTGTTCTTCAAAAACCGAAGGTTGACTGGACGTGCTAGGGAGCTCATGCAATGAAGAAGCCGAAAGATCACCATCCCTGCATCTGGAACCAGAAGAAGAAGCAGACCTGTGTGGAGTAGAGTGGTTAGAAGACCTATGTTTAAGGGCTGCTGCTCAATGGCCTCAGCTATCATATCAGCCATGCCAAGTGAGTAAGAGCGGCGGTGGCGACGAGGGGGGAGAAATTTCCTCCTGGTAGAGGGGCTCCTCATCCGGAGTGATGCTCCTGCCATCCTCAGATTCATCCCCAGTGCAGGCCAGATCGCCTGAGTCCCTGGCATCCTCAGGTTGAATGATGGATGCAGCAGGGGAGAGATCATCCTCCAAATCAGAAGATAGGTCAGGAGGATGAATAGACTGAGTAGGCCTCTGGGCCTGAAATAGATGGGATTCAGTGTGATTGGTCTTGGCCTTGCTGGGAGGAGCCTGGATGGCACTGTCTTTTGCCTGTGGATTGGCTGTACCCCTATGGGACGCCCTGGGGGTCTTGGGAGATGGCTCAGTGGGGAGAGCTTCCGGGGCAGGCCTGCACTTGTGGGTCCCAGAAGAAGGGGTTTAGTTAGTGGTGGAGGCACTTGTGGCTCAGGGGCAGGAGATGAGGCCATGGTCTGTACTCACGATTCCTTGAAGTACCCAAAATGGCAACTGGAGATTTTTGCACCAAAACAAAATGGCACTGAGGCTACAGAGCCTATGGGCTGGGCGCCATGAGGTAGCCGAGGCTGCAGAACGAGGGAGGACCTGCGGAGAGGCTGCAGAGGCTGAAGAGAGCAGCAGCGGCAATCCGGTGGAGGCAGGAGCACTGAGGAGCGGCAGTGGTGTGCAGCGGCTGCTGGTGGCTTTTTGGCGGCACTTGGAGACGGCTGAGGGCTTGGCGGCAAGAGGAAAATCCTGGGAGACCAGCAGAGGTGGCAGCGCTTAGCGGAGCCTCCAATGGCTAGTGCTGGGAGGCGCTGCTTGCAGGACAGACTCTGAAATTGCCGGTAAGCTCAGGAGGCAGAAGCCTCGAAAAAGCCCTGGTGAGTCTCTTCAAGAAGCCCGGGGGCTAATTGAGAGAACTAGCTCCAAGGAGCTATCCAGATAATTCTTCCCAATTTGGATGTGATTTAGGTGAAATTTAGAAAACAACCAATTAAAGGTAATTATAATAACTTCGAAAGTTGAGGAGAGAGCAGTTAGCACAGCCAGTTCGGATTGAGCGGAGTCTAAAAAAGCGGGAGGACACTCCTCAGAGGCGATGGCATCACTTTAGTAGACTCAGTTCTATTGGTTACTAACTGAGTTAACCCATGCATGACCACTGTCTCCACCAACGTTGGAGAATGATACAACTGTGCTGTAAGCATTTTTAATTGTTGACAACCAGAGGTCATTTACTAATTAATGCTTCTTAAAGGAATTTGAGGTATCACAGTATCGCTGCATAAACATTTAAAGATAGGTCTAATAGAATTTATATCTGTTGACCCTGTGATTCTGAAAAGGACAATGGACTCCCCTCCCGTGATTGTAAGCCGCCCTGAGTCCCCTCAGGGAGAAGGGCGGCCTATAAATCGTAATAAATGTCTAAAAAAAAAATATGACAAACATATTAAGCATATTCCTAATCATTGTGTAAATTAGCTAGAATCTATCAAGAGTCGGTTGCAAACTATCCTGAAAGACAGTTTTCCTCGCTCACTAAGAAACTCAGAAGCTTAACTTAGAATTTTGTCAGTGCTGAAAGCAGATTTGAAAAGGGAAAAGAGAATCGGTCTCCACAGGAAACCAGTCCACCAGAAATGTGTTAGGAAACAAAAATCTATTGGAATATTAGAATTGTGAACTCACATGCTATGCCATATCATCCTTCCATCCATCCATCCATCCATCTATTTATCATCTATCTAAAAATAAACCTTAAATCACAAGAAGGTCTTAAGCCTTCTGTCCCTTAAAGAAATTTGATCCTGTATAAGCACTAAAATTTAATAAAATCCTAAAATTTCTTGGTACTTGAAAAAGTGAAACTTTCTCATAACAATATTTAATGTCTGTTTTGAATTTAAAGTAAGAAATATTAGGCAAATAATTTTTGCAACAAGATAATGGGTTGATAAATCCTATTTACTAAGTAAATAAAAACATTTGATTTAATACTTTGTGGATCTCTCTCTCTCTCTCGCGCGCGCGCTCTCTCATTCTCTCTCTCTCTCTCTCTTTCTCTTCAGACATGGTGAGATATTGGAAAAGTTTCTTAAAAGTGTATGGACCAGATGTGCAATATATGAATGAAGCACTCTAGGGGAATTTAGCTCTGGTCTTGAGAAAGAGGAAGGAGAAAGACAACAGTTGCTCAGGCCTGGGAAAATAGAAAGAACAACCCTGCCTTCATCCTGTTTTCCTTAAAGGGGGGAGGGCAATAATTCTAGTAAAACACATTCCTGGAATCGTTACTATGTCAGTTTCTTAATCAGGCTGAACTCAAAGGGCTACTAAACATATATGTTTGGAAACAGGGGACACATACAAAAACACTATTTCCCATTAATAACTGCCAATCTGTATTAACCGTCTCATTGTGGAAATGGAAAAAAATGACCTATAGACCCCCATCATTTGGCTGTCATAATTAGTCATATTTAAAAAAAAAAACATTCTGAAAACTCACTTAGGAAAAAAAATCGCACCTGCAATCTTTCTTCCTTTGGCAATACAGCAACTGCTGCAATAAAAACTACTGAATGATGTCCCATGCTTTATTGTAACTCAACATACTTGTTGGAGATCAACCTAGGAATGGCTCTCAATCATCTTGCAACAGCCAATCAGAGCCAAATGCGCATGTAAAAATAAACTCGGTTTCAAAATCTTTACGAGCAGGGAGACATTAAAAGTATTTGCTTAGCTTTTTCAACAAACAGCACAGCTATCCATTCAGGCTAAAGTGAATAAAGAAAGACTTTGTGAAGGCTACAGATTTGGCTCTTCCTCTCACAGTACTGTAATTTTTTTTTTTACTTAAGTCTGGGCAGGAAGCCAAGGAATGGCACTAAAATGTCAAAACTATTCCATATTTGGAAGCTGCTATACCCAGAAGGCAACTGAGAAAAGTAGATCACTGTATCGCTTGGTCTAATCTCTGACAGTGCACAGCAAAAGATAAAGCTAAAAACTATCAGCCTTCTGGCAGGAAACACAAGGGACATGAATCGCTGATTCCTCATCTAACTTGGGAAAAAGCAAGCACACTCTGCTAATGTGATATGTATTTATATGTTTCTATTTTTATGTTGTGATTTGATCCTAAATCATGGGTTGGGTAAGCTGCATATAAATTGAATAAACAAAGTAAGTACCATATTTTTCAGAGTATAAGATGCACCAGAGTATAAGATGAACCGGAATATAAGATGCACTAAGATTTTGAAGAGGTAATTTTTTTAAAAAAACGTTTTTGCACTCTGGAGGCCTCCCAAACCCTCTGCGGGCCTCATTTTTTGTGAAAAATGGAGCATGCAGAGAGTTTGAGAAGCCTGCAAAGTGTTCCTGGGCGCTGGGGCAAAAATGAGCAAAAAACGGCCCATTTTTTGTGAAAACAGGCCCATTTTTGCCAAAAACATGGCATACATAGCCTTTAGGAGGCTTGTAGAGTTCTCCTGGGGGCTGGAGGAAATGAGCAAAAATGGGCTGGTTTCTTTGTAAAAATTGGTGTGTTTTTGCAAAAAAAACCCAGGGCATGCATAGGCTTTTGGAGGCTTGTAGAGTGCTGCTGGGGGGGATAAAAATGGCCCATTTTTCGCTCGTTTTTGCCCTCCCCAGCCCCCAGGAGCACTTTGCAGGCCTCCCAAAGCTTCTGCACATCCATTTTTGTGAAGAGGCGGGGTTTTGGGAGGTCAAAAATGCTGTGTTCAATGTATAAGATGCACCCAGATTTTCTCCCTCTTTTGGGGGGGGGGGGAAAGATGCACCTTATACTCCAACAAATACAGTAACTAAATGATGGTTCTCGGAGACTTCATGAAATTGGAAGGTTTTAGTATGATTTATAGGAGGATGTTTTGTATTTTGAGTCACTTATGATCATATCTTTGGAACAATTGCATGCTCTTGTTGAAATCATCTTTCTCTTTCTTATCTAGATACATGTATTCCTCATTTAGCAAGAACCTCACATAGACAATCATTTGCAAATATGATGGAAATGAACAATATTAATATTATTCAATATGAACAATATTGTTTATATAGCAGTATTAATAGTACAGGCAATCTTTGGTTAAATACAGTAATTAGGACTGGAATTTCAGCGCATTTAGATTTGCAAGATTCTATTACAATAACTTTATAATACAAGCAGTATTGGTCTGCATGACTTCAGTTTCCTAGTCTGGTCTATTTTGAATGGCTGACAAAGAGAGAAAGGGAAGCAGAAGTAAAATAGGGAAGCTTGCTGAACCTAATGTACATGTTCTTAGGATTAGTAACAATATGCAAGAAAATTAAGGGTGTCTCAAAGGAATCATGGGAAAGATGGGGTTCAAAATGAGAGATCCATGACAAGTGTTTTGGATAAGAGTTCAAAGCATGGTGGAGAAAAAGTGAAAAAGTAGAAGGAGTAGCTAGGGGGACATCTTAGGATATCAAAACATAGTACATTAATCCATTAATTAATTTGGCCAATATATTTTTTTCTCAGGTTGACTTACCAAAAACAGTAAGTGAAAGGAGCATATTTTTTCTGAGTGAAAGCAAGAACCGTACACAGAGGTTTTTCTGTCGATGTTCCACTGGACTCATATGGCTTTCATGCATTCGTACTTCTACCTGCTTTGGCATATTGTTGGCACTAGAAGAAAAATAAAATTAAGATATTTTAGTGTGAAAACCTGCACGATATTCTACTAAGAAAAAAAAATGGACGAAGTTGATTTACCATGTTCTACAATAGGTGATTTCACTATTACTGGAAAAGTCTGAAATTACAGTCAGAGTAATTCCCTCTTTCAAGAATAATAGGAATGCTGAGATGGATATAGTACTATATTCATGTCAGGAGCACCAAAATATTTCCGGGTTGAGAGGACTGAACAGTTACATCACCATTTTCCAGGGGCACCAAGTTGGAGGCTCCTTTCATGTCCCCATTAAGCTGTCCATCAAAGTGGTATCTTATATATTTATTTGCGGTCACCCACTTTTGAACCGCTGGCTCAGCAGGAGCTAGAGTATGTGATGGGAGCCACCTCATCCTGCGGCAGCACCTGGGTCTCAAAAGCGACCCTGCCAATCGTCAGCCCAGTGTCCTTCCCTTGTGAGTCACTGCACTCCTCTTAATGGATGTAGTAGTAATAATAGATAACGTGCCTAGCATGACTAGATTCTATGCAGAAACATACTGTTTGGTCCTAATCACACATTTTCAACATTGTTATTGTTCAACACAAGAAATCAGCAGAATAAAATTAAAAGGAAATTAAGAAATTAGATGACTATAGGGAAATGAAGTTAAATGCTGATTGAAACATGACTGGAAATGTCAGTTGAAAAGATAGATTTCTAGGATCATAAAGGGCCATATTATCTCGAGTCCAACGCTCTGATTAATGCCGGAATCCAAATTTTAAAAATCCCAGAGAAATAAATGTCAAACCTCTGCTTGTTATCGGATTTCTGCAGGCAATACATAAAGAGCATGGATAGGCACCTTCTTTAGCATTGGTGTGGAAAGTTTAAAACAATTAACAGAGAAAAAAGCAAAGGCTGGTGCAGTCTACAATGGCTCTCTTTCTCAGTTTTCCCACCTTCTTATCAGTTTTAATTTAGCCATCATACTGAAGGAAAATCTTCATGCACGAGGGATCCAGAGGCTGGTTTTAAAGTTTAGCCGTTTCCTTGACAATCTGATCGCAGCCTTCTTTTTCCTTTCTCTCTCTTCTCTTGGCTTGAATGCCATCTGCTTCATAACAGCTGTTGTCCCAAAACATTAATGAGGGCAAAAACTCACTAATGAGCTTCAAAACTTTTTAATGAGCCTCAAAATAGAAATTCTATGTGCATGCCAGATATATTGCTTCATGACAGGTCAGCTCAAACATTTTGCTCCCTGCAGTGAAGTCGCAAATGGTGCCCTGCCTCTTCATTTCCCAAGTCAAGGGACACATTATCCTTGGCCAACCAAGATTATCCTTGACTTACAACCATAATGAAGCCTGCCCAGTTTGGTTATAAGCCGTGACATTAATAAAGCAGTTTATCACAGATTGTCATTAAGTGAGTCACCATGCTTGTTAAGTGACTCCATCATCATTAAGCAAACCTATTATTGTCTATAAGGTATTTTTGTCAAAACCAAAAGTAAATGCCCATTTTTGGCAAAAACATCATAAATCATGGTTGTGTGAATGACCATAAATACAGGTTGGTTGCAAGCACTTAAAATTCAGCCACATGACAATGGTGGTGGGGAAGCTATCAGAACGTAGAAATCAGGTCATAAATACCTAAGCAATACATCATATGTCAAGGAATACCTATATTTTGGTGCCTAACGCAGGAAAGGGAACTGACTGAAGCACCCACTTCATTGTCCCTATGGGGGACAAAGTAGTTAACTATGGCTAGTTAACTACTTCATGGGATAATGCCAGCATCAATTTTATTAGAGATAAAGTTTTATTTTATTATTATATGAAATTGTATATATATTCTTATTAACTCTACTTCTGAACAAATGTTTTAAATTTTTTTAAAAAATTGTTAAGTACAATTAACAAACATAAACAATGCAATAATGATAATATGACATAAGTTGTAATAATAAATGGAAACAAACAGAAAATGCAATGCTTCATTTTCTTATTTTTCCAATTTAAGAATATCTCAAGATCAACAGAGAGCACATCTCTTGAATATACTCTTTAACATCTACTTTCTTCCATCTATATAATTTTCTTAGCTGATCTCTAGGGCTTGGAAGGACCAGAGGTATTAAAATTATATTAAAAAGTGATTAAATCTTTCGTGTTAATAGATTTTCTGCAGTCAGTATCCAAAATATTTTCTCTAGTAGGAGCGATTCATTCTTACATAATTTACAGCAGTGGTAGTCAACCTGGTCCCTACCGCCCACTAGTGGGCGTTCCAGCTTTCATGACGGGCGGTACGGGTTTTGTCCGATATTGAAGCACTTTCCTTTTTAAAATTTAATTAACTTCCCTACTTTATAAATCACCATTACTGTGGAACCGGTGGGCGGTTAGAAAATTTTACTACTAACAGAGATACAAAAGTGGGCGGTAGGTATAAAAAGGTTGACTACTCCTGATTTACAGACTTTGTGTTTATATGAGTATGTGTATTAAAAATATGCCCTATATAACTTCAGAACATGAAGCCAGTGATAGAGCCCAGAAGCAGTGATACTGAGGCCATATTTCTTAGAAAACTAAGAAGGATTTCATTATAGAATAACCACTGATCCAAATTTGGACATGCTAACTATGTTTTAAATAAGCAAAATAAAGCAAAATGAGATACAATTTAAGATATATTCCTTAACCACACTCTAAATTTGGATGACACACAAATCCAATTATAAAGGGGCTTAAGACGTCATGCGATTTAGCACAGTGTTTGACACAGAAATCTGTGTGATGAAAACCAAATCTACACAATCTTTCTCTGTCATTAAAGAGAAAATGAATCTTGACTTTTCCATATTCTCCATAAGAAAACTTTAGTCTAAACAAAACTGCATGATGTTTCAAATGAAGAGCAGAGTTTCCAGACTCGATTGCAGAAAATACGACTTCAGCAACAGAATAGTCAATGCCTGGAATGTGTTACCTGACTCTGTGGTTTCTTTCCCAAACCCCCAAAAACTTTAACCTTAGACTGTCTACTGTTGACCTCACCCCATTCCTAAGAGGTCTGTAAGGGGCATGCATAAGCTCACCAACATGCCTACCATCCCATTTATTCGTATCCATTTCATGTATTCATAATCTTGTATGTATAGTATAGTCTTTATTGTCATTGTACAAAATTTATAATAAAATAAATAACATATTATGTATCTATTATCTTATACATGCTTGACAAAACAAATTAATTAAAATAAAATAAAAAAAGGTTAGAGAGCGCCAATGAATAAGCAATCCCAGACAGCGATTCCACGGGTTCCACTGAAATTAGTAGCATTGTTTCTAAATTTTGTTAAGATAATTTGCAACAAAATCCTTCCCTCATGCCAACACTCTGCTAATTCCGTAATTCCCACAACACTGTCAAACTAACTAGTAGGGGGTGTATTACTATTATCCTTCTCATCTTTCCTACTACCTACCATATTTTTCAGAGTATAAGACACATCTTTTCCCCTCAAAAAAGATGCTGAAAATCTGGGTGCATCTTATACACTGAATAGAGCATTTTTTGCCTCCTGAAACCCGGCCCCTTCACCAAAATGGCCGTGCATAGCTTGTATGAGGCTTTCAAAGAGCTCCTGGGGGCTGGGGAAGGCAGAAATGAGCAAAAAAATGGGCTGTTTTTTGCTCAATTTTGCCCCTCCATCCCAGAAACACTCTATACGCTTCCTAAGGGCTATTTATGCCCTTTTTTGAAAAAAACAACCCGGGCCCTTTTTTTTTTTTTTTTTTTGCAAAAAACGGGTCGTTTTGGGGAGATTTACAGAGTACAAAAACTTTTTTTTTATTTGCCTCTTTGAAACCTTGGTGCGTTTTTCATGAAAAATGGGCCATTTTTTTGCTTGTTTTTGCGCCCCCCCCCCCCCGAACACTCTACAAGCCTTCTAAGGGCTATTCATGCCCTTTTTTGGAAAAAAAATCCCGGGCCCTTTTTTTGCAAAAAACGGGTCGTTTTGGGGAGATTCGCAGAGTACAAAAACTTTTTTTTATTTGCCTCTTTGAAACCTTGGTGCGTCTTATACTCTGGTGCGTCTTATACTCCAAAATATGTTAGTTCCTTATCTTCTTATGACTATAATTTTGTTGCTTGAATCTTACAATTTGTATTAATTGTTTATTTAGTATCCTAGTACGATTTGTGTTGATTGCTTATTTAGTATCCTCTGACTATCATTAAGTGTTGTATCTTACAATTTATTATCATGATTTATTACTTGCTGTTTATATGTACACTGAGAGCTTATGCACCGGAGATAAATTCCTTGTGTGTATAATCACACTTGGCCAATAAAGAATTCTCTTCTCTTCTCACCATTATATATAATGAAAAGAGTTTCAGTTTTGTTTTTCATCTCATGAGTTTATTAGGACACAAGTACCTTAATTTCTTTTTCTGTTGTCCTTTTGTCTTCTACTCTGTATATATATTACTAAGTCTGATGAAAATGGAGGAAGACAACAGAGAAGTCTAACTCATTTTCTCAATGACAGAGATGAGATAGGAAATAATTTGCCATCATACAATTGATTCTAGAATGACCAGAGTACTATGAATAAAGATTATCTGAATCTCAAGAAAGTCTAGCTTTCTAGATTATTATTAAGGAACTGGTAACATAGGTTTACTATTTTTTGAAATAGAAACATTAGCTTCCTTTCAAAAATGTATAAAGTAAAATGATTTACATGTTAGATCCTTTCTCTCAGAAATATCTGTATTTTGCATTTTGTATACTCCATTCATCCTTTTGCTTCCATCTATTTTTTTCAAAGTAAAGCGTACACTTTGGAAAAAAAACCACTCTATTTGAAGCTACAATATTCATATTAATTATGTATCATGCCCAACTGCACACGGCTCAAGGCTCGCAGCTATAACAAACATCTATATTAAGACCATGATTTGCAGAATGGTTGATAGAGAAAGACAGTGGATGCACTACAGCATTTAGGCTATAATAATGTGCCTCGAGAGACTAAGCAGACCTCTTTCAAACAAGATAGCCAATATACCTTTGGGGGAAAAAGATCTGAACATTTGACAGTTCATAATTAAAACAACATTAATTTGCTTTCATAATTTGTTTCCTAGCATCCTTTCCCTTCCTCATGCAAAAAAAACCCTCTTTCTTTGATGCCGAACTTGGGGATATCTGATTAACTGCTATTGGCATTCAACTTGAATCTGAAACAGTGGTTTGCACCGGTTTGGGAGAACCTTGTGTTAATTTTCTGAGCGGGTTGTTGGAAGAAATCTTTTCTCACTTTACATGGCTAATCCTGCAAGGAACGCAGGAAGGAAAGATTCTAGTGTGCCTGTATTTCTAGCCTAATCCTTATCTTAATTGCCGCCACTGATACTTTAAGTGTTTTCAGAAACTGCCTCTAACAGCCTTAATGGGTCTTGGTAGTAGCCCAGACGTTCTGTCTGTAGCTGAGTTTCTCCAGAGCCCCCGCTCCCTGAGTTTTTCTGTGGTATTTTTATTCCTGGGGCTTGAACAATTATTTACAGAAGAGTTGGTATAGTCATAGAAGAAATGGCTGAGAGGCAGGATGCAAGCTTGACATTCTGTCTAACCTTTTTACTGCCTTTCTGGGGGCATGTGATCTTTCCTTAAATCTGGATGATTACCTTAGGGCCATGATGGTAAACCAGTGGTGGGTTTCAAAAATTGTTCGAACTTACTCTGTGGGTGTGGCCTCCTTTGTGGGAGTGGCTTGCCACCCATGTGACCGGATGGGAGTGGCTTGCCACCCATGTGACCAGATATGAAGATGCCGACGACACTTGTCAGAACCACCTTAAATTACCTCACACACAGCACTGGCATGCATAAGAATATGATGTAAACTTGTTTTTTAAAAGGCATCTTTGGTTTGTGTTAAAACAACTTCAACACACGCAATGTTCTGATTGCACCACAAACGCAGTAGTCATCCTTACCTTTCACAGAGGCACTGAGTTTTATAAATATGAACGTGATAGAGTAGAATAATCATATCCAAGGACCAGTGGTGGGTTTCAAAAATTTTTGGAACCTCTTCTGTAGTGTGGCCTGCTTTCCGGGTCCACTGGTGGAACCTCTTCTAACCAGTTCAGTAGATTTGACGAACCGGTTCTACCGAATAGGTGCGAATTGGTAGGAACCCACCTCTGTGGTGAACCTATGGCATACCTGCCCAAAGTGACACGTGGAGCCATGTGCTCCCTTTTTGGCACTCGGTAACGAAAAGGTTCACCATCATTGCCTTAGGATGTCTTGTGAGGTGAGACCAGCTGGTATTTTTAAGTGGTGCAAATGGATCCATTGCTTTTCCTGGGTACTTTGTCAGATCACTGAACACAGGAGTGTCTTGTCTATGGGGATTTTTCAGTCATCCAGTTCATGGTTGTCCCAAAAGTGCTTTTTTCAAGAGGCAACTGGACTTTCTTGGTTTCCAGAAAGTCCAGTTGCCTCTTGAAAAAGCACCTTTGGGACAGGAGTCTCTTGCATTGCTTCAGAGTGGCCAAGCTATATTGATTGCTCGCTGATAATAAGTGGAACCTCTTTCCAATTTGTTATAGTTTGCTCTCATGATATATGGCATAGTAACATGGAACCAATTGTAGAAAGTTAGGACCCACCCCTCTCCTAGAGGAATGAAATATTTTGAGAAATATTAAAAAGGAAGAATATATTTCCCTGGATGAGAAATGGAGAAACATGTTTTCTTAGAGGGAGAAAGCAGTCCCCACTTTCCTTAATAGCCCGCAGAAGATGTCAGCACTTAAGAGAGAAAGAGGTAGATAGCTATATTCATAGACAAAAATTTCCTGCAGCAAGGTCTGAACAAAGGCAGAATGGGATTAGCCCTCACTCAGGAGTTGTCTCTTTAGCTAGGCATTTTGTAGCCCAAATATGCCCACCCACTTTCTGGAGAGCTTAAATGACCTCTCTGCTAAAAGGTTTCACTTTATGAGCAAGAGTAACTTGGCTGCTGATAGCTATCCTTGAATTTTAACTATTTTAATTCCTCAATGTGCTTTGGCAACCTGCCTGATTTGTAACTCCGGATTGCAGGTATTGCTGAGGAAAAGGAAGGTATTCAGTCAGAATGGTTTAGATTTCCATGAGGTTGTGACTCATTGATCTTCAGTGTGTATTCCCCCATTTCTGATCTAATAACTGGTATTTAGGGCAGCTTTTTGCAAGCAAATAAGCTTTTTGTATTTTTGTACAGGTAATTCTTGACTTACAACAGTTAATTTAGTGACCATTCAAAGTTACAATGGCATGAAAAAAGTGACTTATGACTGTCTTTCACATAAATATGTTAAAAACATCACACACACCCAGTCATGAGGGCGGGTGAGGTGAAGTGTCCCTCAACGTAAGTGACATAGAGTTGGCCATGCCCACTCAGTCACATGCCCACCCAGCCAGTCATTAGGCAGAGAACCGGTTGTTAAAAAATTTGCAGCCCACCACTAATCTGAAATAATTAAAACCAGAAATCTCTAAATTCAGCTATAATAGATATATTTATAAGAATATTGAAAATCCCTACTATATTTTGGAAAATATCAGGGTCCACTACTTCACATTCTCTTCTGATTTCAATTGATTACCTTCTCTGTTCCAGATGCCATATTTCTTTCTAAATCTCGGCCAACTATAGGTTGAATCTAGATCTGGATCAACAATAGTTTCAATTTGCTCATGATCCCAACCAACATTGCAGAGCGCAGTTTGGGCCTAGTCTGAATTTTGAGGTTGGGGGATAAAATATTCATTGTAATTTGTTGGTTTCCCATACCTGCAAACTTAGTTTTGTAGAAAAGCAAAACCAAATTAAATTTGATCCTGCAACGAAAGGGCACAGGAAGGAGAATGTGTAGGCCCACGATGGTTAGCTAGTCTTCTAAATCCTTTTTGTTTACAGCAAGAAGAAACTGAACAAACCAGATAGTCTCTTAATTGGATCAATTTGGAAAAATTCAAGAAAAAGAAACAGATTGTGAATTTCTGCCTGGTTTTTCCTCTGAAAGAAGAAATTAGGGAAACCAGAATTTTACCCAATGATGGGTGGAAAGGGAGAAGTACAGTAAATATAAACCTATTAAACTAGAATTCCCTTGATAAGATCTGGCAAGATGGCTGATGCAGTTCAGAGAAGGAGGGATCAATCAATACGTCTCTGCTATGAGAAACAGCATATTCCCAAACTCTGCAGAATGACAGCATTTTCAGCTGAAAACTGATTTCTGAGCAAAAGTAAAGTGAATCAACCCAGTTTCTGAAAAGAAACAATAGTATGAGGCCACAGGAATGGAGCTAATCCAGTATTGGCACAAGTAGCTCTTATTTATGTCGAACTTGCCCAATAAAAGAATGAAAACCAGGCATTCTACAAAAAAGTCCAGATTCATTATGAATAACATGTGAAAGCACATAAATATGAATTATCCTGGTTTGTTGATAGGATAGCTAAATTTTAGTTTTTTCACTGCTTTTTTTCTACTCTCATTTTTACTTATTTCTTCTGGATCAGGCCAGAATGCAGAAAACTGTCACATATAAGAACATCAGCCTCCCAATTACTGACTGATCTAGTTAATTCAAAACATTTTGCCTAGTTTTGTTTTTGGAAAATAAAGGAGGAATTTTAAGGTTCAATATTAGCCTTAAATCTTAGAAATTAAAGATACCCCTTGAAATTCGCCTTTTCCCCCTCACCAGAGGCAGGTTCCTACCAGTTTGATGCGGTTCGGCTGAACCGGTAGTGGCATGCCGGCCAGGTTGCAGAACCAGCAGAGACCCAGGCTGGCCACCCCCCCCGAACCAGTTCCCTGGTCATCACCACCATCTTTTTTTCCAGTTCTGTGCATATGCAGAACAATTTCCATTGAACTGCGCATATGTGTGCACAAGCAAACAGGCAACAAAGCCGGCTGAAACCCACCCCTGCCTCTCACCTAAATCTGGATGCAGCTTTCATACTTGTACCCAACTTTATACAGCTCTCAAGCCAAAGTTATACTCTCCAATACAACGGAATCTCTCTGAGCTCCTTTCTAGCAGAGTGCTGGTTCTACATTTATTTCTGCTGCAGCAGAAGCTGAAGAATATCTATAATGCCCTGAAAAATGTAAATGTAGATCATCCCAGACTTTGGGATTTGCTTCCCTTTTCTAAATCTAAACTTAGCTGGAACCAATCACACAAAATGTTAAAAGGTGATAACAATAATCATATATAATAGAAGCCATGTGCTTCCTGTCACATTACTTACTCCATCTTGTAAGCCATGCAATCAAAATGAGAAAAATTTTGAAAGGAAAAAAAAGTGAAAAGGAAGACTGTTGGATTAAAATGTAATTACTACATGCAAGAATCGTGAGTTTGAATTTAAAAGAGATTTTAAATCATGGAGTGTCAAACTCGCCACATCACGTTGCCATCATGTGACGTTTCACGACATTTTTTCCCATTCACGGAGCTGGGGTGAGTGTGGCCTGTGCGTGATGCATCCAGCCCACAGGCCGCCAGTTTGACACCTCATGAAAGATAACTTTTTATACTTGTGAAAAAGCATGATAGTTGTACCATATCTAAAATGTCTGTAACCATAGCTAAAGGAAAGCTTTACCCTGAGCATTTATGTATAGTGCATGATTTTAGGCTGTAGTAAAATAAAACCGATAAGTTTTTTTTATCAAAAGCTTTTAAGCTTTTCAAGCCTCTTACTATGTATGTATGTATATATATATATATATATATATATATATATATATATATGCACTTAGCTTATTTTCTCCCTGTTTTTGTAAAATACTTCACTGGCATTGAGTCAGATCACCCAAACTTTCTTTTTTTCTTTTTTAATTAAAACATTGGAAGAATTTGAAAACATACTAGAAAGAAGCTGTAATGGCACCCAACATCTTTATTTCTTCAGAAGGGACAATTTAAGCAGGCCACTCTAGATAAATCACTCTAAGTGTGATACAGGCCACTGTAGCTTTGCTCTACAATATATCCAAACACTTCTGAAAATTAAGAAAGAAGGAAAATACAAGCAAAAGGAAGGAAGGAAGGAAGGAAGGAAGGAAGGAAGGAAGGAAGGGAAAAAGAAAGAGAAAGAATGCATATACTAGCAGAGAAATAGCAGACTGTGCATTTACACTGCAAAAAAGAGCAACTGGCAGCAGGCATTAAGATGATGGCTGGATTTAATAAAGGACTGGATGAACGCCAAAAATACAGAAGTTGAATTTCAGTAAGATTAATCACAATGTTACATGGTTCTTTTGGCCCTAAGACTTTGAAAAAAGTACACAATCATTTTTACATTGCAGGCTACATGAGGATTATGTGCAGGGCATTGGTGGCCTATTTATTTCCATGCCCAATTCAGTTCCTGAAGTGTTCAAATGTTGGAGCCTGTGACCATATTCTAATAGCTGGGACCTAAAAGACTGCTTTTTCCCACAGAAGCCTGCTTACATTTTAAATTCATCCATTGATCTTTAAAATGTTCTTTTTTTAAGAACGCCTCACAGCCCCACATGGTTTAAGTTCTCAAAAACCATGGACTGCCAAAGGACATGTGGCAATTATTACTGAATCCTTTCTCCTCTCCCATCTAATTTCTCATGTCACAGAAAGTAAAATATTCTCATCAGACATAGCTTCCCACTTGTCAAAGCACCAGAATGCAGAGTGCTGAAGTTCCACAATTTAATTTGTTTTGCAAATTTGTTTTCCCTTTGTTTTTCATTCAAACAGTTTCAATTGTCGGTTACAAAAGGAAGTTTTAATTTTCTAGGTTTCAGTTTCTACCATGAAGTGTGTGTGTGTGCATGCGCGCATGTGCATACATACCTTAAGCACATCTCAAAAAGTAATAAACTGGAGAATGTCTTTTTAAAATGAAAAAAGAATCCTTCCAATTCTTGTTGCATCTATTTTATAAAAATGGATTCTTTAATTATTATGCATTATTGCAGAGCAGCACAAACCTAGAGCAGATGTAGTTCCACAACCACTTAGAGGTGGCATCCAGGGATTTCCCTTGGTGAAATTACAACTACATATTTCATGCATTTCCTTTATGACAAATGGGGGATAAAGTATCTATGAATCAATGGTGGGTTTCCGTTTTTTTTTTTACTACTGGTTCACTCGTGTCTGTGCGCACAACGCTTCTGTGCATGCTCAGAAGCGTCCAGCGGGTGGGCTGAACCAGCAGAAACCCACCTCTGCTATGAATGGCGAGGGAGTATATTAGCTATTTTTAATTTGATTCTTGTCTATATGTAAATTAAGTTACAATTAGTTGTTATACAGTTCCATCCACTTTGCTTTTAATGTAGTCCTTAACCAGCTCATGAAAAGCCTTCCCAAAAGTTGCTCATCTCTATCCTGTTATAGAGTCTTCCTTTATTCTACAGCCATAGTTATTCACTCTATTGAAGAGGAAATAAATATCAACAGAAAGGGATATTTTGCTCTCTTCCCATCTGTTGTTCCATAAAGGACCCCCTTTTTCCTAAGCCCTATCCTTTTCCTTCAATCAAAGGTTAAGTAGTCTGTGAAAGAAGTTGCCAAGAATTTTTTTAAAATCAACTCTATTGGAACTATTAAGTAAAAAAAAAAGAAGGTAAAGGAAAAGTGATTGGGAAACATACCCAAGAGTACAGTTCTCAAACATTAATCAAAATCACTCTTACAGATGTATTTTGAGTTCTTGATTTTATGTATTAGTTTTATTTCTTCCCTCCTCTGGTGAGTATTTAAAGGTGGCTATTGATCTTTTAAAAAAACACGGGGAAAAAATAACAAGGATCTGCAGAGGTGAAAAAAAATCAATGCAAAGTAATACTAACATTAATTAATAGGAAAAAAATATGCATTTGATTTGTATAGATCTCCATCTCAATAAGTGACTCCTGTTAAAAAAAGATATTAATCTTTATGCATTTTCATTCCAAGAGTACACATGCATGCTGCATTTTGAGTATACTTCCAGCTGATTCTGTTGATTTCTTCCTGGAAAGTTGCCTACCTGTCCATTTATTTATTTATTAACATTCATTACTTATAATATATGCCAATTCCAGAGGTTTCTAAGCAGTGCACAGTAGTATACAAATTAAAAATAGATAATTAGAAAACCCCAAACTGAATTATAGAGGATGTGTTTGACAGTGGATTAATCGCTTCCAGCCCCTATGGTCACATGATCACATTTTGGGCACTTTGCAACCGGCCTGCATTTACCGTTATGCAGTCACAAAGGAAAAGTGATTAAGAAAAAGATACCAAAGAGTTAAAAAGACACAAAGCAGACAAAATCTTCCAGGCAGGCATTCAGGCAAGTTAAAGTGGGGGGTGGGGGAAGAGAGGGGGAAGTTTTTATTAGGTGCAGAGAAACTATGAGAAGAATGATTTGGCAAACAAGCTGGCGGATTATGGCTCAAGAAGAAACAAATTGAACATAAATAAAACTACTTATCAGCTTGAGGCAGAGAAACTCGACATGGCCTTTTATAACTTTTTCTCTGTGTATTGAGCTCGTGAAAATCTAAAGCCAGACAAATCCAGGAAGCTTCAATGGACTCAGGTAAGCCTGAATTCAATCTAGCTGTACATCAAGATTAATACACAAAGGAGAAATGGATTTATGACCTCACAAGAGCAAAGCCATGGCTGCAATGTATGGTTATGACCCATTTTCTCTAAATTCACCTTTCAGTAAACTATTCTGACAATGGAATCCTTGCACCAGACCTACAAAATTCATTTTTAATGCATACAGAATTAAAGTCTTAATCAGAGTTGTTATGACTGATCCAATGTCTTCACGAATTAGTACGTCTTCCTTTATCTCCCTTTCTTTTTCCTATCACTACTATTTCTTTGCACTCTCCCTAAACATGGCAGCTTACCTTGGATTCTTTATTACAGATTTATCATGCACTAGGATTTATCATTAAATATGACAATGGAAGAAATGAATAAAATACACTATATATGACATACCTACCATCTTAATTAATGATGACCTAAGATCAGGCACAAGAAGTTAGACCATATGCCAGGCTCCTCCCACCTCCTCTTATCAAAACAATTGTCCCAAATGAAACCTTTTAATGCAATTCACACTTCACGTAACCTTGCAAGGTAACGATGTAAGCAACTGGAGCGGCCATCCTGGATATTTCCCAATAATGGCCTTATGCTGATGATTTTATTTTCGTCACTTGCAAAGAACAAGCCAGTTAAGACTCATTTTGATAGAAATCTATGCAAATGAGAACAACCTACCCTGTGGAGGTTGTAGGAGTCATTTTTTAAGGCTATGCTTAACTGTAAGTTGTTAAAAACAGGATAGAAATCAAGTGTAGCATTATAGAATCTCTTGTGACATATTATTTTTGGTACCGAAGCTTAGCATGTGTGGCTTTATCCTTTTGACAGCTGTTTCTTGGAGCAAAATGTATGATCACACCCTAGACTGATTTGATGAGTGAGCACATGCCATCTGGTAGTATCAAAAAGGATTTTTACATACTGCACCTTAAAAACTAGCCAATTTCTCTCTCTTTCTGGCTCTCCTCTCGCCACATATATACACTTGCAGCAGGCATGTAATCCTCTTATCTTTGCTACCAGTTCAGTAGCCGGAGCATGTGCAGAAGATCCATGATGATGTCAGGGTGGGTGGGCAGAGCCTCGTGCCACCGCCACTACCGGTTCGCCCAAAGCGGTGTGAACCAGCAGAATATCACCTTTGACTTGCAGGTATGAATGTATTAAAATCTTGTATTGTGTATAGGTTCTTCAAACATGCTACTGTTATAATTGCCATTTATTGAACTTTCGTAAAAACTGTTCATTAAATAAAATAGCAAAAAGCTATTTTATTAGCTGCATAACAACATTAAAATATAACCAGCAATGGGTATTTAACCTATAGATGCAGAGTTTTCAATATGATTTCCCATTAATTATAACAGGAAGAAATGAATAAAATACATGGTATTTGAAATACCTACCATCTTAAGTAAAGGTGACTCAAAATCAGCCACAAGAAGTAAGAATACATGATAAACTCCACCTACTTCCTCCTATCAAAATGTACACCCCAAATGAAATCTTTTAAATATTTCATTAAAGATATTTCGTGTAACCTTGAAAGATAATGATCTGAGCAACTTGACTAGCAACCCTAGCGCAGACCTTGTCACTCAAGGAATTCCATCTGGTGGAATTCAGAGAAGAGCCTTTTCTGCCATCTCTCCCGCCCTCTTGGACATTGTGCTTCTTGAAGTGAGGTCCACTCCCACCCTCTAGGTCTTTTGAAAGAGTCACAAAACACGGCTCTGCCTACTGGCCTGGTGACCCAATGTGGATGTTCCATGTTAGATGTGGTTAAGAGAATCCCATCTCCATCCTGCAGTATTCTGTTTTTTACACATATTTAATCTTGGCTCATTTAATATTCAGTGTTTTGCACCTTTGTTTTTATGATGTTTGTAAGCTGCCAAGAGTTGACAGTGAAATGGACTTTTAAACAAACAAACAAATAAATAAATAAATTGGTACCAATAGATATCAGCTGGGTCCAAGTTTCCCCAAGGCACTGAAAACTTACTTATTTGTCTTATTCATCCAGTGTTTGCATTTCTTACAGATGAGGGGAGCACATCTTTTTTCTTCTGTCCTGGCCACTTTTTACAGAGGCACGATTGAGAGCTTTTTAACGAACTGCATCACTGTTTGGTTTGGTGGAAGCAGTGCCTCATTAGAAAGTCCATACAGAGAGTGGTAAGGACAGCAGAGAAAATTATAGGAAGTTTGAATCCCATTATTCAGGTTACTGCTTATAAGCACTATGTGCTTAGAGTTCAAAGCATTGTTAGAGACCCACACACCCACTTCACGGTCTGTTTTTGTTGCTCCCCTCTGGGAAGTATTTCTAGCAGGACTTCCAGATTCTGTAACAGCTTTGTTCCCTATGCCATCCATCTGGTAAACTTGCAAGATTTATTTTTCTTGTCATACACATGTATAAATACGAACTAGACTGTGATGTTTCTCTCTGTCATATATGTGTATGTATGTGGGTATATGCATAATGGTTATCTTTTGAGAGCTGAGTGCAATGAAATTTCATTTTAATGTATGCATATTAGTGTACATTTAAGTAACAATAAAGTTTATATTCCATTCCATTCTATTTTATTCTTCGTCTTTAACTAAATTAGGACATTGTGGATGCACTTAGATTTATTGATCCTCATCATGAATGTAGGAGAAAAGCAGATTAAAATAATAATAATAGTAATAATAATAATAATATTGAGAGGTATTTCCAATGAAAGATGATATACAGCCTCACTCTATGTTCCTATACAGTACAGCAAAAATAATATTTCAGATAATATGGTTGTGTCCAATTATGAAGAAAAAACATAAGCTAGCCATTAACTGTAGCTGGTGCTGCTAACATTTTTATTCCTGTGAACCAGAAAAAGGGATAGGAACACAGAATTCCCTCCCTGAAATTGTTGTCCTGAATCCTCCCTGTCTCCCCAAATGCCATGGATGTTATAAAATGTAAAAAGGCATAACGATTTAAACTTTTAAGTATTATAGAGTGAAGTCGTTGCCTACATTTTTAGCTGGAATTATCCTCAGTGATCTCTAAATTGATAATAATAATAATCCTGCTTAAGGAATGCTGCCATGTTTGTTGTGGTAAATTCTAAAGTGCATTATGTAAACATAATCTAGGATAAAATGGAGAGATATAGACAGAACATAAAGAGCAGCAAAGGCTAAAAGTTAGTACATGATTTAAAACAATGTATTTGATTCAGTCCTTGGTAATCAGTCTTTTCTTTCAGTCAGAGGTGTCTGCAAAAGACAATAAAATAAAGTCACAACGGTGCAATAAAAGCTCTGCCTATTTTTTAGGAGCATTGTACATGCAGCACACATATTGGTGGAGCTTTAACTGCACCACTGTAGTTGTTCCTTGATTTGTTTGACTCTCACTCTATGGACACTTCTGCTTTCAGTCTTGTGTTTCGCAGACTATTACTCGATACGGTAACAAATATTTAAATAGGAATGGAAATTTAATGGGTGGGATGTTTCTGACAAGCAGTCAAATAACTTAGTTTCTGCTTGAAGAAGTAAAATTACAAGAGGGCAGAATAATCTGAATACATTTTGTGATGAGTTCTGAGCATTAAGTATGCAAATTAACTGCTTATGCATAAACCTCCAAACTTGCTAATTGGAGAGCACATTTAAAAAAAAAATGAAATACACCATTTAATAGATAGGTGATAGATGATAGATTTATCATCATACATCTATTAAATGGTATATTTCTTTTTTAAAACATGTGTCCTCCCATTAGCAATTTTATATATGAAAATGTACTGGTTGTCCTTCGAATAAACAACATACCAAAGGCGGCACAGATGTCCAACACATAGTGGCAGAATGTAAGATGCAGACAGGAACAGCATACACTGAACAACACAACCAAGTAGTTGGTACTGTGTACAGGAACTTCTGCACAGGATATACATTAGACCCTCTGAAGTCCAGATGGGAGAGGCTGCAGAAGATCATGGAAAATAACAGGGCTAAGATCCTATGCGATTTCCATATCCAAGGCAAGGCAAATACTGATATCCATATCCAAGAAAGGCAAATACTGATCAATCAGCTAGACCAGAATGGGATAACTCGCCACAGCCAACTCGTCACAGGCCAATTCAACAATTCAATTTATTATTTTAATTGTTGTCATGCACATTTCATTTTGTCCTTCCTTTTGCATACTTTCTTTAATGATTCTATTTCTTCAATATTAGTGTAGCTCTTGTCCCATGGCAAGTTAGCTGTGGTGAGCTGTTCCGGTAATGGAGAAGGACCAGAAAATAGTGGTCGTGATAGATGTAGCAGTTCCAAGTGACAGAAACATTAGCAAGGTGTATGAGAAGCTGAAGAAATACCAGAGGGACCAGAAGGATGAATTAGACAGAACCTGGCATGTAAAGGCCATAAAACTCCCAATAGTGGTAGGAACACTTGGGGCTGTTACCCCTAAGCTGGGAGAATGGCTCCAATGGATCCCAGGAAGATCATCAGTGCTCTGTCCAGAAGTGTGCAGTGCTGCACAGACATCCCAGAGTCTCCAGTATAGGACCCAAGATTGAGGAAGACACTTACAATTCATAATAGTGAGATGGTATTTCTTTTTTCCCAAATTACATATAACAATGATGGCTATACATTGCATTTTCCCTCTTATTCTACAGTATAGAAAGTCTTGAGATGAACTATTTTGATAAAAAATGACAGGTTCAGTGCAGGGCAGGAGAGTATTATGGATATACTGTACTGGGGAAGGACCAGAATAATCTTAATCCAAACATTTATACAACCATCTTCCCACAGTTCATTAGCTGATAAAATGTGGCAGGCACCATTGTATCTAAAGCACCATTGTATCTAAAGGTTGGCTTGTTAGACACTTCCAAGTTAATTTATTCGTTGAAGTGACAAGGAAGAATATAGAGCAATTATGAAGGGATCTAGTGTTTGGGACCAAAATAGAATTATCCTTGTAAAATGGTAAAAAAGGTGCAAGTTATCTCCCATTTTTAGGGATGGTAGTGGTTCTATAATGGATAATTCCCATGAAAGAATTCTGCCCTTGAAAACTCTGAATTCAAATTACTATTATTTTCTATGGCAATCAATTACTGTGAACATTCAAGGTAAAATTCCTATTGTATTTATTTTTAAGAAAACTGTGTTTTCTTAAAAATGTGAGAAATGTCACCTTGGTATAAACTAAATGACCTTCAAAGTTAAAGAATATTATAGTAATTGCTTGAGAATCCTAAATAATTATATAAGAAAGGCTAAGCTATTATTTATAAATGTAATTTGTAACTCTTTATCTTTATATTTGACATACCAAGTTCTCTCCATAGTCTATTAAATTATACCAGGCTCTATTGTACAGTAACTAGATTTCAGATAGATGTATCTATGAATTTCTTTCTATTCTTCCTAGCTCTATGTTGAGAACTACAGGAAAACTAAAAGTTGTTTGGTATGAAGGCTCAATTACAGTACGAGTGAAAGTTTGACACTGGAACTTGAACTAACCTAGTGCATGGTTAATTCATGTTATTACATATCAAAAATAGCTCTGAATGTCAAATGTATAATCTGAGAATTTTTTTCCATAGTGTACATACATAACACAGTTGAAAAATGAAAGTGTATTTTATTCTTTCCTCCATTTATATCAATAAGATGTATGTGTTTTCATAATTGGAAAGTCTTGACTTTAAAATTACTTACATATAGCAGTTACCGTATTTTTCGGAGTATAAGACGCACCTTTTTTCCTCAAAAAAAGGCTTAAAGTCTGGGTGCATCTTATATACTGAATACAGCATTTTTTTTCCTCCTGAAGCCCCTCCCCCTTCACCGAAATGGCTGTGCATAGCCTTATGGGGGCTTTCAGAGAGCTCCTGGGAGCTGAAGAGAACAGAAATAAGAAAAAAATGGGCCATTTTTCACCTCCCCAGCCCCCAGCAGCACTCTATAAACCTCCATAAGACTATGCATGCAATTTTTTTGACAAAAAACGGGCCCGTTTTTGCTCGTTTTGGGGGGATCACTCTGCAAGCCCCCCGCAAGGCTATTCATGCCTTTAAAAAAAAAAGGGGGGCCTGTTTTAATGAAAAACAGCTGTTTTTGGGAGGTTTGCAGAGTGCAAAACTTTTTTTTTCCTTTTGGAAAGCTCTTTAACTGATTGATGAGAATTAGATTGATGAAGTGGTGTGCCAGCAGAAACAAAGTCTTAGGTGCTGCAGATTGTCAGCGATTTCCTTCTTCAGGACATGGATAAATATACCTGGAAACATCTACCGACCTACCTACTCTCTCTCTCTCTCCCTACCTACTGTCTCTCTCTCTCTCTCTCTCTCTCTCTCTCTCTCTCTCTCTCTCTCCCTACTCCCTCTCTCCCTATCTATCTACTGTATTTCTCTGTCTCTCTCTATTTCTCTCTTTCTATCCCTCTACCTACCAACCTACCTACTCTCTCTCATTACCTATCTACTGTATTTCTCTATCTCTTTCTGTTTCTCTCTCTCTAGCCTTATACCTACCTCCTTAGCTATACACACTCTCTCTCCCTATCTATCTACTTTATATCTATCTATCTATCTATCTATCTATCTATCTATCTATCTATCTATCTATCTATCTACCTACCTACCTACCTACCTACCTACCTACCTACTCTCTCTCTCCCTACCTACCCACTGTATTTCTCTCTCCCCCCCCCCTCTATCTAGCTACCTACTTTTTTAAAATTTGCTTCTTCAAGATCTTGGTGCGTCTTATACTCCGAAAAATATGGTATATAGGAAAAAAGGGGTATTTTGATGAACCTATCCTAATTGGCAATTCAGCATTTACAGGTACAGTTTGGGCATTATTTATAAAACTATCTACTGCAAAGTCCATTTATCCAAAATGATATAATCAAAGGCTTTGCTTTTCTAATGTATTTGCTTGGTCTGTGTTCACTATGGTACTTCTCCCATTCTCATTTTGAAGCAGTAGGATGGGTAGCATGAAATACAGAAACATGCTGAGAAGATTATAAATTCCAATATACTGAAAATCCTTTCTGGCCACAGGAATGAAAAAATAAAACAGAAAAAAAGTATTTCAGAGGACCTATTAGGGTTTAATAAGAAAAATACCCACATTCCAAATTTTATTTTTGGAGGATGAAATTTTATGGAAAGTTTTAAACCTCCCGCCAGAGTAACTTTCTATCTTAATAAAGAATGTAGAGTTTCAACTTATGTTACAATATTTTATGATTGAAGTCTGGTGGCCAAACTTTCACAGCTGTCTATTCAAATTAAACGTGTGTGTGTGTGTGTGTGTGTGTGTGTGTGTGTTGAGCGGTGCTTTTGAATCAGTCTTTAATCTTAGTGACTTTCTGAATTAGTATCTCCAATTTCTTTTTTACAATTTCAGGCATGGTTTGCCATTGCATCCTTCTTGTAGAGAGACAGTGACTAATACAGGGTGGTCAACCAACTGGCTTGGTACCTAAGGTAAAACTGGAACTCACAGTCTATCATAGTCTATCAACTATTACACTAAACTGGCTGTCTGACAGATAGTTACTGGCCCAAAATCATCTAGAGTGACTAGGGTAGATTTGAGTCTTGGGTCTGCCCATTACATCACTCTGTCTCTTTAAGTTTTTTACTTATGAAAATTACTTTCACTTATACACAGTGCCTTGATACTTACCCTAAGGTTATAATTTTGAACAAGACCTGTTTGAAATCTAGTTCAAAATCCTCACCATCACTTTTTTTCCATCTAAGTGATTATCACAAGTTCATTATAAGTTGACACTTCTCGTTAAGAGAAGGAAGTGGTTTAAACTGACAGACTCTGCCTCCATAGTATGCAAAGAGAAAATTCTCTTTTCACTTTCCCATCCCACCCACCTGCCGTAGCATGTTTAACTCTCTCTGAGAGTAGAAAGTCCAATTTTAGAAAATCCTTGCTATGCCTGCTAGACTTAGTCATGAGCCATGGCATAAAGAAACTTCATATTAATCATCATCTAACAGCAGCCCACATTTAAAAAAAAAAATCTTTTGTTTTCCCACTTTCAGAAAATATTATTTCTTTCTTGTCACTTTTTTTCTTGGGCACTAACATTTATGACATTGGTTGCAATCTCATCTTTTCACTCTCATTCCCACAGAAATCTGTACAATATTCCTTCCACATTGACTTCACGTTATTCTGTCTCTGTTAGACAAATGCAGGTCAATGGGCGTTTATATACAAGCAAGCACAATTTGAAGGAAGGTTGAATTATATCATTATTTTGGTACTGCGGTGTGATCGGAGGTGGTTAAGCACCTACCTACATAAAATACTTGCCTCCCCAACAGCTCACTTTCTAAATGCCAGATTTCTATTGAACAAAGGACTACCCAGATTCAAGTAATTCTCGGTTTATGACCACAAATTAGACCAAAATTTCTGTTGCTAAGTTAGAATTTGTGAGTTTTGTCCCATTTCACAACCTTTATTGCCACAGTTATTAAGTGAATGAGTGCAGTTGTTAATTTAGTAACAACTCTCATCTAAGCATGGTATGCAAAATTGTCTGCTACAACATATTGCCTGTCAACGACTTCTTCAGCTTCAACCACAATAATACACCAGCAAACAATCGATACAAACTCAAGGTAAACCGCTCCAAACTCGATTGCAGAAAATACGACTTCAGCAACATAGTGGTCAATGTCTGGAATGCTCTACCTGACTCTGTTATTACAGCCTCAAAGCCTCACAGCTTCACTCTCAAACTGTCTACCATGGACTTCACCCCATTCTTAAGAGGTACATAAAGGGAGCATGCATAAGCGCACCAGCATGCTTACTGTCCCTGTCTTACTGTCCCCATTTATCTGTATTTACTTCCTTTGTTCATGTTTAAGTTCATACTTTCACTTGTTATACTGTACATGTTTTGACAAACAACCAACTCCAGATTCTTAAGAGAATTGGCTTCCCCATTGACTTTGCTTCCCAGAAAATCTCAAAAGCTGATCACATGACCCAGGGACATGTCATAAATACATGCCAGTTGCCAAGCGTCTTGAGTTTTGATCACATGACCATGGGGATGCTGCTATGCAAAAAAAATGGTCATAACTCATTTTTTTCAATGCCGTTGTAACTTTGAATAGTCAGTAAATGAACTTGTAAGTTGAAGGGTGCATGTAATTAAGAGTTCTTATTATAACATATATGTATGTGCAGGTGTATAAATCAAGAGAAGGCGGAAAAATTCAGAGATGCTGTGGGGGTTTTTTTTTTCATTCTCTCCAAGATAAAATAAATGTTAGAAGAGAATTTTAGGGATAGAAAACAAATGTTGCTTTTACGTCTCTGTAATTTAATGGGTCTTTCTCCCAGAAAAAAAATGAATGGGAGTGTACCTTAACATTTTACAATGGAAGTAGGTGACTGTTTATTCCGAACAAATCCAATTAGCGTCAATATAGTTGTTCCCCAAGAAATGTATCACTAGAGATTGCATAATAATACATCAAAATAATACATCAATAAAAAAGGAAAGATGCCCTTGACTCTTGTTGCCAGTTATCCCATTTATCTTATTTTCTTGGCAAGGTTACAAAAATGCTTTTCAGGATATCCTTTTAACTTCACAGTCTAGCCCACAGCCCTGGAATTCCCAAGCACTCATCCATCCAAATACTAACCAGGGCCCATACTGCTTAGTTTCTGAGATCACCCGCTGAGGCACTACATCAATAAAATTAAAAAGGATTGCTGTACTAAGAAGGTGTTGAAGTTGACGGCATTAGTTTGCAATTCATAATTGTGGTTCTTTCAGAAAATTCAACAGAGCAAACATTGTTTGTCCATTTCAACACTAGACTAGGGTGAGTCAGATAGTTTGTACAGGTAGTCCTCAATTTATAACCAGTCAATTAATGGTCATTCAAAATTATGACAGACTTAAAAAAAAACCTTACTTATCATTCATCCTTGAAATTACGGCAGCTATGCCACTTCCGGGTGATTGTATTTTGTGGAAGAGCAGAATTTTAACTTTATTTCTAAATACTATAAGGAAGGTATAATTCTGGAGGATTCCAACTCTGAGATTATTCCAGGAAATAGGGCTTATCACTGAGAAAGCCATTTCTGATTCTCCAATGTCTTTTCTGGTGCTATCTCTGAATTCGGTTTGGATTTGCCATGGAAAAGAATTTCTATTATTGTGCTTCCTAGATTTTTTTTTCAATAGCAATTTCACCCCAATTCTCTCTATGGAAATTTGAATTTGTACCTTTAACACACAGGACTTGAAAATAAATTCTGTGAAATTTCAATGTTGTGGTTTTAACATTTTTCCAATGTGTTAGATTGGCAGTAAGGTAAACAAAACAATCCATGCTTTAATGTGCAAAATAAGCATAGAATCACATTGAACAGAGAAAACTAGAATGTCTCACTTGTGTTTTTGTAGAAAACATATAAACATCAAATGAGGAAAAAAATAAGAAGCAACCTGGAATTTAATACTTGAAATGCATCCTGTTACAAATGTAAAGATAATGGTAAAGGTTTTCCCTGTCCAGTCGGGTCCGACTCTAGTGCACTGTGCCCCCTTTTTTTCTTACCTGAGGGACCCAGCATTGTCTGAAGACATTTCCATAGTGGCCAGCATGATTATATGCCAAAGGTATATGGGGTACTGTTATCTTCCCACCAAAGTGGTACTTATTCATCTACTCACGTTTGCATGGTTTCGAACTACTAGGTGGGCAAGGTTACAAATGTAGCTGGTATTAAATAATAATAAACAGTAATAAGTATTAATCATGACTATTTTCCCAGCAGATGTTTTACTATGATCTCCACCTCACCAATAGAACTGGAGAAGCTATTTGGCATTGTGAGATGGATCCAGAGTTAGCCATATTTGGAGTTAAGAGTAACTAACGTTATTTGATATTTCTGCAAAATATGGTGCTAAGTATTTTGGCTCCAAGGTCAATCACATTAACACCTAACTCAGCCACACCTTTAGTATGGTTTAAAAGTCAATCACACTGTGCTATCATCACTAGTATAAAGTTCTAAACATCGCCACCCATATAGATCACAGCTCAAAGAAAACAATGCATATAACAGGTGGTAACATTTTAAATATAAGGATTATTGAGGTTGATGGATTAAGGAAGTCGTGCCACACCATGCCCACATGAACATACATGCATACCTTCAACTGATACTCTCATATACCTTTCTTCACTTCTAATAATAATGAACAATTAATGAGAAGAAAATGAAAATAGTGAATTTTCCACCTTCCTTTTGGATCAGCTGCCTTATAAGACCCAAATCTTTCACAGCCTTTTCAATGGGAGAAGTGATTGAGACTCCATGAAATGTCCTAGGCAGGTCTACTGATGGCTATTAAGTACATGTCAAATACTTCATTACCAATGATGATGATAACCAGCTCAAAACATAATAATCAGGGAGATAATACTGAGTAATAATGCTTTAACTGTAACAACCCAAAATTAGCCATAGTAACAATTGTGTTAGTATTAGAATTAAGAAGTGGAAACTTTCTATAGCTATTCCTCAACTTATGACTACTCATTCAGCAACTGTTCAAAATTATGATGTCACTGAATAATGGAGATTTATCATTTGTCTATGAAGATGCAGCCATTGCAACAATCTTACAGTCATAATTCAGTCCCTTGGGGTGCCCAGCTCATTATTATGATGTTGCAATGGTCACATGATTGTATTTGGGACTTTCTTTGCTATGCCTATGTGTATAGCATGTATGGATCACTGGCATTTCCAATGGTATTGGATGAATATCTGTCATTTTAAAGTACTTTATTGTTCTCCTTTTCTCTCCTAGGCTGACTGCACATTACAATAGTAGTACAAACACACATATTTTCATGCCCAGTTTACTGTTTATTCTATAAAACTGCATCTATTTTAAATAGCTTTTACCATTTATCTGTTGGGCTGGAAAGACAAGTTGGTCTTGCTATCATTATGTAAATATAATTATAAAAGTAATAACTGGTGCTATTAAATGTTCATTGCTTAATTATAGGCTTACTTAAAATACTCAGTTTGAAAAATTTGTAAAGTCTTTCCTGCAGCTGGTATACAGGCACACCCAGAACTGAAATCTTGGTATAAATCTGGCAGTTATTACATTTAAATGTGCCCTTCAGCCAAAAAACTTTTATTATGAATATTTTTTTAAAATGTTGGCAATGCTACTGTTAATATCCATGATATACAGATGTGTCAGGATCTAAGAATATAAACCAGACAATGTTAAGCAATCCAGAACTTTATGCACTTCTATTAGAAATAATTACAACTGCATGAAAATACATTCTGAACAATGTTGACACAATTTTCTGGACTTCAGGTCTGTGCAGGTTAACTTAGGAAATAAATCCATTTAATTCAGTAGGGTTAGCAATGCAATTTTCATTCACACTTCCCTGCTGGCGATTTCTATGAAAAGTAAATAGCAACTTTGGAGACTTGGTTCTGTCAGGATTGTACATAATAGTAAAGATAAAATTAGTAAATTCTCCTTTCCCATCTAACAAGATTTTGGAAACTTATCTGTCTGGAAAAGATGGCTGCTACTAAATGATGAAAAACGTTTGCTAATTACGTTCTCACAGTAAACAGAAGTCTTCAGCTTTGGTGGATGATAGGATTTTTTGGAATGTTAAAAATAGTTTACATAATGGCTGCCAGACCAAGTTATAAAACAACAAAAAAGTCAGGTCAAGATATGGAGTTTTAAGGGCACAAAGAGTCTGGCCTTTGATCAAGGTGAGGACCTAGAACTAATATAATGCCTAGCTTGGCCTATAATTAATCTTGATCTACCAGTCTTTCCCCCTCAATTATTTGGTCCTGGAATCATATTGTAGTCCCAAATCATGTTGTGAGTGGCCCAGAATTGCTAGTATGAGATAGGCAGTCATACAAATTATTTAAGAAATAACTAATGATGATAGTATTAGCTTTGGCACAATTCTTCGTGGCACTGGTAATATTCATACCAATGCTACTTTCTTTCTTTCTTTCTTTCTTTCTTTCTTTCTTTCTTTCTTTCTTTCTTTCTTTCTTTCTCTTTCTTTCTTTTTCTTTCTTTCTTTCATGTTGTAAAGGATTGGCATACATTTTCTTCCTTTTATTTCCTTCTACAAATCTATTTATTATTTTTTTCTGCAAATCACAAGACACTTTCCAGATGTGTCATTATTGGGCAACAGAGAACACTGTGGTGACCATCCTTTTATTCTAAATGCCAAGCTGTTGTGAAAAGTAATAAAGAAGCATTATTTCACTGGAGCCTAATTAGGGGTGTGGCACAATAGACAAATATAATGAAAAGTGTTCCCTTAATTATATTTTGCATCCAGTGGATTTCAAAACCTGGCAAGGAAAATTAAGCAAAATGCATTTGACATAGTCTAGTGGAAGCTGTAAGTACGATTAGCCAGGCTTTCTATCTTACCGCAAAAACAGGATTTTTCAGAATTCAACTTACAAATTGTTTACCATTCACAGAATGCAATTACGAACAAATAATTATTAACTTACAGAAAGGGAGTCTAAGGAACAGCTCTAGGATTTCTGAGACACCTGTTTCTCTCTTAACATATATCATTTTGATTCTTCCACAATTATCCCTAGAGCTTTCTGATAGTATTTTCCATCCGTTAGATCAGTGGGTCTCAAACTTCATAATGCCGCGACCCTTTAATACAGTTCCTCATGTTGTGGTGACCCCCAACCATAAAATTATTTTATGTTTTCTGTATTTTTTCAAAAATATGTGTTTTCCAATGGTTTTAGGCGACCCATGTGAAAGGGTCGTTCGACCCCCCAAAGGGGTCCCGACGCACAGGTTAGCAATAGCAATAGCAGTTAGACTTATATACCGCTTCATAGGGCTTTCAGCCCTCTCTAAGCGGTTTACAGACTCAGCATATTGCCCCCACAGTCTGGGTCCTCATTTTACCCACCTCGGCAGGATGGAAGGCTGAGTCAACCCTGAGCCGGTGAGATTTGAACCGCCGAACTGCAGATAACAGTCAGCTGAAGTGGCTGCAGTACAGCACTCTAACCACTGCATTAGATACTAGTTTCTGCTAGAGAGTAGAATCTCTATGACTCTATGTGAGATTCTGAGCAGAATTTTTCTTTTTGGGGTCCTTATATCTATTGTTCAGGACCACAGAATTGATCTACAGCATTGCTGAAATCCTCATAACTTTACTCAAGGCTTTTCACAATGCCTTCCCTAAGGCAATGCCTCCAAGTGATAGTGACACGTTTGGTGGCATTTTACCACCGATGCAAATACAGCATAACTACAATGTTCTATGTTTTGTGTTCTTCTTTTTGGGCACTGTAATCAGAAAACTAATAATGCTGCTGATGTAGTTTATTATCTTTTGCTTTGACACAATGAAAGACAGGAAGAAAAATATGAAAAGTGCACACTGGTATTCTCATTGCAATATTGCCTTCTATCAGTATTTCTCCCATTGTTTAAAACATTTTTGTATCACACAGGACTTTGGCTAGGTGTGTAAATCTATGTTAGGTGAGAAATTATTTTATGTTAATATGTTCATTTGCTCTTTTCTAATCTAAGCAATGCAATATATATTATGATTATACTTCTGTGCAATCTGGAATTCATTACATCCATCACGTTTACTTACTAGGAAATACGTGGGGGTGAAAATCACTACGTATAAATTGGAACTTTGGTTGAAACTATATACGAAATGTAATTGCCAATGTCTTTTTCCTTATGTTTTTTATTATAAAATAACTCCAATGGTTTTTGTTTTGTTTTTGAGAATCAGTTGGAAACATAGATTGTTTTCTTTTGTGGCTGTTTTTATTTTGGGTTAAATAAACTACCAACTGTTCTTCCCTATGTCCTGTGAAAAAAATGTAACAGCTCTTCAGCCACCTCCTTCCTCTTGGAAAAATGGTGTTAAATGAGAAAACAAGACACACACATAGACACACACACACACAGTCACACACACAAAAGAAAGATAGATAGATAGATCTGGATTTCCCCTTTGCCTGGTCATCTGCTGAAAAAATCAGTTTCTTGGGCTACTTTAGATTTCATTTTTTTTAAAAATCAAGAAAGAAAAATGCATGGCAAATAAAACAGAGAAGTTGCTTTGCAGAGTGAGATAGGAGACATATAAATTGAATTTGTGAAATAAATAGACAAATAAAATACATATAGAATTTTCTATTAACCTAGGCCTTTCTCAGCATGCTCAAAAAACAATATTTCTTTCAGAAGTGATGATGACTTAGAAAGAACTTGTTATCTTTTTTATTTAGAATGCTAGAAAAAAATGGAATTGATTATCCCCATGTTTTAAGCTTTCAAGAACACTGGGAGGGCTTTACTTTTTTCTAATTTATTTTGAAAGGCAAATCCATAGAGTCAAAATTAGACTGATTTAATTTTTATTAATAGTAATCTATGTTTGTTTATTGGGCTATGAATTCTACTAATGATAAATACCGCATGATAGAAAGCCACATGCTTTAACACCAAACTTCCAAAACATGGCTAAAACATAAAAGTATCTCACAGAGGAAGACATGTTGGTTGTTGAATTATGAGGCCTGAAGTCCACAAGTCTTCAAGTTGCCACGGTTGGATGCCCCTGATATAGACAAGCAAACTTTAGCAATAGCAATAGCAAGAGCCGAGGTGGCGCAGTGGTTAAATGCAGCACTGCAGGCTACTTCAGCTGACTGTAGTTCAGCAGTTTGGCTGTTCAAATCCCACTAGGCTCAAGGTTGACTCAGCCTTTCATCCTTCCGAGGTGGGTAAAATGAGGACCCGGATTGTTGTTGGGGGCAATATGCTGACTCTGTAAACCGCTTAGAGAGGGCTGAAAGCCCTATGAAGCGGTATATAAGTCTAACTATTGCTATTACTATTGCAATAGCACTTAGACTTATATACCACTTCGCAGTGCTTTTACAGCCCTCTCTAAGTGGTTTACAGAGTCAGCATATTACCCCCAACAATCTGGATCCTCATTTTACCAACCTCGGAAGGATGGAAGGCTGAGTCAACCTGGAGCCTGGTGAGATTCAAAGTGCCAAATTGCAAGCAGCCAGCTGTCAGCAGAAGTAGCCTGCAGTACTGCACTCTAACCACTGCGCCACCACAGTGGAATTGTCACCTGTCACCTGCGATACTTTCTCCTTCATGAAAGTGTCATAGAAATAACTGGATACAAATTGGCTTTTTATGTTTAATGGCTATTAGTACCAGTACAATAATTGCAAACTGAATTTTCAGAGCAGCAACATTTAGCTTACCTTCCATGAGGCAGCTTAGAGCCAGGAACAGGAATAGGGGGCATTACAAATAAAAAAAAAAGTTCTGATGCAGTAGAAATACATTCTTAATTTAAAATTATTGGGTGGGAGTCATCAAGCATTGCATAACTGATGAATATTCTTTACAGTATATATTTTAAGTCATTTGTTTTAATTAGCAATGTCAACACCTTTCACTGCCTTTAAATAAGGTTTCATTGCGGTCTTTGAGGCTGATGATTAGAGAGATTAAAGGCAATCAAACCTCATGACTGCTTACCATTTAAATCTGTTGTTAGTAGATATGTGTGTTAACAAAATACAATATGAGATTCATGTTCTGAACAACAGCAGGAAACTGTAAAAAGACTGCCATATTGTTATGGATGGAGGACATTCTGAAGAGAATGATAATGATATCTAAATGATGGATAATATATGTAAACTTGCCCTTCTGATCTAAAATTAAAGATTAAATGCAATTCCTACTGGCTATAAAGGAGTTAATATTATCCATACAGCTTCACTGAAGATTAACCCTCTAATCACTGTGTAGGTTCTGTAAATAACCAACACCATTAGTTTAAGAATGATAAAAGAACCACTTTTAAATGGCTGTGGTTTCTTGTTTTCACTTTGTTCCACTACATTATCTAATGCCATAGTAAGTCTGCATTGAGCAAGAGTAAAAGCAGTCATGAGGTTTGATTGCCTTTAATCTCTCTAATCATCAGCCTCAAAGACCGCAATGAAACCTTATTTAAAGGCAGTGAAAGGTGTTGACATTGCTAATTAAAACAAATGACTTAAAATATATACTGTAAAGAATATTCATCAGTTATGCAATGCTTGATGACTCCCACCCAATAATTTTAAATTAAGAATGTATTTCTACTGCATCAGAACTTTTTTTTTTTTTTGTAATGCCCCCTATTCCTGTTCCTGGCTCTAAGCTGCCTCATGGAAGGTAAGCTAAATGTTGCTGCTCTGAAAATTCAGTTTGCAATTATTGTACTGGTACTAATAGCCATTAAACATAAAAAGCCAATTTGTATCCAGTTATTTCTATGACACTTTCATGAAGGAGAAAGTATCGCAGGTGACAGGTGACAATTCCAGACTATAAAATTCCAACCAAAATTTGTTCCAAACATTGTCCTAAATAATAGTTTCAGGGTCTTCCTGCATATTCACTTTTTAAAAATGCTAATATCCTTTCTGATTCTTTGCCTTGCCACTGACATCTGACCCAAAGGTGCTTTTTCAAGAGTCAACTGAACTTTCTGGTTTTTCTTTAAAGACGTTTCGCTTCTCATCCAAGAAACTTCTTCAGCTCTGACATCTGAGCACATATGGACCATAAGGCTTCATTATTGAATTATTCAGATATGAGTTAATTAATTATTCATTTTGATACCTTCAATTAATTTGATTTGATGGCAATTGACAATGAAAATATAAAGCAGGATTAGTAAAAACATTACAGTAACAACTAACCAACATATTAAAGAACTATTTCAGGAGTTCCTACTAACCTATCTTACTATCCAAGAGAACTTTGGGGTCAGACTGCTTTCTTTGATTCTCATTGTCTCCAATGAATTGGGGTCTTCATTGTGGAATTTTGTAGTAACACCAGTGGTGGGTTGCAAGCGGTATGCCCCAGTACGGGTGTACCAGAGCCTGCCCAGAGCACTGGATACCGTTCTGGTACAGTGCTCCAGAGGGCCCACCGGCCCACCTGCCTGCCCGAGCCCCTTACCAGTCTTTTAAGTCTTCAGCACTTCCGCGCATAGCATGGCACATATAGCACTTGCACGACGCTCCACTGAGCAGCTGGAGCATTGCGGAGGTGCTAAGATGCATGCATGCACTGTGTGTGTGTGCGCGTGTGCTACACAAGTTCATGTGGATGCCACTGGGCCCGTTCCAACCATACCAGTTGGAACGGGATCTGGACCCCACCACTGCCCCTCCCCCACTATTCTGAAGCAGCAAACACAAGAATAGTAAGGAAAAAGGAAACCTTTCAGTCCTGTTCTGTTATACATCGTTTCCTTGTGCAGTGCAACTCTCATTCTTTTCTTCCGTTAAACCATAACAAATTTGCATGTTCTTGAATTCCATTAAATCATAACAAATTTCTGTTTGAAACTAGGGCATTGTTTCTCAACCTCAGCAACTTTAAGAAATGTGGTCTTCAACTCCCAGAATTTCCCAGCCAGGAATTGAAGTCCATGCAGTCTAAAGTTGTTAAGATTCACAAACACTGATCCAGAATATAACAACTCTCAAAGATACCAAAAAAAGTTTTACCATGAAAGGAAAGAAAAAAGTATTTTATTTTTCTGAAATATCATATACTGATATTTTGAGAGTACAAACTTGTTGCACTTCCCACCTTAAAAATACCAGATCTACATCATTTAATCTATATACTTGTGTCCTTGTGCCTCTTCCTGGACAAATGCAGAGTAGTTTATTTTTAGTCAACTTTTTCAAAGAGTTTTAATTTAAAGCTCAGCTAATCTTAGCTGGTCCATGAACAAGGCTGATCTCTTGATAAATCTTAGCACAGATTTGTGGTGAGCTCCAAGATACTCGATGTCTCACAGGAAATTTGTGAAAGAGAAATTATAGCCAAAATATACAAAAAGAAGCAGCCAAAATAAATGTGGCATATTCTTTGCAATTCTCAAACATGCATCAGATTGCGGTGTAGTTACATTAGGTGGATCTTTCTAAACTGGGTGAGATGGCAATGGTGAGGAGGATGGTGTGTTGAGGACAAAGAGGCAGACAATAACTTCATTGTGATGATAAACAGGCAGAGACATGATAGGAGGTTGGTAGTTGTCAGACAGGACAGTCTTAATGCCTCATACCAATTTTGTGTTGCACTTCTCTGGGTTCTATGCCAAAGTATAGTTATTGTACCTCAGTGGCCCTGGTCTCCAATTTTGCTACCAAATGCTAGTTGGGCCTGAAATAAAGCCTCTCTCATCCTGGACCCAATAATGAATGAGCGAGTTGATATAGTGCAGGCGTATCAAACTCAAGGCCTATGGGCTAGATCAGCCCACAAGGTGCTTAGAACTGGCCACCCTGGAAACAGTGAAGAACCGCCCCACCATGCCTCTGCCAGAGAAAACGGAGCTCCTGGAGTGCTGCCTGGGACTGTCCAGAGCTCCGTTTTCGCTGGCAAAGTGTTGCAGGAGGCCATCACAACCAAAAACACAGCTCAGAACCCAATTTTCACTGGCAGAATCTTGGGCCAACCACAGGCACCCTGACACAAGGAGATTGAGCTGCCCAAGCCCACCCTGGCCATGCCCACCCCAACCCCCTGAGGTCAAACACAACCTTGATGCAGCCTTCAGGGAAATAGTTTGATACACCTGACCTAGTGAATCACCAAAACAGGTAATGAGAAATTAAAGAATTTTGCAGATATTTTGTCTTTATTCTGTTCCTGAAATTTTTTTCTGAGACTAATGCATTTCCAGAAGAGAAGGAAAAATGGATCCTCCTCAGGCTGTCTGTTTTCCATTACCTGGTGGTCTCTATGGATCCATGTTATGCAAAATACAGAGCAGAAACAGAATAATAGATTGAAAACATTCTTTAATTGTAAGACTAAAAGGAAAATTTTCCTAAGGTCTAGAAGAAAAAGCAAACCTCATAAATAGAATCTTTCCTTGACATTTTTTTCAGATATGATATGCAATAGATCTATTTTATTCACAATTCTACTTGGAAAGGTTCCACTGAGGGTGGGTTCCTGAATTGGTTAGTACCAGTTCGCTGTGTGTGCGCTTTGCGCCAAATGTGTGTTGCTTGCGCATGCACATTTGACTAAAATTGCTCTGTGCATGCACAGAAGTATGCCAGCAATGGCAGAAGACACTGGAGAACCAGTTCGTGGGGTGGTATTGGTGTAGTGTTCAGGCATGCCCGTTCTGCGATCCAGACCTGAATTCTACTACCAGTTTGGCTGAACCGGGCCGAACCGGCAGCAACCCACTGTTGGTTTCACCGGGTGCTATCATTCTGGAGAGACTATATCATGCTTGTCCCAACTAAATGGGAGCAAGAACCCAGCAATAGGGTGATTTAACCTTATGTGGTGAAAGCTTATTTGGTAGTTCAGAGTAAGAGTAAAGCCTTTACTTTTCTAGAGAATTTGATTGAAACAAAATAACATCATACCTATTTCTTACAGGTGCTTTGCATATTAAAAGTCAGTACATTCATGTGTGGATTTTTCTTGGTTATTTTAAAAAGATGGCACGTCTCATAATCAAAATGAAACAAAGGAATGCATCACATCATTATTTATCATTTACATTATATCCTTTCTTTCCTACAGAAGCTCCCAAGTGGTATACATATAGACCTTGACTTATGACTGGTTGCTTAGCAACCATTTGAAGTTATGATGGATTCAAAAGAGGTAGCTGTGACACAGATTTGAAATTCTGACAATGCCCACCGCCTCTGGTCACATGATCACATTTTGGGTGCTAGGCAACCAGTCTGTATTTACACTGTTTGCTGCATCCAGCAGTCACATGAATGTAATTTATGATTATTATTTTTTTGCTAGAAACTAGTTTTTAATTCTAGTCTATGACAAAAAATTCCACTGGGGACAATAGATTTTCTTAACAACTGCAGATTCACTTAATGACCATTAAAAAAAGTCATAAAATCAAGATGATCAGCTTGATGCAAGGCTTATGACAGTAATTCCAGGCTCAATTATGACCATAATCTAGGACTACCTCTATACTGTTCCCTCTCCGCAGAATTTCCTACTTCATTTTTTAAAGTTATTCTAGTTCTTTAGAGGCTTCTTAATTTGACAGAAAAAAGTCACAAGAACTCTTCTAGTTATTTCTTTTAAAAACCTTGTGGGCATAAATGTACCATTCAATGTAGAATAAAATATGGGTTTTAACATCCTACTGTAACATCAGAGAGAACAAGAAACTAATTTAACAGGTAAAGACATAAAGGAGGAGAAATGAACAGTCACAAACAAAGATAACACCTGTGAAGTCATCTCAGTGCGGCTCAAAATTTTTAAATTACAATCCATTATTCAAATCTTCTCAAAGAAAAGGGTGTAAGACCCATTAGTTGAATTCTTCAACTGTCAATAAAATGGTCTAGTGTAAAAATATAATAATAATAATAACAACAACAACAACAACAACAACCCCTCCGAGGAGATTTAGTGGAGGGGCTTATGCGCTCTATTGATCCTAAGGGATATGCTGAACAGGTACAACCATATCAGACAGATCTTAGGTGAAGGGCCAGACAAAATTTGCTCCACAACCCATACAAATATGGTGAATATGAAAAAAATGAAATTTATGCCGGCTGAACCGACGCCCGGATTAACAAGGGTTTCGTTGGATGCTATGGCTCCTGGGCATTCTACGCAAAATGAGCTACAGGGCTCAGCTCCCTCTGCTAGGCAACCAGGGCATCGATATACAACTTCAGAAAAGTGAAGAACCAATGATTAAGGAAATAAATAAAGGAGGCGTTTTAAAGACAACTAAGTCAAAAGCTAAATATAAGAAAGAAGTAATTGAGAAGCGAGCTGAAAATTGGAAAAGCAAAGCTGTGCATAGCCAATACTTGAAAAATATTGAAGGCAAACCTGACCAAAAGCTAACTTGTAACTGGTTAAGATCAGAAGCCCTGAAAAAAGAAACAGAAGGCTTTATTTTGGCAGCTCAAAAACAAGCCTTAGCCACAAACTACAAGAAGGCAAAAATTCAACATGTTACCACCAATAGCAAATGTCGCCTCTGTAATCAGAAAGATGAGACAGTCAACCACTTGATCAGTGGATGCAGAAAAATTTCACAAACTGACTACCTACAATGCCATGACCACATTGCTAAGATCATTCACTGGAAATTGTGCCAAAAGTTTGGATTTGAGTACAACAAAAACCACTGGGAACATCAGGTTCAGAAGGTTTTAGAGAATGAGAAAGTCAAGATCTTGTGGGACCTCAGAATTCAGACTGACAGGCACTTGGCCCACAACACACCTGACATAACAATAGTTGAAAAGAAATACCTGGAGATGCACGAATTGCAATACCTGGAGATGCACGAATTGAAGATAAATAGCAAGAAAAAATCACAAACTACCGGGACTTGCAAATTGAAGTTGAGCGACTGTGGAAAAAGAAACCGTGTGTTGTCCAGATTGTAATTGGAGCCCTTGGAGCAATACCCAAAGGGCTACCTCACTATTTGGAAATTTTAAATTTATCAGACTTGAACATTCTGATTCTACAAAAAACCACCCTACTTGGAACAGCTTATATCCTCCGACGTTATCTTAACAGTTCTTAGGCTACCAACCAGCTCCAAAGGCTGTGAATCTCACCAAAGATTAACCACATAATCATAATAGTACAAAATGATTATCCTTGTACCTTTGTATGTGTGGGATTCAAAAGATCATGTGGTGTAATGCTTAAAATGTTGGACTAGCATGAGAAATTCTCAATCCAAGTCCATACTCATCCTTGGATGTTCACTAGGTAATTCTTGGAGGAAAAGTGTAATACACATCTAACATATAAATAAAAATACATAAACTTATTTTGCCACCAAAGCAGGAAAAGTCTTTCAGGAAAAAAAGGGCTCTGTTTTAGACCATTTCTTCTACAACCCTTCAGTTCCTTGGTTCTGTCATATTAGGACGTAGTGCAGGAAAGGCAGAATAGCTGACCAATGCTTGCTAATATGCAGTGCAACATCCAGAAGTCCAGAAGTAATAAGTGTGTTAGAGTTTGAAAACTGCCAAATTTATATATTTCAACTATGAAATTCAACGTTTGACAAGCTTTTGTTTTCTTTCCGAAATTAGAACCAACAATATGGTTTCTATATGAAATCTGCTTCATACAGGTGCTCTTTAATATTACTGCAAACACTGGATATTCTGTAAGTGAGGAGGAAGTTTATTCCTCCTTTATTCTTTATTCTTTTAAAACAAATGGCCATATGACATAGAGGTTTATATTAGTGCCACTCAAAGACAAATAGGGGACATCTAAGCATCACATTTTGTCCAAGGAGAGAAAAATATATAGCTTCCTACACACATTCCAGGAACCATAAGATAACTGCACCTCCTCACGCCCACCAAGAAACTATATGCTCTAGATCACTGGTATCAAATGTCATCATCACGTGACATTTTGCAATGTTTTTCCCATTCGTGGAGCGGGGGTCAGCGTGGCCAGCGCGTGACGCATCCAGCCCACGGGCTGCTAGTTTGACAACCCTACTCTAGATCTACAGACTGGTTTATGAAATGGTATCTGCATATATTATTCTTACATTCTTTGGTTTGCTTTTAAATTTTGATGGTTAACTTCATGGGCCATCCCAGAAAGAAAAAAAATCACCTACAACAAAATTTAATAAATAATGCAAACTTATCATTATATATATATATATATATATATATATATATATATATATATATATATATATATATATATATATATATATATATATATATATATATATATATATATATATATTTAAAATAGATACTGGAGTAGTTTCATGATACTTATGTATTTTAGGGAATTGTTTGTAACTATGCTTTTTTAATCTTCAACATAAAAAGAAACATCTTTAAAAATGAATTTTGGCACTCAGCATGGTAGACAAAAAAGTCTTAATATGTACTGCCATCTATTGGGAAACACACAAAACTTCTTAAGTGTGCAACAGTTATACTGTAAGTTTCTAAAAGAATATTTGACAACTCTAGCCTTCATTCCCAAATAGCATCCAAAAGAAAACACACACTTCATTTACTGAAAGAATACTACTTCGCTTGCTAATCCAAAAACATGGTTTTATCACATGAATAAACATGAACATGCTTTTTTCTTAACTCAATAAAGTAATTAAGTAAACAGTATTGCATTTAAATGTCCCCTTAACATATGGACATTTATATGCGGCATTATGCAAATTAACCTCAGCATAGATTAAAGCTTCTTTATAAGACTATAATTAAATATATATTTCTCTCTGGGAATGAGAAAGAATGGGAATTTATCATCCTAGTCCATTTCTTCTCTGCTGAGAGTGGATTTTAGACAGCAGACATTAAAAGTACGCAAAGTACAACGTTATGGTATTAATATGCTGGGCAAAATCCATGGCTCTATTGGTTAAATAAAACATATTTAAGTTAGAAGACAAAAACAAATAAGACTAGCTGCCATTGAATGGAATTGTTGAGGGAATATCATGCAACAAAATGTGCACTTTAATATTCGGTGGTAGAATAGATTAGAGTAGGAGTGGAGTGGAGTGGAGTGGAGTGGAATAGAACAGAACAGAACAGAACAGAACAGAACAGAACTTTATTGTCATTTTGCAATGTTTACAACGTCAGCCCCAATCTACTTCGTGTAATGTTAACACATACTCCTGACAAACCACCAATTGTCAAATCAGTGTCAAAGGCCTTACAAGGAATGAATCTGCAGTTATTGAGGTTTTACTCTTTTGACTGAAACAGTTTTAAATAGTACTAAAACAACTGAATGTTGTTGCTTTCCCCCCTCATTTAGAGGCAGTGTTATGTCCACAAAGGCTTTGGGTTGAAACTAATACATATCATGCACATTGATCAGTTTCAAAGTAGTGAGATGAACTTGCAATCAGAAGTATTCTCATTTACACAGGGAAAAAAATCCAGGAAACACCCATTTCTCTGTCAATGCTCTGTAAACCTAGAGCATTTACAGACCATGGCCACAGACACCCAAAGCTTAAAATCAAGATTTAAATCATAGCATTTCTTCAAGTCATTGCAAAGTCCTTGTGATGACATTGCAACCTTCCTCCCCTACGGTGGGGAGACCACAGATTGAGAACTATGTATTAGAACATTAGGTCTGAATTCTGCAACCCTGAGAACCAAAATACTTGTTTTATAATCTGTGATTATATGTAATTGAATTGTCCAGAATTTAATCAGAATGCTAGATAAAGAACAAGTTCTCGCCTTGAAATTTAGAATCCTTGAAAAAGAATTTTAATTCTGAAATGTAAGCTTAGATCTTTGAAAAAACTGATGAGCAGAATACAACTACAGGAGCATCCAGTCATGGTGCAGAAATAAGAGAGACATTTACTGTATTGCATTGAATGGTGTGTAGGGTAACATCTCATAATTTGGGTTCAATCACCCAAGAGTATTTACAGCTAGTACAATTGTTAATAAACTGAAATACTGTTCAGCTGCAAAAATATCTGTTTAATAAAGTATTTAAAATTTATTAGTCTGCAGATTGGTTGATACAAACAGGCAGCCTCACTCAATTCTTTATTCAAGCCCTCTCCTTTTGAGCTAGTTACCATTTTGATTATAGACCTGGTGGACTTCCATCCTGGGAGTCTAATCTATTTTGTGAGGTTCCTGCTTGTTCCAGGGGCCATTTTGTGTCATGTCCAGCTGCTTTTACATTGTGTGTGAGTCAGTTTGCAGCTTTTGTGTTATTTTTGTGTAAAGTGTGATAGTTGGTTTTTGAACTCTCTGTGACTCTGTGCGGTTCCTGCTTGTTGCAGGGGACATTTAGTGTGAAGTCCAGCTGCTTTTACATTGTGTGTAAGTCAGTTGTGCAGCCACACCCAACCAGTCACATGACACCCAAGCCACGCCTGCCTGTTACATGACCCACCAAGCCACACCCACCAAGCCACACCCACAGAACCGGTAGGGAAAGTTTTTGAATTTTACCACTGCTCCATAGCCTCTTTCCACTTCCCAGTTGCCAAAGTCATTGCTTGTGAGTGCTGTACTTGAAGGCATCCATGTCGGCTGTGCTTTGGTTCCCAAAGCTAGGACAGCTCTAGCTAAATCAGTTTTACAGATTTGATTCCATTTGGAATAAATGCAAGAATTGTTTTTTGTTGCCTTCTATTATTCTGATGTATTTGTTTGTTTGTCTGTTTGTATCCTATTTTAATTATTTATATAAATAACTCAAAGTGGCCAACATATCTAACATACCTTCCTCCTACTATTTTAACACCACGTTCTTTTCCCCTCAGTCATATGGAAGTTAAAAGCTTTTCATTATATTACAAACAGGTTCCCCATTTTTAACAAAGGATCTCAATGTTTAATCCTATGTGTGGTTGATTATAGAGGGAAATGTGTCATGTCTTGCACAGACAAAATTGCATAGGTAGAATTAAGTGACATGTTTTTTTACTTCTCTACTTCTTTCTATTTCTGATTGTTGAAAACTCTTTGATTCTGTTTGTTTTCTAACTACACAGGTGACGCCACAATTACCAATGCCGCAGTTCAAATAATAAATACACTTCTCAGCTGGAATTGCTAATATGAAAGTCATTTGCCTCTAAGGTATAGATCCATTCAAAATTCTTGTTTTCTGCATCCATTAAAGTTAGGGTTTTGCTAAACAGTCATTATGTCTGACTGGGCAATAATGTATCCCGAAACAATAATCTATCCTGAAACAAGCAACCAACAAGACACCAAAGCTACATTTAATTGAGTAAAATATAAGTAATATTTTGGGAAGCACAAGTGGAATCTGCATCAGAATGTTGCAGCATAAATTAATGCAGTTCAGAATTCCAGATAAACAGTCTTTAACATGCCCTTTGCCATTTGTTCCAGTAGGAAACTTTCCAATCTTTTCTACCCAACTGTCAATCAGCAACCCAAATCCCAAGCTCACAGATTTAAGCCAAAGATAAAAAGAGTTTTGTTTGTATGGTTCTACAGCAGGGGTGTCAAACTCAAGGCCCATGGGCTGAATGTGGCCCATGGGGTGCTTAGATCTGACCTGCAGTGCCCCACTAGAAACAGCAAAGGACCGGCCTGCGGTGCCTCTGCCAGTGAAAACGGAGCTCAGGAGGGTCCTCCATTTTTGTTGCCAAAGGATTGGAGGAGGCCATCGTAGTCAAAAACAGAGCTCAGGAGTCTGTTTTTGCTGGCAGAGCACTTGGGCCACCACAGGCATTGCCAACACGAATGACGTCATGCTGGCCACACCCATCCCAAGGCCAAACACAACCCTGATGTGGCCCTGATTGAAATCAAGTTTGACACCCCTGCTCTATAGTATATAAAGTGGTAATAACCAAAGAAGGCTGGTATTTGAAAAGGGCTTCTTTTTTGTAGAGCCAAAACTTCATCTCTTACTCATCCTCTTAGAAACTTCACAAGAAATCATCCCTGTTTTTATTATGCTTCTGAAACCCATGCTTTGAAAAGAAAAGAAAAAAACCCCAACCCCAGCTATTTTAAAAGTAACAAGAAGTCTCAAATTAACTTGCCTTTCAAAATGCACCTGCTGACAAAAATAGATACACCAAGGTTTCTGTCATGAATACAAATACAGGGTGGAAGCGAGACTGAATTGTGCTAATTTAAAAGCTTAATTTTCACAGTGATATGAACTTGATTTCCTGTAAAGAAATCTCTTGGAGAAAATGAACTACCTTAATGTGTCTATACAGTAAGTACCCACTCATTGTTTATATTAATATAAGCCAGGATTATCCTATTGCTTTCTCCTCATGGTTTTGACCTCTTCTCTGCAACTAGTTGTTTATTGAGGGAAGAACAGTCAATTTAATGTACAAACACATCACTTCACTATATCCCAACCATAAAATTTGTTCCATCTATTCATATTTGTCCAGAGTAAGGAATAAAGCCGCAAATATATGCACAATGTTTAGGCACAACTTTGTGTAACATCTTTACAACATGAAGGATGCATGCAACAATTTAGATCATATAGTATCTTGTTTCTTAAAACCTGAGCTAATTTTTAAAAATATTTTTTCTTTTATTGGCTGGCTGTCCACCGTGGCAGTGCTGCAGAGGCAGTATTCAGCAGGTTCTGATCAGTTCTGGACAACTGGTAGCGGAAATTTTGAGTAGTTTGGAGAACCAGTAAATACCGCCTCTGACTGGCCCCGCGCCTATTCTCTGCCTCCCGAGTCCCAGGAGAAAATGGGGATTTTGCAGTAACCTTCCCCTGGAGTAGGGAGGGAATGGAGATTTTACAGTATCCTTCCTCTGCCACACCCACCAAGCCACACCCACAGAACCGGTGGTAAAAAAATTTGAATCCCCTACTGCAGTGCTGGCTTAGCTCCTGGAGGCTGCAAGAATCTGGATGGGGAGAAACAGGCTTTGACTTAAACCTGACAAGACCAAGTTGCTCTGGGTTTTTGTCTCCCTCCCCCCCCCCCCCCGAGGCCCTGATGATATTTTATCTTTGACTCTGGATGTGGTGCACTTCCCCAGATTGTGTTGGCATGTAATTTGGGGGTTGTCCTGGACTTACCACTACTCTTCAAGGAGCAGATGGCAGTCATGGCTAGGGAAGCTTTGCATAGATACGTATAACCCCCCTTCCTGGACCAGAAGCCTTGCTCTCCATCACTCATGTCTTAGTCACCTCTATTTGGATTATTGCAATGTGCTCTATGTGGGGCTGCCCTTGAAGACCACCCAGAAACTTCGACTGATTCAGAAAGTGGCAGTGTGCACAATGATGAATGTCCCTAGGTTTGCCCAAGTAATAGGTTTCTTGTGTGAACTGCACAAGAATGCAGTTCTCATAAGGAAACTCTACATGGATTATTTTCCCATCTAAGTCTTCCATATAGTTATATATAATCTAGAATTCAAAATGATGGATAGAAAATCTACTACTATAAACGAGGTAACCTTTCAGTAACTTTTTCTGTAAATGTTCTTTTCCCATTCTGGAAGAGGAAAAGATGAATTTCACCAATCCCTCTTTCCATTTGATCCCCCCCAACCCCCCCCCAGTAATGTCAAAGCACCTGGTATGCCCAAATATGGCAGGTAGCATACTGCTTTTCTTTTGCCTTTCAGCTCCACCCTAGGAGCCTCCCAGGCAGAAAACCATTTTTGTGTTGCATTTTTGCTGATAAATAAATGAAGGGAGACTAGTATAGATCTATTTCAAGCTATTTAGCTCTCATCAGCTAGCCATACCCTTACTGGGATTCAAACCTGGGCTGTTTTTACATATTAGGCATATTAGGCCTGATAAGGGAGGAGAGCTTGTGGCTTAGAAGTTAATATAACTGCCCAACATGTAAAAGCAGCCCAGGTTTGAATCCCAGTAAGGGTATGGCTAGCTGATGAGAGCTAAATAGCTTGAAATAGATCTATACTAGTCTCCCTTCATTTATTTATCAGCAAAAATTATATATATATATATATATCTATATATATATATATCTATATCTATATCTATATCTATATATCTATATCTATATCTATATCTATATCTATATCTATATCTATATCTATATCTATATCTATATCTATATCTATATCTATATCTATATCTATATCTATATATATATATATATATATATATATATATATATATATAATATATATATATAACCACTCCCCCCCCAGCTCTTTGAAGCAGATCAAATTATAGAAGACCAAAGCAGGAATACAAATTAACAACTAACACTTTCTTCCCTACAAAAAAGTTTTATAGAAAGCCCTTCTTGTAGCACAGCTTAGGATCCTGGTTTCTATTAGGACAACCTTGGAGATAAAATTAACCCTGGAGCCAAACAGAGGAACCACCTCTTCTTCTTCCTACCATCCTACCATTTCATTCCAGTATTTTATGCCTGGAATGAAATATCTTTTTGTTAAAGTAAGGTCTAACGGTTCATTTCTAAAACAGGTTCCATCCCCTAGGAACTACCTAACTACCTTTTCCAATTCTATTGTTTCCAGGTTATAACTCTTCCTTATTAGGCAATAAACTCTTCATCTAATGCCCCCCAAAATACATCATCATCCCTGTTCTGCTCCCACTTGTGCCATAAAAATATCCAGAGGTTTAGTTAAGAAAAAGATATGTCAGGTCAAGCTCAGCAACTGGTGTCTTTATGAGTACAAGCAATTTTTTGTCATTTTTTCCCCAAGCTTTTATTTAAATTGACCCTACAGTCTTGTAATTTATTTGTGGTCTTCTGCCCAAATACTAACAGCTTAGCTTTCCAATCCACACAAAAAGTTGACCAGGTGCTATTATTTGTTGAAATGCAACAGGATTAGAAGACAAATACTTTCCAAATCTCTGAAGTCATGATTTCATATGAGTCCATTCTTTCTGACCCTTGATTGCCAAGTGAGATAAAATAAAGAACAAGGCATATAGAGTCCTGGTATTGCATACCAACATTGAAGTGAAGCTTTGTGCTCCATGGATTTTAATGTTCTTAAAAACTGACTTGATTGCATCACAATAGCACTATTCAGGCATTCCATATGTGATATTAAATAACACAGGTGACAAGGAAGGCACTAACTTATCTTAGTGGCCCACACACCCATTCTGCTTTCCATATGTACATTGAGGAACTCTGCAGACCCTTATCTATCTGGTGAAGCTCTCCACATAATTTACATTTTCATGATTCAAAACCACTTAAGGAACTCTCATGTACAAAAGACTTCTCTTTGCAACTGAAACTTGCAGGTACAAAAAGGTTTCTCTTTGCAACTGATCACTTTGAGGGATAAAATATTAGTTGAAGGAATCGGAAATAAATGTAGACATCCCATCCTCCAACTCTTATAGCGAAAGAAATACCCTTGTTGTTTTCAGGTAAAAAGTTGTGGACCAACATTTCCAAGGAGGCTTGTAGCATCTTCTAATTAATGGATTTAACATTGAAAATGTTACTGCGAATGAGAAAAGAATTACATATGAGGAGAAAATACATTGAAGGCATAAATTAAGTACGATTAAAATGAAGACAAAGCCTATAAAAAATAAAGGATGATACAACCAATCCTGCATGTTCAATGTATTTTCCACCAGTTCTATAACTAAGTTATCAAAGTGTCCTATTTAGAAGACAGTAAACAATCTTCAAGGCTTTCTGAGCTACCAACAACAACATCACATGACAGAAGATAAATTCTTTGCAATTAAAATTAGCAATAAAACTAGAGAATTTAATACAAGATGTGTACTAATTCAGGGTCACCTGATGCTTTGCCGGAGGGCAAATGCTACAGCTTGGCAAAGAGAGAGGCACCTTTTTTTTTCCTTTCTGGAAGGCAAGGTTGGAAACTTCTATCTCAACTGTTGCCAAGCATTAGCTCCATCTGGTGCAGATGCCATGGCTTTAATCTCCAGCAGCAAAATATTTTACTTACTCAGCAACTCAGTGCCTGATAGTTGGTGAAGTAGTAGCCGTCTGTCTTTCTAGTAAATCAAGAGTAGGAAACTTTATGGCCCATGAAGTCTCCTCTGAGCATAAACGCTGAAAAGACAGATCGGTCTCCTGATCTTTTTAAATGAAAAACATGACAACTGTAAGGAAAGTTTCAAAATGGACGCTTACAGCAATAACCCCTCCCAAGCGCTCCTCATTCCCAAGCATTTGATGTATCTTAGCTACTTTGTGGCTTGCCTAATACCAGAAAACATTAAATACAGAACTTGGCTATCAAAGGTTGCCCATTTCCAGCTTTAAAAGCAGTGGAAATTATTTTCTTGTTCACTGGAAGTGCATCAGCTGCTACCAACCTGCTGCACAAATTGATAACTTATGGACTAGAACGGAATAACAGATGTTGGTGCTAGCTTGTTCACAAAATACCAGTGCATGCTACCAAACTTACTGAAGCCAAAGGCTCTATTATATTGAGCGTGGCTGGATTGTAAAGATGAGCCACAAGGAGGAGGAAGTAATGTTTCAATTTTATCCTGACATGTGTTAACCCAGACAACATTTTTATGTACACTATTATTTAATTGTCTGGGAAATTATGGACTTCCCCTCCCTCCAACCCCAGTGTAGGTTTTGTCTGGTGTAAACTTGCACAGTGATAGCCAGATATTTGGAATCAGATTTGGGAAGAAAACAATGGATTTTTTAAAGCACACGTTGTAAAGCACACATGTCTAGCCAATTCAACATTGAAATGCCATTTATATATATGGCCTATTTCTGCATTCCTTGGGAATATTACCATCATTCCTAGCCAGTAAAATGGAGCTATTATGGTTTCATAATTTCTCCATGAACCTCGACCCCTATAACCCTGGGTGACAGTTGAGACATTGCTAAGAAGCTAGAAACTGATTTTATCTTCTTTCTGATATGATGATCTAGATCGAACCTTTGATGACACCTTATAGATAACAGCCTCCTTCATTCCACTGGACAAAGAAGTCAAGAGCCTTATGCAACTGAAGGTCCTGAGTGGAGTAGAAGTATTTCTAGTATTCAACTAGAAGTATGCAAGCAATCTCTCCAGTCTTTCCACTCCTTAATCTACCACAAGCCTGAAAATTTTGCTGCTTCCTTGTTAGGGGATTTTTCTTCCATCAATCCTCTAAGTCAGTGATAGTGAACCTTTTCAGGACAGAGTGCCCAAACTGGAATACATATACATGTGTGTGCTGGAGCACCAGAAACTCAAAGACCAGCTTGCCAGTGTGCATGCACGTGTCGGCCAAATGGCCTGAAAATGGCCTGGTCTTCGGGTTTCTGGCACGCTTATAAGCATTGCACGTGCCGGAGCAACAGAAACCCAAAGACCAGGCCATTTTCAGGCCATTTGGGGGCATTTTGGGGCCATTTTCCAGTGTCCGGCACCCACAAAAAAACCAGCTGGCTGCATGTGTGTGCCAGACACTGGAAGAGCAGTTGGTGACAGCACATGTGCCCACAGAGAGGGCTCTGTGTGCCATCTCTAGCACTCGTGCCATGGGTTCGCCATCATAGCTCTAAGTCCATAGAGGGAACTGCTGCAGACGTCTTCTGTTTCATGCTCTCAATAGATGTCATGGTTATAAATACACCAGGGCTCTGCTTCAGAGCCTCTTGTTAACTACTAGATGTGAACTGATTCCTAATCAATGGATATATTGTTATAGGCCTTGGCTTTTTCAGATACATTCAATATATTATTAAGATAATAAGTACTGGATGGCAGAATTGGATTATGCTTAGAATTGTTCCAATCAGTTTTCAGATGCTGGTTGGTAGCAAACAGCCTGGACGGTTCCAGTGGATAAGTTACTTTGGGGAACTGATGAAGGAAGTAAAATGTTGCTAGGTGCTCTCCATCTCTTAACAGTTTTTGTTATTTCTCACATAATGTTATGTCACTCAGAAGTGTTTGGTTACAACTGCCATCACTTTTACTTAGTAAGTTATAGTTTAAATAATACATTTCTATAATTGCCAAATGTAGCCATCTTAATAAAGTCCTGCTAAGAATACTTCTCTGATAGGCATGCATGGATATGTCTATGTAGCCATGGCAGCTCCGTTTACGAAACACACCTACTCCAAAATATATGCAATCATTGCTCTAGTACCCTTCCATAAGTAACTGAAATCTGCTTTATTTTAGTAACTCTTTAGCTTCAGCTGTTTGACGTATGGCATCTTCTATGGGTGCTAATTTGGACATTTGTACTTTTGATTTTATCATTTTTCTTTAGTCCTGTACCTCAACCAGAGTTCTTCAAGAATGAGGTGAGTTATAAATGTTGTTAATAATAAATATCACAATAATGGCCTTGGTCTATGCCTACAATTCTTTTGCTTTTGCTTTTATATTCCAGATAATTTATTTCAATTATCAACCGCCCAGTGTCTTTAGTCCTTGTTTGTTGCATAAGATTTGCTCAAGCCAGAACTGAAGAAGCTTCTTACATGAGAAGCAAAACGTCTTCAAAGAAAAAAAAAAACAAAGTCCAGTTGCCTCCTGAAAAAGCACCTATGGGATTCCCTAGACTATTTGCTCAAGACCAAATTTTAACATGCAGGAAACCACTTTATACTAACCACTTGTTAGCTTATCTGGTTGAGGATCCCCTCAATCATTCTCAATAGGAATATTCCCATTTTCCTGTCTGGAGCATTCCACTGAATCTAAGGCATGCATTAAATTTAAAGAAAAGCTTAATATATATATATATGGTAGATAATGACTACAATGGGACATGGTAATGACTCTAGAAGCATATTGTGAATAACTATTTTTACTCCACAATGTAGTGTGTGTGTCTGTGTCTGTGTGTTTGTATTTGAACTAATGATTTGGAAAATAGAAAGTTTGATTTATTTGAAGTCCACACAATGTATTTTAGAGCAATCTAAAAACAATAATGAGAGCTATAAACTGTGTAATTTTTCTATCCATTTATAGTTTTTATGCTAAATTTTAAAAATACATTTAGGCTAACAGATTTGGATTGCAAAAAAACATATAGAACTAGACAGGGACAAAGGACAAGAGATACAGAAGACCCTATGCTCTGCTACTTTTTAGTGATTATATACATTTTAGTAGTCCACATATAATAGCCCTGATATATTCCATATATTTTTAATGAACGTTTGACAAAGACTATATATATATATATATATATATATATACATACATACATACATACATACATACATACATACATACATACATACATATATATATATATATATATATATATATATACACACACACACACATACACATACATATACATATATACACACATATACATATACATATACATATACATATACACATACATACAGTATTTAGTCTTTTTAAGGAAGGAAACCCTTGTTGGCTTGGTGATTTTTTTGAACAGCAATTCAAGGTTTTTTAACCTTCCCCACCAGATGCTATTTGTATGGTGAATTTGTTCAATTTCATTCTGAGAATGTTACTGCTAGCCCAGTCTATGCAGAAGGATTCTAAATTAGAGATGGAATTGTGAGTGTATGCAAGCTCATTCTAAGTATACAACTTCTTGCAAATTTCATTGTGCATTTAGCCTGAAGACCTCAAAAGAACATCTGTAGGAATATATACTGCCCTAAAGATAATGTGACTTAGAAGCTGAGCCTGACTTTTGGTGATTGCACCTATGCAGGGTTTCCCCCCCCCCCCCAAGCAGCATTACGAAAGTAGTTAGCTGTAGCCTTCTTCCAGGATATTGAGCCTCTCAATCTAGCCAACAGCTCTAAAATCCCTACTTGATAAGGGTTATGGAAAGAGTTGAAAGTACATTTACCTGAATTTCTCTTAAGATATTTGCAAACAGTAAGGTTGAGGTGTAGGCATGTTATCCAATTCCACTAGTTCTAAAATGAACATCTACAAAAGTCTTAAATACAATGTTTTCACTAAGCCTAGCCACACACTACAGATTATATATCCATTAAACAATATCGATCCTATGATGAATTTCTTGTGTGATATTTAGGCTAGGATAAACGTGGGAATCAGAATGCCTCCCTGAAGTGAACCAACAGATTAACAAATAAATATGTCCCACAATCTCCAACACATCGTGACATATCATGGTAGTGTCTATCCACATATTATCCCTATTATCTATCTTTTGGGCTTTTCTGACCTCAGCAGCTTTTTTTTAAAGTAACTTTAAATAGTATGTTCTGGTTCTTTTTAGCATTTTAAAGATTTATTTTTTCAGTTCATTCACTGCAGCCATGTTTTGTAAAATAAAAACGCACATGAGTAATTCATCGTAGTTCAAACTTTCTGGTCACTACTAGGTACCTTTTGCTTTGCTTTTTCTCTCCTGAACAGCATTTCTCTCAGAGAAGTGAAGGAATATATGAGCTGAAAGTTAGATTTTCTGCTATACATATGCCTGCCTTATCAAATTATTGTACTTTAGAATCCAAAGTCTACACATCAGGGGTGGGTTTCAGGCGGTTCACGGCGGTCCCCGCGAACCGGTTGGTCGGCGAACCCGGAAGTAAGTAACTTCCAGGAACGCCGAAGGGTCCACCCGCCTGCCCACGTTTCTTACCCGGTTTTGGCGAGTTCTGCGTTTCCACGCATGCGCAGGATGCATACAGCGCCTGCGCGATCCTCCAGGAGCAGCTGGAGCATCGCACAGATGCTAGTACGCATGTGTGCACTGCGCGCGTGCACAAGGACGCCGCCAGCCCCATTCCAACCGAACCGGTTGGAACAGGGCAAGAAACCCACCCCTGCTACACATGCATTAAGCTTTTCAGGCAGCAGTGATAGATGATAGAGAGATGATAGAGAGATAATAGATAGACAGACAGACAGAAAGATAGGTAGACAGATTTCTATTTCCAACTCTTGTATCTCTAAACTCTAATAAAGCAGCTCATTTGCTAAGGAATAAGTGACAAACATGATGAGAACTTATATAATAAAAGTACAAAAATGATAGTTCTCCATGTTACTAAACGGACATTTCCTATAAGTATGAACTATAGCAATGTTTGTCAACCTTGGTAGCTTGAAGATGTGTGGACTTCAATTCCCAGAATTCCCCAGCATAGCTGATTGGGGAATTCAGGGAAGTGAAGTCCACATATCTTCAAGCTGCCAAGCTGCAAATGCTTCAATAGTGGTGCCCACACCTCTGCCCGACATGTGGCAGAATACTCCGAGCCCGTACAGGCCTCACCAGCCACCTGAGGACACACCGTGGACAGCCCACAACCCATTAGATGTCAAGGTCCTCTTTGAAAATGATGGACAAACATCATAATGTTTTAACTCTGTAAGTAGGTAACTCATGGCAAGTTTCACTGCAAAGTTATGATATGTGTATCATTGCTCCCCAGCCTCTAGAGAACCATAGGTTCTTTATTTTTGTGACATAATGCAGCTTTAATGAGCTGGGTGTCTAACTCAAACACTGTATCAGCAGTATATGTCCTCAGTGCCTCATTCAGTCTCTTTCATTCACATACAGTACATCTGATATGTGGGTCATAACATAATTGCTGCTGATAGAGATGTCAACAATTACTCAGATTCACTCATATTAGACACTATATTATCTAGCTGTTGGCCAGTATGTTCTTGTAAGCTGAAATGGGACTCAGAGCTTTGTGGGAAACAAAGTCAATGTCTTAACATGGTATGCCAATCAAGCTATCAGGTTAAACTCTAATGAAGCACCTCATTTGCTGGGGAATAGCATGAGATGTGAGGGCAGTCATTGTCTTTTATCAAGTTTGATTTACAGTTAACTAGTATGAACTCGGTCATTAAATATCAATGACAACAATGATTTATCTGGAAGAGAAAATGTAAGCCTTTTGGGAAACGTGTCACAACAGGACAATTCTGCTAACATCAAGCATTTTCAAATGGCATGTCACCAATTGGAAGCACCAGTCAATCGGTAGTTTTTCTATATTACTTAATGATGGACTGATTGACTGGGAATGCTTTATAGAAAGGAAGAAACAACCTGTTGTGTTTTAACGTGTTGTAGATCCCTGCTGCCCCAGGCATAATTTCACAAGAGTGATCCACATTCCTTTCCTTCACATACTGATGGGGATGCATTTTCCAAAACTGGCATTTGTGTTTTATTGTACTAATCTAATGGATTAGATGTACTGGGGCGGGAGACAGAGGTCAGCAAATACTAAAAAAACAAAACAAAAAAAGACTAAGTGGGATCAGTGGGTCCTGTTTAACTAGGTCACATAAACATGGTAAATGCATTATTTATATCTGCAGGATGCATGGAAAACAGGGTTAATAGCAATGAATTATTAAATTGATGATGCCTATGAATATCCCTTGTTTTGGTATCTGTTACTTGCTTTTATTTTACTTGACAATATTTAACTGAGCTAAATCATTGTAAAAGGAAATTCTACAGTTCCTAAAAGCAAAGTTCCTAAATCAGATTTTGAAATTCCCTGGTCTTTTAAGGAAAAGTTCTAAGGTTTATAATAATTTCATATGAATAATATCCCCACAGAGTCTCTGCCTCTTCCCCCGAAGAGCATACCGCATCGTGCAAAGCTTTAAGAAATTCCCCGAGGATCCCCATCCGGCTTTTAGCCAGAAAAAGTTTTTTTCCTTCTCTCAAGTCGCGCAACAGTTCTCAGCAAAGCGCCTCGAAGTTACAGGTTGCTTTAAATCGCCTTTCAGCCGCTTGTCCGAGGACAGGACCGGCAGCCTATTTCTGCGCAGCCTCAATTTCGCTCTTACATATCCCGCGTTTACAAGATTTTCTCCGGAGCTGATCACACTGATCCAATCTGACAGCAAGCTCCGCCGAGCTCAAGGAGGGATAGCCCGGCGCCTAATACTTGCAGGACAAACCGGTGGAATCCCGGACACGACTTTCCACTGCAAAAAACCATTCCCCAAAGCCAAAGCACCGAAGTTAACTTGGGCCTCGGGAAACCTTTCGCAACAGGCAGCAAACAACTAAATACTTTCAAAAGTATTTTCCTACATAGCAGAGGGTAACGCCAAAAAACGTATGGTAGCTTGCTCTGGAATAGGGTAAGCTGTTGGGTAACCCCTACGACTCCCAGCGTGGCGACATCCCGGTTGCCTTGGCTTTTGCTGGCACGTTTAATTGTCGATCCCGTTGGGAAACTTCGTAAATCGCCACCTTTCGCTTTTCTATTCTGAGCTTGTTTTCGATTCCTGTTTTTAGAGCGCCGCTCTTAAGAATTAAATCCCACCTTCTGCAATGCAATGGAGTCTCTGAAAGATTTGAGATTAACACCCTGGCAGGCCACCTCTGCAGATCTGTCTTAAAATAGCTCCAATGAGATTCCCAGGTAAGCGGCAATTTCCAGGTTTCTTCTGGTGCTATTTTACACAGATCCCACTTTGAATGTAAGGGGGTGGGGGTACTCTGAGGTAAGGGTTGAATGGCCAGGCCAGGCTCTACAATGCTTTACTCCGAAGAAAGTCCCACTGATCTCACTAAGGGATTTCCTCTGTAAAGAATCCCGGTCTAGATAATCTCCTTGGAGGTGGGGTGGGTGGGATGGTTTGCTAACGTTTAGCCTTGCAAGGATTACAGAAGTCAAGGCTGATATGAAATGGGCAGCCTGCCTTCCCGAAGGGGGCTCCTTTTTGAAAGACGGTTCTACCACAGCTCTAGGCTGCCATTGCACGCCTCTTTTTTAGCCGCCGGGGAAAAGGACCGCGGAGACGCTGCTCTCCGTTTAACAACCCCGTAAAATGAAACTCTCTTAAGCCGTTGCACGCTCTGGCAGCAGACCTCGACCTTCCCGTCCCCACCCCTCCCGGCAAATTCAAGTTCCCCGTCCCGCCTCACCCTTCCGTCGATGCCATGGTGGTGCCGTGCGAGCCCCCCTCGCTTCTCTTTCTCCAGAAATCTGGGGGCTTCCACAAAGCGCGGACGCTTTCAGCGGGGAAGATTCAGGACGCTCCCTTCGGTCTTATCTTTGGGCGTCGGGGACCCCTCGGTGGTTCCTGCCTTGTATAATCCTCCCGGCTCTGAAAAGCCAGCATCCAAGAAGCTGGACTCTGAAGAGCAAACCCCCGCTGCTGCTTCTACCGCCGCCGCCACCTCCACCTCTTCTTCTTCTTCCTCCTCCTCCTCTTCCTTGGCTTGGAGTGAAATTTCTGAACGTCTTCTGGAAGCTTGAATGCCTTGGTGGAGAAGGGGAGTGCGAACGAGAGGGGAGGGGGAGTGAGAAAGAGAGAATGGAGGAGGGGGAGGGAAATCCAAAAGCCCACAACCCCCGTGAGGAAAGGCTACGATCAATGGGGAAACGACAAGGCTTAAGCAGTGCCCGTGCCAGGGCTTTGATTCTTCGCTTTCTACGCTCACCCGGAGAGCTAGCTGGGATTATTTGTTTGTGTGTTTGTGTGTGTGTGTGAGAGAGAGAGACTGGAGGAAGGGGGGTTGTGTGTTATGTATGAACGCGTTGTGAGGCGGTGGGTGATCTCACATTGCCATGGTGTCGGCTGAGGCTGGATTGGAAGGTTTAACGGTGGATTTGCAGACTCTCCCTCTATTTTAGGCAAGAGCTGACATCACTAGCGGTTGCCTCGCCGGCAAATCCCCCAGCCTCTTATTTGTAAAGGAAAAGCCCTCCCAGACGAACGCGCGCCAGGATGCATAGGAATGAAGGCAACGCGAGAGCGGCGCCTGGTGCACTCTCGGCGGTCTTAACGTCCAAACCCCTGAAGAAACGGGGTGTTCCTCGTTAATTCGATATTATTATCACTACTACCTTCCCTCCCTCCCGGGCTGGCTGGGAAAGCGGAGCGAAAGCGATTAAGTGATAACGTGAGGAGAGAGGGAAAAAAACCGCTTGGAATCTCAATCTCCCGCGCCGGCAGATTTTCCCTTTGTGCTGGCTCCGTTCCGATCCCACTCGGCGGTGGGGGCTGCAAGAACACGCGCCTTCAAGAAGGAATACAACACCCATATACAACGCCGCATCTCCTTTGTAGCTGTATGCACCGGTCCTCCCCCTTCCATTCCCAGTGCATTTTGTTCAGACGCGAACCCTCCTGCCCCCTCCCCAATCCTTCGCTATATGGCCAGGAATCTGGGCATCGTTATAAGCCTAGCTAATTAATAGCAATAGCAATATAGCAATAGCAATAGCAGTAGATTTATATACCGCTTCATAGGCCTTTCAGGCCTCTCTAAGCGGTTTACAGAGAGTCAGCATATTGCCCCCAACAATCTGGGTCCTCATTTTACCCACCTCGGAAGGATGGAAGGCTGAGTCAACCCTGAGCCGGTGAGATTTGAACCGCTGACCTGCTGATCTAGCAGTAGCCTGCAGTGCTGCATTTAACCACTGCGCCACCTTGGCTCTTAATACTAGTAGTCAATATTATTCACTTCGTTATCGGGCTTGAAATCCTGGCATTAGCCTACCACGCGAATAGTAAGCGTCGCTTTGGCCAACGGGGAAAGAGTTAAAACATCTTCCATCCCCACCCCGAGCTGTCATTTATTTCTTCTTTAAAACATGCCCGGGTTTGCGATTGGAGCGCGCCATCCGAGGGGCCGATGAGCGATAATGAATTAATACCAGGCGAGGGCAAAGCGGCATGCGCGTGCCCGCGCTCTGTCGCGCGCTCTCAATAAGCTGCTCCGGCGCTGGCTTCGTTTAGCTGTAGGGCTGTAATCTCACACACGCCCTTAGAAGAGAGAAGGCTCCCTTAGTGCAAAGGCATTGCGGCTGAGAAGGGAGCATAAAGTTTAATTTCTGGGGACACCAGGTGGGGGGAAAGCAGCCTTTTATGACGGAAGGGTGCAATTTAGGATCTCATGCTTGGTGCAGCAGGTTAGAAACTGGATGGGATTAGAATGCATGTTTGGGGTTGGATGTTAAAAGGGTGAAAATTGATGGTTTTGAAAGGCATCAAATCAATCAATCAATCACTCTTATCCATTCTCCAATGCAAAAGGGAGTGATTTGGCCCAATTACTCTTCATATGGGCCCTGGGAGCTATAGTACTTTTTCATATATAGGCTTCAAGAATTGATATCATTCAGTGTTGGGGGTAATTCAGGACATTTTGGAAAATTAAGAATAAAGTTTGTAAAACTATTCTCCCAACTTCTCTTTATTGCTTGCATAATGTGTGTGTGTGGGGGGGGGGGTAGTATGTTGCAGGTAATCTTAAGAATTTTATTTTATGCTGCTGAATTTGAACAATTCTTCAATGGTTCTGTGGGGGAGTATCTTACAAGTAGCATCTTCGGCCAGTGACTATAGCAAAAATTCATCTAAACGAACCCACTGTGCAATTCCACTTCAGAAAGTGGAATTTACACTTTAAAATTCCACTTTAGTTTACACTTTTTCTGAAAGTATAAACTAAATCACCTAAGCAGAATTAATTTGTCAAGTGGGGAAATGGAACGTTATCCTTTTGCAATACAGAATTCCAAGATATATTGACTATATCAGCAAAATCTTTTATTGAATCAGTCTCAGTGGAAATAAATGTAATCTTTAGAGTAGCACAGCATTCTTGATTAGATTGGGTGAACAAACCAAGCAACTTTGGAGTTGGGATGAGAGACCACTTCCAAATAAATTCATAGTTCTGCATCCACTTCAATTTTCTGTGAATTTGATTGTTCCCAGAAAACTGCAGATAGATACATTGAATGCTTTTGGATAATTGATGCAAGATTATCCAATCTGATATTAACTGATGATGGTGCTAACATCTGATAATACCTGGTTGGGTGATAAAATATGTGCAAGTAAACAGCTAAGTTCAGAGAGCAACAAGGATTCCACAGTTCAACCTTGAGCTTATGTACAGTATATTCAATTGGAACTTTGCATAATTACTTGGGTTTTTTGCATCTATAAGAAGTCAGCGTCCTTAAGGCTCTGCTGATCTCTGCTTGGAGATATCATAGATCAGTGCTTCTCAAAGCAGGTGAGGGAAAAAGCTAGAGATTTATCTTTCCCTAGAAATTAAAAACATTGATTTGGTTTCCTTTTCTCTTTAAATGATTTCTTCTTAATTGGTATTCTGGGAAGTAGTAGATTAACCTCCTTAGAACAAAATAGAAAAGAGAATAATAGGTATCCTTTTAAAATGGAACATTGGTTGTTAGATCCCCAATTATTTTGCTGATGATTCTCATCAATTTGAAATGAATCAGGAGTCTGGTAACACCATTTCCAATTAACCATTTTTATTAAAAGGGCAGCATATGCTCTTGCCAGCTGGAGCTCAGTTCTTTAGATGTAGAGTGGTTAGGACGCATAAATCCACTCTGTTTGTTAAGGCCTTCTGATCTTTTGATGTGTGTGTGCGCGTTTGACAATCTATTGCACTATAATAATGGTGCAGTTTCATTGTTCTAAAACAGCCACCTTGAACTGTTAATTGAATTTCCTGGAAAGTTGAAATTAATGCTACTTTGTCCTTATTTGAGATCCTGATACCAAACTCATATCCATTCATTCTTTTTCACAAAGTCTACATGTTTCTTCAAAGTACAATTGAAAGGAGTATTGCTGACAGATGAAGGTGTATGAGACATTGGAAGAAGAGCATGTGTGGACACTTCTTTTTTTAATGAAGTTACTGGGACTGGTGATGGTGCTGTTGATATAAATAAGGGGGTAAAGTAAGCCTCTGGATTTCCCCAGTTTAACATTGTGATTTGTTCTTGCAAGAAACTGTTTGAAGCTGGGTAATTATCTATGCAAGTGTGGGGGTGCCACCCTGGACCAGATGAATATGCCATTGTCCAGTATGGTTTGTAATATATTAATAAAGCATCTGAATGGCAAGAATTGTAGGAGACAACCAGTGGTCTGGTTTTTGTGGTTAGGCTTTTAATAGGTCCTCCCTGATCATTGATTACCTCCCACATATGCACTGCCAGTAGCATATGCAACAAGCTTATTTCAGCAGGGTCTTTCTATAATTAAGTGTAATTGAATAGTTTAAGATTAGGTTTGTAGAATAAAACATGTAACAACCCTTTTCTCTTATTATTATTGTAGCATAACCTTTCTGAGACAGGCATTTTAGTCTACCTAACACAAGGAACAGACTAATAGTCTGTAATGTTGAATGTGAAAATGTTTATATTTCCGCGGCCAAATGTCAATGCCCTATAGAATTTTTGTTTTTATCTACTGAACAGTAGAGAAAGAATCAATTGTGCAAACCAAAGAGATACGTATATATTTGAATAGTTGTCACAACACACAACATACAGCATGAGTGAGACAACCCAAAGGAAACAAAAAAGCAAACATAATTAGTATAGAATAAATGATAAAAGTTATCAGTTCTGCCTAAAGTCTAAAATAGCCCAATGTTGGAACTCATACCATGGGAATAAGAACAGTTTGACAGAGCATGATTAAACACAGAACCAGCAATTAGGAAGAAAGGTATGTTAGCTACAATGGTTGAAGTAGGCTTTGCTATAACAGCAAAGTAAGGGAATTTTTACAGGAAAGTTATTTTTTGGAAACTTGAAGACTGAATTATGATGGTTGAGAGTGTGAATAATTTAGGAAGAATAAGCTAATATAACAGCAAAACATATAACTTTGCTACCAGATGGCCAAACTTTGCAGTTAATAAAATATGGTAAAAACAGGGAAATGCCTAACTTTGCAACAGATTGTTGGGCTTTATTGTTATGTAAAGGAATTTTTAGAGGAAAGTTATTTTTTGGAAACTTGAAGACTGAATTATGAAGGTTGAGAGAGAGTGAATAATTTAGGAAGAATAAGCTAATACCAAATAGTCAATGAAGTATGCACAATTTAAGTGCACAAGGTTGAAAAAAATGTGGCCTCTGATTTCTGAAGTCCAAGAAACTAATTTACCTTGAAAATTAAGAATGGGAAGATCAACCCACAGTTACATTTTATTACAGAGAATTCTTTGTTTTCAGGATATTAGTGAGCTTTGCTTGACAAAATAATGTATTTTAATAAGTTTGTTTTTTTTATAAATTGAACTGTAACTCATTTCCGATCTGCTTTTGTCATTATTTTCAAGGACAGTTAAGCCATAAAGAACTTATCAGACTGGTGAATGCATTTGTAGGTCTTATTCTATAATATTGTCTTATACCTAATAATATTTAATCCTTAGATGTTAAGATTCCAGCATTTTATAACATTTTCATAAAATAATTTCAGGCAGCATTTTCATCACATCATTGTATGTCCGGTAGAGGTTAACAAAACTTTTTGTACTGTAATTGTTACAACAAAGCACACTTTAATTCCTCCTTTTGGCGAAATATTTATTATTTGGATTATAGCAAATGCTTTCAAAGTGCTTCTGCAAAATTCTGGAGAAGTCAAAGAAACATAGAAAATCAGAAGACATAGCTTGCATTCTACATGTACTGTATATTGAATGCATTTTCCTAAACATAAAATGTATCCATATTCAGACATTCTATGATGGAAATATAAATATGTCTTGACAGTTAAATCAGTGAGAGAAAAAAGATCCCTGGACAAAGGAAATATGAAAAGTGCTAAATTATACCATGTATAAATGTATTAGTATTCTATATTTTCTAATTCCAACAAGTTTTTTTTAATGAACATAATGGACAGGAAATAGATTGAGATGGATCAACAATCGAATTTTGGTGTGCAGGTTTAAGAGAACCTTTGTTTATTTGAATGTGTACAGTATTTTAGGATGGAAAAATACAATATAAAATATACCTAAACAAACTAATGTAGCGCATAATAAATTCATCCAGCTTTGGAACAATCTCTTGCCATTCTCTTGTGGTTCTCAGACTTGTGCAAATACCTTCCAATCTTTTTATTCAGATAAGTGTTAAAACAGATGGCATACAGTTACTTTGGCCCATCATACTTTGTTCCCACCGGAAGAAAGGGGAAATCTGAAACATGATAATCCATTTGTCATATTCAGAGCTTCTGGTAAAATCATCTAGTCTCGCTGAATAGCAAGACTCTGGCAAATTTCTGAGGGCCCTGCTCTAGCTTCAGTGGATGAGAAACCTGAAGTATCAGAGAGAGGAATCAATACAGCTATCTTTTCAGAAAACAGTTCTGAGCTAAACATTTCATTTCATGTTCTTCTCAATCCAGTCTTTGAAAGGAATTGCTCGGGTGTAGCCAGAGTAAAGTTCTAGGCTGCATGTCTTGTCATAGCCCCAGCTCACTAAACCCATGAGATGCCAAATTAACTCAGATGATGATTTTCCTGGCAAAGGTATTGCAGCAATCCCGCCAGTCTCGGAAGGACAGATGTTAGAAGCTGCTGTGTGATGCTGCATGGCACAAAACATACTGTCAGTGACACTGATTTGGATTCCATGTTCCTCATATTGTTGCTCACAGAGAAGGGAGTCCACTATCTGAACAGACCCGCTACGAATTGTATCGTTCTTGTAGTTTGAGTCAGTAACATCAGTCAGGATCTTCCAACCAGTGATGACTATTTGCAAATCATCTGTAAGATGATCGATATCTCGTGTGGATGCCAGGCAGATGGGTTGGACATGGCTGCTGATTCTGGCTTTGTCCAAGAGCTTAATGATAGCTATGTCAGAATCAAGCAATATAGGGTCGTAATTTGGATGAACTATGATGGCTGAAATCTAGGAGAAATCCAGAACAGCAATATAAGAATCCACCTGTTACATATATTTTATCCTATTCATTTTAATATTGTATATGAAACCCCAAATCATCTCTAGCAGTCACAGTTATAACAGTGGCTCCAAACCATGGATATCTTGGAATATAGCTATGCTAGATGGAAATTGCAACAGTTGGGTTCCCAAGGCAATTGGAAATTCTCAGAAGGAGGAAGGTACCTTGAGTAATATCTAACCGTAGATTGCAAAGTTAAATCAATACAAAAGGACTACAAAGATGACAATACTAAGTGTAGAAAAAGGAAAATTATTTTCATGGAAATATGCAGCATCTATTGCTCAGGTAAAGGTGGTAAAGCATTTTTAAAGTCCCAGAATGAAATAACTGTAAGAAGTGGCTGAAGTAGTTATTTCCCTAATTTACTGAATTCTATATGCAAATTCTATATTATAGTCAGTCTCAATAAAAATAGTTTCAGCCATTTTATCGAGTTGATTTCCTAGTTTACTTATTGAGGTTGATGACAACAATAGAACCAAGGTGCGATGGAGCTTATTGGTCTGTTTCTTTAAAATGTAATTAATCCACTAGAGCAGTGATGGTTAACCTTTTCAGGACCGAGTGCCAAAACTGGTGTGTGTGTGCGCATGCCAGACCATTGGAACCTGGTACACATGTGTGTGGTGGCCAGCTGCTCTTCCGGGTTCTGTTGTGCGCATGTGCACCAGCCAGCTGGCCGGCATGCATGTGCGTGCCAGAGAGCAACTGGCCAGTGCGCATACCCATTGAGAGGGCTCTGCGTGCCACCTCTGCCATGTGCAGTGATGTGATGGCAACATCACGGCAGTAGAGCCTTCGAAGCATTTTTAAAAATCCAGTAATACAGGAAAAAAGTTAATGAAGAATCAACGGTAAAGGTAAAGAATATCATCTATCTATATATCTATCATATATATATAATATCTATCTATCATTTAGTTAGCAATTTTTTTTTAATCCTACTACTGGTGTGTATGTATATATGTATATCCAGATAGCTATTATCTAGGTATCATCTTTCCTTATTACTACAAACAATTGGCTACAGATACTCTAGTAGTGGGATTCAAATAATTTAACAACCGGTTCTTTCCTAATGATTTCTTCCAACAATCAGTTCACCAAACTGCTCAGAAATTTAACAACTGGTTCTCCTCCCCCCCAAAAAGATGGTGAAAATCTGGGTGGATCTTATACACTGAATACAACATTTTTGCCCTCTTGCCCCCTTTGCAAAAATGGACGTGCAGAGGATTTGGGAGGCTTGCAAAGTGCTCCTGGGGATTAGGAAGGGCAAAAACGAGCAAAAAAAAGGGACAATTTTTGCTCCTTTTTGCCCCCCCCCTCCCCAGAGCACTCTACAAGCCTCCCAAAGCCTCTGCATGCCCCCCTTTTTTTGCAAAAAACCAGCCCATTTTTGCAAAAAAACGTTTTTTGCTCAGGTTTGCCCCGCCCCAGCCCCAGGAACCCTCTAGAAATCTCCTCAAGCTCAGCATGCCCTCCCCCTTTTTGCAAAAAAACAAGGCGCACAGAGGGTTTGGGAGGCCTGCCGAGTGCAAAAACGTTTTTTTAAAATTTACCACTTCAAAATCTTGGTGCATTTTATATTCCGGTGCATTTTATAATCCGAAAAATACCTTATCACCTGACTTGAAAGGGAACATATGTACTGTGTTTAATTTCAGGGAAATAGACATATCAATGGAGCTTAGTTTTTGTTTTATTCACTATGATGTCCTAAAGGCCCTAGCACTCATTTACTCATCCCAAACACTTAACTCACCCGTAGATTCTGTATGATCTTCTCATCTCTATCTTCATCTCTGTAGAACTTGCCAAGAACAACTCTGATGTCTGCTGTTTTGAGAACAGTGACCTTCCCCAGATTGGTGACACAGTGTGCAGCCACAACAACTGTGCGTTCATTCAACAAAGCTCCGCTACAAATCAGTATCCAAGTCCCTTTTCTGTGATTGGGAAACTTCACCCCATTAGGTCTCCGATAGATGGCTGCTTGCCATGGCCATCTGGTTGTGGATGATTTGTGAAGTATAGTGTTTTCTGTCTTTCCGCAGACTGCCAAAAGGAAAGGAAGAAAGAAACATGATATTTTAAATTAATAAAACAAAGTATGTAAAATCAATTGAATTAAATAATTAATTAAACTACCTGAGCCCAAGGCAAATTTTATCTTGCAATAAAAGTACATTATGTAAAATAAATCTGTTGGCTTTCTAAATACTCTCTACTTCTACCCATCCACCCTCCTTTCCAGATTTCTTTCTTTCTTTGGCAAACTGTATTATATTCTTAGAGCAGGGGTGTCAAACTCGATTTCATTGAGGGCTGCATCAGGATTGTATTTAACCTTGGGACGCCAGGGGTGCCAGGGTGGGTGTGGCCAGGGTAGGCATGGCTATCTTGACATCACTTGTGTCGGGGGCGCCTGTGGTGGCGCCAGGGAAAACAGGCTCCTGAGCTCTGTTTTCAGCTGCTACAGCTTCCTGCAATCCTCTGCCAGTAAAAACAGAATCACCGCAGAGGCACTGCGGGCTGGTCCTTTGCTGTTTCCAAGATGGCCCTGCGGGCCAGTTCTAACCACCCTGCAGGCCGCATCTGGCCCCTTGAGTTTGACACCCCTGTTTAAGACTAATGAAATATTTAGGACTTCCCAAAGCAGATTTTACATAGTAAGCCTTGTTCTAAAAGATGACAAACCTTCTTGATTGTTTAGACAGAAAAGTGGAATAGAAGCCTAACAATAAACAAAACAAAATAGCCTTAGCTTTGCTGAATATCACTGGAAGTTGTCACACCAACCAACAGAAAATACTATTCTGTATACTCTGTGTGTTGTCAAGCCTCTTAACACTAAGTAATAGAATCTTTTCCATTCTCATAGACAGTTTATTTGCACAATGTTGTATAGACCAGATGTGGGTTGCTGCCTGTTCAGCCTGAATCAGGTGAACCAATAGTAGTGAGGCAGTGGGAGGCTCCACCCACCAACCTGGACGCTTCTGCGCATGGGCAGAAGTGTTATGAGCGCACACAGGACCACACCTGAACCAGTAGTAACAAAATTGGCAACCCACCAAGTACAGACCAATATAAATGAATACCTATACAATAAACACATACTGTATATCCAAAGGCAAGAGAGTAATAAAGTTGTTGAGAAATAGGCATAATTTGCCTTTAACATTAATCTAGACAATATTTTAAAATCCCTTGATTTCCGTGCAAAAGGCAAGCAGAAAGGTAAACTTCTCTATTTTAAAATCAGTAAAGATTTAAAATGTTTAATCTTTTGAATTGGGCTCAATTTTATATTTGCACATTAACCTTTATTTTGATCAATGGGTATTTTCTAGTATTTCCTTTGGTTTGTCACAAGTGGCACTCACTGCTAATGAAACATTCCCACATTCATTAAAAAGAGCCCTCAAATCTTTCCAAGTGCTGGAAATTTGCAAAAATAAGCAGACAATCCCCATTTATCAACCGCCTCCCTTTCAAGGTGGATTTCTTCTGAGGACAAAAAACTGACATTTTGTGGACATGGCTGAGCTCTTCTCTTCATCTGTTCCTAAGACAATGGAGATGAACTAAAACAGATTCTCTCTTTCTAACACATTTTGAAACTATACATTTCAAGAAACTTAGCAGGAAGTGACGTTCCTATATATTTCACCTCAGGATAAGGTCTGCTTTGGCCTAATTTCCAACCAATCTTCTCCAATGCCAACGACCTTTCTTTTTTTCACAGGAACAAGCTTCCTTTTTTTATTTGCTTCTAAAATAGGTTGGATTGGCAGAAAAGGCTTGTTAACTGAGGGGAAAGCAAATCCCACTGAGAGCGCTGAATGGGTCTTGCTCTGTCTCACAATTGGTTGAAGCATTTTCAATGTCTATTCCTCTCAAATGTGAGCTTGGTTGCTATTAATACATCCTTTCAGATAAAGATCTTTGAGAGGTTATTTTCCTCTAGCTGAAGATCTTTGAAGGATATCCTTATGTTCTGAGTTGCATAAGTGACAAACACTGAATAGAATTAATAGGAGCAACTCCCCGCTTCCCTCACACTTGTAAAGAAGCAGCTTGTATTCGCTTGTGTGCATATTTGAATAATAGTTCTATTTGCTGGCCTACAAGTGGCATTCATGTTCTTCATTTAAGAACGTCTAACCACCGGTTGGTCGCAAACAGAAATCCTCAATAACTATTGTTTAGCAACACCTCATCACAGACAACTGTACATGAATTCCCTAAGCCTGAAAAATCTGTTCCTCAAGGAATTTTAATTTATACAGCAATATTATTACTTATGGCATGGCAGTGTTGTCCAATGTTGTATGCCTGATAGCCACATTCTTACTTGGAATGCATGAAGGGGCCCTCCCACTCCATTTTCCTGTTTTCAGGCAGGTTCTTCGGCTGCTTCCCAAACGATGGTAAAAATGAGAAATACAGTCATACTGCAGCTGCGTGTGAAGATGGTGGAAGCCTGGAGGCAATTCTCCAAATGGGAGTGAAGGCTTCTTAGTTGGATATGCCTCCAACTTCTGTTTGTTAAATGTAGATGAATAGAGTTGATGCAAGGGAGTCTCCCTGTTTTGTTGGCAGAGAACATGGAATTATAATCAAGAAGCCAAAACCATTTATTTATTTATTTATTTATTTATTTATTTATTTATTTATTTATTTATTTATTCATGCATACATACATACATACATACATACATATCTTTAGCTTTTAAAGATTTGAAGTACAGTTTGGAATAAAGCATTATTATGAATATGCTAATACCGTATTTATCGGCGTATAACACGCAGTTTTAAAACTAAAATTGCAAGCTTAAACCCTGCCTGCGTGTTATACGCCGATACTGCGTGTTATACGCCGGGTCCCTGCCACTGTTCCCTCTAAGGTGCGCGGCCACGCGGCCGCGCACATGGCAAGAAACCCCCGGTTTCAGCGGCAGCTCTCAGCCTGGCGGCAGCGTCACACAAACTGTGGAAGGAGCGGGAGGAGGGGGGAACCAAAGAGAGCTTTTACCGAGTCTGCACCCCACAGCCAGGACCGTCCTTGCGCCCCTCAAGCCGCGTTTCTTCCCGCAAAGCCCTTCGGGCAACCCGAGAGTTCCGCTTGACGCCAGAAGGGCTTTGCAGGAAGAAACGCCGCGTTTCTTCCCGCAAAGCCCTTCGGGCAACCCGAGAGTTCCGCTTGACGCCAGAAGGGCTTTGCAGGAAGAAACGCCGCGTTTCTTCCCGCAAAGCCCTTCGGGCAACCCGAGAGTTCCGCTTGACGCCAGAAGGGCTTTGCAGGAAGAAATGCGGCGTTTCTTCCTGCAAAGCCCTTCTGGCGTCAAGCGGAACTCTCGGGTTGCCCGAAGGGCTTTGCGGGAAGAAACGCGGCTTGAGGGGCGCAAGGACGGTCCTGGCTGTGGGGCGCAGACGCAGACCCGGTAAAAGCCTCTCTTTGGTTCCCCCCTCCTCCTCCTCCTCCTCCTCCCCCTCCTCCCCCTTTCTGGAGCCCCTTCCTCAAAGATTTGGTACCAAAGCAATGGCGGTGAGGAAGTTGTGTCTTTTGGATTTTGCACTGTTGTCTTTTCAATGGTTCTCAGACTGGTTGAACCTTTAGCAGCTGGGGTGATATTCTTTACTGTTAAGGTTACAATTGGATGTGTTGGACAAATCTTAAAAGATGAAACTTTTATTAAAACGTTTGACTTAACTAAAAACGTCTTCCTTTTTCTTCTTCTTCTTAAATATGATTTATTTATTTATTTTTACTTCAGAAGTTTGATGACCGTTGTACAAACTAATCCAACCTAAATGTAGAGGAGGAGAAGAAGGGGGGGGGATTTAAAAAGAGCAGAGGAAAAAGAAAAGAAAGCATGAAGAAAACATAAAGAAAGGGATGGGAGGGAGGGAAGGAAGGAAGGCACTTTATGTTGAAACAGAAAATATTATATAAGGAAGAAAATGGAAATAACTTAGGAAGGAAGGAAGGAAGGAAGGAAGGAAGGAAGGAAGGAAGGAAGGAAGGAAGGAAGGAAGGAAGGAAGGAAGGAATTGCACTTAATATTGAAGGAAAAGAGAATGAAGGAAAAAGTATTGGAAGGATTGAAAGAAGGAAGGAGGAACAAAGAATTACACTTAATATTGAAATGGAAAAGAAAATATAATGAATGAAAGAAGTAGTATAGGAAGGGAAGGAAGGAAGGAAGGAAGAAAGAAAGAAACAAAGACTGTTGAAACAGAAAAGATAATATAAGGAAGAAAATGGAGGTGTTTTTTCATTTCATATTTGCCTTTTAAGAGGAGTTAATGTTATAATTCATGTTCTAATGTTATAAATTTTAATCCAACATTAAGTTCCAAGCTTCCAAGTCATTTATTTTTAATGAAAAAAATTTTTACTCAAATTTTTGTGTTAAAATGGGGGGTGCGTGTTATACACCGGTGCGTGTTATACGCCGATAAATACGGTATTTATAATTACAATCCAGTGAAACTTTGCAGCCCATGGAGCCATTCAAGACATTCTAGACTCTTAGTAAAATTCAGAATTCTCTTTTCCAAATATGATTAAGAGGCAAGGCTTAACAATAGAATGTTTAAGCAGGCAATCCAAATTCAGTGTGTTGTCTTTCCAGTTAGCATTGTTGAGAAGATGTGTCTGATGTCTTGGAATTTCATTAGTAAAAGTATACTTAATGTACTTATATAATATTTCTATGTACTTAGATCTATATACCAATAATATGATTTGCTATACTTTCCAGGCTGACATTAGAGATATTAGATTGTTTTCCAAAGTGTGACCTCCTTTTGCAAAAAATTCATTAAAAAAGCAGTGAAGCACTTACCAAGCAATTGTTAATATCAGCAAAGTAAACTAAGGAGAGAATGAATCTACCATCTATTCCACTATGGGACACACACACACACACACACACACACACACACACACACACACACACAGGGAGAGGGGATGGGGGGATAGGGGGAGGGGAGGGGGGGGGGAGAGATCTGAAATTTTTCCACAACACAAATTGAATCAATTCTTGTATGGGGGTTGAAGGAAGATTTTTCTACACATGTAACTCTCCTCTGCCCATATTTTTAATATGTGACAATCTAACCTAATTGAATCTAAAAAAATTACAGTGCTAAGAATTTTAGAATGAGAGATAATGTAATGTGTAACTCTTGCGTTATGATTATATAATACCATACTATAGTATATCTACTTTTCATGTAATAACTGTTCAAATATGTGTTAATTTAGGGAAGTGCTAGTTTTGTTGACCAGTACAAGGGTCCCAGTGGTGGGATATGACCAGTACGCCCCAGTACCCAGCATACCGGTGCCTGCTGGGAGCACCAGGTACCATTCTGGTACAGTATTGAGCCGAGGTGGCGCAGTGGTTAGAGTGCAGTACTGCAGGCCACTTCAGCTGACTGCTATCTGCAGTTCAGCGGTTCAAATCTCACCGGCTCAAGGTTGACTCAGCCTGCCATCCTTCCGAGGTGGGTGAAATGAGGACCCAGACTGTGGGGGCGATATGCTGACTCTGTAAACCGCTTAGAGGGCTGAAAGCCCTATGAAGCGGTATATAAGTCTAACTGCTATTGCTAACTGCTATTGCTAGTGTTCCAGAGGGCCCACCCTCCTTACCTGTATTTGATCAATCAGGGCTTATGTGCATGGAGCGTACGGCACCTGGGCGATGCTCCACCGAGCAGCTGAAGCGTCACGGAGCATCGCGGGCAGTAAGTACGCATACATGCGCTGTGTGGATGCTATGTGGGTGCATGTGGTGGACGCCCGGCCCTGTTGCACTGTACCGGTTGCACCGGGATCCGGAACCCACCACTGAAAGGTTCCCAACATTCCCCCCCCTTCCCGGTCTTTGGACGGCACCTGTCTGTGGCATGCCAGCAAATAAGCGAATCCCCATCCATGGGATGCAGGCAGCACACAAAGCCATGTCCTCCCCAGTCCACAGAAAAACCTCTCTCCATGAAACTGGTCCCTCTGCCCAAAAGGCTGGGGACTGCTGGTCTAGTATGTTCATGCTGCTTTTGACTAGAGATTTATTTATATTTTGATTCTAATATCAAAAGTAAAATGTCCCTCAAATCAACATTGGCTCATATGCCCATTTTGTGGATTTACAGATTCTTCTCAGCAACAATGTGCAAGCAGCAATAATAGACATCTTAGTTTAGCCTGCAACCTGATCCTTCATCCAAGTACTCATGAAGACCTGATATAGAAGGAGTAGCAACACATGGAGGGAGAGTTAAAAGAGGGATCAGCCTACAGTTCCTACATAGCCACAAGTGAACTAAGTCTGACCTCTCTTGAATTACATTGACCCATATCTAGCCCCAAACAGGTGTTAATCATTTGCTGAGAAGATTCTTGCATATGGATGGATCCGGGGGGGCGGAGTCTGTTGCCGAGGAGGGCTCAACCGAGCTCCTCTCAGAGATCTGGTCTGTATATCTAAATAAGATCATAGATATCACCCCTTTTTGGCTAAGAAAGGGGCAGGGAGTAGCTCTGTGTGCTAGGGTCTATTCGTAATTCACAGCCTTTCTCTTTTTTTTTGGCTGTGGACAGAGATTAGATCCAGCGTGAGCGGAGCTTTTATCTCCAGCCAGTTCTTCTCAGCTGTTTTTTTTTGCAGCCCCAGACAGGCGAGCCCCCCCCCAGGACAAAGCAAAGTTGTTTGAAGCTAGGGTCCCACCCCTGTGAGATTTATGCTTTTATTACTATCTTAAACACCAGCACCATTTGTCTTAGAGGCTTCTTTGTTTAAACGGACTTCAAAATGGCGATTTCTCCCCGTTGGTGACTGATAGGGGATGTACTTAGCCGGTTTTACCTTCCTGCAGACCGCTCCTTAACAAAATAAATTTTTTTTGGGGGGGGGGGAAACAGAGGGGAGCGAAAGCGCTGTTTATTTGTTTATTTATAATGGCACCCAGGTCAAAATCGAAGCGTCTCTCTACAAATGTGCCTAAAGAATCTAAAGAATCTATACTGGAATCGCAGCCCTTGTCTCCTACGCCCTCTACTGGAGAATTTTTAACACAGGAATTTTTCTTTCAAATGCTTAATGATTTTAAACAAGAAATTAAGGAATTTGTATTGGAGCTATATGATGATTTAAAGTCTAAAATTGACCAAATGAAGGCGAATACGTTTGCAGCCGTGTCTGCCCTGTCAGATTATACTGCTGAAATAGAGAATAAATTGGAAAGCTTGGAGGAGGCTAATTTTAATTTGACTACTAATATTCAAATATTACAACAAAAAATTAGAGACACTCAAGAACAACTCATTATGATAAACTTTAATAAGAAGGCATTCGCAATAAGAGTCAGAGGATTCCGCGAAAAGGAGCGAGAGAATCTGAAACAGACTTTTGTTGAAGCCTTCAGCCATGCGGTGGGAAGCCCGGGACTTAACTTTGATTGGCAGATTCGGAAAATCTATCGCCAGAACTCGTTGGTAGCGGAACAGCGACAGCTCCCGAGGGACATAATTATATATTTTTCCACAAAAGAATCCAGAAACGCGATTATGCAAAAGTTTCATAATAATAGTTTGCGAGTTGATGACCAGGACTTGATTGTCTTCAAAGAAATACCTTTCCAGATGTTGAGAGCAAGAAGAGACTATGCTTTTTTAACTAAAGAGCTTAGAAATCAACAGATTCAATATAGATGGGAGGCCCCAGCCGGCATTACGGTCACATTTGAGAATCAAAGACTTCGTCTTAACTCTGTTTCGGAGGCTCGAGATTTCTATTACAAGACTTTGAAGGCGGGACTTCCTGATTCACTTGGAAAAGAGGAGAGACAAGCCAAAGGAGAAGGCAAGCAACAGACCACATGGCTGCAAGATGGAGGGGGTAGCCTTTCCTCCCTCGGAGAAGCAGAAAAGCGGAGATCGAGGATTTAGACATTTTAAAATATTTGCCAAAGTTGTGGACTGAATGGGGGTTTGCGACCTCTCTCCGGTAGAAAAAGCGGAACTTATTGGTGGGGTGATACTGATTGTATATATGTAAAATGAATGCGGAATGATTTATGTTGTTTAAATTCTGTTAGAAAGGATTACTTTAAAACAGAAGGTAAACTGATTCTTGTTGAAAGTATTATTTGAATATGTGGAATGATCCATGCTATTTAATTTTTATTAGAAGGGAAAGCTTGGTGAAATTATTTTGAGTTAGATTTTAAATTAATGTCTGCATAAATTTGATAGTGATAAGTATCAGAGAAGCAAGGGATGAGGGTAAAATGCATGCGGAATGATTTACGTATATTGGTGGGGTGATATTGAATGTATATATGTATATATGTAAAAGGCTGCAAAATGATTTATGCTGTTTAAATTCTGTTAGAAGGGAAAGCTGGACGAGATTATTTTTTAAAACAGAAGGTTAACTGATTCTTGTTGAAAGTATTATTTGAATATGTGGAATGATCCATGCTATTTAATTCTTATTAGAAGGGAAAGTTTGGTGAAATTATTTTGAGCTAGATCTTAAACTAATGTCTGCATAAATTTGATAGTGGTAAATATCAGACAAGCAAGGGATGAGGGTAAAATGCATGCGGAATGATTTACGTTGTTTAAATCCTATTAGAAGGGAAAGCTGGTCGGGATCATCTTAAGATAGAATGTAAACTGATTTTTGTGTAAAGTAATACTTGATCCACGCTGCTTAAATTTTACTAAGAAGGGAAAGTTTGGTTAGATTATTTTGAATTATTGTTTGAAAATAAGGTTAAGAAAGATTATTTACGCTGTTTAAATCCTATTAGAAGGGAAAGTTTGATTATTCTTCTGTAAAGTAATAAGAGGAACGGGAGAGTCTACAGGAGGTCGGGGTAAATAACAAAGAAGTAAGAGACGAGAATAAAATATAGATAGAATGACTTACACTATTTAAGCATAGATAAAGATGGGGGGCTGAGCTTAACACAAAGAGTTCTTTTTCTTTTTTTCCTTTTTCTTTTTTCTTTTCTTTCTTTTTTCTTGTTTTTCTTTCCTTTAATATATTACTTTTATTTTCAATCCATACGAACACAAGATACTTTAGATAGAAGGCAGTGCCAGGTGTGGGCCCTGGGAAGTCGGGAGGATTAGGGATGGGGATTTATGGGGGGTGGGTGGGTGTTAACATAGTCTCAATAAGAACAAGAATGCACTTATATACGGTTGTTTTTTTTTTGTTTTTTTTTCTCTTTTCTTTCTTTATATTTTTTTTCCTTGGTTTATTTTACTTTTTATCAGATTAAACAACACTTGAATAAAGGCATACACCAAGGAGGGAGGTAGAGGGAAAGAAGAGGGAGGAGTAAGGAAGGAGTAAGGGGAATGTAAGGAGGGTGTGTTGGGAGTAAGGGGAGAAGGAAGGTTTGAGGGGAAAGGGAAGTAGGAGGGGAGTGTTAGAGGGAGAAAGGAAAGTTGGAGGGGGTAGATGGGGTGTATGGAGGATGGAAGTGTCAGGTGGGGTTGTGAATTATGAGTTGTGTTTTCTTTTTTATTTTGTTTTATTATTATTATTTTTTCTTATAGCAAATACCCTGTATATAAGTGATTGTAAAATGGAATGTGAAAATGAATAAAATATATTTTAAGAAAAAAAAAAGATTCTTGCATATAGGCATGATTAGCAATAAATCAGTTTAATTACCTGGGCCTGATTTATTTATTTTTTGTGCCTGACACCTGCCTAGGTTACTAGATCAGCAAACATGCTAAATGCTATACTAAACAATTGCTGAGTTTTGGAAGATTTATATTTTGGATAATTCCTAGCAGAGATCTTGTGATCGCATAGACGTCAGCTCCTATCCATGATGCCAAAATTGTGAAATGTGCATAGCGATATCATGATACAAGTTCTGCCATTTGTTGTTTTGTTGCAATTTTCCATTCTAGTATATAAAGTGTCAAATTTCCATATCAATTTCATAACATTTGCCACTTGCAGATGCTTATGTATGATGAATTCATGAATATCTTCTATATAATCACTCCAGCAGCAACAGTTATACAGTACCTATTTTGACAATTCTTATCGCACCTTTCTTTAGATTCCTTAGGAAATCTTTCTTATCTTTTCATCAGTTAGGATTTGGTCGTCTGGGTCTGCAGTCTATTATAAAGTACTGTGACAGACTGTCAGAAATTGTATCACAGATTATATCAGTTAATATATTTGCTTGTGGATGTTTACTTATATAGTAACTGGTAGGTGACCATGCTGGCTTATAAATTTCCACCTAATAGATTTTTTTAAATCAAACTAGCAATTGTTATTTCCAGAATAACTGCTACATTGTGCATTTTTCCCAGATAATGTTTGCACAACCAGGCACAGAGACACAAGAATAAGCAATAATATTTTTCATTAATATAATATATTGCAATCTTACCTTGACTGTACTTGCATAGGGAGTACTTTCTGTCTCACCAAATCAGAAATCTTGGGTTCTCTGCAAGCTAGAAAAAAAATACTACACAATGTTGCATAATCCTTGTTCATGTTTCAAGCTCAAATTTATGGTTCTCTATCACTTCTGGCCCTATTATAAATGAATTAAGATAAAGGACAAACAATTCATTAAACAATAGATACTGCACATTATTTAAAGAATAATTTTTAGTTCTGTTTTTTTAAACCAGGCGAACAAGTCTAAGCTTTAGATGGTTGCATCTCACAAACCACTGACATGATGCAATCCACTGCTTCTCTACTTAAGAGGTTCCACATATGTCAATAGGAACAGCATAATTATACCCTTCTTCTGTATATTTATAGCCTGGCAATAATCACTCATGGATGGTCCATGGATTATAGATGTCCACCATTAGCAGGAAGAATATTAGAGAGATCCAATTATATTTTGGACGAGACATGAGGTCATTAATAGCTCCACAAACTTCATTCCTTTGAAATCAGATATTTACTTTCACTTTTCATGCTTAATAAATGAGTGAAGAAATAGGTAACTGATAAACCATTTTGAAATTAAGAATTAAACACACTATTAATTCATTTTAAAGGCAAAACAAGCCACTATATGGTTGTGAAATATTGGACATTTTATTTATTAGATTTCAGTCTTGTATCTCCTTGAGGAGCTCAACTGATTTAAAATTAATATCAGGAAAAAATACTTGCTCAAAAACAGGAAAGTAATTAATATTTATAAAGAGGCAAAAGGGGAGGTGCAGTGACAAAACAGGTAGAGTAACATGGCTCACACTTTGTTTTCTTGTACTGTGTGTCTTTGTCATTTGGATCCTGGCTGCTGTAGATCTCCCTGAGGATAGTAGTTCTAATATGGTTATGCAAAAGTATAGAAAAAGTAGTGCATATCAGTCCAAAAGTTAAAGCTGACTAATTATTGAGTCCATTTTATGTCATGCTTTTCCATAGCATTTTATTGTTTTCCTCCCTGTTTTCATAGAAATTGTCTGTATTCTTCTTCTACCTCTGGCCTGTTGTAACTTGCAAATCTATGAAAAGGTGAATTATCAATCTGATTCTGTAGATTGTTTCTGACCCAGTTTCTATAAAAAAAGCAATTTTTTTCTCTACTGTCCAGCTTCAGCTGAACAGTTCCTTAAATTAGCTATCCAGTAAGTCCGATGGAAAACAATACAATGAAGAGGCCAATGAGGTATTAGACTCCACTTCTATATAATAGGACAATTTCATGTTTAAAAAAATATGAATGGGCACATCAGAATTTTGAGCACATATTGTGGTGCTTCTTGCAAAATAACTACAAAGTTGCCTTATCTATCCCACAAATTGCTGGCAGGAGAGATAGAGTGCAAAACATGGATTCACCTGTTTCTCATCTGTTGTATTTTCTTTCAGATTTTTGGAAAAAGGTGCTAAAGCACCTTTTCATTTTATTAAAATGAAAAGTGATTGAGCCTTTTCTGCCTAACATTACACCTTTTATTACTATTAGCTCCCTTTTTTTCTTCTGCCTAGCTTCTCCTCCTTAGATAGTTTCCCAATCTGAACTGGTTCTAAACAAGTGTTCCTTAAAACTTTGTATCAGGCAATTGATTGCTACAGAATACCACACTTCCTTATCCATCTGTTTTATCAAAACTCTTTTTTCTGGGCATGGAGGCATATTTATCAGCAGAGCTGCTTGGTGCTTTCAAGGTATTTTGGGAAATAAAGAGGATACTGAAGGACAATACTTTGTATTGTACTATATCACTTTTTCAAAATAAAAAGACAAATGGTGCACAAAGCTTGACAGGAGCCCAGGATGTTTTCTATGGGCACAGTTATTGGAGAACCTAGAACCTGTAGTAGACAATCAGGTATTTTCCAGATAATTGGATTCTAATGTTAATAAGTTCCACTCAACTTAATTTATGATCAGAGATTACAAAGGGGATTGGAAAAAGTATCTGCCTCTATATCAAGTCTTAATACTCCTGGTATTCATACATTAGTTAATAAGCAGGTTATAAAATAAGTGGCAATCTATTTAGACTGCTTCACACATGTAGAATTTGGAGAATGTGTCACTGATGCTTTTAGAAAATGATTGTCGTGGTATCAGTGATACTTATGCAATCAGATTGTATTAGAAGGAATGTGGGTATAGCTGTTCACTGACATCCTATTCATGTTGTAAGATGTTCACAACCAACTCCAGTTAACCACTGGGGGTTTTTTTCCCTTGGCAAACTGAGTTATCAGTATATTTTTATGGTGCAAATTTTAGATCCTGATGTATTCTTGAATAGAGAAGAGATGCAAGAGATTAATTTATTCTGTAACAATGTAGCTTCCATTACATTGCTGTTAATTACAGGAATATGGAAGAAATTAGATGAAGTAGGGATTCTAGTGGGAATCAGCAAAGATTACATCAGTATAATAGGTGCCATAATATATTCATTTAAAAAAGCATTGCAAGTATTAAGTTGAAGTGATGTTATTAATTACCTTTTATACAGATTGGTTGTTTCCCTGACCACTCTCCATTCGGTTTGCAAGTCCTCTTTTCATTACCGCTCAAAGTATAGGTGTTATTGCAAAAGAATGTAATTACAGTTCCAATTTTTGTAAAATGGCCATTAATTAGAGCCGTATCATCCATCAATTTCCTGTACCCATTGAGTGGAGCACCAGGATCAGAGCAGTTTCTCTCTTCCATAACTAGTAAAACAAATGGTTGTTGCTGTTATTATCCAAAGTAGAATGCTTTATTGAACACATTATTCAATCCTTTACTAATAAAAAATGCGATCAACTTTTCTTTTGCCATTAACCTTAAGTTAGGCACTTAACACCACATCAATCAGCCATTAGTTTTGTTGAAATGTCTTTGCATTCACATTACTACAAAGAAGCTACTTTCAACTATAGCGCTTTTTTTTAAGATTACCACATTTTAGAGGCTATTTTTACTTACTTAATTTCTATATTATTCTTCCTCTCAGGCCTATTCAGCAATAGGTGAACTCCAAATCACCAAATCCAACTAATTAAGTCTTTGTTGTAATTTTAATATATAGTTTTAGATTTTTTTTTTTAGTAATAATTTTCAGTACATTTGGATTGTGTGGTGCCTTAAGAAAGCCCACTCTGAAATTGAAGCTGTGAATCCAATATTTACTAGGCCAGTAAATAAAGAGACCTGTGTTCCATTTTGGAAGTGACAATGCTGCCAGAACAAATTTTCTAGGAACAATTTTTCTATTAGTTCAGCCATCAAATTGCAATACAGATAAAGCACTCATTCTATTTAATGCCAATTGACTAATATTTAATTTGAACTGCAATAAGCTGAAGAGAACAACACAAAATCCCCCCACATTTGGCATAGCCAGATCTAAATGTCTCCCTTCTGTTCATCCATAATCCTTCTATGGACCTTTTCAGCAGAATGTTGTCGCCCACCAGCTCCTAGTGGAGCTGGCGGTAGACTTGGATGATGAGGAGGTTGGGGAGGAACTTGGGCCAGTTCTGGAGTCTGGGGAAGGCTCTGATAGATGCTGTGCATCGGATGCAGAGCTGGAGCCAGGGCCGTCTGACATTTCCCAGCCACCAGAGAGGCAGCTGCCTTTGGAGGCTGACATGAGTGATGAGGAAGAACAGCTGGGGCCTGTTCCAGATGCATGTACGTGCAGAGCATAGGAGAGGTGAACAATGGAGGATAAGGAGTCGACTCGGGAAGCAAAGCTCACGTGGACACTAAATGGCCCTTACCTGGCTGGGGAATAAACAGAAGGAAAGGGGAGTGGTTGTCATGGGAGACAACAGTTCATATTTCTGAAGATTTGCTCCTTGTGTTTCATGCCACAAAGACTGCTCGCCAGAACTTATTTTGCAACCTTTCGGCTGCGACCTCACAGCCTTCAAATTAGCAAGGAACTATTAAGGTCCATTACTGCAGTTAACTCTTTGAAGGACTGTTGCCTCGATTTTTTTTGATCCAGAGGAGGTAAATAAAGAAGGGTTTTCCTTAACAAGGAGTCTGTTTCTTGCTTCTGCTAAGGCTGGGTCAGAACACAGAGGTCTGATAGGCTGCCCATGTCTTTCTGCTTCCTGCCAACACAGGCCAACTCAACAGCACATGTCTTTACTGGCCGTAAAACTAAAAGCCAATGCCAGCAAAAGAGAGGATTTTTCCATGCTGTACAATATCAATGTAAGCTTCCTTAAAGTTAAATTTTATGTCAAACAACCAAAGTGTTAATTTTGAAATACATTTTTGCTTTTTATTTTCTTAGCAAGTTCTGGAAATATTTTTTTAAAAAAAATTGCAATAGAAGAAACATAAGGAGTTCTTACCACATTCAGGATGGTGTGCAGACCAGCTCCCGTTTAATTGACAGTGAGCAACTTGGCTGCCCTTTAAGGTATAACCTGTGTTGCATTTGAAGGAAACCTGGGACCCGTATTTAAAGTCATCTCCTTCCACAAAACCATGAGCAGGATTACCTGGAGTCCTACACATCACCACTGACAGTTCAGATATTTCAAAAAAATCCACTTTATTACAAAAACAGGAGTGTTTTAGGATTAGTAAGAATGTTTTTAAAATATTACATTGTAAGAATAATGAGAGAGAAGCAAAACGAAGACAAATAACTAGTACAGACAATTAAAAAGTGTTCCGTAATGCTGTTGTGGTTTTCATATTTTGACAGCTCATTGTAACAGGACTTGACTGAGAACATCAATATACGTAGCAGTATATGCATAGGTGTCTGCAGAGGAAGTGATGGGAAATGATTAAATGTGTATCAGAATGTCATGCTGCAAACCCTGTAACATCTATAGTTACAGTATGGATATATTGTCATGTTTATTACAGCCAGAGAACCTGAACGGCAAAGTGCAGATATAATCAAAAGGTTTGGCATAAAATAAGACTGATTGACAGATAAAATAGGTTTATATTTCATAAAAGATTTCAAAAACTCAACATTATTAATGTACTAATAAAGAATTTGTTTTATGTACTTTTTAATAGTTATTAGATTTTTTTACCCAACCTTTATTACTTTGTATGTAACTCAAAGGGATGAATACAACTTAGAGCTGTTCATTTAGTGACTGTTTGAAGTTACAATGGCATTGAAAAAAGTGACTTATGGCCGTTTTTCACATGCCTCTTGCAGCATCCTCATGGTCATGTGGTCAAACGTCGCAACTGGTACATCTTTATGATGGTTGCAGTGTCCCAGGATCATGTGATCATCTTTTGTCACCTTCTGACAAGCAAAGCCAATGGGGGATTCACTTAACAACCATGTCCCTAACTTAACAACTGCAGCCATTCGCTTAACAATGGCGACAAAGTGGTAAAATGGGATAAAACCCACTCAACAAATGCTTTACTTAGCAATAGAAATTTTGGGCTCAATTGTGGTTGTAAATCAAGGACTACCTGTATACATATTTGTATTAGGATGCAAGTACTCATTTGCCTCAATCAGTGTCCATTTCCAATTATGACAGTGATAAAAAGCAACTTTGGGATCGGTGCCTGCATTTATGATCTTTGCAATGTCTCTCAGTCAGGTGTTTACCATTATAGTCAGTTAAGAAGGTGTTACGTTGTCCTGTGTCTGCCCCATTTCCCTCCTCTCAAGTACAGAGGTTTTCCAAATGAGCTATCTCTTCTTGGACTTCTTTATCTCCATAGCACAGTACTTCCCGAAAAAGTGCTAACTAGAATTAACGAATTAAGTTTTGTGTAGTTAGTTGAGTACAACCCTCCAACTTGCAGTTTCCACCTGAAATTGACAAGACTCTAATCAGTTGCAGACTAAAGGGTTTCTTTTGCTTCCCAAATGTGGCAAGTATGCTAGGCATCAATTATCTTCCAAAGGGAAGTGGGTGAATAAAATTTGCTCTTTTAGCCAACTTCTTTGTGAATTAAACTTCAAAGACCTTTACCCAGCTGTTTGGTTTGGTTTACCCAGCTGTTTGGGGTCATATTCTTCTGATGCTGTAAGTATTAGGGACAATTTCTTCTTAAGCCTTTTTCAAGATTATTCCTAGCATGTCTTTCAGCGTTCTTGTTCTTTGGTCTTTGTTCTGCAACTTCTAAATTAAGCATTGATGCACAAATTAATTGAAACTTATGTATAACCCACGGACATTTTCACTTATTTATTCCATACCAAGATTCCCTCAAAGAGGAAGAGAAAGAAATCCAGTTCAGCTAAAGGAAGTAGCAAGAAGCAAAGGAAAAGTGAAATAAAATCCTATGCACAATTGCAGTCTGTCCATATGATTTTTACTTCACTTAGTTGCAACTGCAATCACTAAACTAAGACTACCTGTACAAAAATGTGAGAGTTTGCATCATGATATAGGTTCCCTCAACTTTTCATTACTGAGATTTGTACCAGATGCTTGTGACTATGTGGGTAACCACACTGTTATTTCTACTATAGTTCCCTTTTTCTAGCCACATTTCAATTAAATGCTAGATATCCTAACAGCACCAAAGGTTTTTTAAAATGCTAATTACTTATAACTATTCATTTTAGATTATTATATGATAAGGATCATATCCCTGAGATTAAAAAATACCTTTTGCAGTTAAATGAAGAGTATATTTGGATGATTCAAAAAAAGTGGGGTTTAAGAGATTTAAACACTTCCTTTTGATTGCACAATGTTTGGAATATGAAATAATGAGTGAGAAGGGGATTCAAATCATTCACTCACCGTTCCCTTGTTAAACTAAAATGTCAGTTGACAGAGAACAGAGCAACCACACGCCAGAAATAGTTTTCAGCATTGTACACTTAGCTAAGGCTTTGTACTGTTGCCTTATCAAAACACTGTATAGTAAGTAGAATCTTTGCTATGACATATGGAAGATTATGACATGGAATATAAGTGATTTAATATAAAATTGTGGAGCATATGAATTAACAGAGGAAATGAAGGAAATATAACTTAAATAGGAAGCTGAACAGAATTGAGTAAAGATAATCTGATTATATTGTTAAATTATATGAACAAATGGGTGGAACAAAGTTATTGGACCATTCAGAAATCCACAATAAATGATAATAGTGATTGGCAATTATCTGTTTAGAAAAAGTCTGCTTGTTTCAAGCACATGACTCAATTATAAGTCCATTCACTGTAGTCCCACATGCACACAAACAACGTAAATATAAACCTAGATGTTGGAGGTGACCAGGCTGAGCCTGAGAGAGAGGTCGAATGCATCATCAGTCACGAGTCTCTTCACGCCCACAGGAGATACAAGTCCAGATGAGCTTGAACTCCATTGACTCTTATCTACTGCCAATTTGCTTGGACCATTGGTAGTTAAGATTCTTGTGGATAGCTCTAGCTTGCAATAAATCTTTATATCCATTTGAACTGCCTGGAAGTTCTGATTTCCCTGGTGCTTGACACTAAAAAAAGTTATTATTTTGATCATGATATACGGTAATATTGAAAAAATTGTTTAAGATCAGTTCTGAACTTGTGAAAAGTTCTGAATCTGTGACAAACTATGTTTTAGCAGATGTTCTTTGGGGAAAGTAGACACTGAAGTAAACGAAGTGAAAAAACAGTGATTTTAGAAATAATTACAGTAAGAGAAAATGCAAGTCTTGTACAGAAAAGCATTACAAGATGGATTAAGCTTCTATGGAAGCTGCTTGAGAAACGTGATTTGATTTTACCACAAAGTGCCAGAGGACTAACTGGAAGTATGAGAATGCTTAGAGCAGGGGGTGTCAAATTAAAGGCCTGCAGGGTACTTAGATCTGGTCTGCGGCTGCCCTGGAAACAGTGAAGGACTGGCCCAAAGTGATTCTGCCAGCGAAAACGGGCTCTTGAGCTCCGTTTTCAGCTGCCATGGCCTCCTGCAACCCTCTGCCAGTAAAAACGGAGCACGTTTCACTGCCTGAGCACGCGGCCTTCCTGAGCTCCATTTTAACTGGCAGAGGGTTGCAGGAGTTCAGGACCTCATTTTCGCTGGCAGAAGCACTGCGGGCCACCACAGGTGCCCCCGGCATGAGTGAAGTTGAGTTTGCCACACCTACCCTGGCCATGCTCACCAACCCCCTCCACCCCCACCCCCCAGGTGAACCAGAACCTTGACGCAGCCCTCAATGAAATCGAGTTTGACATCCCTGGCTTAGAGGAATGAAGAAATGAAAGATACTATGAGTGAAAAAGGAATGCATGTAAGAATCAGGTTGCTGCAAAAATAAGGATATGTATAATGTATACAGAGATAAAAAGACAGCTTTCAAATAATGCATTCAAATACAGCAAGGAATGGGTAAGATTTAAAGAGAGGGAAAATACAGAGCAAATGGAATTCCACACAGTAACCAAAATAAAAAATAAAGTAGTGAAATTATCTGGATTAAACTGAAGTGAAAGAATACTGGAGTAAATGTTTTAGCTATTTGTATGGAAATTACAGTGCTATGTCTCAGAACAGAATGAAGCAGAAATTTATATGGCTTTAGGAGTTTGTGTGGATGCATTTTTTTAATCAAAGGGTTGTAATTTCAAGTCAATCTTGACTCCTGGCAATTAGGTGGAAAATTGGCAATACAATTTTCTGGGCATCTTCCAGCAGTAGTTTCCCCTTGCCTATTATCTCAAGCCAAGAGGAAATGCTGTTCAGCAACACCACACTGCTGGCTTCATGTCTAAGGCAGAATTAGAACTCACAGCTATCCAGTTTCTTTGGTCCAGCAGTTCCAACCACTATTTCTTATTAATGTTCAAGAAAAAAATGATGAAGCGAAATGAATACCGCGAGAATGTTTTAAAAATGGTAAAACTATAAGTAGAGATGGGGCAAGTGGAGAAATATTAAAATATGGATTTTTTTGGTTTATTTACAGATTTCCTGTATGAGTTATTTAGTATGTGTGTGAAGTCTGTAGTTGTGCCTGGCATTTGGAAAAATATTATTATTCACTATACAAAGAAAACGATAGCAAGAATTTATATAAAAGCTGCAGGAGGATTACGTATGCCTGTAAATGGCTTTCATAGAACTGTGATCAAAAGGGTACAAGAGAATCAGCAACATTTGGGGAAGGACAGTTCAGCTTTTGGAAGCAAATTAGACTTTTGCTTTTCAGCACATTATTAAGAAATATACAAATCTGAGAAAGAAAAATTAATGTATGTTTGTTGATTTAGATAAAGTGTATGATGAAATGAACAAGTTGGAGTTATAGAGAAATTTGTGGGAATGGAGAGCAGAAAGTTGTTTCTGAATGTGAAAAGAATATAGGATGAAAGTAAATATGCATGAAAATAAAGAAATTGAATACTTAGGAAATGTTTCAACACTGAGCAGTGTTATATGTGTGATGTGCTTTTGTATTTATGGGTAAAATGTACAGAATGGGCCGGCCACTCGGCCGGCCGGCCAGCCAGCCTGCCCGCCCGCCCATCCATCCATCCATCCATCCATCTATCATGTTGGCTGGAAACCCTCTTGTAGCAAACTTTATATGATGCAATAAGGAGTAGGTTATCTGTTAATTAATCTGTCAAGACAAGGTATCTGTAAATTTATCTGTAAAATAATCTGTCAAGACAAGGTAGTTTGTGTCTGACAACTGAACTGGAGTAAGCAATTGAAGGTTATACATACTTTATAAAAAATTACAGAAATTAGATGAATCTGTGTATTTTGGTAAAAGGCTCACTAAAATGAAGAATTTTTAAAGTATGCAAATTCTTGTAGAAGGTTATAGATAGTGTGTTGTCTATTTTGATAAATAGATCCTGAATGTTGAATTATTGTATATCAGTGTGTGCTACTTCTCACTTTGTACTTGAAAGTAAAAGTTGTCTAAGTCAGAAGAAACATAAAAGTTGAATGCAGTTTGAATGTTGTTTGAGAAGTGTGTGTGGTAAAACAAAAATGATTATAGTCAGGAGTCAATAGATGCTTATTAAGGGAGGGTTATATTCAAAAATGAGTAAGTAGTACAAAAGAAGTACTTTGAGATGGTTACAACATATAGTGAGATTGAATGAGGATAGCATCACAAACATATGAAAAAACAGAATGGGTGAAGAGAGGGTAACTGAGAGAGCTGTAGTTAGAATTGATGAGATTTTCAAAAAGAGAGGCTAGAACCGTGATGGCGAACCTTTGGTACGCGAAGTGTTGCCCTGTCAGCTTCACCACGCATGTGCGTGCTCGACAGTTAACTTTGGCCTTCTTTTAAGGCAATTTTTCACCCTCCGGTGGCTTCCTTGACTTTATGGCCACAATTAAGAAAACACTACAATCTCAATAGCTTATGGCCAAAACAAATTCCTCACATGCTATCTATTGGCTTTGTCAGCTCATATGGCTTTAAAAAAAACCCTCACAAATATAATGTTTGTATCAGTGACATAAACTACTTATGCCTTTAATTTTTGCTGCACACTACATTCCTTCCATTGAAGCAGCTGGAGGCGTCATTCACATATGGTTTGTGTCAAGTAGTGAAGATTGCTGTGGTTGAAAAATTGGGACAGAAATAAAAAGAACATCTGCAAAGAAAAACCTCTTATCTTTTCAATTCATTTAATTTCAACCGAGCTATCTCTTCAGTGAAAGAACTATACCCCAATCCAATCCAGAGATAGTTATCTCCAATTATATTAAACTGAAATCAATAAAACTTTTATACCGCCTGTAATGAACTCATCCTATTGATTTGAGCGGTATTAAAGCATGGCTGGTGTTCTCTAATAGTTTACTGTCAAGAAGACATGAAGCATTTTAGAGCTTACCAAATGCAAGCCTTCACTAATGAGACCCCATACGCCTTCCCCAATGGAATCTAATCCCCCAAAATCCCTTGTGACATAATAAGGACATAAGATGCTTCCAGACTTCTTATTTTCTCTGGAGAGAATTCCTGTCCCTCTCCGGATAAATCTAAGAAATGTAAGACTGATGTTGAAAGACAAAATGGACAACCCTTTCACCCAGAGAAATAGTAGAAATCAAATGTCTCTTGAAGGGCAGAGTATCAAAAAAGTCAAATGGAGTCCAAAATAAGACCTTTCCTTTTTTTTGTTCTGGACTCCCCCTTATTATTTTACATTAATGCCCTTCTCCTACAGCAGACATGTTAAACTCAAGGCCCGTGGGCCAGATCTGGCCTACAATGTAATCTGGCCCATGGGGCTTGGAAAAAGCAAAGGACTGGCTTTGGTGCCTTGGCCTTGGCCCAAGGTGGCCAGGTGCTGATCTAAAACTTGGTGGTGGCCATCCAGAAGGCGAACAGTCTTAGATCTGCAGGGCCACTGTGGAACCAGCAAGGGGCTGCCCCATCCCAATCCATGGGTGCATGCTGGAGACACTGGATCTCCCCAGCCCCACCCGGCCCACTACAGGTGTCCCCTAATGTGAGCAACATTGAGCTGGGCACACCCACCTCAGCCACGCCCACCTGGCCCCTCAAGGTCAACCACAACCCCAATGAAATCGAGTTTGACACCCCTGCCCTACATCATCTTGCAGTTTCCTTACAGTCTCTTTCCTGCATGATGTGCATAAACAGTGAAGATGATTTTGAAATTAATGTTAGAACTGTATGTATCAAGATGTTTTCCTTCACAATGTGAATAGTTATTTGTTGAAACAGAAACAGATCGTAGCGTTGGCTTACCTGATACGCTCATTTTTGGAAGAAGTGGAGACAGCATCCTTGTGTGGGTTATTCTTGTACCATCCAATAGAACTGAGTCTGCAAAATTTAAGTCCCGCCTCTTCCTGCTGAGATCCCCAGCTTTTATGATGGAACAAATATGCAGGCAAACATGCGTGAAAGAAACAATCTCTCCCTCAATAGCGGCCTGGACCATAAGGGTGGGGGAGGATGCTGTGTCCACTTCTTCAGAAAATGAGCGTATCAGGTAAGCCAAGACATTTTCCTGACTCAGTGAAGACAGCATCCTTGTATGGGACATACCAAAGCTTGTCCAACGTTATGGGTGGGAAACCGTCTGGGACGAATCCCTCTGACTAACCCTGACCTGCTATAATACTCACCTCCCAAAGGCCACATCAGCCAATGCGTACCTGTCAATTCAGTAGTGTAGAATAAATGCAGGGACGGAGATGACCACGTGGCCGCCCTGCACACCCCATGCAAAGGTGCCCGAGTGCCCCAGGCGGCTGTGGCAGTCACGCTATGCATTGAATAAGCAGTAATGTGATCTGGAATTGGCTGATCCTGAGATTATGCCTTTGCAATGCATGCCCTGATCCACCTTCCTAATAAGGAAGAGGACACCTTGATGCCCACAGAGTCCAGCTGAAAAGATACAAACAATGCTTCAGTGTGAGGGAAGGTTGCCATCCTGCATAAACAGATCTTCAGAGCTCTTCGAACATCAAGGGTGTGCCAGTTGCGTTCTAGGTGATGGACTGGATCAGGACAGAAGTTGGAATCACCAAGTGCTGAATGCGATGAAAGATGGAATTCACCTTAGGGACGAATGCTGGGTCCACCCTGAGAATCAATCTGTCCGTATGGAAGGTGCACTAGCTCCGAGATCCGGTGGATAGAAGTGATTACCACCAAGAACAAGATTTTCTGCGACATGAAGAGTAGGGAAGTGGCTCGCAGTGGCTCGAACAGTGCTTGGGTGAGTGCCTCAAGGACGAGGGGCAGGTCCCAAGAAGGGTAGCGATGCACGGTGGGTGGATACAGGTTAGTAGTGCCTTTCAGAAACTGTTGAATGAGTGGTTCAGAGGTCAAAGATCTGTCAAGGCCAGAACACAGGATGGAGGACAGGGCCGCGATCTGGTGATGAGGGTGTTGGGCGCCAACCTGGCAGCCAACCCGTTTAGTTTAGTTTAGTTTACCCTTTATTTGTATGCCGCCCTTTTCCCTGGGGGGACTCAGGGCGGCTCACAGTTCAAAAAGGGGGGGGGGAGACAAACAGTATTCCACATAGAGACAATACAACATATTAAAAAGAGAGCACAACAGTCACACAATCACACAATTCGGGTGGGGTTAGAATCTTAACCCCAGGCCAGTCGGGACAGCCAGATCTTTAAAGCGGCGCGGAAGGACTGAAGGGTGGTGAGGGTCCGAATCTCCACGGGGAGTTCGTTCCAGAGGGTCGGAGCAGCCACCGAGAAGGCTCTCCTCTGGGTAGTTGTCAGTCTGCACTGGCTGGAAGATGGAATTCGGAGGAGGCCTAATCGATGCGATCGGATCGGTCTAGTGGAGGTAATTGGCAGTAGGCGGTCTCTCAAGTACCCAGGCCCACTACCATGAAGGGCTTTGTAGGTGATAAGTAGCACCTTGAAGCGCACCCGGAGATCAACAGGTAGCCAGTGCAGCTCGCGGAGGATAGGTGTTACGTGGGTGAAGCGAGGTGCACCCACAATCGCTCGCGCGGCCGCATTCTGGACTAGCTGAAGTCGCCGAATGCTCTTCAAGGGCAGCCCCATGTAGAGCACATTGCAGTATTCCAGCCTAGAGGTCACAAGGGCACGAGTGACTGTTGTGAGGGCCTTCCGGTTCAGGTAGGGACGCAACTGGTGTACCAGGCGAACCTGGGCAAATGTCCCCCTGGTCACAGCTGACAAATGATGTTCGAAGGTCAGCTGTGGGTCCAGGAGGACTCCCAAGTTGCGAACCCTGTCTGAGGGGTGTACAATTTGACCCCCCAGCCTGAGAGATGGAACACTTGGCCAATTCGTGGGAGGGAAACACAGCAGCCACTCGGTCTTTTCTGGATTGAGCACAAGCTTGTTGACCCCAGTCTTTAACAGCCTCCAGACCCTGGCTCATCACATCCATCGCTTCGTTGAGTTGGCACGGGGCGGACAGATACAACTGAGTATCGTCTGCGTATTGGTGGTATTTTATCCCGTGCCATCGAATGATCTCACCCAGCGGTTTCATGTAGATGTTGAAAAGAAGGGGGGACAGGACCGAACCCTGAGGCACCCCATACGTTAGGGGCCTAGGGGTCGATCTCTGCTCCCCAACTAACACCGACTGCGACCTGTCCGAGAGGTAAGAGGAGAACCACTGTAGGACAGCGCCTCCCACCCTCACCTCCCGCAGTCGTCGCAGAAGGATACCATGGTCGATGGTATCGAAAGCCGCTGAGAGACCAAGGAGCACCAGGATGGAGGCGTGGCCTCCATCCCTGGCTCTCCAGAGATCATCGGTCCTGCAGAACTTGCAGAAATTGGAGAATGTGGCACGTCCGAGCTCGGAGTGGAGCCATCTTCTTAGGCCGGCACCAAGAACAGAAGGCCTTCCAAGTGGAGTCATAGATACGAATGGTGGCCAATCTCCTGGTTGCCTGGATTGTACGAATGACATCTGATGACAAGCCCTCAGCCATCATTAAGCGACGATCAACCTCCATGCAGTCAACTTGACCCACTATGGGTCCGGATGTGACATGGCCCCCTGAAAGAGAGACATGTTGGAGAGGGGGATCCTCCACAGAGGAGCGACCGACAGAGACAAGATATCCACGAACCACAGGTCACGTGGCCAGTGAGGAGCTAGGAGGTTAACTCCGCCCTCTCCTCCAACAGTTTCCTGATGACCCACTGTATCAGGAGAAACAGAGGGAAGGCATAAAGAAGGCCCTGTGGCCAGCGACATCGCAGGGCATCCCTCCCCTCTGCACCTGGAGTTCCATACCTCGTGTAAAACTGAGGGACCTTCTTGTTGCGGTTGGTGGTGAAGAGGTCAGCCACAGGGACCCCGAACCTTCTGGTCAGCTCTCTGAAGTGGGTTGCATGGAGTTCCCACTCAGCCTGATCTACCTGTGATCGGCTCAATCCGCCATGATGTGGTCGGCACCCGCAATGTGCTCAGCCTGCATGGAGAGGAGGTGTGTCTCTGCCCAGGACAGCTGCTGTTGGGCCTCCTTTATCAGCCGCTTGGACCGGGTTCCATCCTGCCGGTTGATGTGGGCCTTCCCCGTCATGTTGTCCATCAGTCATGTTGTCCATTGATGTGGGCCTTCCCCGTCATCATTGTCCAACACATGCTGTCCCTCCACTGACTGTTGGAAGTGCAGGAGCCCCAGGTGAATCACCTCAGTTCCAGAAAATTGATCATCTGTTGTTTTTTCGAGTGGGTCCACTTACCCTGTGCCACTTCTGTGTCGGAATCCCAACAGGCTGGCATTGATGGGTGATGGTCACCCAGCACAGTTCTTGGAACAAACAACCCTTCGTTATGGCCTGAGATGACCACCAGGTCAGGGAATTGCGGGCCTTGGGGGACAAGGGGACGCGAACCGATGAGCAGCTTCTGTTGTCCTTCTGGAACAGCAGCGTTGGAGGGGCCTGCTGTGAAGCCTGCACCAGGGCACTATTGGAAAGCACGAGACCATCTTGCCTAGCAGTTGGGACAGTTGGAGAAGCTGAACTCTGTGCTGTCTCTGAACCGCCAAGGCTAACTCCCGGAGGCTCAGCTGGCGTTCCCCTGACAGGAATACCCGACCTAGACGGGTGTCTATGAGGGTGCCCAGGTGAACTCTGCGTTTGGCTGGAACTAGATGGCTCTTGGATAGGTTGATTGAGAAGCCGTGGATTTCCAGAACCTCTACAGCCGCCCTCAGATCCCTGCGGGCCTGGTCTGGGGATCTGGACAACAAGAGAATGTCGTCCAGGTAGCACATAATTTGTATGGGGCGGGCCCGTAGGGGGGCCGCCAAGGCTGCCAGCAGCTTGGTGAACACCCTGGGCGCGGACGAGAGCCCAAATGGGAGAGCCTGATTTGGTAGTGGCAGCGCCGGTAGCAAAAGCGGAGAAACCACTGGTGGTCTAGACAGATCGGACATGGAGGTAGGCCTTCGTCAGATCTATCGAGGTCAGGAAGTCGTCCCTGCGGAAGCCCAAGATGGTCATTAATGAATGCATCTTGAACCGCCGGTAGACAATGTGACGGTTCAAGGCCTTGAGGTCGAGGATCGCCCTCCAGCCCCCTGAAGCCATTGGGATGATAAACAGAAGGGTGTAGATCCCCTGTCCCTGCTGTTCCTCTGGCACTGGCCGAATCGCCTGGATGTCTAAGAGATACCGAATCGCTTGGCCTATCAGGCTTCTCTTTTCCCAGTCCCGGGTTACGGGATAGAGGAGGAACCGCTTCGGGGGGGTAGGAGAGAAATTCTAGGGAGAGGCCCATTTTCACCATCTCCCTGACCCAGGCATCCATCGTTACCTCCTCCCATTGGTCGGCAAAGAAGGACAATCGACTGCCAATGGGAAGGTTCCTGCCGCAGTCATTTTCGTCTGAGGAAGGGACAGGAGTTTCCTGAACCTTGGTAAGATTTCCTGGAAGAGGGGAATCGCTGGTATCCTCTTCCTCTCCTGTCCTGCTGCTGTTGGGGACCCTGACATCCTGATTACTGTCTGGCCAGAGATCCCCTACCCCCGCCCAGGTTCCGAAAGAACAACCTGCGACGATAAGGAGTGGCCCAATTCTCAGTCCTGTGGAAAATGCAGGGGAGAATTTTCCTCTTATCCTTAGACAGGGCTCAAGAGGTCCCCCAAACAGTTTATCCCCTGTGAAAGGTTCAGAGGCAAGAGGCCACTTATTCTTGGTATTGGCCTGCCAAGGCCACAGCCACAGAAGGCGCTTGGCCGCTATAGAAGACCCAACTGATTTAGCCGCAAATCTGGCTGCGTTAATGGAGGCATCCGCCGAGAACTGAACGGCCACTTTCAACTTATAGATTTGAGATCCTGGTGAGACCTCAAATCTGAAGCCGGGAGCCTCTCCCTCATTTGCTGGAACCACAGGAGAGTGGTTCTGTTAAAGAAGGATGTGGCTGTGGCTGCCCTAATCGCCAATGCTGCTGACTGGTGGCCCTTAACGAGGACATGTTCCATCCTCCTATCCTCTGCTTTTAAGGCATCCTCCGGATTGCTTGGAACAACATTAGGCAAGGACAATGCAGCTACCGGAGCATCCACTGAAGGGACCTCCAAGGCCTTGGCCAAATCTGGCCAAATATTGTAAAAGCGTTTGTCTTGGGTGGTGGGAAAGGAGCCTGACCCTGGGGACTTCCATTGACATTGGAGGGAACCACCTCCTTTTGCACGATGGGTTTGGGCACTGAGGACTTGGTGGCCTGGGATGCTTCCAGATTAGCTATCTTTTGGGCCCTGATGAGAAGTGACTTAAACATAGAAGGTTTGAAAAGCCATGATAAGAGAGTCTGCTCTAGATCTGAATCCTCATTGTCAGATAGTTCAGAGTCCTGAACATCCTCCTCATCTCCTGAGGATGAAGAACTGTCTGATGATCCCTGGGACCATTCCTCCTGGGTAGGGGCCTCCCTTGGTGGATCCCTGGCCGCTGTTCTCTTACCATGCTTTGTATGCTTTTTGGAGGCAGAGGACTTCTTTTGTTGGAGGCCTGCCACAATGCCCTGTCTAATAGTCTCAGTAATTATGACAGCCATGTCAGGGGAGGCGGCATTACTGCGCAGGCTGGCGGCTACCCATGCCGTTGGGGAGACAGCAGAACCTGCGGGCCCTGGACTGTCTGTCCCTTGCGGGGCAGAGAGATGACGGGCCACTTCTGTTTCTCTATCCCCTATCTCAGAGCCCTCACTGTCTGAAGATAGATCTTCCTAAGAACAGGGAACTTCGGCTGGTGCAGGGGTCTCAGGAGGAGCTGGAAAAGGCACTGCCTGGGCCACGGTCTCGACTGCCTCTGTGCCTCCTTTTGGGCCTTGTCAAATTGTTTATCTAGGGCTTTTGTCTCCTGAGTTCTGCTTTGGGAGATCGGAGGAGGCAAGACAAAGAGGAATCCAGTAGAAACCTATCACTCACTGGGGAAAGAACTTTGGGAGATCAGAGGAGGCAAGACAGAGGGGAATCCAGGAGAAAACTCCTGAGATTGCTTCTGCTGTCTGGTGGATTGTGCCGCTGGACCTCTCCAGTGGGCGGGGGTGAGCGTGGAGCGCGACAGGGCCGGGGCAGGCGTTTCGGAAGTTACTTCTGGGTCCATTTCACCATCCAGTTCTCCCTCTTCTCTTCTCCACTGAAGTGCCTCCATTTCTTGTGTCTGATCCCCTGTGCTTCTGGGGGAGAGGAACGGTCCTCACTGTTATGACCTGGTCCCAGGCAGGATCCGAATCCAAAGTATGTTCCTTGGACCTGCTGTCTCAATACGTACCCTAGAGGGCATCTAGTGGTTGTATAGAGGAAGTCTCTAGGGCTTGGCAATAGGATGGGACCTAAAATGGCAGCCCACCTTTTTGCGCCAAAAAGAGCTCAAAATGGCAGCCATGCTGAAAAGCGCTCTAGTGGCTTGGAAATGATGCAGATAAGCCTCTCCCTGCTCCCCGCAGTCCCTGTGAGTTAAAACGATGCAGGGAAGCCTCTCCCGGCTCCCTGCAACTTCAAATTGCGCGGGGAAGCCGATCCCAGCTCCCCGCACCTCCACGTGGCTGGAAACAGCGCAGAGAAGCCTCTCCCGGCTCCCCGTGCTCCCTGTGACTTCAAACAGCACAGAGAAGCCGATCCCAGCCCCCTGCGCCCCCACACGGCACCAAAGGTGCTGCACTACAAGCCTCCCCCCCGACCTTCGCACTTGCTTAAACACTTACTGGGCCCTGCGATCGGCAGCCACCTGTGCTACCTTCCGACGCCTCGTGGCACTGATTCCCTCAAGGGAGCTGAGCTGCCTTGCAAGGAAACAACGGGGGGGGGACTAAAAACCTAGAAACAAGGAAAAGAAAGAAAAATAAGATCACAGAAGGTAAAGGAAAAAGGAAAAAAAGAAAGCATAGTATTCAGAGAGGGATCAATAGCACATCTTGTTCAAGTGGTGGTGAGTCAGAAAAGCTGGGGATCTCAGCAGGAAGAGGTGGGACCTAAACTTTGAAGACTTGGATGGTACAGGAATAACCCGCACAAGGACGTTGTCTCCACTGAGTCAGGAAAATGATGCGTTCCCCTTTCAGATTCTGCAACACATACAATGATTTTCAGGCTCTGTTGTAAGATGCCTATTTTAAATTGCTCTTTAACCATCTCCCTTTCCTAGTTTATCTTGGCAGAAACCTCTGCCCATCCTGAAAGAGGTTCCAGGAAAAGAAGGAATAAATTAGTATGCAGGAAAGAAGATGTGTTTAATTCTGAGTTAGTTACACGTACATAAATGACTTTTCGAGGAACTGCACCCGTAGGTCCAAGCCACTTGCATTTAAATGTGTAGTTGGAGATGGAGTTACACTAAAATACACACTTCTGTCCTTGTTCTACCACAACTGCTTGTATGAAATAACAAGTAAACCAGCTCACTTCACCTCTCTGTAAAGGAACGGGTGTTGAAGCAGAAGGTTTTCACCATGCAACTGAAGTGCCATGGGAAAGAAATAGTAGAACTGCATTAGAAAAATGGTGAGTTAAATTTAACTTCAGATCCTCGAATTCTCAGCTGGCACTGAGCAGTCCATTACCTCTGTCCTGATTCTCTTTCCGAAGTTGTTTTGCATCAAAAAAGCATCTTACTAAGGTTCTATTGTGCTCGTTAGCCTATTCAGCTCAGTGAAAATGGCTTGAGAGCAGATCCCACAGGAGGGGATATTTTAAAAGTCAAATCTAACCATCTTTACTTTTGTGCAGTTCTAATTCCCTTTCACAAAGAGAGTACATTGCAGTAATCTAGGCCCAAACCCTGATATAAGACAGCACTGACAAAATCTTCCTCTCTTTACTGCCCTGTTTTCCCCAAAATAAGCCCTCCCTGGATAATAAGCCCAATCAGGCTATTGAGCGCATGCACTAAAATAATCCCTCCCCCAAAAATATTACAACACAGCAGCAGCCATGAGGTGACCATGTGGGTCAAAAGAAAATAAGACCCTGTCTTATTTTCGGGGAAACACAGTACACTATGAAAGATATTATTAAATCCCAAGTCAAAATGTCCATAAAGCTAATTCTTCTTCAACTAGATGATGACTCCCATCTCTAATTTACATTCTTCAATCCTCTCTGCCATTACAGTACCATATACTGTGGTGCAGCCATGAACTGGATGCCTGCAGGATATTTTAGATACAGTGTCAGGACATTCTCCTGGAAATATCTGGGTCAGCCAGTAATTATTAAGGAATTGCTTATGGAATCAAGGTGAATTGAGAATGCATATCAGTCACGATCAATTGATTGCCACTTTCTAGATGTGGGTTACATGTGACTGCTATCATCAGCACACCCGATTATGGCCACTAGAGCATAATTTTCCAACTGCTTTTCCCTTCTCCTATCAATTATCTGATATAGATAGGCTGCAATCTTGTACAAATATGGTATATGTAATGTTTTAATTTAAATGTCATATAAATTAAAGTTCTAGGCTGAGTAATCCTTCAGAACCCAATTTTTGTATAAACTGACACATTTGTTTTTTTTTTTAGAAATGACATAATTACTAGATGCCAAAATCATGATTGCTGTTGTGAACCCTACTTAGTACATATCAGTTTATCAAGCATTTTTAATTTTATAAGGTAAAAAAGGAAGATGATGATCATTATATGTCAGCGTTGTAGAATATCTACAAGGGTTGATTGCAATACAAGTAATTCATTATCCCCATTCTTTCTCTTTTTATAGTTATGCCCTGATATATCTCTAGCCTGAACTATATTTAGTATCTCCTGTGTTCTATTTATAGAACTCAGACAATCTGGAATAAATGAAGAGATAAGATCAGAACTGTTAAATTAAATATTGTATCATTAACACAGACCTGATTTTCATTCTTTTTTTCCTCAGATATATCTGGATGATATTACTTGGATTTAATAAGTTGCCCTTTCTTACTCAGCCAGCTAGAAAGAAATGGATTAGTTATTTAAGGCATTTAATCTATTTGAACATTCTCATTATTTTTGCACCTGATTCATTACTTTCTTCCATAGATTAAGCCAACTTTCTTTTTCTGTACTTTCTTCTTATGATTAAACTGATATATTTATATCACACTTTACAGATCAGGATCAATGTGGGGTTTTTTAAATTAAATTTCATATTTTTTTCAAAGATTGCAGCAACCTAATATGTTTACATTGTAGATATTAAAAAGTATTTAAAACACTTGCATAAATGCTAATATATAATTACATTTACTGGTGCGAAAGTAACATAAGTTGGAAATGAAAGGTTTAACCCTTAGACTAGTGCTATATACAATAGCATACTTGTTAAAATGTTAAGACAGGGATGACATAGGCCACATCTTAAGACCTCTCTCGGCCACTGAAAGTCCAAAAATGAATTTGTACAATGTGCTTAACTGAGCCATGAGTGAGGTTGTTGTGTGTCGCACAAATACTAAGCCCAATCAGATGGCAGATTTGTTCCTACCACCGACAGGTGTGAGAGCCAAATATGTTGCATACCTCTTTCTCCCTTGAGGTCACAGTTTTATGTAGCTGTTCTTTCTGCAAGAATCTGCAATAGTTGCATCTATAAACCATTAACGACTGGTTGTAGGCAATTTGCTTAGTTCTTTGCAAGCAATGTCAGTTGTCTCCATCTCAGCTTGGAATCCAGCATTGGAATAGACTCCTGGGATATACCTCAGCAATCTCTTGGTTTGTTATTATGGGTTTGCAGGTAGCAGTTGTAATAAAGTACACCTATGCAAAGTTTTTCCCGGTACACTAGCAGTGACCTTCTTGAACTAGTCACATTTGTTATGCTTCTTCATACTTTGATTACAACTTTGCCTTGCCAGCTGTAATGAGCTCTACATAGAAATATGTTTAAATGTCATCCAGAAAGTATAGCTGGTAGCTAATGTGGAAGCTACAGGAGTCATACTATGCATGTCACTGAAAGATCTGCATTGGTTATCATTTGCTTACTGGCATAATTTAAGGTAACACAAAGATGACTCTTTCTATGTAACTCCTAGATTTTACTTAGGAATAGAATAGCATAGAGTAGCAGAGTTGGAAGGTCTTCTAGTCCAACCCCTTGCTCAGGCAAGAAACCCTATACCATTTCAGACAAATGGTTGTCCAATCTCTTCTTTAAAACTTCCACTGTTGAAGCATTCACAACTTCTGGAGGCAAGTTATTCTACTGATTAATTGTTCTAACTGTCAGGAAACTTCTTACTTTTAGGTTGCTTCTAGTTTCCATCCATTGCTTCTTGTCCTGCCTTCAGGTGCTTTAGAGAATAACTTGACTCTCTCCTCTCTGTGGCAGTCCCTGAGATATTGGAACACTGCTATCATGTCACTCCTAGTCCTTCTTTTCATTAAAGTAGACATACCCAATTCCAGCAACCGTTCTTTATATGTTTTAGCCTCCAGTCCCAGTTATGTCTCGCTCCTACACTCTCAGCAATCTGTAAGACAATCTGCAAAGATGCATGCCTTTTAGCAAGCACTTAATTTTAAATGAGTTTACAAGGTAGTTAGTTTTAACCTCTGCTTTTTAAATATTCAATTTGTGTTTTATAAATATTGTAAGCTGCTTTCACCAGAGTAGAGATAGCCAAAATAAATTAAATTCATTTCTCGTGGCAGATTCATCAAAATTGATTGTTTGACCTCACTGTAATTGTCTAGACCCTTGCCCTCATGTCAGACCAAAGGCAGGGCCCCAGACATTGAAAAGTGGAATATTCAATGAGATGGAAAATGAGAAATATGCTAAGTGCTTAAAGGAGCAAGGAGACACTCTCGGACCAGAAAGAAAGTAGAACAAGAGGAGAATGTGGGAGAGGTGACAGGGCAGAGGGGTGAGAAGCAATAGTAATAGCACTTAGATTATATACCACTTCATAGTGCTTTACAGTCCTTTCTGAGCTGTTTACACAGTCAGCATATTGCCCACAACAATCTGGGTCCTCATTTTGCTGACCTTGAAAGGATGAAAGGCTGAGTCAACCTTGAACTGGTCAGGATCAAATTGCTGACAGTTGGCAGAGTTAGCCTGCAATACTACATTCTAACCACTGTGCCACTACATCATTTAGATGGCATTTAAATACCTCTGAATCCTTCAGTCCATACCCATAGCTTCACTAGCACCGAAAACTTTTGAAGCACATGTCTTGCCATACTTTAGATTGCTGGTCTTCACCCTCAGTTCACCCACTCTCAGAATTCACCTTCAGAATGTCACCTCTCACCCTCTGTACAGTAGATATGTGCATTTCCCCCCCATGAAGATGAAATTGAATGCTATAGTGACTATCAACCTCTGCATTAGGCTTTCATCAAGAGCTCCCAATTTGTTTTTGTTCCCTTTCTGAAGCAAAGCATCTTTTTTGCAAGTATCTCATCAGCCAGGAATAATTAGAATGGGACAATGATGTCATCCTACAGGCAGTGAAAATCTTTTCATGCCTTTTCAGCCAAGTGGAACCCACCCTGATGTTTTCCAGCTCTCTGCTTCTGTGAATGAGGCAGTAACCATGTGGAAGTATGCTTGGGTCAGCCGCTATGATGCATTCATCTGGAAGCAATTTGGAAGCTCTTGCTTACAACTAGCCACTTGATCTTTATCAGTATTGTTCCAGACTTTCAGAAAGCTGTGTCTCTAGACACCAACCTTTCCAGTTATTTGGTTCCCTCATTTAATTTTAGAAGTAAAGGGTGGAATGAACATTATACATATAATAAAGATCCATTTCAATGCCCATTCCATTTACAATATTAATCATATGGGTAAATTCCAAGTATTATTCCTTGATGGATGCAAGTTTAACATCATAGTACACATTTTCTTAAACAAGGCAGCCTTCAATATGCTGGCTGGGAATGCTGAAATGGTTTGTCTAGCACATCTGGAAGACATCTGGGGAAGGTTAGAGTATGCCAGGGGTGTCAAACTTGATTTCACTGAGGGCTGCATCAGGGTTGAGGACATCAGGCGGCTGGAGTGGGCATGGCTAGGATGGGTGTGACCAGCTTGACATCACTCATGTTGAGGGCGCCTGTGTTGGTCTGAGTGCTCTGCCAGAGAAAACGGGCTCCTGAGCTCTGTTTTCGGCTGCAAGGGCCTCCTGCAACCTTCTGCCAATGAAAATGGAGCTGCAGCCTTCCCGAGCTTCGTTTTCACTGGCAGAGGCACTATGAGCCAGTCCTTTGTTGTTTCCAGTGCTGCTCTGCGAGCCGGATCCAGCCCCAGGATCTTCAGTTTGACACCCCTGGAATAAGAGAATAAACCTTCTGCATAATAACTATGCCTATTTTACCTGGTATTTTTTCACTGAGTTCATGATAAGAGGCTTTTTCTGGTGATAGCTATAAATAAATCTCTGCTTGGCAAATCAGAATCAGAAACATCAAGTGGAAACATGAATTCCTTACCTTCCATTCTCCTCAAGTTCATGTAATCAGTCTTTTATCCCACAAGCAGGAATTTTCCTTCCTTTCCCATTTTGGTGCTGGCCATGGATTTTATAAGTTCACTGATAACATTGCTACCTATCAAACTTCCAGCTAAAGCTGGTACACGTGGTTTCAAATTTTAGATGCTTTGGACTTCATGAACACTATGATAATTTTGAGCCTATTTTAATCTATCTTCCATCTAATTTTATGAGTGATCAGATTAAGAAGGAGCTAATAGTGGACATGGGAGAATTATTTTGATCAAGTATGCATTTGGTATATCTCAAAAATAAACTATGTAAGTCTCTTTGCATGATACAGCCTTGTGACCTTTGTGTGGTATGAAATGTACATATCACAAAGTTCAGAGAAATAAAATAAAACAATTTTTAATAAGTGAAAAAATACCAATATTCTTTAAGGTTTTTTTAAATCCTCAGGGCAATAGAATACAAGGGGCTAATCTTATCAAGTCCAAAGAATAGCACATCTTTCCTGAGAGTCAGTTTGATCTAGTGCAGGGATATCAAACTCATGACCTGCGCTGGCCATGCCCACCTCCAGCTTAGTGAAGGGGGGAAAGTTGCGATACATCACATGATGATATGTCATCACGAGTTTGACACCCCTGATCTAGTGGTTAAAGCTCCAGGCTAAAAATCAGGGGACGTGAGTTCTAGTTCCAACTTACCTATGAAGGTCAGCTGGCAAATTCCTGTCACTACAAATAGATCAACGTTTAATTGATCTGGAGGGGACGCGGGGATAATCAGACCATGCACTTGTAGGAAAATGCTATGAAAAAAAATTAGCACATTTTCCATTTCATCAAGATCACTTACTGATTGGAACAACATTAAAATAAAAATACATATGTATGATGCATTCAGATATGCTACCCCACATTGTAAACTTTTCCAGAGAAAAACTTGATCTTTGAAATACATATTTGGGGACTGAGAAATGGACATGGATAATTAAAATTAAATTAGATGTAATGTAACAGAAATATAACAATTCCTATTGTTACTTCTTATGCATCCAAGATTTGTGTCAACTATACAAATAAGCATCAAACCAGAGTTATTCTAGCAAATGTACAAAATCAGGGATCAGGCATCCCTATTTATGCACAATACTGAAATGCAGCTCCAATCAATAAGATAAGAAAATCCTATGAGTTCACATTGGAGTTCCTTACCCTGATATAAAGTGTAGGTCATCCTGTTACATCCCTTGATTTATTCCCCTTCTATGACTTATCCCTCTTCATGCATCATGCTGACTGAAATAATTGCTGAGATTCTCTAAAAGAGAAATAGTCACCTTATCGGGACATGGGCAACATAAATAAATAAAATAAAAATAACAATGCATTATGGGGTAAAGCAAAAGTAGGAAACTTATTGCAGCTGAGGACTATGTTGGTGGTTTGCAGGAGAGTAGCAGAGGAATGGGAACTACATTAATGTTCCTGTTTGTCTTCAAACAAGACCCTCAAAGGTGGAAACTCTGAAAACCCACCTGATAACTAAATGAGACAATGGGAGTATTTATTTTAAGATCATGCCTAGTCCTGTCTCTCGCCCCCCCCCAACACCCCCATCCGAGAATAATTCATTCCATTCTAGCACTTCTCTTTTCCATCAGTTGCCTGTGAGTACAAAGCTTGCACACTCGTGCTATTTACCAATCCTTTTAGAACATTTTTGAAGATACGTCTTCAAATGTTTAAGAGGCTTCTTGCACCTGTTGCTTGGGAGCTGCATGAAGTTTCCCATGAATGGTTAGCTTTAATGAAGACTGAAGGAAGCAGCCCTCAAAGCTGCATTGAGAACCAAACATGGACCCCTTGCTTCAACTTAGCAATAGCAATAGCACTTAGACTTATATACCACTTTATAGTGATTTACAGCCCTCTCTAAGTGGTTTACAGAGTCAGCATATTGCACCCAACAATCTTGGTCCTCATTTTACCCACCTCGGAAGAATGGAAGGCTGTGTCAACCTTGAGCCTCGTGAGATTCTATCTGCCAAATTGGAGGCAGCCAGCAGTCAGTAGAAGTAGCCTGCAGTACTGCACTCTAACCACTGTGCCACCATGGCTCGCTGTTTCCGTTTGAAACCCCTCAGTCTCCTGCAAAGCTTGCACTAGGGGAGAAGCTAGAGAGCAGTCTCCTTCAGAAAGTTCTGGAGAGGAAGATCTTCAAATCATCTAAGCTATTTCTGAGAGAAAAAGCTCAGCCTCTTCCCACCCCCTGCCAGTCTGTTGTTCTTTTATAAAGAGGCAATGATACAGTGTGTGCTTACTAAGATCGCTTAGTTCTGAACAAAAAAAAGAAAGAAATAATCTTTACTCCTATAACGTAGGTAGGTTCCACTGTTAGTAAATACCCAATTCTTCACAATGGCTGTTCAATGACTGGGTTCTTTCAGTGGGTTCATTGAAAACTGTGCAGCAAGGAAAACCTTCAGTGCTGCCCTGCCAGTACAAAGGAAGAAGGCTACCTCAACTTCCTCCCCCAGTACAGAGGTGGGTTCCTACTGGTTCAGCCAAGTAGGTAGTAACTCGGCCTGCCTCACCCCCGAACTGGTCCTCTCGGAGGCACCATAGGTGGCGCCATCTTGTTTTTTTTTTAGTACTGCGCATGCACGCATGCGAAGAGCATCCCTCAGCGAACCGGCAGTAGCAGCAGCTGTAACCCACCCCTGTCCCAGTACTACGTAGTTTCACATTGGTGAAGCAAAGCAAATAATCTTCATAGTTCAGACTGGACAAATCTGAGAAGATCTTCTGCTGGGATCTCTTATGTGTGAATGAGGCAAGTCTGACTGTATCAAGATGAAGAACATTACCATATAGAATGTTCAACCCCTGGCTGAAACTGTGATAGGACAATACAATCAAAATTCCTCATGTTAATCTATATTCTAGCAGCTGTACTTGAATATAATAAAAGCTTCTGAACATTTTTCAAAGCCGGCCTCCTCCAGTGTAGGTTACAATTATCCAATCTCGATATAACTGGGCTATGAATGACAATGTCCAATTTCTCTTGGTGGGGACACAGCTGGTTCACCCTTTCCTTCAGATTAACTACAGGATATTTCTGTTCATAGCATATTTAAATATATGGATGAAGCCTATTAATCATCACAGTAGCTATTAAAATAATGCAAGCCTTCCTTATCCTCTCCCCCACACAGATGGGAAGATAATGCATCTAGTGTGATCTAATATGAGGCCACACTATTATTTAGTAGCAGATTTAAGAAACTTGTACTGTTCTCTCTGTATCATGCTAAGCCTGACATCCTTTGTTGTTAATAAAAAGGTTTGCCAAGTGATATTTTTGGCAGTTTTAGAAATAATAGAATGGTTCTGTAACACATTTCATCTTCCAGGTTGTGATGGAATCATGTAGGATGCTGCATGTTAAATAATGCTACCTGCTATGCTTATGATAAACAGTGCTATCTTCTCCCATATTCAGCATTTGTAAACCCCTTTAAACCTGATTTTAAAGGCCTAATGAATAGATTAGGCTTGACCTGGAAATAAGAGTAGGGCTATAAAAAACATTTTGAGCTTGTTTCCCTACTCATGAGGCTACCTATGAACAAATAGCAAGGCAAGAGCCCTACATGTTGTCTCTGTAGCTTGAGGGTCAGTTATAGCCTTACTGAGAATGTCATGTGTCATCTTGCATTATTGCAAATTGTTTTAAAACTGGCTGCTTTGAAGACCACATAAAACTTCAGCTGGGACGAAATCCTACAGATCAGGTGCTTATGGGGCAGTCTTATGACTGCCATGAGCACCTCTTGTACAATAGTTATTGTAGGCTATTATAACCAAATACATAAAATTTTCTACTGTGGCTCCTCCACTTTGGAACATTATGCCCTCTGAGGTGAGATCTGCACCTATCCTTCTGACCTTCCATTAGGCCCTGAAGTCTGGCTCTACCAGTTGGTCTAGGACCCTAACAGAGATGCATCACTCTAGAGGTGGATTTCTGTTTAAGAGAAGACTCCATCTCTCCCTGTATCTTGCTCCTGCAAGTGTGTGTGACCTCCCTGCATGCACCCCACCCCACACATGTACACACACTCTGCACATGCCCTGCCCCCTGCACATTCGCACACACATCCTCGCATGCCTCCCGCCTTTGCATGGCGGAGACCCAAAGACCAGCTGGCCAGCGGGAGGCACGTGCACATAGGCAGCGGAGCTGAACTGGGGCGACAGCTCACGTGTCCACCGAGACTGCACTGCATGCCATCTGTGGCACGCACACTATAGGTTTGTCATCACGGCTCTATATGGTTCAGAGCCTGGGTATTTATCATACTGATTTTCACTGGTAGCTTGTAGTTGTCCAACTGGGAGACCTCTACTTCTCATAAAGGGCAATGGGAGAGATCATGAAAGTGTCTCTTATTCTGGAACTGCTTGCCATTTGAAGGAGGTCTACCCCTTTCTCTTGTGAGCTTCTGAAGATTTGTAAAGACCTGGAAGTTTCAGAAGGATTCCAGAATGATTGGTATTGTTGTTGTTGATATGTTTATATAGTTAATATGCCTTTCTATTGATATTTGCATTTGTTATTGTTCCCTGATTTAGAGTCTTTTAAATTGAAGCAATATGTAAAATAAATAAATAAATACACAGGGCTAGAGATTTCAAAAACAAACCTATTGCAAGACATATTTAATATTTTCCATTGAAGTGTATAGGGTAGGAGTTGTCAAGCAAATTTATAAATAATCTTAACCAGTGTTTCTCTATCTGGGAAACTTTAAGATGTGTGGACTTCAACTCCCAGACGTCCCCAGGTAGCATGGCTGGAGAATTCTGGGAGTTGAAGTCCATACGTCTTAATTGGTCAAGGTTGAGAAACACTGATCTAAATCATGTCTTCCTATAACAAGCAACAACACTGTTTTTAAAAGTTGCAGTTTAGAAAACAGAATGAGAAATGTTGAGTCATTACAAAATTCAGTTATATTATTATTTCTGCAAAAGCAATTACAGTATCTATCCATATATACAATAAAAGTGATAAATATTCTTATCCAAATATGACTCTATTCATCTGGGATGCATCAGAGATTCAGGCGTCTCTGCATGTTATTAAAATGCTGCACATCACGTCCTCTTATATTCTTTTTAAAATCTTTAAATACTTTCCCTTTTCAGTTTCTCACTGGCTTTCCATCTTACTTTCCCTATTTCTAATTCAAGATTGTTATCTAAGAAAGTTTATGCCACTTTGTAATTTTAAAAAAAGCCTTCTAAAAGTGCCATTGAATATGTTCTTTTTCTTTCAAATAAAAAGAATTTAGAGATCCCAAGCAACACATTCAAAGCTGACCAATAGATGTTTTTCAAATGAGAATGTTTCTGCATGGAAACAGGCCTGTCATTCCTCTCTCTTTGTTCTCAAAGCTATGCCTCTTCTAACTGTTCAGTCAGGTACAGTAATATGAAATAGAGAGAGGGGGGAGGGAGGGAGGGAGGGAAAGAGAGAGAAAATCTGTAATATGAAATAGTTGTCATGAGAGAGAGAGAGAGAGAGAGAGAGAGAGAAAGGGAGGGAGGGAGGGGAAAAGAGGAAGAGAATTTATAGCAAAGGAAGATCTGGCAAGTCTATCTCTATCTATCTGCCTGCCTGACCATCCATCCATCCACCCACCCACCCATCTATCTATATTGAATTTATTTGCTGCCCATCTCACTATGAGGTTACTCTGGATGGCATACAATGTTAAAAAGAATAAAACAATTAGAAACACGTACTGTATATAATAAGAATAAAATATAGTAATAAATATACAAATTATCAACTATAAAAGATAGTAGGGAGAGAGTAGAATGAGCAAGAGGGGATGTGGGATCTGTCATTAATCTATTAATCTATCACACACACACACAGGTAAAACCCCTCCATTGGAGCAGTGGTGGGTCAATTTTTTTTTACTACCAGTTCTGTGGGCATGGCTTGGTGGGCATGGCAGGGGAAGGATAATATAAAATCTCCATTCCCTCCCCACTCCAGGTTACTGCAAAATCCCAATTTTCTCCTGATCAGCTGGGACTCAGGAGGCAAAGTATAGATGCGGGTGGGGCCAGTCAGAGGTGGTATTTACCGCTTCTCTGAACTATTTAAAATTTCCGCTACCGGTTCTCCAGAACTGGTCAAAACCTGCTGAATGCCACCTCTGCTTTGGAGCCTCAAGCAGAGCCAGATCTTTAAGCTCTTGTGGAAGGTTGGGAGAGTTGGAGCAAAATGTCTCCTGGATCCCACCAGCCAGAATTCCCTGGCCAACAGGAATTGCAGCATGCTTCTTCTGCTGGCACAGGTGGAGCGGGCCAATCCCAGTGGGACGACACAATTCCTCAAGTAACCTGGATCCATACCATGAAGGGCTTTAAAGGTGATAACCCACACCTTGAATTGGAGCTGGAAACAAATTGGCAACCAATGCCGATCTGGGAACAGTGGTGCAACATGGTCCATTTTAGGGACCCAAATGCTGTCCACGCCACTGCACAGTGCACCAGCTGTAGCTTCTGAATGCTGTTCAAGAGAGCCCCCTAAAGATATTTTATAGCACATACTTTAAAGGAGAAAAGTACTGATGCCAAAACAGGTGGGCATTTGAGTTTGTTATCTAAAAATCATTCCCAGTCCATTATCTGAAATGGACAGATAATGAGGACTAGGCATTATCTGAAATGGACACATAATGAGGACAGAAAAAATGGACACATAATGAGGACAGAAAATAAGCCTGACATGAGAACTTGGATCAGATATGAAATGGGCCAATAAACTCTTCTTTCTTTAGAAGGCACTCCATGTACTTCCACTTACGAGAATACCTCTGAGCTTAATGCAGGCATACCAATTTGGAGCTGCAAAAAGTCGAGACAACCATTAAAGTTCAAGGAGTTTTCTATAACACTATGCTGTGGTTATCTGGAGCTTTGTAGCCCATATATAATATACCTAGCCTAGTGCCTATTTCAACTGAGAAACAATCGGGTAGATGCAAAGTGAAGGAGCAGAAGAAATAGAACAGGATGAATCACGAAGGAAGACAAAATGGCAGCAAACGAGAGATCAAGGATAAGAATCTCTGAGTTGCTTGTCTACATTGCAGACAATCCCCAGTATTCCACATAGGATTGGGAAAATTCCTCATCTGAATTTCCTAAGAGTCACTACCAATTTCTACACAATGCCGAAGGTCTAACTCCACCCATAGTAGCTTTTATGTTCTCTCAGTCTCTCCCACCTTTTAACACTACCATCTTACTCTATATAAGTCTAAGTGCTATTGCTTTGTTATTAAAGTTGAGAAACATTGTAATAGTATGATTCTTTTCATAAACATTGAATTTAACTCTGAAGAGAGATATTTCAAAGTTGAAAAAATTTCTAAATTCTTAGCTTATCCTCCAGTTTTCTATGAATGCTAAAGAATTCTGTATTTTAAATATGTGTACATTGGCCCATGGTGTCTGGAATTTTATTTGTGAGTTATATTTTATGTTTAATCCATAACATTTTTACTGTTTACATCTCATATAAGAGAATATGCCACAGATCATAATACAACTTGTACAAGACAGAAAGTCATAAATCTTAAATAATCATACTGATTTAGGTGGTATACATTGAATTTGTATTTAATGCTGGATCCCCTACATATTGTTCCGATTTAAGGATAGAATGGTGCCATATATACTATTTGGGAATGTCAGTCTAATTATTTTGACATGTATGTCTGAAAAATTTACTTCAGAAAAAAATGTTACATGAAAGAAGTGTTGCATTTTAAGCTGATACATATTTTATCATTAATGATTCAAAGAATATTTGGCAACTGAAGCTTTTTCTCACAACATTGCAATAGAATTCATAGCCTACTACACAATTTAAATCTTATTCACATTTCAAAATATTTATTTTTTTTAAATATCTGGCCATATACTAAGACTGTATGTTAAATTCAATAATCTAATCAAGTAATGATATCAAAATTTGGCTTTCACCATATAAAGATGTATTTTCCTTGAAGAGCCGAGGTGGCGCAGTGGTTAGGATGCAGTACTGCAGGCCACTTCAGCTGACTGTTATCTGCAGTTCAGCGGTTCTAATCTCACCGGCTCAAGGTTGACTCAGCCTTCTATCCTTCCGAGGTGGGTAAAATGAAGACCCGGATTGTTGTTGGGGGCAATATGCTGACCCTGTAAACCGCTTAGATAGGGCTCAAAGCCCTATGAAGCGGTATATAAGCCTAACTGCTATTGCTATTGCTATTTCCTATTGCATTTTTATTCTGCCTTCATTACTTTATAAGTAATTCAAGGCAGCAAGCATACATAATCTACTCCTTCCTTCTCTTGTTTTCCCCACAACAACAACTCTGTGAGGTGGGTTGGGCTGAGAAAGAGTGACTGGCTCAAAGTCACCCAGCCGGCTTTCATGCCTAAAATGGGATTAGAACTCACAGTCCCCCAATTTCTAGGCCAGACCTTAATAAAGACAGCCCCGTCCCCAAAGAGAATCTCCCAGCCTCATAATATTTTGATCCACTGCCTTTATTGATGCGAGGAGCTGTAAAAAACGCCTTCTTGCATAGGAGTTAGATAGTAGGAACAAGGAATCCTTGCATAAAAGGCCCATCTAAAAATAATGGCTATTTCCTACTAGTAATCTAATTCTATTAACGATGGTCCAGAATGCCAGATTCAGCTCAATAAAGAACACTTCATTAGGATTCCAAATAAATATTGCAAGGCTGGCAACCACAGTCTTCTGGGAAGCTGTACACTACAGGAATGGAAGTGGGATCAAAGCAATGAATTCCCCATTCAAGACAGGATCCCAGCATTTACTCAAGGACTTGAGGCTTGCTGGGCTTTGTTTTGGACAATGAAGACAGGAAGTCTCTGAGCAAAACTTGGTCAGAGACCTTTGTTTTAAAGGCCAGCAATCCAATGCAACGACCCACTGAGCCAGAATGCTGAGTCCAATGTCAAAAATCAATGCAGCTTTACAGGAATGAGAGAGAAGGGGGAAACATTTTTTCCTAATCACCCAGCCATTGGGATTCGAGTTCTTCTTTTGGTCTCTAAGATAAAGCAGAGAGGAATCTATTACATTTTTATATTTTCATTTATTTGTCAGTCTTGAGTTACATTTATGTGTGGGATAAAACGTTTGTATTTGGACCCTGCCAAGAAGCTTTGTCTTTATATTCATGGTTTACTTGCAGTAGAAATAACTCTTTCATCATTGGCCTTTGTGATTGCTAGTGCCATATCTGATTATTAATCTTTTTGGAAAGCAGATTTATGAATGGCCCAATGTGATTCTTTGCATAGAATCTATTAGATCATTTCCATAAGCCATCCAAACAAGGTTTGCCCATGCAAATACAACCACACTAATTAAATTTTGTATGTTTGCCATGCTATGGATCAGAGATGGATTTCGGCTTCTGCTACTGCTGGTTCGTTCAGAGACGCGCTTAGGGGGTGCACACGTTGATGCGCACTATGTGCGCATGCACAGTAATAAAAAAACAAGATGGCGGCACCTATAGCGCCGTTGATAGAACCGGTTCAGGGGCGTGGCAGGCCGAGTTACTACCTACTCGGCCGAACCGGGCCGAACCGGTAGGAATCCACCTCTGCTATGGACTTAATTATTGTTGGCTTAGATGATAAGAAATATATCATGTGCATAGACTACAGTCCAATAATGGCCACGTAGAGATAGTGGTAGCATAAAACAGCTCAGCAAAAGAAAAGGACAGATTGGATATAAATAATCTCACTGTAAATTGGAGTGAACCATAATGCCTTGCCTATCATGCTGTACATTTTTCTTACTCTCTGTATTTCTTCTTCACTAAAAACTTAAGAGACCCAACAAAAAGCAATATGAAGATAACTTTGAAGTAGAAATTAAATAGTGTTTATGTAAACAGAAGTTTAATTCTGAAAGAGGAGAGGTGGTGAGAAGCTCAAGATTGCCCCATCCTGATTTTCTTTAATATAAGAAGGGAGAAATAAAAACTCTGCCGGGCTTTCAAAATTCTGTTTTTTAATTGCTGCATTATTTATCTCAATCACAGAAGAAGGCCTCTGCTACAGTTCAATACCAAGGCAGAGACAGTTCCCTCTAACTCACAAATGGTGCTGTCAGGATGAGTCCAACCGAGTCAGCACTCTGAGACAATCAGATTTCTCAAAGAAATATGTTTTATTGAGTACATCATTTTGGCACACATGAAAGCAAAACCAACTCTAATTATTTCCTGTGGTTTTTGTATAATTAAAGAATAGATATTCCCCTCCCTCTTTGTTACAGGTCACACTGTCCAATTAGGTGTTCTTGCGTCTTCCCTGGCAACTCCTTCCAGTCTTTGGCCAGCACCCATTGAGATTACCTTGGTTCCCATGGAATGATCTGTTGTTATTGTCTGGTCTGACATTCCAAGCTTCTTCCCTCCCCTGCCCCCCATACTGTGTGGCAAGCTGAGATTAAAAGATGGCTGCAGCAGACTAGATCCATTTTGAAGTTGACAGGTACATCTAAAACTTCTACTTTTTGCCCATCTATCCGATTTTAATCTCCTTTCCAGATAGCTCATATGCAAAGCAGAAATCTTTTATTAATCCTTATTTCTGCTTTGTAGATTTCCTGTTGTTTGTGGGGAAGGATGGTGTACTGGTTTGGACCTCTCAGAAAAAAAGAATATTTAAACTAAATTTGAAAAGGAAGATTTGAACACTTTGTAATTAGTAAAGGGCTATTCCTTGATGTTTAACTTACAAGTTCTATATGCAAACGAACCTTGCACTCCCTCTAAAGGAGTCAAAGGAACTAAATGCTTCTTTTAAAAACTTTGTTTCATAGAAGCCAGAAGGCTCTTTCCTTCAAAATAAGATTATTCAGTTAGACTTCTTTCCAATATTTGTGAAAACAATCATACTATTACAGTGTTTCTCAACTTTAATGGTTTATTGAAAGGATTAAAGACTAAGAATGTTAAAAGAAAAGAGCATAACATTGGTTTATTTGGTTGTAGTTAAAAGATGTTGGTATTTCTGCTAATCCTTAACAGCAATAGCACTTAGACTTATATACTGCTTCACTGTGCTTTACAGCCCTCTCTAAGCAATTTAGAGTCAGCATATTGCCCCCAAAATCTGGATCCTCATTTTAGCAGCCTCAGAAGGATGGAAGGCTGACTAAATCTTGAATTCTGTCAGGATCAAACTCCTGGCAGTGGGTGTATTCCAGGGGTGTCAAACTCATGTCATCATGGCATCATCACGTGACATATTGTGACTTTCCCCCCTTCACTAAATTGGGCATAGGCATGGCCAATATGTGACGCATCCAGCCTGCAGGTCGCGAGTTTGACAGCCCTGCTATATTCTAATAGCTTGAAGATGTATGGACTTCAACTCTCAGAATTCCCCAGCCAGCAGTATTACTGATATACTATTGTACTACTATACGACTAAGATGGCAATGCTCAGGTACAAAGTATGGAAATTAGCAGACCCCCCAACGTTTGCCGAGTATAAAAAAAAATTATAGAAAACTTGGTGGGAAGAGAACAGTCAAATGAACATTTACTTACTCAGTTGTCATTGGATCCTATTTTTACAGGTGATGATAGAAGAAATCAAATTAAATAGCTGCAGTTCCCTTTGCCTCTGTTATATTTTCAAGCTACTTCTATCATGTGTAAGTAAACTGTATAGTAAGCTCACAAAATATATAAGAGCAATATGTCAATGAAAATGATAATAAATAATTGTAATGTCTAAAATGACACCAACTTTGAACAATTCACCAACGTTAAAAGTGAAGACTCCATAAATGCCAACAATGCAGTAGTAGCTTTACAAGTCATTTGTTAGAGTTAGGGCACAGAATTAAGGATGCAAGTCTATGAGAATGTGTTGGTGAGAATCACGTGTGGGTTTCTGCCGGCATTACTGCTGGTTTGATTTGCATGCAATTTTGCCATGTGCTGTCCAGAGCCATGTACTTACAATTTATAAACACAAAATAAACAAACAATAAGCAAGAATAGAGATAGAACTAAGAGGAAAGGGAGCATCAAAGCAAGAGTGGATGCACTTGCTGTGACTGCCAGCAGTTCCTTAAAGAAAGTGCATCATTTTCAGGGCTCCCACAGTAGCCACTCAGTTCCACAAAATCTGTCTCTGTCTGTCTGTCTATCATCATCTATCTTATCTATCTCTGCATCTATGTATCATCTATCTATGTATCATCCATCTATCTATCTATCTATCTATCTATCTATCTATCTATCTATCTATCTATCTATCTATCTATCATCTATCTATCATCTATCTAATCTATCTGCATAAATATACAGAGAAAACATAGGCATATTAAATGGCATATATTTCAGGAGTCTTCTGGTAACCTAAGCTTTCAGTCATAGTCAGTATACTAGAATTACATGACATTTCTGATTCAAGTAACTCAAATGGTAATGATTGAGTCTCTCAACATAATCATGCACATATATACAAATGTACTGTACATAGATATTTTAGGACCAATACTGACCTGGCATCTGAATGTTACAAATATAAGACTCAGTTCTTAATCACTTTCTGAAGCAGACACCTGTCCTATTTTTCAGTACAAAAACATAAAGAATTGTGAAATAATATGTTTTACGCATTCTCTATCATTCTCCAGTCTAAGACTTGTTTAAAAACACATTATCACGAGATATAAGGAATGAAGTATTTAAAGATAGTCCTCGGCTTACAACCACATCTGGGACTGTAAACTTTGAGTTCAGCAGTGCAGTCATTAAGCGGGGCATTGTATGATTACACATAATCTTACAACGTTTTGCTATGGTTGCTAACCAAGTCGCCATGTGATCGCGATTTGTAACCTTCCATACCAGTTTCCCCATCGACTTTGTTTGTTGGAAGTCAGCTGGCAATGTCACAAATTGCGACCTCTTGTCCCAAGACCATTGTAAATGTGAGCAAGTGCCCAGGTTGTGATCATGTGGAACTTACAGGGAGTCTGCACAGTTGTGAAAACAGATTGTAAGTCACTATTTTCAGTACTGTTGTAACTTTGAACGGTTTTTAAATGAATAGACGTACCTCAAGGGCTAGTAAAGTAGTTTCAAACTTTATCCATGTAAATAAATTTAAAGAGATATAACAACTCTATAGCAAAATAGCCTCAGTTCCTTAGAATTATGGAAAAGAAGTAATGGCCATGATAATTTATACATTCAATTGCATTATGCAAACTGAGAAATATTTTTGTTCCAAAAAATTATAAAAAGATTATCTCAACTTCTTCAAATCAGTCTACTTCAATGAGTGAAAGCCATCATGGGCTCAGAATAGAACATTCTTTTAAAAATGCTCAGAACTGAAATTGGCAAGTCTTAAGATCCTTTTTTCAGATGTTTTGGGCTGACTAGAGAAATTGGGTATTATCTCAACACACCTGGTGACATCAGAACTGATGGGAGAACTCCATTATGCAGAGGACAAACCAAAGGCCTTCTCTGTTGATGAGTCCAAAGCAATAATAAGATATTCTTAAGTGGGATATTTTTAAAGAGTTTGTATGATTCTCTGTCTGCCCCATAAGGGTCTCCTGCATGAGGAGGGGTTGACCTAGAAGATCTCCAAGGTACCTTCCAACTCTTGTTTTTCTGTATCCTGTTGTAGAAGCATGGCCTTCAAGTCTATTTCATTGTACTTGAGAAGGCCAAACAGCAGCTGAATGAAAACCCAGAACCTTTGAAGATGCTTATGCATAGCTACAGTGATATACTCACAGCTTTCACAGCGATTTCCAGTATAGCCAGCCAAGCAGGCACATTTGTAATCACCAATTTTATCAACGAGGCAGGTTCCATCGTGTAGACATGGAGATGAAGAACAACCTGAAAATACACAAGACTTCTCAATTCCTTCCACAGACTTTCAATTCTTTTCTCTCTTTTACACTCCTTTCTCTCTTAGTGAGAGACATTTATAATGTGAGTATTTGGGGGCAATTGATAAAACAACAATATGTCCTTGAAGCTGTGAGACAGTGATGTTAAAAAATGCTTCTATCTAGCCCATCCTCTGCCCCAATAATCCTTCTTGTGAATCAAATTTTGTTGCCCAAATGTTATCAAAAACAAGGTAATGTGATTGAGATCATTCCATGCTAAAACAACTATTTTTAAAAATTAAAGCAGGTCCCAAGGGAGAAGCTTAGATACATAATTTGTGTTCTTAAAGCCAACTTTAAGAATAATTATATCTCTGAATAACGTATGTGATTAGCTGTGTGTCACAACTGAAAATTGATCCTTTATAGTTTTAGGGAATTAGGAATAAAGCAGCATGGAAGAAGCCACAGACGAAAACTCTACAACTGCATTTACAGCAAAAGAACCTATGGAGATAAAATAAAAGTGAAATGTCAATGAAGAGATCAAGCAACACTGCAAGCTGTCTGAAAAAGTTTTTAGTGAAGGGGTTGTGAAACTAAAGGCACAAAAATGAAATGTGCCAGAGGAGATGGAAAGAATCCCAGCCATTATTAAATATACAATACTGAAATTTGTTATGTTCAATATGTAAGTACTGCTCTTGGTGTCAACTCTGGAGCTGACCTGACTGAGGCCATTTTAAGGCTCCAGGGTTGCCACGATGGAGATGAGGGTTAGGGAGGGGGGAATAGTGATAGCTGGTGTTTGGTAGCCAAAACAAAATAGTTTCACTTGTGAACCAAGGACATTCCCACAGGTGGCTGAAGCAAGGAGGAGTGATGTTGCCCAAGCAACCCTGATTGCACCATGTGACTGATTTGTTTGGGAGAAAGGGAGAATTTTTTACTTTTAATTAGGTGGAAACCATGGGAACATTTAGAGTCGGTTTTCACCAGCCTGTGCCAATATGAAATATCCAATAAAACTAATCTTTGAGGAATCTACCTGCCTCAGAGTTTTGTTTGCTATGGGAGCATTACTTGGAACCCTGACATCAAACCGACTCCAAGGCAGGTAGGTTCCTCAACTATTAGTTTTATTGGCTATATCATATCTAACTTAGAATCCTGACACTTAGTATCATCCTTCAAAGAATACTTAATGATATCGCAAGATTTTAAAAAACTTAACACTTAGAACTGTCATCTTAGAAGTTTCCCCAAAACTCCCAGCATATTCATCAAAGTCCATGCGATCATGAATCAGGAGTTCTAGAGTTGCAATCTAAACTCAGCTGAGGTGGGAAAGATGAAAACATCAGTTTCCTCTTGAGGCACTGTACGGGCTTTCAGTCCATCAATGGGGTCCGAACAATAAACACAGGAAGACGGCCAAGGAAATTGTGTTCCTCCGCTTACACTGACCTTCAACTACTCTCAAGGCTTTTGTACTGGGAAAGATTTCACACAGCGGCAGTTTGTTAAGTTTGTGCTGCTGGAGGTCCCACAGCTCAGGCAAAATTTATCCCATCCCCTTTGCTCATCATGCAAAGCACATCCCTTCTCATCAACAGTTTCAGGGACCAGGTTAACATTTTGCCAAGGAGAATTTTTTAAAAGATTTTCATTCAAGCTGTATACAGCCAAACTGGAGTCTGCTCTGCATAGATTATCTGAGTAGCACCCACCTTATCTCTCCATAATTGCTGCTAAAAACTGGGGCGGAAATAAAGGGGGGATGGCAGTAGCAGAATGCCAAGCGGTTCCCACTGAGAAGAAGAATTGAGAGCTATTAATCCCCCGTTGTATGGAATGTGTTAGTCCCTTGAGGGTGGGAGGCCTTTCTGCAACATATCCCACGTCAAGTCCCATTTCATGGAGTCGACTTTTGTCTTTTTATAGACCCTTTAATTAACATAGCCCTCCTTTTAGCAGCTACTGTGATGGTACTGTTTGTACTTTATGTAATAACAAGGGAGGGAAAAAATCATGCCCAGCAGATCAAATAGGGACACAATCTAAAGTAGACCAAGCAATGGACTTTGAAGCGGCGGGACAATATTTGAGATTCTAAAAGGCCTTCCGGCAGAAAGCCATTGGAGGCCTCCTCTATAGTCCATCTTTGCCCTGTATCCTGTCAACATTATTTTTTTCTTTATTATCAATTGTCCATTGCTGTCAATGCCCCAAGACAAATAAGAATGGCTGGAGAGATCCAGCATTCTGAATTCATTCTTGGGAATGGAGTTGAAATGACTCAATTTGCTGGCTTGAAAAACAATTTTTGATTTACCTGATTGTTTCAAATAGCAAAGTATGTCTTGAATCCAGTCTTAAGTGGGAAGCTGAGTACTAGAGTCACTTTTCGATATCCCATTTTGCTATTTTTTACATGGAACTCTCTGACAATTTTTCTTCATCCAACTTTCATAAATGGAAGTATTGTGAAAGAAACCAGTTAATCTAGCAGGCTACATAAGAACTCTAAGTGTAGATCATTGTAGTGTTGCTATGCATATGTACACATCACACTATTCTCTTTGGGGGTAGCTGGGGTGAAATGCTACCGGCTCAGACCGGTTCGCCTGAACCAGTAGTAAAAATGCTACCGGTTCAGGCGAACCGGTATTTCTGACAATCAGTTGGGTGACAATCAGCTGTGACACATGATTTATATTAGCTAGAATCATCGGATTTCCTGATGTCTAGCTAATCTAAATCACATGGAACAGCAGATTCCCTCCCCCCCTCACTGTTCTACCTACCTTTGTAGACTTGGAAGGCTTCAATATGTCCCTTTTTTAGCGCTGCGCGGGCGCGCCTCAGACACACATGCACATGCTCAGTAGCAGACTCACCAAACTGGTAGCAGACTTCAGAGGATTTTACCACTGGGGCAAGCATCATTAGGCAAAGCACAGAAAAGAACAGCAAGCCAAATGAATTAAGGCATGAGATAAAGGATAGAAAAGGGAACTACTGTATGGCTAGTTCTAGTTTACCCCTTGCTACACTTCTGTATTTCTTTTTCTATATAAACCATCCTGTTTCCACCACTGCTTACAACTGTCTTTTGTCTCTTAAACTTCTCCCAGTCTCTGTGTTGCCGCCATGCTCACTGTTATTCCCTTTGAATAGAGGAACAATAGCAGCATTCTTTCAATTATCAGGCTCAGACACAATCTTCACACATAATTAAACAAGAAGCACAAACTTTCCATAAGCCAACTGCATTTTAACTTTTATCCACTTAAACCATCTACACCTATTGCCTTTCCATTTTTCAACATTCTCACATTGTATTTTTTGGCAGGTGGACACCATTTCTGAATAAACGTCTAAAATACATTCAATCACTTCAAGTACTTCCCAAATCATTTCATTATTTTTATACTTGTCTTTATTAGGCTGGAGGCTCCTTGTTTAGCCCTCATCATCCACTTCCAAAATAATATTTTATTTCCATCAAAATTACTTTTCTCCTGCCTATTGCGATCTTCATTGTTGACTGTTCTCTAATTTCGTTCCTATCTTTTTTTCTCGATGTACCTTATAGAACTTTTCTCTCATCCTCATTTTTACAGCAATCGTTTCCTTTTTTGTATTTATTAAATTTATACACTGATTTGGAAAACAAAGCCAAGTATTAACCCAAGCAAGTTCATGGAATTCTATACAGGTTACATTGCAAGCCTACAAAATGCCATTGCACCATGCCAATATTCTACCAAAATGCACTGTAATGACAAGCATAGAACATCACAACCAATTAAATACTACTTTATTGTTTCATATTTATTATCCCTAGGAATTATCTCCAGATCTATCTTACAACATTGACATTGAGAAACTGGGACAACTTATGTTGAGCCCTGCTCAAATGCAGATAAAACTTAACAAATCCAACCCCTTCTCCTAATGTGCTTTACTGACCTTCCACGCATTCTGCCCTTCAGCAGGCTCTCATTCTGCCTCTATTAGAAACTGTTCCCTCATTCACTTTTGCCTCACTGTTGTGCTATTCTTTGCATTTCCATTAGTAGCAGGAATTCCAGATCAGTTTCACAATGTTTTTAAAGGAAGTGGGATCAGAAACAGTAGTATAGTTGCATGGAAGTGATAATAATCAAAAGGAAGTAGCATTTTCAAAGAATTATATGAATGAATATGTGTAAGGTTTTAGGATTCCAATTAGTTTTATAGGATGCAAAAGAAAGAAAGAAAGTATGGTGGATAGAATTTTGCTGCTTATTGGTACACATTTTTATTAATATCCATGTAAAAACCATGTATCTCCCACAGTGATGGGGCTTGGTTCTTGTCCTGTGCCTTAAATAGGACGTTGTGGAGTTTTATTGGTTATATTTTCTGTTTGAGATAGTGTGTTTGTGGATTAGTAGGGTACTATGAACATGGCATCAATCTTTCTAGTGTTTTTTTATTATTGTTATTCTTTCTTACTTTTAATGTAAGCTACCCATAGTTGTTTTGGCTAGCCCCTAAATTTCATAGATAAATCCATTTATAAATAAATTATGCTGTTACCCATTGTAATGTTGCTTTCCTACACAATGTATTATTCTTCTCTTCTTCTATCTACTTAAAATTATGGGTAAATCTTACATCACAGTCAACCTAAAGTTGACCTCAAAGGCATTTGGTCTGATTAGATACGAAAGCATGTTTGTAGCCTCCCAGAATTGGGAACTGGTTATGGCAAAATAAACTAAAAAATTGGGTTGTTTGTAGATAAAATCAGCCATGGATCACAATTTTTACAATTGTAATTGAGCTTACTTTCATATCAGGACCCAATATAATGCATTTCAATAGCATTAAAAAGTGAAAAAATTATAAGATCAAGCTATTTTAGTTAAACATATTTCTTACCTGTAATTTCTTCAAAAACTGCATGAAATCCATCAAAATTTTTGGAACCATCTGAATGAAAAAGGACATGAAGGGAGGAGCCAGTGCTTCGTATTGGGAGAGGCCTGTCATTGCCACAGAAGCGTTTAATTAACTTGCTGTCAACACTGTCCCCATCACGGACTTCCACATAATCGTACTGACACATGTAGTCAAACTCCAGACTCAGCATGGCAAACCTTGACCAGAAAGAAAGAGACAGAACGAGAGATAGAGGAGAAATTCAGATGCCAAAATTATATCTCTGTTCCATTTGTGCTATAGGATTGAATTTCTGCTTTGCTTCTGTGCTCTCCTGACTCTCAAAGGTTTTTCACTTGCATTTTTGCAAATTACATAAAACAGAGTTAATAGCAGAGACCACAAGTAGAATTACTGTACTACCAACGTTCTTTCAAGTCTATAGGAAGTGCCTATAATATGAACAGCCAATTTCCAAACTCCTCATAATTCAAGAAGACTCATTTTGAGACTGGAGGAGAACGTAGAAAAATAATCCAAAAGGTGCTTTTTCAAAAGGCAACTGTACCTCCTATGTTTTTCTTGAATACATTTCATTTCTCCCACAAGAAGCTTTTTGGATGAGAAGTGAAACATCTTCAAGAAAAACAAAGAAAGTCGAGTTGCCTTTTGAAAAAGTACCTTTGGGATAACCATGACTGGATGACTGAGAATCTCCATAGACACGTAGAGAAATTTTGTGTCAATAATAGTGAATATGCCTTCATGAAGAAGTTTCCAGTTCATTCATGGAATGATCTTCCAGTAACAAAGATGGCCCAAGAGCCAATAAACTGAGAATATAATCTGATACAATGTGTATTACAATATAATACAAATTTATTTGTAATGTTTTTAAACTGACACAGAAAGACAAAGACACACATTTATCTATTTAAATACTTTGTATTCTATGATTGAAATTAATAGCTCTGGGGAAAAGCCAGTAAAAATTCCTTTGGTGGCAGGTTGAAATATTAGTCTGACACCTCAACACACTTTTGTCCACTCATATAAAAAGGAAGTTCAGTACATTAAAATCCTACCTTAATTCAACCCCAAATCCAGGTTTGGCATGTATAATCCACTCACACTGGGCATTCAGTGGATAGCTCTCCAATAAAATCTGACCCTTGGAAGCTTGGATAACCTGTCCACACCCTAAAGGGAAGAAAAAGAAAAATCACATAGATATTTATAGAAAATTTACCTCAGGAACAATATCAAAATACAAGTTATTGGTGATATGCACATGAAAAACTCTTCTCAAACACCTGACTAATTTACATGACTAAACAACTATATGAAGTGTTGAATAAAATAGACATCAGCAACTGGTTAATAATTGGCACAAGTCTTGACATATAACACACCAGATTTAACTGTGGTTGAAAAGAAGAAAATGTGGATAATTGCTGTGATGATACCAAGGAGACAAAAAATTGGAGAAGACCACAAAGTATCATGATCTGAAAATTGAAATTGAAAGATTAGACAGGTAGTCCTCAATTACAACCACAACTAAGCTCAAAATTTATGTTGTCAAGTGAGAAATTTGTTAAGTGAGTTTTGCCTCATTTTATGACTCTTCTTGTCACATTTGTTAAACGAATCACTGCAATTGTTAAATTAGTAACATGATTAAGTGAATCTGATTTCTCCACTCACTTTGTTTGCAAAAGATGATTACATGACCCCAGGATACTGCAACTGTCATAAATGTGAATCGGTTGTCAAACATCCGAATGTAAATCACATGACCACGAGGATGCTGCAATGGTCATAAGTGTGAAAAATGGTCGTAAGTTACTTTTTCAGTCCTGTTGTAACTTTGAATGGTCACTATATGAACTGCTGTAAGTCAAGGACTATCTATAGCATAAAGAGGCCATGGTCCCATTGGTTATCAGCACACTGGATGATGTACCAAAAAAATCTTGAGGGCATTTAGAAAATTTGCACATTAGCAATATTTCTATCTGTCCAATTGCAAGAGGCAGCTTTATTTGGAAGAGCTTACCTCCTACAGCAGCGATGGCGAACCTTTTTTGGCTCGTATGCCATAAGTGGGGAGAGCGCAGGGGGCGTCATGTGCGGGCGTGCAGCATCCATAATGCAATGTGCAACACCCTAGTGCATATGCATGCACTACAGGTGTGACCACCCCATTTTTTTCATGCTTTTTTCGCCCTCCCCAGGCTCCAGAGGCTTTATAGGAGCCTGGGGAGGGCGAAAACAGCCCTCCCCCCCCCCCGAAGCCCACCATAGGCTTCAGGGACCTTCAGGAGGCTTCCCTGAAGTCTTCGGAGCAGTCAAAATGACCCTCTGAGCAAACTGGAAGTCACTTCCGGTTTGCTCGGAGGGTTGTTATAAGCGCTCTGAAGGCTTCAGGGACCTTCAGGAGACTTCCCTGAAGCCTCTGGAGCAGTCAAAACGACCCTCCAAACAAACCGGAAGTCCGTTCCGAACTTCCGATTTTCCCGTACGGCCATTTTGCGCTCCAGAGGCTTTAGGGAAGCTCCGGGGGGCTTCTGGGGGGCAGGGGAGGCTCTTTTCACCCTTCTCAGGCTCCTATAAAGCCTCTGGAGCCTGGAGAGGGTGAAAAATGGCTTTAAAAAAGGGTGAACTCAGCTGGCCAGCGCGCATGCGCGCTGGCCAGCTGACAAGGCAGCGCCTCGGGTGCCCTAATAAATGGCTCCATGTGCCACCTGTGGCATGCGTGCCATAGGTTCGCCATCACTGTCCTACAGTGACACTTTAACACCATTAAAGAACATCTGCCTATCCCAGGTCCTTGGGAAGGACAGAATAGATGGATAAAATTGTCGAAACATCTGGCTGGCTTTGCAACCATAATAACATTTTTCTTGCTTTCCTCAGCAAAAGTAATTGCTTACATGAATTTGCTATGGCAAAAATAGTCACACAGTTTTTTTTCAGTCTTAAGTTCTTATATACAGGCAAACCATACAAGGAGCCCAAAGACAATACAGAATGTAAAACTACTATTATTTTGGTACTGGTTGGTAATAACTGGTAATAATAATAGCACTCTTAACTCCTTCAGATTTCAGAAAGGGTCGATCAGGAGAACTTTTATGGAACCATGGTCATTAAGAAGAACTGGTGCCATTCCAAGATGTGTTTACATTGAAACGCTGGGAATTCTTAACACATTTAGAAAAATTAAAGTAAGAAGAGGGTCCTCTAATGAATAGTGATGTGGTTGAATCATCTTCAGGAACATGCCAAATGTCCTGTCTCAGTATTTCCTGTATCCTTCTACCTTGCTAAGATTTGTCCATTCCTATACATGCAAATCATTTGCCAGTTTACCCTCAATTACCCTCAGCTATGTAGATTCCAATAAAACACAAAACAAGCTCAGAAGGGTCTGTCATAAGTGCTTCATTCCACACCAGGGCTTCTTGGCTCCTGATGTGAAAAACTGGAGAATTAATTACATTGCCCCCATGACTGTCATTAGGATGCTGTTGAGATATGCCAGGATCCGCTGGAAACTAATGTAGCTTCCCACACTGGGGAGAGGAAACGTAGCACAGTTGCTGGCTCTCCTCTCAAAACAACCTGAGACAAAGCTGCAGGAAACCTTCTTCAGAAGGATTGACAAGGGTCCTTGAATCACCTCAGAGAACATTCCCTTTTCATTATAAGGGGTCTTTTCTGTTCCCTTTCTTTCTCTTGCCATTGGCAAGAGAGAACTGGTGCAAAGAGATGGTGCCGTGCAAAGAATACTGAATGCACCTTTCTTTGGAGAACAGTACAATTTGAACTTGTGGGACATTTCTGCCAAGGAAGTAGGACTGGCCAACAAAGCAGGTGGTCCAAAGGCTAAAAAGAGAGCCATTCAAAGAATGCTCCAGAGAAACAAGCTCCTATTTGCCACAAACCATTTCCGCGTGGAACATATACATGGTCAGATCCAATTGTCATTTTTCTGTTTCTAATCCATCCACCAGAGGGATACACGATACCTGCCCATCCTTTGATAAGAGGGGGAGGGGAGAGAGATATGGATGGAAAGTTTCGAGAATAATTTAAATGCTGAGCATAAATCCTGTCTTGTCCTGAGGGTGGAAGAAGAGGTGCTTAGGAAGGGAAGAGAGTCGGAAAGGAATCAATTCTGAAAGGCTGTCACAATCACTGTTCCTTTTGTGTCTGGAAAAAAAGATGGCAAAACATTTTGGAACATATTTTTTGTCTGAGGCCACAGAATTAGAGTAAATATACACTAACAGTAACAACTTTCAACTTTTAATAGATTTGTACGCCACCCAATCCCGAAGGACTCCGGCAGCTTACATAAAAGCAGTTTAAAAATATTAAAAAAAGATTAAAAACACAAGACAGAATGGCTTAAAAAACAGAAACACAACATGCACTCAGTTTTCAAAGGGGCTGAAGTTCAATCAAGATCAACAGCCCCAGGCCTGCCGGAACAGCCAGGTCTTAACAGACTTACGGAAAGCCAGAAGAGTGGGGAGGGTCCGGATCTCGGGGGGTAATCGTTCCAAAGGGCAGTATTCACTAACAGTAACAAATATTTTTAGATGTAACTTTCTTCTTAAATAGGTGTCCATGAAATAGACCATAAAAGACAAAACCACAGATTTAAACCTAAATAGTGAAATAACTTTAGATTTAAATTCTGGCTTCTGAATGCAGTAAGAGTAGACTAATTGGAAGAAAAGTATACCCCAAAATAAATGGTGAATTATTCAATATGCAAAACAGAGAATAAGATACAAGAGTGCAGTATCCCCATGATTGTTTAATATGTTAATAGATAATTGTGCTTATAGTGACATTAGAGGTTCATCTATTTGTAATGTAAATATGTGCGTTTTCATATGTAAACAATGCCATGTAGTTGACTGAACACCCAAAGGATTTGCAGCAAATGTTAAATTGTGTGATGCACAGAGATCATGGATCTGTGACAGAGAAAACAGAGTGAATGCTGCAAGTTACTTCTTACTTTATCTTACAAGCAGATAAACAGGGCTTGCAAAATGTAGAAAAATGGATGGAAAAAACCCCCTATAAATGCTGGTAGAAAGAAGTCAAAACTGGGTAGAACAGATAGTCCTCCAATCACGTGTTTAACAAAAGTTCAAAATTGTGTCAACCTCGGAAAAAGTGACTAGGAATCTATCCTCAAAGGTATGACCATTGCCTAGCCTCCCTCATCGTATGATTGTAATTTGTGTGTTTCAGGTACTCGCATTTGCAATGGTGGCAGCATCTTGTGATCATATGGTTGTGATTTGCAACCTTTCCAGTCAGCTCATGCAAAGCAAAGACATTTGAAGAAGCTGGATTCACTTAACAACTATGGTAATTCATTTAACAACCATGGTAAAATGGTCATAAAATTGTTTATTGACCACATCGTGGTGGTGGTGACCAAAATTCCAACCCCAATTGTGGTTGTAATTTGAGGAATAACTGTAAGTGGGCTGTTGTAACATATAAAAGCTGAACCAAGTAAAAGCTGCTGTGTATGAGAGCATACTTTCCCCTTCTCTTTTCTCCTGCCTTTATATTTTAGTGACTTACTCTTTTTTTGAATGTCGCAGAGAGTTGCTTATCCCAAACAAAAAAGTAAGTTGGATATTTATACAGTATATCAGTTTAGTATGAGGTACTTATATGGCTGAACCAATTAGCAATGGTGGTTTATCATTTTAATTTATTTGTATGTGAAAAATGTTCGTGAAAATTGAAAATAATAATAAGGATGCAGAACTTTATTTGCATGTGGTTAATCTGAAGCATGTTACCATTAACCTTATGACTAATGATAACAGGAACACCACAAGGTATAGTATATACCAAGGGTGTCAAACTCGATTGTATCATGGGACATATTGCAATGTTTTTTGCCTTTGCGGAACTGGGGTGGGTGTGGCCTTTGCATGACGCATCCAGCCCATGGACTGCCAGTTTGACACCCCTGGTATACACAGTACAAAAAAAGAACCCTAACTAAGCATGTAAGCATGTAGCTGAATTACTGGATGACAACTAAGCAGGGGTGGGCTGCTATGGGTTCGCCCGGGTTCAGGAGAACCTGTAGCTAACATTATGGACTGTTCAGAGAACCTCCAAATCCCATCCCTGGCTGGCCCCTCCCACCCCTCCCAGGAGCCTCCACATGGCCTGTTTTGGGGGTAAGTGCAGGGCCCACACGGAGGCTCGGGGAGGGGGAAAAATTGGCCTCCCTGAAGTTCTGGAACAGGCCCATTTCTGGCCTCCAGAGTGTCTCCGGAGCCCAGAGAGGCAGTTTTCGTCCTCCTAAGCCTGGGGAAGGCGAACATGTGGTGCAGGAGGCTGACTAGGCCATGGCCACCATGGCCACACCCACCCTGCAACCCGGCAGAGAACCCGTTGCTGAAATGTTTGAAGCCCACCCCTGAAACTAAGGAGCCTAGCTGTACCTGTCTTCATTACAGCAGTTACAGAATAGATACCAGTGCCTGATGGAGACAATTATAATTGCAAAAGGTGCATCATCACAAGGCCTGAAAGATTACTTTAGGAACATATCGTCACAGAAATACAAGAATCAACAACAACTAATTGATCTGACACCAGTGCCTGAAACCTGTTTCATGAAAACCACTTGAGAAGAAGAAGCTATTCTAGTGATCAAAGATGACATTCTCTACATCTTATTGAAAACTGAAAATAAATGGCTATAGAGAGAGGTTAGCCCTCTGAAATAATTATTAATGACCTTAAATGTGAAAATACTGCTTTCACGATAATGTGTTATCTACATTTAGTTGTTAACCTACTTCTCTTCCCTTCCATTTATATTATTCCTTAACTCATCTCTTTTCTCTTCTTCTCCTTTCTTCATTTTCATCCTTTCTGGAAGAAGTGAGGAGAATATGAGGATGCATCTAGGCTTCTGTGAGACATGGTTGGTGCTTGTGATGGAGAATATTAGATATACGTAAATGAAGATAATTGACTGTGTAAATGTACCAGATTTACAGGCAATTGACTGATTTCCCCAGCATAATCTACTACCAATCTGGCTATTCAAATCTTCCTGTAATGCACATTGCTATTGTATTTATGTTTCACAACCTTGCTGCTCTTCATTTTCTCTCTTTTCCCCATCTTTCCCTGACTTCTGAGGAGAGCATGATCATAATCAAATAATTTGACCCTAGTCATTTGTGCTTTGGTGAGGACACTGGATTGATTTGTTCTATGAGCCATTTCTTTGTTTTCTTGGCAATCCATGGGATTCTCATGAGTCTTCTCCCACACTGCTTTTCAAAAGCATCTATCTTGCTTCTGGAGAATCCAGTTTTTGCTTCAATACAGTGTAACACTGCCTATTCATTTCTGATCTTTTTAGATTTAAACCTTCATTGCTGCATTACATTATATAAAGACTAGCATTTGGTAAAATTTAACTTTACATTGTCCTATTTTAATTATAACAGCAATACAGTTTTATTCACATGTAACTGAAATTAAGGTCCACTTAATTCAATGGCAATACCTCTTGGCAATTATGTATTGGAACATTCCTGGGGTGCCTTTACTGATAGCAAAAAGGAAATCTTTTTTTAAAAAGAAATAATGCATTTTACAATATAGGTTTGCAGTGAATGAATCACAGACATTTATACTCAATCTACTCTTCAAATCAACATATTTCCAAAACTCACAATTCAGTGCAAGGTTTTTAAAAATTAGAACTAATTGCATTCAGTCAGCATTGCATCCATATTCAAAGGTAGAACATTTAAAATGCTGCAGTGATGAATTTTTGCATATTATTCTTATTAGCCTTTGCACATGCAATGATTTCTCACTAATCTGTAACAAGTTATTTTAAGAAAGTCCCCCCCCAAGAATCTAGTTAGATTTTTATTTGTCCTGGCAAATCTCGTGTGCACCGCTTACAGGATAGGTCTTGGTACTACAATCAAGACAGCAAATAAACAGAAAGAAAAGGATTTCCAGGCCTTGAAATGTGCAAAGAATTGTGCTCCTGAACCAACATATTTTCTTTTGCCATTCAGTCCATATGGTATAATTTTCTGCAAATGCAGATATAAGGTGTATATATTTTTATCTGCAAGCCCAGCAATGAATATTGTCCTTACGCTTTCTTCAGTTAACTATTCCTATCGATTTCCTAAGGATAAGGATTATACCCACACTTGAAAAAATAATTCAATTTATCTTTTGCTAAGGAAGCACCCAAAGGCCCTGGAAAAAATATTCAGATTAGGCATAAAAACCTATGTCGCTCAGGAAAAGTATTGCAGTGAAAATTAAAAATCGGAGATAAGATTAGTTACCTTAAGTGTGTTGTTGATAGCTTTTATTCACCTGTAGTCTTCAAGCAGTGGCAGAACATTTATCTGATAACAGTGCTCTACTTTTCAATTTCCTGACCAAGCAGCGATCTATAAACTGCCTCCTATAAACTGTAGGATAATCCTCCAACTCCCTCCTTCTCTGTGGCAATGGCTGTATTCCACAGAATACTTTGCACTCTGGTTACAACCCAGATCTGTGCTGTGTAGATTTGGATAACCATTAGATGGCAGCAAAGGGTTACAAAAAAACCAAGCATTGTCCATAACAGCTCTGGGAAATAGAACGGGATCTTGGGAAAAGAATTGGAGAAATACCTTTGGCCTATAAAGCCCCAGTAGCTCAGTATGAGATCATTTCCCAACCCCTAAAAAATGCCTTTGGCTATATTGTCTTATATTTTCAAATTGAGTGTCAATGATCATGAAAATGATTAGGAATTTATCTTTGCCTTGACATTGCTCATTGCTGGATGAGCTATAAGAATATTTGTTTTGTTTTGTTTTCCTTTCCCAACCAAAGCATCAGCTCTCCTTTTGGTGAAGTACCTCTCTGGCCAATACTTACTCATGCAATCGCCGCCATACCACCCTGCTCGGCATTCTGCACAATAAATGCCTTTGATGTAGAAGTTGTCTAGTGATCCTCCCCAAGACCCATTGCGACAGGTCTTACAATTCTCGAAAATCATGCAACCTGAAAGAAGAGGAGGCAAACTCTTTATAAATTACGAATGCTTACATTTGGGTTTCTCCGATAGGTAGCTGTGAACTATCACGCAGGCAACCAATGTTTTTACTTTGGCTGCATAAAATGTGGCTTGGACAAGTCCTTTCAAGCAATAACACTCCTCCAAGCCAAACAGACTCAAACATAAAGAGAGAGACTATAAATACAATTCTGAGGGCTGAATACAAAAATTACAAACATGAATTTTCCTGTAGTCTTCAATGACTGAAAAAACAATGACATGACATAACAACACAACCACCATGTTTCGCACTTATACTTCAATGTAAGATGCATACACTAAAGTTATAGGGTTTGTGTTATGATGCCACATTGTACATTTCTTCACCCGACCTCTCTTCTCATCACTCACAGATGCCTATAGCTATAGCCAGGAGTGGGCTTCAAAAATTTAAGCAACGGGTTCTCTACCCGATTGCTAGATAGGCAGGGCCATAGTGGATGTTGAAGTGGACCGAGGAAAAATGAGGCAGGAGGCTCCTGAGGTAACTTCAACAGCTTTATTAGAACAGAACTGAACAGTAGTACTAGCTAGTGGTAGATTGGGACCCCGCCCTGCTTGACAGCTATTTATATGGAGCTGTCAAGCAGGAGGCAATAGGCACGCGTCTGACAGCCGCGCCTTAGCCAGTCAGGCGCGGCTTGGCTGTCAGTCGTACGCCCGAGGATTAAACAGATGTGGCCTAGTCGGCCTCCTGTACCACAGTGGGGAGACCATTTTCACCTTCCCCAGGCTCTGAAGGCTTTCCTCGAGCCTCTGGGAGGTGAAAACTGCCTCCCTCTGGCTGTACAGGCTCTTCGGAGGCCAGAAATGGGGCTGTTTTAGCCTTCCGGAACTTCCAGGTCGTCTGTTTTTCCCACTCCCAGAGCATCTGCACAGGCTCTGCACTTACCTCACATCCAAATCAGGCCACATGGAGACTCCTGAGAGGGATGGGGAAGGGTGTGCAGGGCCAGCCAAGGGTGGGATTTGCAGGTTTTCCGAACTGGACATAACTTTAGCTATGGGTTCGCCCAAACCTGGGCGAACCCATAGCAGCCCACCCCTGGATATAGCACTCAGACTCTCTCCTATTGATCTCTTCCTCCTTTTCCTGAAATTCTCTTGTTTCAATGAAATTTACTTCCTGAACATCCTATATTGCTTTATATCAAGTCAGATCAATCTAAACTAGAATTTTAATTTCAGTAATGTCCCAATGACAGCTCTAAATAGGATTCAGTACTAGTTTCTGCCCTAAAGTTTATGAACAAGAGTTCAGGATATATTTTACACATTTACATTTTCATAGTCATTTGCAAATTTCAACATAAATATATTATTCAACATAATAAAAAGGAGGGCTGTGCATCATTCAAAAAGTATTTAGAAGTGGAGCTTTGGAGCACAGAGATGAAAGTGGAGCACTTCTTTAAGCCAGTTGCATCTACTTCTGGCTTCTGTGTGAGCTAATATGTCCCATTAAAGATACAACTGTTTTAAAGCCTCAACTTTAAAGCTTACAGCAGCTTTAACTTATTTAGGCTCATTTGGAAAATCTAAAAGAGGACATGGTGGTTTTAATGAAATCTTACACTTACAATCCCATTTAGCATGAAGCACATCTTTTGAATAAGTTTCAAATCAGGAAAAATCCTACTGATACATATTCTTAGAAGTTTTATAAGCTGCTTCTTCATATCCTTTATCTTCAACTTAATTTTTTTTCCTCAGCTGAGTTTAAAATCAATAATAATTCTTTTCTATTTTTTAAAAAGAAGATAGTTTGCAAATTAGGCCTTGAAGACTGAATTGCAACCTCCATGTAGTACTGAAGCCAACTGTGACCTTCCTTTTTGGAGAGCTTCCAAGCATCCGTGGTAAAATCCTGAAAAGTGAGTTTCTATTGCTAGAAAAAGGAAAAGTCTAACAACAATATGCATTAACTCTCATCACAGTGAGCATTTATATTGGCATCTATCCATCTCTAAGGAGGAAAAATTATTAATGACCAAAATCTGGCAGACAAAACAGGCAGAATGCTCCATCTAGCTACAAGCATATTTACTGCATGCAATTCAAAGTGATACAGTAAATAAAAAAGTGCAGATGGGTACATCAAAGCAGTACAGTGAATCAACATACCTGGGTGAATTAGGCAGGAGTCACACTCATTGTCCTCATTCCTACAACAAGGTATAGTGTATCCCACTATTTCTTTCTGTCCAGGACACACACATTTGATCTGATCATATTCACAACACTCCCGACACATGATATTCCATTCAGCACCTGGACAGTTTTCATTGATCAAGGTGTACTCTGCAGAAAGCCAAATGAGAGTTATATGACAAAGATGAATTAACTGTTGGCAGAACATAATCCTGGTAAGCGGAAGTCAAGTGATGTATTATAACAGGGACGTTTCCTTTCATTATAAAATTAAGCTGGAGGGGAAAAGGTCTGCCAATTGGAACAGAGGAGCAGGAAGGACCTACTCAATTCTTTATTACATGTCATTTTCTTCATCAGAACTGTCTATGCTGCACTACCAGTTGAAAATCCCAGAAAGGGAAGGGAGGGAGGACGGAATACAGAGCTTTGATTAGGAAAATAATGTGGACTATTAAACGGCAAGCATTTAATGGCTGCAATTTATTTCATAAAAAGAGGCATTCCATTGGAAGATGCATTCATGGCTCCCTACTGCCACATATTATATGGCTTCATAAAAGAAAGTCATCTTTCATTTATACCACTTCCTAAGAATAAAGACACTGTGCAAGGGCTAATTTATTTATTTATTTAGTAATATCTTGAATGTTTTTTTTCCTTGACTTACAATCACAAATGGGAGCAGGTTTCTGTTCCTAAGCGAAGCAGTTAAGTGATTCATCCCCAATTTTATGATGTTTTTGGCCATGGTTGTTAAGCAAACCACTGAAGCTGCTAAGTGAATCGTGTGGTTATTAAGCAAATATGTCTTCCACCATTGACTTAGCTTGTCAGAAGCATCCAGGAAGATAATGAATGGTGATCACATGACTTTTGCTGCAAAGATTGTAAGTACATGTTGGTTGCCAAAAGTCCAAATTTTGATCAAGTGATCAGGGGGATGCTAGGAAGAACATAATGGTTAGGACCATTTGTAAGTCGTCTTTGTCAATATTGATGTAACTTCAAAAAGTTGCTAAATGAATGATTGCAAGTTGAGGCCTATCCTGCACTCTGCATTAAATTTCTTTAAAAGTTTTGTATCCTTTTTGAATCTTTCTTTAATCCAAGGAATTAAAAGAATATTTCCTTGGATTAAAGAAACATTCAAAATATAATAAAACCATGGAACATCCAAACAGTAAATTTTTACCAGGCCAATGAAATAAGAGCAATTTTCTTGGTTTAGCCATATTCACACATTACACATCAGAATGCTAGCAACATCTCTCTATGATATTGCCTTCATTTCTTTTCTGGCCTTTGGGTGAGACAGTCATAAGTTGTAGTAGATGTAGAACTGTTAAAATAATGTGAAAACACTTGCCTTCAGAAGATGCTATAGCAATAGCAATAGCAGTTAGACTTATATACCGCTTCATAGGGCTTTCAGCCCTCTCTAAGCGGTTTACAGAGTCAGCATAAGTTTTTAAGAAGAGATTGGACAACTTGTCTGAAATGTTATAGAGTTTCCTGCCTGAGCAGGGGTTAGACTAGAAGACCTCCAGGTCTATTCTATTCTATTCTATTCTATTCTATGTCTATGTCTATCCCTATTCCGTCTATTCCTATGTCTTTTCTAATGTTCTGCCCCTTAAGCAGTTAGCATGCAGTGCAAAATTTGTTGTTTCATCATATGTTCAGGATGAATCCCTGGTCAGCCTGATTTGCCTTCACTCTCCTGTTGTCTCCCTAAAGAACTGGACATAGCAACACTATGGATGTGCTGGTGGCTTATCTGAACTGTGCTTAGCATTGGATTGTTTAGATCCAATACTCTGAAACGGAAAAATATGCAAGCTGGGCTGCATAGGAAAGAACACCAAGGTCTGTAACTCAAATGGCTTTCAATTAGCTGCCTCCAAACTGCAGCCAGTAAAAAAAGAAATAAAAGCCAGTATAGCTCCTTTGGGAAAGGGAATCGAATTATATTATATCTGCGCCCAGCTAGATTTCAGAGTCATCATAACACTGTAATCCCAAATCCAATATAACTTCAAACACATAAAATTCAATGGGGCAGCCCAAAAATCATGTTTCTGCCCTCTTTCTGGGATAAGAGAAATTGGTATTCAACAGAGTTTCAAATACTATCAGGTCAGCTATACTATACAACTATACTATCAACTTTTGGCTATTTGGGCTACTTCATATTGGATTACAGGTAATCCTTGATTTAAAATTGTTCGTTTAATGACCATTCAAAGTTAAAATGGCACTGAAAATTGTTACTTATCCAGGGGTAGCATTCCCTTCCCTTCCCTACTGGTTTGCAAATGTCAGAGCACATGTGCTCGGTTCGCTCACCCACGCCACATCCGTGTATGCGCTCCGCCTTCCGCCTATGCATTTTGCTTATAAAAAGGGCCTAAATGGGATGCTGTAGAGCCAGGGTGGGTGGGCGGGGCCACAATTGATTTCCACTACAGGTTCGCCCAAACCAGTTAGAACTGGCAGAATATCACCTCTGCTAATGACCATTTTTGGTCATTAGCAACCATTGCAGCATCCCCATGATCACATGTTAAAAATTCAGATGCTTGACTCATATTTACCGCAGTTGCAGTGTCCTGAGGTCACGTGTTTACCTTTTGCGACCTTCTGAGAAGCAAAGTCAATGGAAAAGCCAGATTAACTTAACAACTGTGTTACTAATTTAACAACTTCAGTGATTCCCTGAACAACTAGGGCGAGAGAGGTTGTAAAATGGGACAAAACTCATTTAACAACTGTCTCATTTAGCAACAGAAATTTTGGGCTCAATTGTGGTAGTAAGTCACGGACTACCTGTGTCTATCTGGAGCTTCTGCATTCCTGCCCCAGAGGTGGGTTGCTGCTGGTTCAGCCTGGTTCGGTAGTGGCAGCAGTGGGAGTCTCCGCCCACCTGCCCGGATGCTTCTGCGCACAAGCGAACCGGTAGTAAACCAGTAAGCAACCCACCACTGTCCTGCACTCAATGCAGGACACAGAAGGAAGAACACTTCAGAATCTCCCTAATTTTTTGTTCTGAAATGAAAGGATCTGATATGACCATGTCATATGCTAGTTATTATGGACCATTCATATGTATATGCTATCAGCTGAAGAAATTGAATTAAAGCAGAAGGTACCAATCTCTTATATTTGCAGTAAAAACTATATGTTCCAAATATTTCTAATTATTCAGTCTATTAGGGAAAGGAACAGTGTTATAAATATTAATAGCATTATGATTAGTAGTGCTAGTAACTAGAACGAATTCATTTTCTAGTAATAAAAAATAAAAGCATCTAAAGGCATTATAGTTATAATAATTTATACGCAGTTGTGCTTTAGGGCATTTCATCTTAAAAATTTACATTAATTTCCAGGCACTTAATCCTAATACATTATGCTCCATTGAAATATACTTATCTGCAAGTATTACTGGGTTGAATAGGCAAAATCTTGGCATGAAAACAGAGAACTGAACTCCAGCAGTAAACTTTTGTTAGCAGATCTGTTCTATGGCCCAATTTATATGTATGTTATTTGTTTGGTAATCTAAATAATAAAGCACTACTCCAAGGAAAATGTAGGAATTACTGAGACTGAAACTCATCAAGCATAGTGTTATTAAAACAATTGTGCTAATTATTTTTTAAAAAAAATATTATTTTGGGGGAGTCCACTCTGATTTCACTACAGCTTTTACAAGCAGATTGGATTATTTAATTAATCAATGATTGTACAACCAGGACAGGCCATATAATGCTTTTAATGAGATATGGCATGCATAACCCACTGAAGTAGTTTATTCATACTTATTACAGACAATTAATGCTGCCATTTTAAAGCAATGAAGGGCAATTAAATGTGCAATTTGATTCTGAATGAATATTAAGTCTTTAAAGGTAACACATTTCTTCAAAATAAGTCCTCTAGGAAATGACACTGATTGGTTTTGAAGAAATGATTCTCCCATGCAGGAGACATAACTCACTTCAACCAAGCATTTAGGGTGTAGGAGAAGGTTGTAATGTGGAAGAGTCCTCGTAGCCTTCAGCCTGCAGCTCTAACTTCTCAGCTACATGACTTAAGGATTATCCATGGCACACTGTTAGAGCAAACCAACCCAGAAAAACCTTCCGCTGGTGGTCCAGAGAAGGTTTGAGGTGGTTGCCTTAGACTCAACTTGTGGGCAACCTCACAGCATTCACCAGAGCCACCAAACTGCAATCACACCAGCTAGTGCTATAGAAAAAGGTTCCTCTCAGCCTTCTCCCAAGTTCTTCAGAAGGCGGCTGAGAGGATCTCCAAGGAAAGAACAATAACATAATCATGGAGGAATCAGGTTGCTTCACAAAGAAGCTTTGAAGTGCTTTGCTCTGAATTTTCACTGAAGTTCCGTGAGGCTTCACAGAGCTCTATGTCAGCCTACCAGGTAGACCAAATAGGAAACATGGTCAGATACGCTACTTCTATTTTATTGTAAAGCAGCATTTACAGAATCTTGCAAGTCTAAAAATACAATTCTGCTGCTGTCACCTTTATAGCCTTATAACTTAGGAAGAATATCTCCTGAATCTCTCACTTCACCTACTATGCACCAACTGTTGGCTATAGTCCAACTGTCCAACCTTATCCAACTTAAGCATCTTTTTGTCAATCTCCCAAGGTCCTTCCCATGTACCATTGTACCCTAAAAAATATTCCTGAATTTTGTGAAAATCACTTGATATCTTATACTGTAGTTCTTCATTACTACGGTTTACAGTGTAATTGCCATTTTTGGTCATATTTTATGAAACATAACTATCTTGATACAAACATTCATGCTATAATTTCTCTTAGGTTAGATCTTTTTTTCAGAGAATAGACAGTCCATCTGTTTTTTACATAAATAAGATAGTAAGCCTATCGTTAGTATCTAGAGAGATTCATTACAAAGGTGCTTTGGAAGACACTGGAGAATGGACAAGTCCTATCTACTGCTCCCTTCCATCGGTTATCAAATGAGGACTATTAAATATAATTTTTTTAAAAAATTGAAAACAGTTGCATTCTGCCTGTACCTTATAAGTAAAAATTATGTAATTCTCTTGTATTAATCAGTTTGATCTAGTGGTTAAGTCCGCAGGCTGGAAAGCAGGGGTAGGTTGCTATCGGCATTGCTGCCGGTTTGGTGCCTCAAAAATTTTGCCACTGAAAATTATTCTGCGCATGCGCAGGACCAAAAAACAATATGGCGGCCCCATAGGAGAACTGGTTCAGGGGCGTGGCAGGCATGGATCGCTGTTGGTTCCAGCGATGCCAAGTTACTACCGGTTCGGCCAAACCGGTCCGAACAGGTAGGAACCCACCTCTGCTGGAAAGTGAGAAACCATAAGTTCTAGTACTGTCTTAGTCCTAAAAGCCAACTGGGTGACTTTGGGCCAGTCACTCTCTCTCAGCTGAACTCATCTCACAGGGTTGTTGTTGTGGGGAAAATAGGAGGAGGAAGATGTGTTGGATATGTTCGCCGCTTTACGTTTTTTGTAAAAACAATAAAGGCAAGATACAAAAAATAAAATAAAACAGAAACTGAACATATTCAGAAGTAATCACATTATTTATCTCTGAGTTAAATTGGGAATAATAAGGATGTGGCAGTAGATTCAAAGGAAGGAAAATTTATTTGCAAACATCTAAATTGGGGGACAGCCTATGAATTCAAGAAGAAACGTAAAAGTGATTTCCTTCCTGTGCCTCTCATAGTCACACACAAAATTAAGATTCCAATTGTAAGGATACTGTTTTGCTATTGGAGTGATTCTATTGATAAATTCTATTCCACTTGCGTACGTGAGATGTTTCTGCTATGTTTCTTCCAATGGTGGATCTTCAGTAAGGCAGTTCTCAACTTATGATCACAATTGCAACCCAAGGTTTGGTCGTTGAGTGAAGTAGTAGTTAAATGAGATATCACTTGACTGCTTTGTTCAACAACTATTAACTCCAGCATTCCCAGTTGCAGTTGTTAAGAAATCTCCAGGTTGTTAAGCGGAAGGAGTCCTAGGTAAAGAGTGCAGAGTGCCTCACGGTGAATGGGGGAAGCCTGATGCAGGCCACATGTGATTGTGTCTCTGTTCCGGAGCTGAAAATCCTCTCTGCTGAAATCCAAGCAGGATTTTTAGCTCCTCAGCAAAGAGACACTTGTGTGAGGTCTGTGTGAGAGCTTCCCCACTCCAAGGCACTTTGCACTTCTTACTTTGTACTGCCTCTCTGCTCAGAAGCTCAATATCCTCCTTGCCAAAATCCAAGCAGGCACAGCGCTGAAATCCTTTGGCAGGCAGCTCTTTCAGTCAGCCTCCAGAACAACAGAGCTGCTTCCTGGAAGATTTTAGCTCTCTGTGCCTACTTGGCTTCCTTAAATCAAAATAGGCATGGAGCTGACACCCTTCAGTGGGGATCTATTTTTGCGAGGCTCAGAGATAATAAGAAATCCTCTTGGCAGGAAGCAGCAACTTGCAACCTTCCATGCTGACTTCTCTATTGGCTTCTCTTTCCTAAGGAAAACAGGAGAGAAGGTTGTAAAGTATGCTAAGTATCCAGATCATGATCACATGACCACTGGTGGTGGGGGTGGAGCAATGTTTTGCAACTGTTAGAAGTGCTTTACTGTAAATTGTTTGCCATTGTTAATTAGAAACATCATTAAGCAAACAGTCATAAGTCACTGGGACTCCAGTGCAAGTGAGTAATAGCCATATATCCCCATTAATATTAGTTCCCTCTGCAGAAAGTCACAATGTTCAATTTGTCTAAATGAAACAGTAAAACCATCTAACAGAAATACAATTTTTAAAAATGGAAAACATGGCACTGATTCTTAAATCTATTTGCCTGCATTTGACTTCAGATTCTATTTACATGTAAGCATAGCAAAACAGATCCCTGAACTTGCAAGACACTGGCCAGAAAAAAAGGATAAATGCTAATATACTACTGATCTTGAAAGAATTAGGTAGTCCTTGAGTTATGGCAGTTCATTTAGTGACCATTCGAAGCTACAAACAGCACTGAAAAAAAGTTACTTATGGCTGTTTTTCACACTTATGACCATTGCAGCATCCCATGGTAACGTGATCAAAATCCAGATGCTTGGCAACTGACTTTATTTATGACAGTTCAGGGTGCGGGGTGCCCTTTTGCGACCTTCTGATAAGCCAAGTCAATGGGGAAGCCAGATTCGCTCAACAACCATGTGAATAACTTCACAACGTTGAAGTTGTTCATTTAACAACTGTGGCAAGGAAGGTTGCAAAATGGAACAAAACTCACTTAACTGTCTCACTTAGCCACAGAAATTTTGGGCTCAATTGTGGTTGTAAGTCGAGGACTACCTGTTTGGGGGGGGGTCACTCTATATATAGAGAGGGTAGAGACGGAGAAGCAAGATTCCAAGCTGTTCCTTTCTGAGGAATGATGTGTGTTTTTGGAAAGTGCCATAAACCACATCATTTAGAGCCCTTCCCTTCAGGGAGAATTTGGTCCCACCATTAATGTTAAAGAGAGATTCAATTGCAGCTGCCTTCTGTAGGTCAAATAATGGATTCAGTTTCATCTTTTACATCAGGTAGCATATCATCTTTTTTGCATCTTGGAGCGGAAGGAGGAGGACGCGACAAGAAGGTAGTAAAACAGCAACCTTTATTCTAGCAGAGTAAACTATGATTAACCTGGCGTGGTTCGCGCCAAACATTTATACCCCCGGGTTTGAGCAATGAGCCAATGGGGCGTCGAGTGTCTCGGCCAATCAGGGAAGACATTGAACCGGCTCCGCCCGCAAGCCAGTATTCAACACCCCTCCCCCCCTAGTCAAGTACCCTCACGAAGGGCAAACATAGTCCTGTAGATAGGTGGGACGGTGCCGCTCTCGTCCCGACCTTCGTAGCTCCCCGGCAGCTGTCGTCGGGGGGGGAATCGCCAACAGAGGCAAGTCTGTGGCGGAACGGTGATCCTGTGATGCGGCCCCGAGAGATGGCGCTCCAATTGTCTGAGATGGTATCTCCGCAACAGCCGGAGTATCCGACGATGGACCCGTACAATCTGGTTGGAATATATGGTCAGAGTCTCGATAAAGGCTTTGAGGGAAAGAATGGCCAAATGAGGCACGTCTGTCCGAAAAGTTCGTATCGGCTTGTCCCCCGTTCCCCGAGGAAAGGCAGTCCGTTGGGGATAAGGTCATCAAGGGTAGCTCACGCTGAGGGCGAATGTCTGGGGGGCCCGGGCCGTCTATTTCCGCAGGGAGGCGGCGCCTTAACTGGTCCAGGTGGCGCCTCCATTGCGTTCCGTCGGCCAGACCGGCCCTGAAGGAACAGGGGCCAGTCAAAGCTGTGATTGTTGCGGGAACCCACCGTGGATCCCCTGAAAAGGAACGAGCCCAAACGGGATCCCCTAACTTAAACGTATGGGACGGAAGGGCCCCCAAGTTGCTCGGTAAATCCCCTGCATAAAGTGGATGGAGCCTATCTAGGGGGGTTCGCAATCTCCTACCCATCAAGAGCTCCGCAGGACTTTTATTAGTTGTTGGACAGGGTGTAGAGTGCTGGCTCAAGAGATAGGCCGCCACTCTCTCCTGCCAGTCACCCTGGTCCATGCGGCCCAAAGCTTCTTTAGCTGAGCGAACTGCGCGCTCCGCCCTACCATTACTAGCTGGATGATACGGGGCTGTGGCCGCGTGTCTAATCCCTTGCTCTGCCAAAAATTCTTGGAACATAGTGGAGGTAAACTGGGGCCCGTTGTCTGAAACTATCACATCTGGTAGCCCGTGTGTGGCGAACATCTTACGAAGAGCCCTCACGGTACTCTCTGCCGTAGTGGAGGTCATGATTACCAACTCCACCCACTTAGAGTAAGCATCAACCACTATCATAAAGTTTCGGCCGTGAAAGGGACCGGCAAAATCAATGTGTAAACGGGACCATGGGCCTCTAGGGATTTCCCACTCACGAGGGGCGGCTGTGGGGGGATTCGGCCTAGAATTTTGGCATATTCTACATCGACCTACATAATCTGCGATTTCCGAGTCTAACAAGGGCCACCACACATAACTACGGGCTAAAGCTTTCATTCGCGCTATACCTGGGTGATTTTTATGGAGCGCGGGCAGGATTCGTGCCCGTAGAACTTTGGGGATCACTACCCTATCCCCCCAAACAAGGCAACCCCCGTGAAGGGCAAGTTCGGCTTGTCGTGCCTTAAACGGTCGAAATTCTTCCGCTACCTTTTTTTCGGGCCACCCCCTCAACACCCATGAAGCTACTTGGGACAAAATGGGGTCAGCCTTTGTGCAAGCTGCAACATCCGCGGCTGAAACGGGGAGATCGGATTCAGCAATAGACAAAATGGAGAGAGAAGGCACGAGGGCTGTGTCCGTCTGTGGCAAAGGGCAACGACTCAGGGCGTCTGCGTGCCCTAGCTGCTTACCCGGACGGTATACCAGCGCATATGAATACGCCGCTAAAAACTCAGTCCAACGTGTCATGCGGGGAGACAAAATGGGGGGGGTTGGCTTATCGCCCGCCAATAGGCCTAAAAGCGGCTTGTGATCCGTAACAAGGGTGAAATTCCTACCGTAAAGGTAGTCATGAAAACGCTTAATACCGGACACTGCAGCTAGAGCTTCTTTGTCAATTTGGCTATAATTTCGCTCCGTTGACGAGAGCGTCCGGGAGTAGAAAGCTATAGGAGCCTCTGAGCCGTTCGGAAGGACATGGCTCAGGACCGCCCCTATGCCATAGGGAGAGGCGTCACACGTTAAAACTAGGGGCATCCTGTCGCTATATTGAATTAGGACTGCTGACGAGGTTAAAATGTCCTTTATAGCCGCGAACGCCTGCGCTTCACGGCTACCCCATTTCCAGGCCGCTGACCGGTCAAGCAATCGATGTAACGGTTCAGCTAACGACGCCTTGTGGGGAATAAAAGGGGCATAAAAGTTTAAAAGCCCCAGGAACGCCTGCAATTCCGCCCTCGAGGTGGGTGCAGGAGCGTTTTTTATGGCCGCAACTTTCGAGGGAGTGGGGTGGATGCCCTGTGCATCAATAAGGAATCCCAAAAACTCTACTTGGGGAACAGCAATTTCGCACTTGCTGCGCTTTAACTTCAATCCAGCCTCCCTAAAACGTGTAAGAACCTCCCGCAGTGTTTTTAGGAGTTCCAGGTGGCTAGGGGCTGCAACCAGGACGTCGTCAAAATAAGGAACGACGCCTGGGATCCCATGGAGCAACCGCTCCATGAGGCTCTGAAATATCCCTGGGGCAACCGAAACGCCAAATTGGAGGCGGCGGCAACGGAAAGCCCCGCGATGGGTAACAATGGTCTGGGCTGTAGCCGCATCATCGTCTACGGGAAGCTGCTGATAGGCCTGTGCCATATCCAGCTTGGCGAAAATGCGGCCTTGCCCCAAAGAGTGAAGTAGATGTTGCACTACAGGAACAGGATATGGATTTGCCTGCAGGGCCAAGTTGATGGTCGACTTATAGTCGGCACATATCCTCACCGATCCGTCGGGTTTGACCGGGAGGACTATAGGGGTTTCCCAAAGGGCATGATCTACGGGCTCTATTACCCCCTGCTCTATAAGCTTATCCAATTCAGCATCTACCTTTGCTCTCAATGCAAAAGGAACCCTACGTGCCTTCAGCCTAATAGGCGCGACCTGGGGATTGAGGCAAAGGGAAATGGGGGTGCCCTTATAACAACCTAATTTCCCATCGAACACATCTGCGAACTCATCCAAAACGCTATCTACGGCACGGGGAACTACCCTATGCACCCCTTCTATAGTGAGGCCCAAAACGGGGAACCAATCTAACCCCAGAAGAGCGGGCAGGTTATCCTTAACAATTAAAACTGGAAGTTTCCCTTTAAAATCTCCGTATTCCACCCGGATGTGGAATATTCCTGCCGTGGGAATCCCATTTCCCTGGTAATCTAAGAGGGAGACCCCGGCAGGGCGCAATTTACTCTGAGGAACCCTAGGGCAAAGGCGGGAAAACAAAGCCCAAGATAAAAGGGAACGGGAAGACCCGGAGTCCACCTCCATTCGGCAAGGCTGACCTTCAAGACGAACGACGGTGCTAATTTTGCGACCGCCGGCAGGGACGTGGGAAGCCTGATAGACTACGCACTCAGCACTAGGGAGCTGGTGGGTTGAATAGCAGTCCTCAGCTCGCCTCGCTGGACGTGGCCGTTGGCGGCGTTGCAATGTCTGACGCTGGTTGCTGGGCTGCATGAACGATGGGGCTGGCAAGAGAGCCCGGCAAACCTTGGCGAGGTGTCCTTCTCCTCGGCAACGGCGGCAGACAGCGGAACGAAACGGGCAAGATACGCGGCTGTGGCGGCCGCCGCATCCACGGCAAGGCATGTTTGAAGCTGGCTGAACGGACGTCGGTGGTTGCTGGTGTGGCCTCTGCTTCGGCTGCGTCCTCATCTGTCCGACGGTTTCCTCCTCCTCGTCTTCCGTGGGGGAGAGGTCGTCAACGAGGTTCGTCTGATTGGAAGGCCCCGCAGCGGTTTGCGTGAAAGGTTTCAGCTGAAGGCGTTCCATGTCGGCCGTGGATTGTTCAGAAAGTTCTGCTGCTCGCGCAGTCTCCACAGCTTGCGCCAAAGTAATCTTGTGGTTCCGGAACATACGGCTGCGCAATTGTACGTTGCGGACCCCGCATACAAACTGCTCCACAAGATTCTCCTCTAGGTCTGCAAAATCGCATTGGGCGGCCACTGTGCGCAATGCCTCGAGGAACTGACTGATAGATTCGCTGGGCTTCTGCACTCGGCGGCGAAAAGTAAACCGACGAGCAATCAAAGAAGGTGAGGGGGCGTAATGGTCCCTCAACCTGGACATCAGCTCGTCCCACCCAAGTTTGTAAGCTGGCCTCGGAGCGGCCAGGGCTCTCGCAGAAGCAAACATAGAGGGCTCGCAGCAAGACAGGAAAAAGCTGCACTTCTCCTCGTCAGTCTGTGCCCTGTTCTTTGACGCGATTAAATAGCATTCAAAACGCTCCATGAAGCCGTCCCAGGATTCTCCCGCAGACCCAAACGGCGCGAAAGGAGGAAGCGCTGTTGCCATTCTGATGCAAAGCCAGGGAAAGGAAAGAAGAAACAGAGAAGATTTTTGTTCGCTGCCGGCGTTCCTAACCTGAAAAGTATGATTCAAACGCGGAGGCAAGCTGGTTTGTTCTTCTCTGTGGTCACGGGAATCTCATCCCATCCTCGTCGCCAGTTTTGCATCTTGGAGCGGAAGGAGGAGGACGTGACAAGAAGGTAGTAAAACAGCAACCTTTATTCTAGCAGAGTAAGCTATGATTAACCTGGCGTGGTTCGCGCCAAACATTTATACCCCCGGGTTTGAGCAATGAGCCAATGGGGCGTCGAGTGTCTCGGCCAATCAGGGAAGACATTGAACCGGCTCCGCCCGCAAGCCAGTATTCAACAATCTTGTCCTTACTCTGCTTTCCTAACTATGTTTCTTGCTGTATTTCATGTTTCTGAAATATTTTGTTTTAATGGAAAAATAGAGGCAAGTGACCCCAGCATGCCAAAACCTGTGCTGCAGCTAGTTTTAAATAGCCTTCTTTGACAGAAAAGCATTTTTTCTCATATCAGAGTTATGGTGTGGGCAAAATTCATGAGCTGCTGGCTAATAGTGATGCCAAATTGTCAACAGATCTCCTAGTGAAACTGTTGGGTTAAGGAACATATGATGATAGATGCCCCTCAAATTGTTCTAGAAAGTTAAAAACTAGAGGATTTGCAAGATTATAACATAGCAATTACAATAAAGTCATTCCAAGATCCTGATCTGCATCTGAACTTTTTTGAATGCTGTAAGTCTTTCTGGAAGATCAGCATAGACACTTTTTAACTGGCTCGATTTCTTCCACGTCAAATCAATTGAGTGAATATAATTAAGTTCCTTTGAAAAGTACGTAGCAATTCATAGAGGCAATTTTTATGCATACCATGGCAGACAGAGAAAGTTAACATTTCTTATTCCTCTCCGTCCTCTGTAAATATAAGAAAGTAAGTATAAGATAGCCAAATGATTTTGATGAGAATTCTGGACTAGATGCACCATGTGTCAATACAGGAGCCAGGATAAAATCAGTTCCTCCCTTGTCCTAGTCCCGTGGGGGTGAACCTATGGCACGTGTGCCACAGGTGGTACACAGAGCCCTCTCTGCGGGCATACCAGCTGCCTTCCCAGCCCTCTCTGCGGGCATGTCTCCCACTGGCCAGCTGGTCTTCAGGTCTCTGCTGCGTATGCGCAGGGGGGGCACATGCGGGGGATGTGTGCGTGCATGCATGGAGGGCGGAGTGCATGCACAGGGGTACTTTCATTGCATTTTGGGGGCTCGTGCGGCACCCCGGGCCCTGTTTTGGCTTGGTGTAGGTGGCCTTCCAAGCCCAAAACGGGGTGGAGGGCCCCCCACACGCATTGCATTATGGGTGCGCTGTCGCACATGCATGTGTGTGCTTTTGCCGCATGCATGCACATGCCTTTGGCACACAACAACAAAAAGATTAGCTATCACTGTCCTAGACCTTCCACCAAGAATTCTGTTCTAGACTTAGCAGAAGAGTTTTCCAAACTACAGCACCACTAGGGAAAACAGTAGAGAAGTACAATGTATAGAGAAAACCTTGGGAATAAAGGCCCACTTGATATACTACAGGCAGTTCCACCTTGATGAAAACCAGTAGAGTTTAGATGAATCCACTCACACCCAAGGGTAATCCTCCAACCAGATCAGGCTTGATAAGCAATATCTGAGTAAGGGTGGAGTAGTAACCCTGCTAATATAAATTCTCCTCTGAATGTAAGTCATTATCAGAAGTACTTCTTTGTACTTGAGTCAGTATGGTTAGCTGCTATTGAAGAATGACAGACTTCTCTAGACAGTTTTCTGCCTCGACCTGTAGTTTAGATTCTGCCTTTACCATCAAAAACCTCAACTAGGATGTGAACAGGCTTGCCTTCGATTTCTTGACTGACACTGACTACATCTTTAATATTTGTTGGAAGCAGACCTTAAAATGTACAACTAACTTTCCACCACTCCCAGTGCCTAACCTAACATGTGGAAACCTTCCACCCATTCCTAAGGCTTTTACTTGTAAAAAAAAGTTCCTTGGTTCCTATTAACTCATACGGATAATAGGATGTCCAGTTTTATTTTGAGTTTTGTGAGTCTTTCTGGCTTGCTAAAATTCTCTTACGTTCCTTTCAGATTACAATGAAAAACATATATTTTCCCTTCGTTGTAGCAATAGAGGGAGCTCAGATTTTTCTTGGCAAAGAAGACATGAAACAGTTTTTGCAGTAATATTGATGATACAGGCCTTTGACCTTTAAACAAATCATTTTTGGTAAATCTGTAAGGCAAGCACTAGAAATTCCTCCCAAATATGGGAAACAGCCAAAGTATTTGAAGTGACATAATCAGAATAGGGTCTTTTTGTTTTCTGTTGTAATGCTTATTTTAACAAGTCTGTTTCTATATCCTGTGCTTACCAAGAATTATTACAATAATTTATAATATTTACTGTACATAAAGATCTTGTTTTCTGTCTTACAATTGTGACTCGCCTCTTGGGAGAGGTTAGTAAAAATATTATATAGTCTGTGGTGCAAAGTTATTTGTTTGGAACGTCTATCTATGAATCATCTTCTGAACCTCCCAAGTATCCCCAAATAGGCTGAGAACACAAGGGTGTGATCAAAGACAGAGAAATGCTTTACTATGGAGATATGTTTATTTACTGTATATTAAGTAAGCAGGATTATAGACATGCATCAATGTTTCTGGAAATACTCAAGCCGTAAGACATGGCTCTAATTGCTATAAGATATTACAATGCCCAGAAAAGGCTTATGATATCCCAGTCACTCCTTAGATCACAAGTATTCCAAAGAGATTTCTTGGAAGGCTACAAACACAGAACAATGAGTAGGAAAAAAGATGTACTAAAAAGCTGATCCTTCTTTGAATTTTAACGAGAAGATTATAAAGCTTTGGGAAAATCACAGTTACTATGAAGAAAGCCACTACACCCAGTTATTCATTATTGAAAGTTTATGCAGCCCATATCAGCAATTCTGTCCAAACTGTTTCCATCCATTCAGGTCTGAAACCAAACTGCTGGCCAAAGCAATATTTTCTTCTTTAGGTTCTACACATGATCAAATGACTCTATGGTAGAATAGACTAGAACAGTGGTTCTCAACCTGTGGGTGGGGACCCCTTTGGGGGTCGAATGACCCTTTCACAGGGGTCACCTAAGACCATTGGAAAACACATATTTTCAAAAAAAATACGGAAAACAAATAATTTTATGGTTGGGGGTCATCACAACATGAGGAACTGTATTAAAGGGTCGCGACATTAGGAAGGTTGAGACCTACTGGAATAGAATAACAGAGTTGGAAAGGACCTTGGGGGTCTTCTAGTCCAACCCCCTACTTAGGCAGAATACCCTATACCACTTCAGACAAATGGTTATCCAATCTCTTCTTAAAAACTTCCAGTTGAAGCATTTACAACTTCTGGAGGCAAATTGTTCCACTGATTAATTGTTCTAACTGTCAGGAAATTTCTCCTTAGTTCTAGGTTGTTTCTCTCCTTGATTAGTTTCCACCTATTGCTTCTTGTCCTGCTCCCAGGTGCTTTGGAGAATAGCTTGACTCCCTCTGCTTTGTGGCAGCCCCTGAGATATCGGAACACTGCTATCATGTCTCCCCTAATCCTTCTTTTCACCAGACTAGACATACTTAAGAAATTCCTAGTTATGAAGTGAGGAACGAATTTCTTCAACTGCGCTGGATTACAATTCTGCTGTTTTTGTATTAATGACTTTCATCGTTTTCTACCTATTGCTTTTAACCCAGACCAATTAGAAAGCATCAGATTGGGAAAGTTAGCCCCTGCTGTTTCAATTGTTTTGCCAGATCTTCTAGTCTTTAAATATTATTTATTTTGATGTCACAAGTAGTGACAAAACTAGCAGAAAGAAGTTTCTCTCTAATAGCTAATCCAGATGTTGCCAAGCAGGTATCTTTCAGATAGACTAGCGCTGTTCAACTCCCCAAATTCTCCACTGGAAATGCTAGTTGGGAATAACAGGAGCTGTAGTCCCAGCATCTGATGTGTGGGAACCAGAAGTGCACCATAGAAAGTTAAACTACTGATGTTTGACAATTGCTGCTCATTTGATTAAAGTACATGGATAATGTTGGTGGAAATGAAATGCAGGGATGTTTTACAAGAATGCACTCTTATCCGAGGAGCTTTACTTTTCTCACTGAACTGCAAATAGTCCAGGCTTATCTCTAATCAATATTCACTGTCTGCAACTACAATTGATGTAGCTCATAGTTGAGCTGTATATCTAAATTGAAAACATCTGGAAATTGGTGAAGTGTAGCCAACACCTGCGGGTTTTTTAGTTTTCTATGTGGGCAGTAAATATTTCTGCAAATACAAAATTATACTAAATTGAAGATGGAAATGTGAGTTAAACAATTATTTAGCTAAATGTCTAAGGAGATTCTCAGTCATCTGGTCATGGTTGTCCCAAAGGAGCTTTTTCAAGAGGTAACTGGACTTTCTTATTTTTCTCTAAAGATGTTGGATGCTTCTCATCCAACTCTGCTCTGACTGCAATGGCCAGTTGTCTGCAAGGAATATAAATATAAATCCTTCCATTCCCCACCATCCAGTCAGAGCTGAAGAAGCTTCTTGGATGAGATGTGAAATGTCTTCAAAGAAAAACAAGAAAGTCTAGGTGTCTCTTGAAAAATTGGGAATTATTTAGCTGCTGTATCTAATGTGCTTTGGTCTCTTTCTTCCCTTATCCCTATCCTTACATTGCTCCTAATTGATTGTCTGCAAAAAAGTGGACTTCTGTTTTCTTGGACATGACATTGTAAGGTTGGCTGGATGGGCTACTGTGTTAGCTGGATGGGCTACTGTGTCTGAAGCAATTGGGTTAAGACACAGTTGAGGTTACCTTACTGCTCTACTTCAGCTTGGGGTATTAATAGTTCTGCAGTGTAAATGCTCCTTTAGGAGAGAACTGTTTACCTTCTCTTTCTGGAATCAAATGATTCTAGTTTTTATGATTACTACCAAAGGGATTCTACCACATATATTCCCCTTAGACTTATGAGAGATCCAAACTAGAGCCTGCCATAGATTCGCCCAGGAAACTCATGTTGTTTGATTTCAATCCTTTTAAATAGAGCAATAAATCCCAATGCTACATATGGAATTATTCATATACACTATGAGCTTCAGTGCTTGGAATGCCACAGTATTTACTTACTACATGTGATTTCTTACTAGAATCCTCTTCTTTATTGAAGGAAAGCAACCCAAACAACTTGTTACCCAGACAACTTCTCTCTCTCCCTCTTATGTTGAAAAGCCAAGCCTCAGTCCATAAAGTCAGCCACCCCAGAGAGTAGACTAGATATTTTACCGATTTTACAGTCTCTGTATATATCCACAGGACATTAAGGATTTTCCTATCCCTGATTTCACAGCTTGAACCATTTCTTCTATTTTTTTTAAATGCTGAGTTTGCATCCCAGGATATCTCCCAGGGCTGCAATCTCTGAGAGTGGCCAAGAGCTTCTGGGAGGAAGAACATGGTTTGTAATATGTTAGTTTGTCTTCATAAAACAGCAGGGCGAGCATGCATTTGCTAAGCTATGCATCTGCAAAACTGCAGATTTCCCAATGAACCTATACTCAAGGGGAACAGTCCAGGAAAGTACATCAAAGAAAAGTATGCGGGTTAGCCCGCGAATTTTTTTTTAAAAAGCACAAGCTGCATACATTTGGCCCATTTAATTTCTGCATTATTTTTCTCTTTGGTGTAATACAGAACGAGCAGAAATATATACATAGCAAATGTGGCATTTGCGATCCTTGGCTCTTTTCCCATTTCCTTTCCAGGAGCCACCCCCACCCCCAAAGTTCAAATAAGTCTTGCCCTCTCCTTACCATTTTGGATGAGGAATTTCTACATATCGGAACATGAGAAACTAGTGTATACGTACGTACGTGTGTGTTTGTGTGTGTGTGTGTGTGTGTGTGTGTGTGTAATGCTGTGGGTGGGTGTCTATGTAATGCTGTGGCTAACACGTATCTTATTTCTCTGGAAATTACAACTAGAAAAACTTTCTGTCGCCGCGAGGGCAAGAAAACATAACTTCTATCCCTCAAGTCTCCTCTCCAACACTTCTTGCAAGATCAAAGAAAACTCTGCCCTTTCCAGACGGGAAGGAGCGATCGGTTCTTTTAAGCATGCATAGGAAAGCAGCCTGCCAACTTACGGTACCTCTTGGCAGGCAGGAAATGAAAAGGAGTTGCAGGAGGGTTGCGAGTCCCAAATGCCTCCAGGCAGATAGTGCCATGCTACTGCTATTGCTGCTGCTGCTGCTACTCCGGCCGCCCTGCGCAAGGGCGCGCGTTTCCAGAAAGGAAAGCAGACAGGGCGCGCAGGGCGGTTCAGCCGCGCGTCCTTTTGCCTGGGATCTCACCAAGTGGTGATTCTATATGAAGGGTCTCAGATTTCAAACCTCAACTCGCTCCCCTCATCTTTCGAAGAAGGAACTATCTTCCAGGCTCGTCAGACGGCCAGACGAACACAACGACGTCACACACACCCCTCCAAAACTACTCAGCGGTAACTTAACCCTTTGTCAACGCGGGCAAAGCCGCCCAGGGGTTGGAAGGAGACGACCAACCAGACATAGAGCAGCACCGTAGAGATTTAAAGGCCGGGGGTGGGTGATGTGGGTGGAAGTAATCTTGGGAGGGGGGAGGGCAAAGTGGCCATGGGTTATGTTACTGAGCTTGGTGGGACATAAACTTGATGCAATGAATCCAGGGGTAAAACACGGTTTAGGAAGACCGCGCCGTTTGGTCGTGCGCGAAATACACCGAGAATGGCATGGAAGGCTACTAGGGCTCGATCTTTTAACTCTACTCACTGCAGTACTCTGCCCGTTTGGTCGTGATTGGTGGAAAAAGGCCATTCAAAACATTTCTTTCCATAAACTTTTCAAAGGCATTTGAGAGAAGAGAGAAAGTGGCCTGATTGCAACGTGGCTTTAAGGACTGAATTTGGTGGACAGACTGGACTGGAGAGAAAGCCTCAGCACATCTCACCACAGTAGTGATACTGCTAGGAGAAAGGAGCTTACAAATCTATGCTTGAGGCAGTTCGGTATAAGCGCCCCAATTTGCAATGTCAGAATGAGTGAGCAAGGAGAGCAAGCGGGTGTTTGGCAAAGGTGTTGGAAGGGATTAAAAAAAAAGACAAGAGAAGCCAAGGAGGAAGCCATTGTTACTGCTGATAATTTCTGAGTGCTTCTACTGATAGTTTCTTTTGAGGGTTGTTGATTACCCATTGTTCCTGATTGAAGCATTTGGTTGGCCTAAGCAGCTCAGATGAAACCAATTTTCAAAGAAAGATCACCCGGTAATTGAATACCGAGAAATAAAGAGAACAGTGGAGGGGAGATCAAGAACGAGGCACTGTTTTCTGCTTTTTCCTTCTTTTCTTTTACCTGGTCCAGATTACAGTAGTTTTCATCACAAGGACGTTTACAGAAAAAACGGGAGTTTTGCATGGACATTAACTTGGAGGAATCACCGGAGGCGATTTCAAACTGCCTCATCCACAGCAAGGGAAGCTTTGTTGGGATCTCCTGGATATTGCAGCAGTACTTGTATTCCTGCCAGAAGTAAATTCAGATGACACCTACTGCAAGTATAAGCTTGGAAGAAAAAAACAAAATAAGAGTGGAGAAATTTCTGGATAGGATAGTTGAAGCTCTTCAGAAAATTCAGAGAAGTGGGAGAAAAAAACTAATTAATCAGGAAAGGGTTAAACTATGGATACCCCTTGACTTAAGACCTCAAAGTTTTGATGGAATTGATGGTTACGATTGGTCCTTGGAGTTCTGATTGTTCTACCACCTCCATAGTCACATGATCATGATCTGGGCACTTGGCAACTGGCTCACACTTATGACTGATTGTAGCACCCTATGATCACATAAATGCCATTGTGACTTTCCTTGCTGGCAGGGAACATTGCAAGTTGTTGCAACACCCACATCCTCTGTACTTGTGCCTCGCTGGCCATATACTGTACACACTCTGAAAACAGCAGTTTCTTTAGCCAAATATCAACTCCAGAGACTGGTTTCCCTGTACCCAAAGAAATAATGAGTGGAGGATGTTTTGATTAATTGAGCCTAACTCGATTGATTGTAGGGCAGAATTCATTTTTACTGTGAAAGGCTGATCATTCCATTCAATTATTTCAGCCCGGAATGTTCTTTTTCCCTAAACAGAAGTATTCCATTTTACCCCACTATATTTTATCCCATCCTGGAACTTAATTTTGCTTCTAGATTTTTCTTAGAGGAAAGCACATCTGAAAATTCCATTCTGATCAATAATTAAATAGCAACTCTTTCTTGAACTGCTAAGTGGGTATAAATCAGAGGTGGGTTCCTACCAGTTCGCACCTATTTGGTAGAACCGGTTCGTCAAATCTACCGAACTGGTTAGAAGAGGTTCCACCAGTGGACCTGGAAAGCAGGCCACACCTACAAAAGAAGTTCCCAAAATTTTTGAAATCCACCACTGGCAAGGATCTTGTAACTTGACAGCTTTAAGACTTGCATGCTTCAATGCCAGAGTTTCTGAATAGCTACTTGGATCGATCTAAGTACTAATTCATAATTTCATATCCGGTCACATGGGCGGCAAGTCACTCCCATCTGATCACATGGGTGGCAAGCCACTCCCATAAAGGAGGCCACACCCACAGAGTAGGTTCCAACAATTTTTGAAACCCACCACTGGTATAAATGGGGTATTTTGACAGATGAGATGAGAGAATTATGGTATGTTTCAGACTTTCATTGAAACAAGATTCACGAATCAGAGAACTTTTAAGAATACAACTTTTCTTTTAAAGTTCAAGTAAGCAAAAAGCTGGGAATCACACTCCTGAATTCAGTGCAAGGCCCTAATCGTGTTCCTGCTACACTTCCTAGAAGTGCAAATCTTATAATGTTAGTGTTCAAATCCTTCTTTTTGTGAAGTTTAGATTTGTTTTCTGTGCTCTACTTATTCTTTATAATGGGAGCTGAAGCTCTCTTCATCATTTTCATGGTGGAACTGTGCCTAAAATAACACAAAGTTTGTTGGAAGGTTACAGTTTTGGGGACTTTCAAGAAAATAACGACAAAGCTATCTTAAAACTTTAAAGAATAATGAACAGTGTGAAGAAACTGGACAGATTCTTGGAATGGAGGTAAGTTTCTATAATAAATAAAAATCGAAGATTGACTAGATCGAGGTCAGCCATTTTAAGGGTAAATACTTTTTTCTCCACTACTGCAAAGTTTCATATCTGGTATTAAAGGCATTCCCATTAATGTTTGAATAGTACCATTTCAGAAGAGTTAACATTAAAATATTCTTCCCTATTGCATTTGGATAAACATTTGCAGTATATGTACCAGATACAAGGCATAGGAGAAGATTACTAGCATTATTCCCCACCCCCCACCCCAAATTGTAAATTTTTTCATGCTTCCCTGTAAGAGAAAATAAATTTGCTTTTGGCTATAACACCTCTAGTTATGGCTTTTTTTAAATGGAAAAAGATATAAAGAAAACACTGTATCACAGTTATAATGTAAATTAGGTGCAAAAGACAGAACAGCTTGCTTTAAAAAAAAGAATGTAAGTACCTAATTTAACAGATTTTTAACTTTTAACTGTTATGTTGAGCATTTCCCCTTATGTAGAGTTTTTATGCTGATATTTCTTGTTTTGTTTACATTTTTCAAGGTACCTATTGAATTTTCATTACTTGATTCAACATTCTGTTTCTTATATTAAGCATCAATATGTTTTTGAGTATTTGGACCATTGCTCTTAACTATCTTTTTTTTTTAGTATTTCAGAAAGATCTGTATATTTCCATAAATCATCCTTCTGTCTTTTAAGGCTGTGACTTATTTGGAGGTACTGAAATGGTTTTAGCACTAAATTTGTTCTTCCTGTAGTACAGTTCAAACCTAGTATTTTCTTGCAGACAGTACGGGAAATATAAACAAAGTTCCTTTTTCATTTCTTACATTCTCTTTTCCAGTTTCAGTTAGTCCACCAGTAACGGCGCTTGTCTTTTTTGCATCTTCTCTGATACCATATTTTAAAATGTGTTCAGAAATGTATGCAATAAGCTGAGTACTGTCACACCATGTATTTGTCTACAGCTTGGTTGCTTGTTGTTGATGCCTTAAATGGATTTTGCCAGAAACTACAAACTTGGATTTGTATAATGGTATCTCGCTACTTGATGTTAATTGGTTCTGGGAGGCATAATGGCTACTAAAAACTACAAGTGCCAAACAACCAGGTGATGTACCACATGACCCTTTGTTTTGACCAGGAGAAAATTTCTGTCTGTCCTTTTTCCTATTACAGGGACTTTCCCAGTATGGCTGACTTCCTGTCTGTCCTTTATGGCCATTCCCTCTTCCTTTTGCAGTGTGCAAAGAAACTATGAGTACCAGGAAAACATTTTCACATCAAAATGTGTTGAGTACCAAATTGAATGAGTTTTGAAGCACTTGAATAAAGAGGTACCACTGTATCTTCATTGTAAGATTCACTGTGTTTTTTAACTGCTGGCAGCTCAAACACCATCAACATACACATGGAAAAAATTATCCACAAGACCTTAATTCACATTTAATAGCTATCAAATCATGTTTATTTATCAAATTTGTCTTGCTATCTATCTCATGAAAATGACTCTGGGCAGTGTACAACTATCAGGTAAAAACAGCACACTAAAGAACCGTTGCCCCCGTCTCGAATGGTATGACTGTTGTGTGTTTTAAATCATGCATTGTTTTGTGTCGTTTTTAATTTTGTCTGTATCCCCCCTTCCCTGGTTTGAGTTGTGAGCCGCCCTGAGTCCCCTTCAGGGGAAAAGGGTGGCATATAAATAAAATAAACATTCAAACATTCATTCAATTATAAAAATATAAAAGGATCAGTATTAAAGATTATTATTAAAAATAAAACATAAAAACACCAGACAAAAAGGGATTGAGTATATCCACTGCAGAAGTGGACTCATCTAAGCATGTATTTGTGTTCTGACCTAGGCTTCCCGAGAGCATGAAGCAAACTCCTTGTCCTGGCAAAAAAATTTTTTTATTAATTTACTGTGAATTCTGCTCAGTCACATCCAACAAAGTCTTTCAAGGGAGGATTTACACTCATAAACCTTATCTGGCTTGGCGAGCTGACAGGCCGATATCTGCAAAACTTGGGAAGGAGTCTCGAAGAGTCACGAACAAATTAAGTGAAGTAATTGTCTCCTGCAAACTCCACTCCCCTTTTGCTCCTCTTTTATTTCCTCTGGGAGGGATCATTCATCGTCCACCTGTGGCCTTGCTCCCAAGTCAACCCCTGTTCTTTAGCTGTTCCTTTCGTCTGGTAACTCTGTGCATGCACATATGAGGAACAGGCTCCGGCTGTTTTTCTGGCAGAGATGCCTGACTCTGAAGGCAGCTGATAACTGGCATATGACTCAGGCCCCCTCTCTGCCTCTGACACAGAGCCTTAATTGGAGTCTTCCCCAGACTCCAGACTGGCCCATGTTCGTCCCCAACCGCCTCACTATCTGAATATGCTGCCAGCTCTGCTGGCGGGCCACAATAATTTGATTCATTGAGACACACGTGCCCCCACCCCCCTGCATGGTGATATAGCCAGGACTTGAGGTTCTTCCGAAAGTCAAGGGAGGTGGAGCTAACCTGATTTTGTGTGGGGTATGTTTTATAAAGTGGACTCATCTAAGCATGTATTTGTGTTCTGACCTAGGCTTCCCGAGAGCATGAAGCAAACTCCTTGTCCTGGCAAAAAAATTTTTTTATTAATTTACTGTGAATTCTGCTCAGTCACATCCAACAAAGTCTTTCAAGGGAGGATTTACACTCATAAACCTTATCTGGCTTGGCGAGCTGACAGGCCGATATCTGCAAAACTTGGGAAGGAGTCTCGAAGAGTCACGAACAAATTAAGTGAAGTAATTGTCTCCTGCAAACTCCACTCCCCTTTTGCTCCTCTTTTATTTCCTCTGGGAGGGATCATTCATCGTCCACCTGTGGCCTTGCTCCCAAGTCAACCCCTGTTCTTTAGCTGTTCCTTTCGTCTGGTAACTCTGTGCATGCACATATGAGGAACAGGCTCCGGCTGTTTTTCTGGCAGAGATGCCTGACTCTGAAGGCAGCTGATAACTGGCATATGACTCAGGCCCCCTCTCTGCCTCTGACACAGAGCCTTAATTGGAGTCTTCCCCAGACTCCAGACTGGCCCATGTTCGTCCCCAACCGCCTCACTATCTGAATATGCTGCCAGCTCTGCTGGCGGGCCACAATAATTTGATTCATTGAGACACACATGCCCCCACCCCCCTGCATGGTGATATAGCCAGGACTTGAGGTTCTTCCGAAAGTCAAGGGAGGTGGAGCTAACCTGATTTTGTGTGGGGTATGTTTTATAAAGCAGGCCCATAGTAGAGGAGGCTTGTCACCTGGGACCCATTAAATATAAATTATGGGTAGATAGTGTTCATAGCATGCCTTCTCTACCACAGCTAATGGAATGGGCTGATAATATTGGGGAAAGGTGGTTCCTGGTCTTATGTCATGAAGGACTTTAAAGGTTAAAAGCAGCCCCTTGAATTGGACCTAGAAGCAAATTGGCAACCAGTATATCTCATGGAGCAGAGATATGACATGTCCTGTTCTGGGAACACGCATAACTCTGGCTCTATACAGTACGAGCTGAAACTTCTGCTACAGGGCAGCCCCACATAGAGCACATTACAGTAGTCCAATAGCTCCAGATGATTAGGGCATAAATGACCGTGAGCAGAGTTTGCTGATTTAGAAGCGGGCACAACTGGCACATAATACAAAGTTTTCCAAAAGTTCTCTTAGCCATGATTGCCACCTGCCTTCTCAAGTAGGTTCCATGAGTCTAGGAAGACCCCCAGTGTGCATTAGGAATGTGTGGGGCGCTGCACCCCATCCAGCACCAAAGAAGGCAAAATTGTGGAACTAGTTTTATCAGGATTCAGCTGAAGCCTGTGGTTTCCCATCCAGACTCTCCATCACTTAATATGCCATGGGCAGAGATATAAAATTGGATATCAGTGATTCACTCAGTGCCTCATTTAGATGTTAAGATGTAGAAGAGAAGACAGGCTACAAGAGGCGGAAAGGGTGAGACCTCTCCTCTCAGCCATCACTAACTAGAACCCACTCCAAGGAAATCAAGTGAACCAGCACAGCACTGTACTACCCACTGATCTACATCCATGGTTAACAGCATTGAAAGCTGCCAAAAGGTCAAGTAATGCAAGTATGGAATGCTATTTGTCATTTAGAATAAACTCATTAAAAAAATCAGATGCCAGTCCCTAATTATGACAACCTGTTTGGGGATTCTGAAAGTAGCAGTCCAACATCTAGAAAGCACCATGATAGGAGAAGGCTGGTTCACACAAAAGTCAGATAGAAAGTTTTTTGGATAAACTGTTGGGCTATCTTTATCTTAAGAAAGGTAAACCAGCATGGGTGACCACAGCTAGCCATAATAATATCAAAATGGAAAAATGATATCATAGCATAAAGTCAACTCTCCAGTATATGTAGCATGTTTCATCTCTTGACCATGTCCCTCTCCATTTCCTTAGTGAGACTTGCTCCGATTTTGAGGCTCTCGTCCCAAATACCTGAAGCAGCACAGATCAGTTGCTCTTCCTTTCAGAGAGAAAATGTAAATTACTTAAAGCCTGGAGCATAACTGTATCTCAGTATAGAAATTAAATGCAGATGAAACCCATCCCTAAGGGCTAGCCCCAAGGGGTTTAGTGCAATCTTAATCGCTACATTTTATTTCCCCTTCAGTGTGTTATTGTTGCCTGAGAGATTTGTCTACAAAGCAGAAAAACGTATGCCTGTATTATTCATATTATTAAAAAAAAACATTTTAAAGGAAATATCCAGCTTCATCTGTAACATCAGTTGAACAGTTTTAATAACTTACTAGAGGATTGAAGCAAAGACTGTCCTCTGCCCTTTGAGCCGACAGTATGTGCACAAAATGCAAATTTAGTCTTTATGAAGTTTTGTCCAGTCTCTTCACATTCCTCCAGGATCACTTAAAAGGAAGGTCAGTATGCCAAGTTACATGTGCCTCAAACTGCAAGAGACTGTCATCTGTCCATCTCCTCCTCCTCTTCTTCCTTTTCCTTTTAAAAAAGGGCTTACAATGTGTTCACCATACTAATACTGTTTAAATTGTTCCCCCAAGTGACAGAGTCTTGTTCGTGTGCAAACACTTGACATTTAGATTGTCTTTGCCCCAGAGCAATAACTTGAAATAAAAAACTTTAGGAACGCAACAAGTGATCAAAGCCCTGTCCCAAATATCTGTTGTGTGCATCAAAAGGGGAAGCACTTCAATCAATCAATCATGCTTGCCATTTTAAAGACAGTGACTGCTGCTAAGGAAACCCTGTCTTGGGTGAGATCCAAAAATCTAAGCATTTGAAGATTGTATACAGTAAGGGCATTGGCATGCCATGCTTTCCAAACCTAGTGAAACAGCTCAAAACGTCTCAGTATACATTCCCACAGCTGCTAAGATTGGACAACCATTTATCTGAAATTATATAGGGTCTCCTGCAGGGGGTTGGACTAGAAGACCTCCAAGGTCCCTTCCCTCTGTTATTCTGAACTCAAAACATTTGAGAATACCACTTCAAATTATACAGCTGATCAATAATGGGATGCAAACAAGACACTCCAATCCAACTAGCCACCTTTGAACATCCAAGTAATTTGATGCTTTGTGTCTCCTATGAGGGAGAGCTACCCAGACAGCATTTCTCTGTTTAATTTAATGTAAGATTCATATGATAATATGACATTAGTTATCTTGGCAAGGGAAGTCTTTTGAGTCAGTTTTTGACTACTGGGCACTGCCTGGACAAATGTCTGCAGTTTGTTGACAAAATTTCAGAATTGGTTTGTCACTGCCTTCTTAGGACTTAGGTCTTAGGACTGAGAGAAAGTGATGTGGCCTAGATCACCCATTTGGCTTCTTGCCTAAGATGGGACAGGAAGTCACCATCTCTCACTTTCTAGCCTGATGTCTTAACTGTTACACCAAACTGGTTCTCGTTCCCTCTCTCTCTCTCTCTCTCTCTCTCCCTCTTTCCTTCCTTCCTTCCTTTCTTTCTTTCTTTCTTCCTTCCTTCCTTTCATTATTTCTTTTATACAGAGGGTTCAGGAGTTACATCAGTAGGAAAAGATCCAGGGAAAGAATGTAATCTCTTTGTCTTGGATCATATTTTGAAAATATCACAGACTGCTCTAAGTATCCAGAGAACTCTGAATGAAAACAAATTCTTAACCCCTGAGACAAGTTCATTCTTGATTGTTCCTCGTAAAGGGCCATTGTGAAATAATAGAGGGAAAGTATGTTGCTTAGGCAAACTTATGATGGCTTTTCCTTCCAATTGTACCCTTACACAGTATATCACAGAAGTGAGTACACCCCCTCACATTTTGTAAACATTTACCTATATTTTGTGTATGTTCTTTTATATTTTAACATTTTATTGTACACTGCCCAGGGCCCTTCTTTGGAGGGGAGGGGATAGATGAGAAATGTGAAAAATAAATAAATAAATTATCATGCATTGCCTCCTAGTATGATAGGCTCAAGATCCAGATGGATCTTGACAGACTTGAACACTGGGCCCTATCTAACAAAATGAAATTTAATGTAGAGAAAAGTAAAGTCTTACACAGGCAAAAAAAATGTACACATGTAGACTGGGTGAAACCAGGCTTTATAGCAGTAACTGTGAGAGGGATCTTGGTATCTTAGTGGACAATCGATTAAATATGAGGTAGCATTGTGCAGTGGCAGCCAAAAAAGCCAATGTAATCCTAAATTGCATTAACAGAGGGATACAATCAAGATCAAGTGTGGTACTAATACTACTCTATAAAGCCTTAGTAAGACCACACCTAGAATATTACATCCAGTTTTGGTCACGGCACTATTAAAAAGATGTTGAGACTCTAGAAAAAGTGCAGGAAAGAGTAACCACGATGATTAAGGGATTGGAAAAAAAACATAATGAAGAATGGTTACATGAACTGGGCATGGCTAGTCTAATGAAGAGAAGAACCAGGGAAGACATGATAGCAGTGTTCCAATATTTGAGGGGCTGCCAAAAAAAGAAAGGGGTCAAGCTAATTTCTAAGGCACCCAAAGGCCAGACAAGGAATAATGGATGGAAAGTGATCAAGGAGAGATTCAATTTAGAAATGAGGAATATTCTGACAGTGAAAACAATCAACCAATAGAACAGCGTGCCTTCGAAAGTTGTCCCTGGAGACTTTCAAGAAGAGATTGGACTGCCATTTGCTTGGGTGGGGCAGGGGGTTGCACTAGATGACCTACAGTAAAAGGTTCCTTCCAACTGTTAATCTGTATCTATGTAATATTGCCTAGCTAAACTAAATTTTAAAAAAGCTCATTAAGGCTGAAATTGGTCAGTAATTAAATGGGAAACACCAGAAAATCTATAGATTAGCCTGGAAACTTTTTTAAAAAATCCCCAAAACAGCCATCAGCAGACCATTCTGAGATATGGCCAAGAAAACTAAACATGTAATTATAAGAAGTCAATATTACAAAGACCTTAACAAAATGGGAATAATTACTGTACAGTGTAAACCATTGCTTTTTACTGTTTTTTCTCTTTTCTTCTCCCCAATACAGTTACCAGTATTATGATAATGCTGGAGACTAAAACTGATTTACATTTACATTGGTAGTTGCTAGTGCATCTGTAGTATAGTGGTTAGGGCTTGGTTTCTCAGCCTTGACAACTTTAAAATATGTTTAAAAACTTTAAAAACTTCAGCTGGTTGGGGAATTTCAGCTGGCTAAGGGGTGCTGAATTCTGGAAGTTTTGGATAAATAAACATGTCCTACATGAATGTGGCAGTTCTGTTTTGGAGCTATGGTCTCCAGCTTTTCAGAGAAAAATCTTTTAAAAAATCTTAATAGCAATTATGAATGGGACTGGCCCATCATTAGACTTACCAAAAGCAAGGAAAAGTTTTCTCTCCCTTAATTCTGACAAAACCAACTGTTTTGAAAATGCCTTACAATTGTGGAGAAATCTCTCACTTGTTCTTATAAGAGCTACTAGATGGCAGGTTGCCCATTGATGGAGGAGCAATTCAAGCTTTCTTTAAAATGGGCATTTCGTTCCCAGAAGCAATATTATGGCAGTTTAATTGGTTTTTAATTTATACATTATACCTTAGCCTAAACAGTGACATCATCATGTAAAAATGCTCTTTACGCAGGCATAACATGAAGTTCCCTGGGCTATTGGGAAAACAAACTACCATGCCTGACTGTTTGGGAGGAAACTCTTGCCTCATAAACCACAAGCCAAACAATTTAGAAATACCAGACTAACCAACCAATTAAACAAATGTAGCATGTCTTCACAGTTTCAGCTACAAAGGGAAAGCTATTTGCCAGAACCGGAGAGGATATCTTATGAACTTTATAAATGTGCACTCTAAGACCAAAAAAACCCCAATGTTTGTTGTGGCCTTTGGACCAGAAAACACAACAATAAAATTAGAATTGTAATTATTAATTAAATTGTTAATTAGAAGGGATGAATGACGTGGCTCAGTGACTAAGACGCTGAGCTTGTTGATCAGAAAGGTAGGCAGTTCAGCGGTTCAAATCCCTAGCGCCGTATAACGGAGTGAGCTCCCGTTACTTGTCCCAGCTTCCGTCAACCTAGCAGTTCGAAAGCATGTAAAAATGCAAGTAGAAAAATAGGAACCACCTTTGGTGGGAAGGTTCCGTGTGCCTTCAGTGTTTAGTCATGCTGGCCACATGACCACAGAGACATCTTTGGACAGCGCTGGCTCTTTGGCTTTGAAACAGAGATGAGCACCACCCCCTAGAGTTGGGAACAACCAGCACATATGTGTGAGGGGAACCTTTACCTTAATTATTAATAGAACTTTACAATACAATTTCATAAAATACATTATTATAGTAATTGTAAGACCAATTTTAGTCATATTAATAGATTTCCATGTAACAAAATATTCTTTGGTAAATCAATACTTTATTGATGTGCAGGAAGTAGTGTTATGTGCTGGTTTAAATTAAATTAATGTAGCATTAATTCCTGGCTAAATTGGCTGGACTTCCTTTCATGATATGAGTGAAAAACTAAGAAATTGGTCACTTAAATTATCTTTTTAGAAAGATCCTATAGTGTGGGCTTCAGAAAAATGTGTTTTCACTCCTTATAATTGGGTTATTATTTTATTTGTTTCTTTCTTAGAGTATATTCTAAAGAATGCCCTTGGCTACTAGAAGGAGATGCTGTTAGAAGAAATAAGGAGTGTAAATAGTTAACTTGGAATAAAGAATAGGTACAATCATAGTAAATATGATTTAATATGATGGACATTCATATTATTTATAATATGAATATTATTAACATTCAAAATTAAGAAAGTTCATTTCTGTGATGGGATGTAGTTTGGATTCTCAGGAGGGCTAACGGTGTTCTAGAAGAGTAGAAGAGAGTTTGTGTGAGAGATAGAAGGCAAAGGCAGCTCCTTCCTAATAGTTCCTAGAGTATATGCTTGTGGTAGATGTAATCTGATTGGCTTCAATTTGGAAAGATCTTATCTGTAAATGTCAAACAATAAAGAAATCTACTGGGAAGAATCACTACATATATTTCTTGTTTTATGGAGCCTAGCAATTTCTGTAAAATAATTTGTAAAATACTATTGTAGAAGCAAAAAAGGACACCCATTATTTTTACCAGTAGAAGTACTTCTCTTGCCTCTCACTGCTTGATATTTTTTCCCATGTGCAGGCTTTTTAAAGAATGCCAGAATCATCTTTCTGTACTTTGTATATGGATGATATTGTAATAGTAATCTCCTGTTGAGATGGTCTGAGTTTTGGAATATTGACCATTAGATCATTATTTTATATTGTAATATTCAAATATGCCAAAGTAACTTTTAAACTTTACAGTATGTGCTGGCAAATCCTAGAGCAAATGCTAGGGGACTGCTGGATTACTGTAGAAACATCATAGCTGTAGTCATCAAAATATATAATTCAGCATCTGCTTTAGGATTTTGGAAAAAAAGAAGAAATTCAAGCTGGAAGATTGCTCTGGCATGTTTGGCTACTGATATTCAAGTTTACAAAGGCATGAATGACCAACATCAGATAATAAAGAAAACAAGGGTCATAATTTTCTTACTAAAGAAAACAGCTGGTTACTATCACAACACGAAGTTGTTGAAAGAAATCAAGATTCCATAAACCCATGGAGGAGAGTTCATGGAATCAGCTCGCTTGTGACAATGACTCATCTTGCTCCAAAACATGTGCATCTTGAGTAAATAAGAACTATTTTTTTCCATGAAATTAACTCTAAAGTAACCATATTTTTAGATATTTAGCAATCTTCTCAAAGGAAACCTATTTTTTTCATGATTCAGTACCTCAAATTAATAGCTCCACGTAATTCATCTCTAGCTAGTAAATGCGCGGTGTTAGGCATCATTCTTTCTGTAATGTCGATCAAATAAAGATTTTAAATATGACTTCTGAATATTAAGAAAGAAAAATAGCTTGGCTAACTCTCTAGCTACAATTGTCATAAAATTGTTCTTCTGTGGCCATTTCATAAATGCTTTATTGTTATTTAGCTCAGCCAGCTGGTAATTAAAAAGAAAGCCAGTTTTGTGTAGTGGTTAAAGCATCAGCTAGAAACCAGGAAATCAGGATTTCTAGTCCTGCCTTAGACATTGGGTGATATCAGCCCAGTTATTCTCCCTCTCAAACTTAAGAAGTCTTAGGAACCACTTCTGAAATCTACGGGACTTATCCAGGCAGTCACCAAGAATCAAGATTGACTTGAAGGCACCCAAAACACATAAAAAGGTGGCAATTGTGATGATTGAAACACAGCACTTCTGACTGAGGAAGATTGGGATAGAGAAACATCGAGGTGATTTTTTAAAAATAAAAAATAAAGTTCAGAAATACAATAAATACATGATATTCAAATAAAAATGTACATATAAAATGTTACTGGACTTTGACCATATAATACCTGAAGATATGAGCTATTATTGTCAAATGTATTTGAATGCTGTGAGCAAGCAAATCCACATCATGGTACATTCACTTATTGCCTTAAGCCACAATTGTGATAGCAACAGCACTATATACTGTTCATAGTGCTTTGCAGCACTCAATGAGCAGTTTACAGAGTCAGCATATTGCTCCCAACAACCTGGGTCCTCATTTTACCAACCTCGGAAGGATGAAAAGATGAGTCAACCTTGTGCCAATCAGGTTTGAACACTTGGATGTAAGCAGAGTTAACTTTAAGACTGCTTTCTAACTACTACACTACCACAGCAATTGTGATAAATGTGACTTTTTGAATAAATCATATTTCCTGTTAAGCCAGAATTAGATCCCATTATATCTTAACATGATGTATAAACCCTTTTAGTGTAAAGGAATAATTTTAATGTGTGTTAATAGATGAAATCACTTCCAGAACTGTCCATGAAATTGAGCCAACATCTTCATAATGAGAGGAAACGCGGTGGCTCAGTGGCTAAGACACTGAGCTTGTTGATCAGAAAGGTCAGCAGTTCAGCGGTTTGAATCCCTAGCACCCCATAACGGAGTGAACTTGGGTTATTTGTCCCAGCTTCTGCCAACCTAGCAGTTTGAAAGCATGTAAAAATGCAAATAGAAATATAGGAACCACCTATGGTAGGAAGGTAACAGTGTTCTGTGCACCTTCGGTGTGTAGTCATGACGGCCACATGACCACGGAGATGTCTTTGGACAGTGCTGGCTCTTTGGCTTTGAAACAGAAATGAGCACTGCCCCCTAGAGTTGGGAACAAGTAGCATATACGTGTGAGGGGAACCTTTACCTTTACCTTCATAATGGACCTGTCTATTTAGTACATTGTAGTACTATGATTTCTTTAAAGTGTTGTCACATTTTTGACATGGGATTTCATTTCTTCCTCCAGATTGGAAGATAAATTGCTCCTAAATTGATAGACCTGAATAGATGGAGCAAACAACATATTCCAAAATACAGTAGATTGATCTACTATAGATGTGAAGTCATACAGAGTTTCATCTAAGTAGTGTGCTCAGGATCACAACTGACAACCTATCAGCTAAAGGAATTCATCATATGTTATTATCCATATGCAAATGGACTGATATGGGTGAAAGCTGAACTCTTTTCAGAAATAGAAAGGAAACATTAAACAACCACAAATTTTAGATAATAAGTTTTCAGACAGAATGGGAAATGAATAATGAAGCAATACAAACAGACTGTAGCACACTTCCAAATGATTAGAAATAATTACTGCAACCCTCATACACATACAGCACCTCTCTACTGTTCATCGAAACAGGGCCCTCTTTCTTTCAGCCTTTTGCAGAAGCCTCTAAAAAAAAGACACATCTGCTTGAAAAAAATCTATTTGTTTTCATTAATGCAACTCTTCAAAGAACAGCACCTTTTCTGAGGCTCCCCAGCTCACTTTGATTTAATTAATGGCAGAGAGATGATATGCTGGATAAATTACATTCCGTACAAATTATGGTAGCTCACCAGACAGATGGAATACTTTTGCTCAGTCTTGAAACAGTGTCCATTTCCAGACTCACTTCAATAAATTGGGTTTTATCTTTGAAATTGTAAAACCTGTGTGACCATAATACCTGAGGGATTGCCTCTTTCTGCATAAATCTTCCTAGATTTTAAGATCCTTAAATGGCTTTGAGGGGATTTTGTCTTGAGATGATACAGATACAGTGGCAGAATGCAGCTTCTGAGATTCCTTCTGATTAGTTCCTAACAGAGACCTTTTTCGTTCGCTGGGTTTTGACTGAAAGCTTAATAAGACTTATACCTTGTTACCTACTTGCTTATCCCAGCAGCCTTTAAGAGCATCCATGGTGCAATTGAATGAAGCATCTCAGAATTCCAGACAGCATAATTTGACATCTTCAGATAGCTGCCATATTGCATTTCAAGAGAGTAACTTTAAAGCAGTGTTTCTCAACCTTGGCAACATGAAGATGCCCGGACTTCAACTCCCAGTATTCCCCAGCCAGCATTCGCATTCGCTGGCTGGGGAATTCTGGGAGTTGAAGTCCGGACATCTTCAAGTTGCCAAGGTTGAGAAACACTGCTTTAAAATAAGATAAAAGACATTTAATAATTTGAACCGCGCATTTTTCCTCTTCTGGCTTTTCTTTGTTCAAAATCTTACCTAACGAAAAGCTTCACATGCTATTATCTGACCTTGATTTGGCCTAAAATCTTTTTGGCTGACTAGGATCTTTATGAAGTACATTATAAGTGATGCATACATTAAAATATAATTAATTATAGCTATCTTGACAAAATCTGGCATATCCATCTGCTTACAAACAAAGCCCGCACGAAATAAATTTCAGATATGCTATTTCAGACCTCTGCTATAAAAAGACCTCAGCTGCAAGATTCACAGATATGCTGCTTGTTCTCAAATCTCTTCACTGGAAGGAAGGTGGAAGACAGCATAAAGGAAAAAGAATTACAGCTTTACAAAACAAAGTCCATAGCAAAAGGGTGGACCTTGTTTTATTTTGGCCCAAGGCCCCATATGCCTTGCAATACAAGGGGCAAATATTGTGACATGTGATTTCCACCAGGAGGCTAGAACTGAAATTACTGACCTGATTTTTCACAACTGGAGGCTGAAGTTTCCCCCCTTCAAAATACAAGACATACATTATGTACCCACTGAAACCTATGGTGTTCAAAGGAGATTCCCTTTCCTTGGATTGTAACGGGTTATACAAGGTACCCAGTCATTTATTTCAATTTTTCATTTCATGCACACATTATTTCAAGAAAAAAATGTTTTTAAAATATTTACAGTACTTCCACTGAAATCTGAGGAAAGTTAGTGTATTCCAATAACCCATTAAATCTCTCAGCAACAGACATTCCAGAGAAGGTAGCTCATATATCACCACTTTCTAATTCTTTACAGGCTTAAGGAAAAAAAGGGGAAATCTCCATAATCAAAACACAGCCTTTTAAAACACTGAACTATTGTAAAGCATCAAACCAGGCTTCAAGGGCAGAGGAAGGAATGATAAATTAATAGCTAAATCCATCCAGGCCACAAACCCTAAGGATGTAAGGAAAACATGCATTTGTGCAATTCTGTATAAATCAATCATGAACACACCTTGCTAGATTTTAAAACATGGGAAGTTTATGCCATGATTTTTTTCTTATTTTAAAATGTGCATTTACATTATTACAAATGTAAAGAGCATTAGGAGTATTTCTAGAGGTAACATTTATTCATTTCAAAGTAATTAGGCCCTGGTCTTGACTCAAGGAAAACTATAATTTTTTTTATGAAAAATATTCTTTTTTTACAGTTTAATGAATCCATAATTACAACCACCTTTTGGTTCCTTAGTTCTGATGCTAATTACATTTGTCATCAGGCCTTCTCCAGGCTTTCCATTTTGACCCTGATTGCTAGCTTGTCACCTGAATTAATGATCCCTGGTAGATGCAATAATTTTGCTTCTAGCCAAAGAGGCAGTTGTTGCAAGCTGTTCCTATGTTTATGACAGTCAATCAAGTTTAGATGAAGATCATTTAATCAGGGGAATGCAACCTTGGTTGAGCTGAAGGCCAAGGTTAATGTTTGAATGAGATGTAGGTGGAGCCAGAATAAAGAAATGAATAGAGCTAAGATAAATTTATATTGGCCTTACAGGTAGTCCTTGCTTAATGACTGCCCTGTTTAGCAACTGTTAAAAGTTACTATGGTGTTGAAAAAGTGACATTATGATCACTTATTGAGGAATGATCATAATTGCAGCATCCCCACAGTCATATGATTGTGTTAGGAGTTCTGTTTATTTATAGCCTACAAAACAAACAAAGTGTACAGTCTCCATGGGTCTTGCGGCTTAACTGTTTTAACTGTAACAGGAAATTCCTTAGAACAAAAAGACTGTAGAGTATATACCATAGATCAGGGTTGTCAAACTTGCAGCCCGCGGGTCAGATGCGTCACACACTGACCACGCCCAAGCGTTATTTAGCAAGGGGGGGAAGTCACAATACATCATGTGACACCACCGTGACGACCCAAGTTTGAGACCCCTGCCATAGATCCTACCTAGCATATTTACAAACACTGCCATCTACTGGCTGAATACTGTAGTTGTAGTTGTTGCACATCATACATTTCAACATGTATTCCAACACATTACAATTTGGGTGGTTTACAAAAAGCAGATGTTTGTGACAGTTGCCGGGTGCTGTGGTCATGTGATTGCCATTTGTGACCATCACCATTGACTTCTGGCAAGCAGCATCAGTGAAGAAGCTGGCATTGAAAGTGCAAGTTGCTGTTATGTGATATCTCATTTAGCAACGACATCACTCTGTGATAGAGATGCCAGTCCCAATAATGGTTGTTAACTGAGTACACAGCTAATGTGCCTACCCTCCATGTATTTTAATACATTTTGGCTTAGGGAGAGTTAAACTAATTGGTTTACAAGGAAGTATTTGCAAGAATTGAAAATTCAAGCTACAATTCAGGAAGAACTTCTTGACTATACAAACTCTCAGCCAACAGAACACACTACCACCACATGACATGCAGACATTCATCTTTGCCAGATGCCTTCAAACAGAGTGTATTCTGTGAAGATAATGCATAGACATGCAACCATTATGTATTGATCAACATCTAATAAAACAACTGTCATATAGTTATTAAGGGAATCCAGCTTTCCCCATTGATTTTGCTGTTGAAGCTGGCTGGGAATGTTGCAAATGGCAAATGGTAATCATGTCATCCAGAATATAGACTGGTCATAAGTCATTTTTTTCCAGTGCTGTTGTAACTGTAGACAGTTGCTAAATGAATGATTGTAAGTTGAGGACTACCTATATAACTCCTTACAAGAGAACTCATCCTGTGGGACTTTTTTCAAATTACAGATAGTCCTTGACTTATGACCACAATCGTGACTGGAAAGTTCATGGCTAAATGTTAAATGAATTGTGCTCAGTTTTATGACTTTTGGCTATGATTGTTAAGCAACTCACGTGGCTATTAAGTGAATCCAACTTCCTCCATTGACTTTGCTTGATGGAAGCTCTCTGGGAAGGTTGCAAATGGCAGTCACATAACCCCAGGATACTGTAATCATTGTCTGAGAAGTGCATGGATTTTGATCATGTAACCGTGGGGATGCTGTGATTGCCCTAAGTGTAAGGACCAATTGTAAGTTACTTTATTCAGTATAGAATCAGTTTCAGTTCAGAATAGTTCCAGAGCAACACTAAAAATTATATTATCACCCTTTCTCACCTTGTAACATTCCAAAAACCATCAAAAGATGTACAATTCCTTTGAATAAAAATCTATTATTTGGATCTTTCTTTCTTTAATTTGGGTAACTAAAGCACTGCAGTTCTGCTTTTGTTGTTTTTCTAATTTAAGTTTTGTATATTTTTCCCTGTTGTCATAGCAATTAATGTTTCTTGCAGGATTTTATTAAATCCACTTCAACTCCTCCCTTTCACATTGTCCTACTACATGTTCAGACTAAGGAATCCAGTTGTTTAACCGAGGCTAACAATATCACTTTCTGTCAAAATCTGTGGCTGGGATTTAGGCTGTTATGTTTAACAACAGAAGGAGCAATGGAACAATTTAATCTCCAATTCAAATTGTTTTAAATTAGAAACTTTCATCAAGAAAAAAAGGGGAAAAAATCCAGTAAATATTATATCCTAACCCTATTGAGCAAAGTCAAAACATTTCTACATCCAGACTTTTTCTGCTTTGACTCATGCTCCAGAAAAAAAGTTCTATTAGTCATCAAAACATGAGTCCAGATGTTCCTTTGTCCTTTTAGAATAGCTGTTCTCAACTTAGATAAACTGGGACTATGAAACCTAGAATTCCCAGACAACCAAGTGTTGTGAGGTCTAGAAATTCTAGAAGTTGCAGTTCTCATATATTTGATGGGCACCAGGCTGCACTGTTAGAGTTACTGTGGACACATAGGCTAACATTTCCTTGGTCCTGTACCCAGGTTTTATGTCATCTTCACTGTTTTAGCCTTCTAAAGAAACTCAGTGAAAAGGGGACATTTTCAGCAGGTGGCTGAAAAGGTTTTGCCTCAGAAAAAAAAAAGTTGGAATTCCCAGGTTACCAGGATCCAAACCTATTTTGAATAATTTTCATGCTGAATGGCCAAAAAAGTATTTATTTATTATGGTGTTTATAAGCTGCCCCAAAGATTCCATGACTTCTCAAGTCATAGGTTTGCTCCCTCATCATGCAGAAATGTCAAATGAAGTGGATACAAATGTAAAAAGGGGGAAATTGGTCAACGGGCTACATATGTATATGTATTAATGTTCATTTATCACACTTTCATTGTGCTATTGATGGCCATTGCTGTGTGAGCCTGAGCCCTCAGAAATTAAATATCAGAGTTAGAATTTTGGTGCCCTCTGATATTAATTTAAATCCAAGATTTTTCATGGGGAAAAAATATTCTGTTCCAAATCACTCAGAGATGGTTTTGCTATATCCAAAATGTATATTGGCAATACACAATTTCTGTAAGATGGAATCTACATGTACTTTTATTGTGTAACAAACGTTTGGGCAGTTCTTTTTCTCTAGGCAAAAGCAACATCAAGAGTGAATTTAGTGGGGACTTGGAAGAGAGGAAAGCTGCTTAATCCTTTTCTTAACATATTGTCACCAGAGGTGGTATTCAGTAAGTTCTGACCAGTTCTGGAGAACCGGTAGCGGAAATTTTGAGTAGTTTGGAGAACCGGTAAATACGCCCTCTGACTGGCCCTGCCCGCATCTATTCTCTGCCTCCCAAGTCTCAGCTGATGTGGAGGAAATGGGGATTTTGCAGTAACCTTCCCCTGGAGTAGGGAGGGAATGGAGATTTTACAATATCCTTCCCCAGCCACACTCACCAAGCCACACCCACCAAGCTATGCCATGCCTACCAAGCCACACCCACAGAACTGGTAGTAAAAATTTTTGAATCCCACCACTGATTGTCACCAATGGAAATTGTCACCAGCTGCTACTCCATTTTTCTTACCATGCACTTTCAGGCATGACTCAATCAGATATTTGAATCTAGCAGGATGGGAAAGTAATTTGGAAGCAGAAAAGTGGTGGGGAAAACCCCCTAAGAGTTTTTCCCTTTCCCTGCTGTTTTTCTGTTCAACTCTTACCCTATTTTCGAAGATGCTTTTATCTGGAAAACTAGTGATCACATTCTGGGACAGCTCTCACCACATGTTTAAGCTAAGCAGCCAGTAACCCAGTCAAATGTCCCTTCAGACTCAGGCTACATATTGGATCAAAAAAATCATTTGGGAAAAGAAGCCCTGTCCACTTCTTCCAGGAAATGTCTGGTGTCCACAAGATCCGGTGCCAGGAAAGTTTTGACCCAATTTCATGATATCACCTCTTATGCATTAAATCAGGCAGATAGCAAACAGTATGGAAGGAAAAGGGAAAGGGAAAAAAGCAGGACTGGCCGCATTCCAAGCCCCAGTTCACACAACCTCTCCCACTCACTTTGGCTGACTGTTCATCCTACCTGCCAACAACTGCCTTCTCCTCCAGTTTCCCCACATAGTGGTATCCTCCTAACACACCTCTAGTAGGCGGAAGATAAACTGTTATTCTTCCCAGGCTGGTGTTCCAAGAAGGAAAAGGATGGCACACCATGCAAGGAAAACAAGACTTTCACGTGGTGTTCTCCCTGGGACAAAAGATAAGGGGGAGAATTTGCGTGGAGAAGCACTCCTGGGGAAAAATATCTGAAGAGTGGAACCAGTATTGAATATGCCATAACATAAGAGAGATGATGGGCTAGCTTTTGTCCTATGTATTTAAGTAGAAGCTGCCTGTCTGGGATATTTGAATGTGGATTCTTTCCCTAAGCCGGGGTGGGGTCTTTTCTAACTTCTATGACTCTAAATAACCAACAACATCCAGCAAGGAGTGTCAAACCCTGGACAACAAGGCAGCAGGCTCCAACGTGTCGGTGTTTATGCTCATTTGGGAGTCCGTGGGAGTAAATGTGAATATTTTTAGAGCTTAGGCATGAGAAGTTCTGCTTGTCCTCCCTCCCTCTTTGGAGATACTGTGGGTTGCAAATGCTTGAAGGAGGAATGTGTCCAAGCAATTTGACTGAGGGAGGGCCATATCCATTTATAATTGTTTGAAGTATGCTATAGCATTGTTTTTTGTCCTGGGTGTGTATTGCTCTTATAAGACACTTACTAAATCAAATTACCCAGTAGTAGTGTGAAGAATACTCCTTCCTAGATCCAAAAGTGACTGGATTTTAGATGGTCATGTATCACACTAATTGTGCTCATGACAGTGTGTCAACAGAGACCAAAAATTTCTGTACATGAGATAGACTTGAATCATTGCCTGGACAGTATTGACATGGGTTTATTACTGCTTCATTCCCTGGCTAGAATTGAATTGAATTGAATAGGTTTATTTATAGGCCGCCCTTTTCCCTGAGGGGACTCAGGGCGGCTAACAACTTATAGGGAGGGGGGTACAGACAGTAACATATAACATAACACATAATTAAAAAGTAAACAACATTCATCCAACATTCGGGTGGGGGCGGATCAGATCTTTACCCCCAGGCCTGGCGGGATAGCCAGTTCTTAAGGGCTGCGCGGAAGGTCTGAAGGGTGGTGAGGGTACGAATCTCCACGGCGAGATCGTTCCAGAGGGTCGGAGCTGCCACTGAAAAGGCTCTCCTCTGCGTAGTAGCCAGCCGGCATTGGCTGGCAGATGGCACTCGGAGGAGGCCTAATCTATGAGATCTAATCGGTCTCGAGGAGGTAATCGGTAGGAGGCGGTCTCCCAAGTACCCAGATCCACTACCATGGAGGGCTTTATAGGTGGTAAGAAGCACCTTGAAGCGCACACAGAGATCAACAGGTAGCCAGTGCAGCTCGCGGAGGATAGGTGTTATGTGGGTGAACCGAGGTGCACCCACAATCACTCTCGCGGCCGCATTCTGGACTAGCTGAAGTCGCCGGATGCTCTTCAAGGGCAGCCCCATGTAGAGCACGTTGCAGTATTCCAGCCTAGAGGTCACGAGGGCGCGAGTGACTGTTGTGAGTGCCTCCCGATTCAGGTAGGGTCGCAACTGGCGCACCAGGCGAACCTGGGCGAATGCCCCCCTGGTCACAGCCAACAGATGGTAATCAAAGGTCAGCTGTGGATCCAGGAGGACTCCCAAGTTGCGAACCCTGTCTGAGGGGTGTAAAATTTGGCCCCCCAGCCTGAGTGGTGGAATGCTAGCCAAATTGTTGGGAGGGAAACACAACAGCCACTCGGTCTTTTCTGGGTTGAGTACAAGCTTGTTAGCCCGCATCCAGTCTCTGACGGCCTCAAGACCCTGGTTCATCACGTCCACCGCTTCATTGAGTTGGCACGGGGCGGACAGATACAGCTGTGTATCGTCCGCATATTGATGGTATCTTATCCCGTGCCTCCGAATGATCTCGCCCAGCGGTTTCATGTAGATGTTAAATAGTACGGGGGACAGGACCGACCCCTGCCGCACCCCATATGTTAGGGGCCTCGTGGTCGATCTCTGTCCCCCGACCAACACCGACTGCGACCTGTCCGAGAGGTAGGAGGAGAACCACTGCAAAACAGTGCCTCCCACCCCCACCTCCCGCAGTCGTCGCAGAAGGATACCATGGTCGATGGTATCGAAAGCCGCCGAGAGGTCAAGAAGAACCAAGATGGAGGGATGGCCTCCATCCCTGGCTCTCCAGAGATCATCGGTCAATGCGACCAAAGCGGTTTCTGTGCTGTAACCAGGTCTGAAGCCGGACTGGAAGGGGTCCAGGTAATTGGCTTCCTCCAAGGACCGCTGAAGCTGGTAGGCCACCACCTTCTCAACAACCTTCCTGATAAAGGGGAGGTTGGAGACTGGACGATAGTTGTTAAGTACAGCTGGATCCAAAGATGGTTTCTTCAGGAGGGGTCTCACCACCGCCGTTTTAAGTGCGGCGGGGAAGTGCCCCTCCCGAAGCGAGGTGGTAATAACCGCTTGGATCCAGCTCCGTGTCACCTCCCTGCTGTTAGCAACCAGCCAGGAGGGACACGGGTCCAGTACACAGGTGGAGGCACTCACAGCCCTCATGGCCTTGTCCACGTCCCCGGGGGTAACGTCCTGAAACTCAACCCAGCGATGGTCTACCAAGTCGCCCACTCGTGCCTCGGCTGGATCTGCAAGGGTGGAGTCCAGATCCGACCGAAACCGAGCAACTTTGTCCGCCAAGAACTGGGCATAGTCTTCAGCCCTACCCTGCAAGGGGTCCCCCGTATCCCTCTTATTTAAGAGGGAACGGGTTATCCTAAACAGGGAGGCTGGACGGGACTCGGCGGACGCAACCAAGGAGGCAAAGTATGCTCTTTTTGTTGCCCTAAGTGCCCTGATGTATTCCTTGGTGCAGGTGGTTAAAAGTGCTCGGTTCGATTCGGATCTATCGGACTTCCACAGGTGCTCTAGGCGTCTCCTTCGGCGTTTCCTCTCCCGGAGCTCCTCGGTGAACCAAGCAGGCCTCCGGGATCCACCACCTCGGAGTGGCCATAGTGGCGCAATCCGGTCGAGGGACTCCGATGCTGCCGAGTGCCAGGCAGCAACCAGAGTCTCTACCGGATTGTGGGCGAGAGTGTCAGGAATAACCCCAAGCTCCATCTGGAACCTCAGGGGGTCCATAAGTCGTCTGGGGCGGAACCACTTGGTCGGTTCCTCCTCCCTACAGTGGGGGTTTGGTCTCCGGAAGTCAAGCCTCAGTAGGCAGTGGTCTGACCACGACAGGGGTATGATCTCATTACCCCTCAGACCAAGATCACAAATCCACTGCTCCGAGAGAAATACGAGGTCGAGCGTGTGACCCGCTGAGTGAGTTGGGCCCCGAATTACCTGGGTCAAGCCCATGGCTGTCATGGAAGCCATGAACTCCCGCGCCCCATCAGAGTGTTCACCGAGCGTAGGCAAGTTGAAGTCCCCCAGGACCATAAGCCTGGGGAACTCAACTGCTAGCTCGGCTACCGACTCGAGGAGCGAGGGGAGGGCTGCTGCAACGCAGCAGGTACGTTAACAGCAGGCCCACTTGACCCTTGAGGTCCAACTTCAGCAGCAGGGACTCACACCCGACAAGCTCCGGAGCAGGGATCCTACGAGGAACTAAAGACTCCCAAATAACAATAGCCACACCCCCACCCCTTCCCTGAGCTCTCGGCTGATGAAGCACTTGAAATCCTTCTGGGCACATCTCTACGAGGGGGACTCCTCCCTCCGGGCCCAGCCAGGTTTCAGTAATACACGCCAGGTCTGCCCCCTCGTCTAAAATTAAGTCCCGGATGAGGGGAGCTTTGTGGACAACAGACCTGGCGTTTAGCGACAACAGCCGGAGACCAGGGTCCTTGTTACTCGCGCCATCTGGTCTCGGAGTGGGACTCATAGGGCCGGAAGGAGGGATCTCTATTACGTAGCGATCCCTCCTTCCCCGGTAATGGCCAGCCCTAAAGTCCCCGCCATATCTGCCCCTCCCCGTTACGACCGTAATGCTCCGACCCACTCCCGTGTCTGTGGTCCCCCCAACCACACCTATAGCTCCCGCATTCCATGCCAGGCCCTCCGAATCAGACACACTCATTCGTTAGCTCAATCAATCCCCACGTGATAGTTAAAACACAGAGTACAGCAAATATAGGGCAATAAAAGTGGGCACATTCACACAGTCATACGCATCTACCAGACATATCCCAAACAAAGGAAGAAAGAAGACAAGAGAAGAGAAAGAGTAGGAAAAAAAATTGCGCTAAGATTAAAATTAAGGTGCGAAGCCTGCCAAGGCTTGATAGGTCTTAATGTTCACGATGGCTGAGGTCCAGCTATAACCCGGGCGGGGTGTTCGGGGGGGGGGGTAAGTTGGGTCCTCATCTTAACGGCCAAAAAGGTCCAAGGTAATTGGGAGCAAACAGATGACTTTTTCTATAAGTTGTATTTCAGATAGAGCCCCCAAGACAATGATGGAGAGTAATAATCAGAAACAGCTGTACCGGCAGGCCGAAAGGTCCAAAGTCCACAGTTAGAGGCGGCCAGATGATAGGGTGCCTCAATAGGGGAATACCAGGTGACCAACAAAAGGGCACCAGGGGAGAGTCAGATGGTAAAGATGACCGAATAAAGGGAGTAATCTCCATAGTCGTTAGGATGATATAAAAGAGGGGTAGGTACCTGGGGGGGGGGCGTAATAGCGGCACCAAAGCCTGCAAAACAATCCCCTCTGTTGGTATCCAAGGCTGCTACCCTCTCTCTGACACGACAATTCCCACTTTAACTCCCAGTTCAATTCAGACCTTAAAAGGTAAGCTTGTAGAAAGTCCAGGGACTCCTTCAGGCTCCTCTCAGTCATGGATAGCAAAACCGAAAACTTGGAAAAGGCCAGGAAAAGGCTGAGATGTATCCTAATCGTCGCCAGCTGGTAAGGCGATGGGGGGGGGCCTCTAGGAGGAGCACCGCGGCAGCGGCGGCGGGCAGAACGAACGCAGCCAGCCACCCAGGCTCCTCAGTGCCATCCGATTTCAGCCACCCCCTCTCTAGCACCACTGTCCGCCAAAAATCCAATTTCGGGGCTTCTCCTGGTCGAGAGCTTTGTAGCAGAGTCAAAAGACGCTGGGCGCGTTGGAAACCACCAGGGAGAAGCGCCGTCAGCGTGCCGCCATTTCCTCTGTCGCTGGAGAGTCGGAGGACTACCAGGGGCGGTCGTACAGCCCGGGGGCCGTTCGGAGAGCCGCAACCCTCCGACAGCCACCTATTCATAACCCCCGAATCCCCCTCTATCTTTGGGATTCCCTCTCGCACCTGTTCCGACTAGGCTCGGTGATGTTTCCTGTGTTTTTCCGTCCACCTAGCCGGAGCAGAGACGGGCTAGCAGCCATTCGTGGTTCACACATCCCTAGGGGGAAACACTAGGCTTGCTTCAGTCATGGCAAGTCTGTTAGGGGTTATTGTATTGTCGGGTGCTTATTGGGTTGGTTCTCAACAATAATTGTAGAAGTTTTTTTAATGTTTTATTGATATTGGCTTTTACAGGTAATGCTCATCTTATGACCACAATTGAGCCCAACATGTCTGTTGCTAAGTGAAACATTTGTTAAGAGAGTTTTGCTCCATTTTATGACTGTTCTTGCCACAGTTGTTAAGTGAACCAGTGCCTGTGTTAAATTGGTTACAAGGTGATTAAGTGAATCTGGCTTCCCCATTGACTTTGTTTGTAGGAAGGTTGCAAAAGGTGATCACATGAGCCCAGGACACTGCAACCGTCATAAGTATGAATCAGTTGCAATGATTGTAAGTGTGAAAATCCAAAAAGTGAAAGTCACTTTTTTCAGTTATGTCGCACCTTCAAACAGTCACTAAACAAACGTAAGTCAACGATTAGCTGTATATTGTTTTTAAATGTTTCTAGCAGTTCACAATTGCTTCTGCAAGGCAGTTGACCACATAAATTGATGTAATAAATGAATAAGTAAATCAATTTACCAAGTCAAAAAACTGTGTTTTGTGTTGACAGACTTTGGGGAGGGGGGAGCCCTATAATGAAAAGTTTCTATTTTTTCAACCAGTTCTTTCTATTTTTTTAAATGGAAGGGCTACATATATCAATTATACTGTATAGCTTCTGATTCAATAGAATGGGTTGAGTTTGTTTAACTTCAGTGAAAGCCTGGAGGTTTGTTGACCTCTTTTTCAAGATTCTCATGAGACATAAATTCCTTCCCCCATTGACCCAGTTAAATATACTATATTCTGTAAAACGGCTGTGTAATGAATAATTAGGTCCTGTGTTTCATCATTGCAATCTGGTTGCTGAAGGTATGGAAAACAAACAATTGCACCTGCTTATACTTGTGAAAACTGTCATCAAAGAAGAAAAAGGTGCAAGTTGGATGTTCACACCTTTCAAGCAGTTTCTTTAATATCTCAATTGATTTCAGGAGCACACAAGTGTTTGCTTACCTGCTAAAATTATCTGAAACTAAGGATTGCGTTTATATGTCCTACACAATACTGTCCTATCCTGCCATAAGGGCCTGAAGACCTGGCTCTGCCAGTTGATTTGGGGACCCAATAGGGAGGGTAAATCACTGGAGGTTGCTATAGATCTAATTGGCTGACCCCCCCATATCCCCCCTGCACTTCCTGCTCCCCCCACACATCTTCTTTAATTTCATATCAGTGTACTTCCATTGTTTATTTTGATTGCTGTTGTTATATTTGCATTTTTCTCACATTTTCCATTTTATTGTTTTAAGCCACCAGAGTAGATCCATGGCGAGATGGGTAGCAAATAAATTTAACAAATCAATAAATAAATGCTAGATAATAAGAATAGTTGGTAGTCAGAAAAATGGTATAATACACAGTGTTTTCTTATCCATGTGAACCAAAGCCTTGGTAGTGCTGTGGTTAGAATGCAGTATTTCAGGCTAACTCTGCTGACTGCCAGGAGTTCAATTCTCACCGGCTCAAGGTTGACTCATCCTTCCGTGGTTGGTAAAACGAGGACCCAGATTGTTGGAGGCAATGTGCTGACTCTGTAAACCGCTAAGAGAATGCTGTAAAACATTATGGAGCAGTACATAAGTCTATTGCTATTGCTATTGATCAGTGCAGTTTCTATAGCTGAATAGCTCAAGTATAGGAAATGACCAGGCTCAGGTGGAGGGTGGGATCAAGCACATCATCAGTCATGAGTCCCTTCATGCCCACAAGAAATCTAACTCCAGTCCACCTTGAATTCCTTTGATTCTTATCTACTTCCAATTTACTTTGTCCATTAGTAGTTCAGATTCTTATAGAGCGCTTAAGCTTGCAATAAATCTTTTTAATAGTTTTTTTCATTTTCATAATATATAGCCACATGTATACTATTACCTAGCTAACATTGTATTGTATTATTAAATGTTTACATCAATTTGTCTTATCATCAACTCCCAAAAATAATTATTTCTTCTGCTCTCCATACACCATATTTGTACCTTATCCATCACTTTCTTCTCCCTTTTCTCTCCCTCACTACCTCCTTTCTTCCCTCTATCGCCCTTCTCTTTTCTACTTCCCCTTTCTCTCTTCCCTTTCCTTTCCTTCTTTCTCTCCTTCTCTTCCCCCCTGCCCTCTCTCCTATCCCTCTCTTCTTTCCTTACCTCTCTCCTCTACTTCACACTCTTCATCTCATTTACTTGGTGTATTTCAGCTTCTGAGAGAGCTCCATTTTATGTTGATGGTATTCATAGTTCCTTTTCAATATATATATTTAAACATGTATCTTCCTCCTTTGTTTTTAAGACAAAAATGTATACATATATAGTCATTGTGCTTTTAATCCCCACCTGGGTCTAATTTTGACTGAGATACAGACTTGGTTACAATTCCCAGCTATTCTCATCATTATATTTATATAATTATGCATCCTTACACGCCCCAACTTCGTGAGTCTGTCTTTAAATCTCAATAGTTTCCCATTGTAAGTATATTTTATGTTCTTTCTCCATTTTTCCATATCTTGGCTTAGGTTACCCTTAATTGTTTATAAATGGCAATCCTTACTGTTCAATATTCATTACAATTCCCTTAATCTACTATATAGAATAACAAGTGGTACACATCTCACTTTGTTCATCATCTTAGAAGTTCTATATATGTCCATGTTTCATATATTTTAATCCATGCTTAATTGTCCTTCTATTGTCATATTCAATCAATTAGCAACTCAATTTTATTATCATATATAAGAGTGAATCACAAACCTCTTCTATACAATCTCCCCATATGTTTCATATTTGTCCATATTCCATGTTTAACCTTTATTTAATTATCTTTACATTATCATATTCAATCAATTAGCAACTCATTTTTATTTTTATTTAGTAGTAAACCTCTTATCTCAGTTCTATATTTTCCCATATAACAATTTCTAGTTGTCTGATTTTTTCCAAGTCTTTTGTCATACTTCTCTATTCCTATCTTCTCCCTTTTCTTTGTTTTGACATGTCCATCCTCTTCAATTTTCCCCAAGCCACCATCAAAGAAATCTTTTATATTTCCCTTCATTGGGGGCATAACCTCCTATTTCAATTTTTCTTATGCCACTGTCAACCTCCAAAACCTTTTATGTCTGCTTTTTATTTCCTTTTGTTGGGACACATCCCCCCTTTTCAATTTTCCCTATACCACTCCCAAACCCAATGGAGTTTTTTGTCTGCTTTTTATTTCCAACCCTTTCTACCCCTTCATTATCTCTCCCCCCTTCTTTCTTCCCTTCTTTAAATACCTGCTTCTCTGAGTTCAGAATTCTATTTAGGCTTGATTTTAATTATTTATGCATTTTTTTTATAACTTCACGTAGTTCTTCAAATTCCCAGCTTTCCATAATGTCCAATTCCACAGTTACAGTTAATTATACGGTTCTTATTTCAGAGTTCTGGTCCACTTTAAATTTATCTAATTCAGCTGCCATGGAGAAGAGCTGTTGTAGCCTCGTAAGTCCTCGGACTTACGAATGACAGCTTGGCGGCAGCCAGGCGCATCTTAGCCAATCAGACGCGCCTGCCGGTTGCCGGGCTGTCATACGCGAGGCTATTGGTTGAACTATTTGACAGCCGAGTATAAAAGGCTGTCAGATGAAGGAGAGGTGCCGGTCTACTCACAGTTGATGTTCTATTCGTTCTTGTTTGAATAAACGGTTCAAGGTTACCTCAGACGCCTCCTCGTAATTTCTACCGCCGATTTAACAGAGCGATGGGAGCCATCTTGGTCTTTTGTTCTTCCTTAATGTCCAGTTCCAAAATTACAGTTAGTTATACAGATCTTATTTTGAAGTTCTGGTCCACCTTAAATTTAGCTAACTCAACTCATGTGAAACGGAAGAGAAGCTGGAGTCATCTTGATCTTTTGCAGAAAAAAGAAGAAAAACTTCATATTTTCCCAGTTCTTAATTTTGTTATTATTTTTCCTTTGCTACTTTCCACCTCTTGTTGGTTATAGTTGCTCAAAATATATTAATAGGAACAAACTTGCATACAATCAAACTCAGGTATGTTTCTCTTCGCTCCTGCTTTTCCAAGTTCCGATTTATGGCAGTTGGTTAATTAAAACTTCCCGCACAGGCAAGATTAGGTCAACAGTTGTCAGTAAGAAAATAGTGTTTTTTTCTTTATCTTTTTCCATCTCTCCTTAATTGTAGTTGCTTAAGATATATTAGTTGGAAGAAATTCAGATGAAGTAAATCCTTTGGAATGTTTGGTTTCTATTTCAAATCCAAAACCAAGTTTAGAGTTTATATTTGAGTGGGTTTGTCACTTTCCGAATTGTTTCAAACAAATGGCCTTTTGGGGAGGCTAGTGTTTCAACCCTCCATTTTCCCTTTGATTCTATATTTGTTTTTTTATTTCCTTTTTGCCAAAATCCAGATCTGTCTATTAATATTATTTATACTCTCAAGATTCTTTGTGTTTTCTAAGTTTTGATTTATGACTGTGGGTTAAATGAATTCTTATAGGTCTTTCATCTCATCCTCACACCCCTGTTCAGTTGCTTTGGCTGGAAGCCAGCTTCTTGTGCAGCCATGTTGCCATGCTGCCACCCCGACTCCGATTCAGAGGACAAATCTCCGACCTGTGGGGGACCTGTGGCCTCCCCCTGGGTCTGATGAGATTCTGCCCCTTCTTTGCCCCCCTCCAGGGGGCAAAGTTTGAGTTGTGACACAAAAAGGATCTCAGAATTGGTTTGTCAGACAGGGTTCAAGTGAGGCTCTTGAGAGCCCGCCCCCCCCACTCCTCATGTCTGTTCAGCTGGAGAACTTCTGTTCGACTCCGAAGCTTGCAATAAATCTTTATATACTCTTTTGAACTGCCTGGATCTTTTGGTTTCCCTGGCACTTGACAGTATTTGGTTGAGGTTTCCTTCTGTGTAATGTAGGCCTGTTTTGCAGATCCTTCTGGAGCAATGTAGCATTGAACAGTTATGGACTATGGAGCCTATTAATCTCAATTAGCATAGACAATAATGAAAATATATAGAGGATGTAGTCCAAGACAAATGGAAATCAAAGAAAATGAATGTGTTCCATCATTTATGCAATAGCTCCTCAGGTGTCTGGGAGTGAAGATCATATTACCTTCTCATTGCATATCCTGCAGACTAAACTGGCATTCATAAAATGTTGTCTCTGAGCTTCTCATCTCATGAAGTGAGCTATAGCTCATGAAAGTTTATGCCTGTTAATAACATTTTTGAGTCTAAAATGGTTCTACCAGATTTCTGATTTTTGACTCTCCTGCTATATTTAACTAAGAAAATAAAGGATTTTAACTCATGCATCAACACGTATGAAAGAAGGGTTTTTTCTGTTGGAATAAAATTGCAGAGTTTGCTTGCTTTTAATAGCAATAAACCACTCGACTGCTTGTTCAGGGACATCTTCACTTAATTCTACAAATAATGCTTTCCCCACTACACTGATAAGGAACAATAAATGATCCTGCCAGATTCTATTTAAATAAAACCCATATGTATATCTCAAACCGTAGAATCTTATTTGCTTAGCAAAAACCTTTGTTGTAATGTCTCTGGGAAGTAATGGTGCTTGCTTCAGTTTTGCAAGCATCTTATCCAGCATCTAATGATGATTGAATGCACACAGTAGCAATAAATCTGTCCAGGGATCTCCAAGTATTACAGAAACCTACATCTGGGAAAATGGAGTAATGGCTTGCTACTAAAAGTGAGGAAAAAGAAATAGGTTTGGGGGATGTTAAAATTGCTTTCGAGAATTTTTTGGAGACATTTTTTTTAATTAAATGTAGATTTAATCAAGTCAATCTGGAAAACAACTGATGCAAATTTTGTATTCTATTACATGAAAGAAAATGACAGCATTATGAAAAGAGGTATTAAATCTGACTTGTCCAAGGACCATGGTTTCTGACCAAATGTACGTTTTTTTTCTTGTTCCAAGACTTCACTTTCAGTTTCCAAAGTCTTCACCAAGGATGAGACCCTCCCCCATTTTTAGCATGTCAGTCAACATATAAATGAATAAATAAATGAATTAAATATCCAGTCTCATACCCTTACATGGGTCTTCTTACATTCTAAATATTAATGCAGTCCATTGTCAGATTGAAACCCCATGAACTGATTTTAAACATTACATTCTTTCTTCATATTCTGATGATTTTCTCATGTTATACAGATTGCAAAACATACAGAAATAAAATTTAAGCATAAAAATAACATGCAAGCAATACATCTACATAGAAAAGGCACAATTAGATTGTAGTAGTGCATGCACAATTAGAAGCCTGCACTACAGTTAAGTTTCCTCTTGAAGATTTGTAACTAAAGTGGAAGAAATTGTAAAAAGTACCTTGATGGGAAAAGTGACCTTGATGGAGATATGCAAGACTCATTCCCTAAACAAAAGGAGGCTGAAGCATTTTTTAAAGTCCAGAACTATAAACTTAGTACATTTGGAAGCTCAGGCAGATGCCTCCATAATTGATAGAACTAGAATAAGGAGGAGGTGGTACTGCATAATCAGACCTGCAAGATTATGTTATTACGGTGGTACCTTGGTATTCAACTGCTTTGAAACTCATCGAATTTGGTACTCAATGCATTTTGACATGAAAATTTGTCCCAATACTCATGGTTTGTTTGGTATTTAATGTGCAAGCTACAATTTGTTGGTGTCAGCTGCCTTGTGACTGATTACATTATTCCTTATGGGAAAAATTTGCTTGGTACTCATCATTTTGGTACTCATTGTACCTTCCCAAAGCAATTAAGGTTGAGTACCGAGGTATCGCTGTATAACCAATCTTAATAAAATAATTTTAGCTTTCCAGTAAAGTTAATTCCCTGCTCTGATCTACCTAGTAAGGCTGACACAAATGCAGTAAGTGATTTGGGGGCCAAGCAAAGACAACTTGAGTCCTACTATCCACACTATTAGGCTGTTTGACTGGCTTATAGGAAAAGCAGAAAGACATTTTCTCCATAAGCTAAAATTTCTGCTACATCATTTGATTGGCACACTGACTAGATCACTGCTTTCTTATTGCCTTAGCTTAGAAGACCATCACATCATTTTCAAATGACATTGTACTGATCCATTGGGAGATAGGGATTATCTCTAGACTCCTCTTGGCTCCAAAGGACACAGCAACCTTGTCTTGGTGGCTGAAGAGCTGAATACAAGAAGAGCAAAGGCACTTCTTAAATTACTGAACTAATAATTTATTTGAAGTATTGCAACTCATTAAAAATGCTCTCAAAGTGCTAAATTATGTTACTAGTTTCTGTTCACATTCTAACTTCATTTATACTTTTGCTTATATTCCAGAAAACTCTTTTTGAAAAATAATTTAGTTTTCTAGCTGCAATATTATGGATAATTATTTATAAGCTATCCCTACTGAATACACCAAGACCTACTGCTAAGTAAGCCTTTACAAGATGATGCTGTTCATTTATATTCATTATTTACATTCATTTTGGACTAGGAGCATCTCCTTCGACTGGGAGCAGGGAGTGCAAGCCATTTAATAATGTATCTCCAAGCCTGTTGTAAGTAAGAAGTCTCCTAGGAAGAAAACCAAGATTGCAATTGCCAGTAGAATTTATTTTATTTGGAGTTGGCATGTTCAGAGGTATACTATCTCTCCAGTTAAGCTCATGCTATCACTCATTGCTGCATTCCGGGGAGGGGGGAGGGAGGACATCAGACTGCCTGAATGTCAGTGTTCAATTTGAATTCTTTAGATTTGCACAAGCTTGTCAAAGCCACTCCATCTCTTGCATCACAGCAGTAATTTAGATCAGAAAGACCTTTATACTTAAAAGTGACTTTTTCAGGGCTTTGTTTTTAGGATTTTTGCACATTGTGGGGGACTTAGTAGATCTTTGATGTTGAAAAGACTCGTGAGAATACCATAAATAGCCAGGCAAGGAAAAACCAAGTGGATTGTTAAACAAATCTACTCAAGAGTTCTCACTTGAAGCCAAATAACCAGGCTCAAATTATCCTTCTTCAGACATATTATCTGAAGACCCATCTCTCTGAAGAAGGCTCTAATGCTGGGAAAAGCAAGAGGGAAGAGAAGAAAAAGACAAACAGCAACAAGGTGGATGGACTCAGCTACCATGGAGATGGGTGCACCTTTGGAAGACCAGGTTAGAGACTGATTATCATGGAGAAAATCTATGTAATTGCTGAGACTTAACACCAACTTGGTGCTTCATAATTCAATCAATGATCACTTTATATTCAGATTGCTCCGTGGAACCGTAAAGTTTTCTTTCACTGATGCAGGTAATGCACCTTGCAGGGATGGCACCAAATATTTCCAAAATTAATGCTCACTCAAAATACTGACCCTTACCTATTTGACATTTTTGGGCTTCTAGGGCACTGATACCGAACATCTAGTAAACTCCAAGGTAAGTGTGAATATCCAAAATGGAAATATTGGCAGCAAGAAGTATGTTGGGAAGTTCAGCTCAAAAAAGTCTAGATAGTAGCTTCTAGTGTGCAGTCAGATCCCGCATCATTTGTATGTATTGTATGACACGTGTAAGAAAGTCTTTGTACATGTGGTCACAAGTGCAATTTGGACAATCCCTCCCACACACTTTGGTTGTCAGAATTGATATTCTCTTAATAGAATTATTCTATATGTGCATTATTTGCTTTAAAAAAATGTCCCTGTGTGAAAATTCAGACTTACCTTTAGGTATGTGTTGTGGTCCAGCAGGAGCCGTTGGAGCTGCAAACAGACTCCGATAGCAAGGGGCCCTATGAGTCAGCTCTGGAAGATGTGGAGGACCCTGGACAGGGTTCCGACTCCGACCAAGGACCAGAGAGGATAATTGGCCACCAGGAGGCGCCTGAGGCATGGAGCAGCAGTGAAAGCCAAAGGGAGTGTGCCCATGACGTCAGACCTTGGAGCAGTGGGGAGGAGATAAGGGAGTTGGTCCCAGACGCCAGGCAAAGGCGGGCAGATAAACGCCGAGAGCAACTATGTAGATACACAAGATAATTGGACCCAGGTGGCTGTAATTAGGCTCCTCCCAAGAGAGTATATAAGGAGAGACTTTGGGAGGAGGCTGTTTGCAGGATTCAACTGATATACCAACGCTGGAGAAGCTCTCAGGTGTATTTCTTATCTTGGAAGTCTGGATTGCTGCCAAAATCTTGTCAGTGTGTTAATTTACTGTGAATAAATTGTCTAGCAGTAATCTTTGTGTTGGAGTGCCTTGGCGTACCGGGGGGGGGGGGGGTCAGAACAGGTATGTAAGGATAAATTTGCAACCTGAGACTCTAGTCATATATATATCTTTACACAAGATTAAGTTCCACAGAAACAGTGGCCATTTCTTCCAGATCATTTATGTCTACTGCATTGTCGGCATTTACCTAAGTAAGTCAGAAAAGTAAGGAAAAATTTAGTAATGTTAACTATACACAAAATGCATTTGAAGTTGCTATTGTAAAGATTCATCAGAGTTTTAAGACTTCTATTACAGATATATTTCAAATGGCATTACAGGTAATTTCATGCATTACCATTATAAATAAAATCAGCATCCACAGCAAAATTCATTTTTTGCAGAAGAGAAAATCAAAACTATTTATGTAACATAAGATGACTTATTCCACAGGGTTCATTTGAGAAAACAATGCCTTGTCTATCTTTGCAGATGAATATGCATCAATACAAATCAATATGAAGATAACACTTTTCCTTCTCATAACGGTATACTATTGTATTTCACTTTTTAGTGCTATTATACTGCATATCCAATTTTAAAATGTTAATACCAATTTCTACCTTGATAGGATAAAATAATAAAACAATAAGGAGCAGTAGGTGGGAATCTTGTGTGTCAGTTGCTTTATTTCCAGAACTTAACAGAATCCCATCTGTGGGGATGATATAAATAGCTTACATTATAAGACAAGGCAGAACAAAAAGAAAAATATAGAGAAACCATTAGATTCACTGGAGTTTATTGTGCTGCTTATTCACAACATTGTACATCTATAAACTGGAAGAACACCTTTCAGTTGAATAGAGCCAGGAGAAGGGGGTTGTAATCATTAAGTTTAATATGAATGAGTGAAACATCAGTAATAGAATTAGTTCCATTATCTAAATGTCTAGACAAATGTATTTAAAACACTTTTACTCTATCTGATAAGGAAAATAGTCTTTGGAATTCATTTTCAAAGAATCAAATGCTTTAAGAAATTCTCAGGGATGAAATGCAGGTAATTAAAGTTGTATGTGAATACCTTCCAGCAGAATTAACCTTCCAGTGACATGAAGCCCCCTCTGAGTTTTAAATCACAAAGAAAAATACTAAAAGGCATCAGTGAGACCACGGGGTGATGGAGAGAGATTTAGCAAGTAATGACCTCAATTTTCTAAGAAGAAGCCTTAAGTAGTGTTCCATGGCTTTAGATAAGCTTCCTGGCTTCCTCCTAAAGAGGCATACCTTCTAAAGAGGCATACTTATCTGCCTTCTTTTCTTGTGTATCTTGTTTGGCTCACAGATTCCACTGATACTTCCTTCAGTACTTTTCCTGCTGAGAATTAAATTGAGTACAACAAATTAAACATGCTGCTGATCTTACATAATGAGCTTCAAATGACAGTTGCGTATACTTTCCCTTCCACATGTTCACACATTGTCATGAGATTAATGTCTGGGATGTCACATTCTAGCTTACTAAAGGAAGAGAGCTGCTGTACAATATTTACAGCCAAGCCAGGTTTTGAAAACAAAACATATGGTTGGCTTGATTAAGGAAAACTTTGCATTAGTGGCCAGAAATAATATAAAGGTGCTTTTTGCTACTGCCTGTTTGCATCCATGCATGCATGCATACATTCATTTTAAGAGCTTAAAATTTAAGATTTTAAGATTGTATTGTAAGGTTTTAAATAATTGTCTTGTTCTTCTTTTAGTAGTTGCAGGCAGTACACATGATTATTCCTATAATACCCAGGCCTAAAAAACATTCAGGGCTGAATGAAGATTTAAAACTGAGAATCCCATGTTTTAATTTATGTTGTTTGCTTCATACAGTATATAGTCTGGCAACTCTCTGTCCTCCTGCTGCTTAACATCTTCAGTTCCTGGGTGGCTCCTCTTCCAATATTGGAGCAAGGAAATTTTTTTGGCTAGGAACAAAGTACTATTAATGAACCAACAGCTACCTGATTTTTTCTCTTTCAGACTATGGGTCCTCCACCCTGGCCAACAGTGTAGCTATGGTCTCACTGCTGGAAATCTATACTCCTGTGTTTTCAGCCAATGAGAGCACAAAGAATAGCAGCAAAACAGAGTCCCCTTCTGGCTTTTTGCAACAAGAACTTTTAAAAATGCTTTTTAAAAAAATCTATGAGCCAGCAACAGCGTAGGGGGATGTTGGCAAGGTACCCTGGCACTTTGGCTACAGGAGAGAAATACCCAGAGCCAGAGGGCAGAATGAAATGGGACTTTTGCCAGTGGGAAACCCCATCCTGCTACTTGCAAATCTTACAGATTCATAGGAACCTTGGGGAGCATGTTGACCTTAATCCAAAATAAGAAGTTCAATCTTTTTATATAAACAGTAGCATGTTTCCGGAAGCACATGACATTATGGCATCATTTCCCGTCTCTAGTTGCTGAGGACCCAAAATGCAGTCATGTGACTTGGAGGGGTAGCTTTGGGAACTTCAGAATCAGGTCTTAAAAGTACCCCTGGGGAGGTGTGTCAAAAGTCAGAACAGTCACTAAGTAACCAGTTCTAAATGGAGGACTACTCTGACCGTCTTCTGATTGTCCATTCTGTTCTCCATCCTGAGAAGTCCTGCAGTCTTTCCTCAACAGGCTGAATGAAGACTTGCAAATAACAACCCTCCCCTTAGTATATTGTCATACGAAATGGCTATGAAAAACATGGTTCTCTCCTATCAAAGACGATAAACCTGGTTGTGAACAAGGATGTCATTGGCCTAGTAGTGGGATGATACTGTGAGCAGCCTGATGGTGGTAAACAGATTATTGTTTTTTTGTCTCAATGAGATTATAGGGTTGGGAAGATACTAGTGGGAACGACAGATTTCTCTCATTAGAATTATAAGCAGTTCATTTGCAGAGGTTTCTCTCTTCATTTTTTGATAGCTCAGAACAAATAATACAGAAGCACTTCTCACTTGTTCCTACTCTTGCTATAAATGTAAACGAATGGTGGGCAGGCAGTCTGTCTCCCTTTCTGCTCTCCCTCTCCTCCATCAATTTCAGGGTTTACTCCAGGGTTTTCTTCTCTTTCCCAATGTGTTGTTTACCTCAGGTTCCCATCCCCCCCTTTTATAGAATCTCTACCAGAAATCTGAATCTCTCTTTCTACACATCACCAAGCTTCTGCTTGATCAGTTCAGATCAAAAAGGCAAAATGTCTTTTTAAGAAGACTACAGAAGATGCTGGGTAAAAGGTATGCACTGAAGCATTTCCTGAACTGTTTCATTTTTCCTAAATGCACATGCTTGCTCTGAAAATGACACCTGTCATTTGCAGTGACTCTTTTTAAAATTCCTACCAGCAGGTTAGAAAATACATCCTTTCTCTTGATGACCCCCTATTGCTAAGCCTTGCTTTCTGCTGCTCCCAGCTCCCCCCCCCCCCCCGGTTTGTCTTCTTTATGACTTTTCATTCAGAGAAGAGTTAGTTTTAAAGATGGTGATCGCAAAGCTGTAGCTATAACTCATATTATTCATAGCACAAGTTTTGTGTTTTGCATGCTCTGTGGGGTTATAACCGCCCCCTTTTTTTTCTTCTGCAAGGATTTATTTTATGGCTCTAAATAAAGTGTTTACAGAATGCTCGGGGGACCAACTCAAAGCCATTTGCAAAATAAAATGCACAAAATCAAAACAAAAATGATTGCTCAGCTTTCCAACCAGGGTATTATTTGTGTTCCATTTGTCGGCCCGACTCATTGTTTATTTATTGTAGATTGAACAAAATGCAATGATCTTCCTGGGCTAAACAATTGGCGTGGGCCCCATTATTTATTTGATTTGATTTGTTTTCATTTGATTTATATATCCGTTCTCTCAAAATGACTCAGGATGACATACAGGCAAAAACAAAGAGAAAAAAAATAAGCTGTGTTTGGGAAGAGAAACAAAGGAAAAAGAAATACTTGAACTTTAAGATTACTTCCTTTCATAACAGAAGCAAATAATATTTATCCATTTGGATGATGAATATAGGTCACTTTGCACAGTTAAAATTTCCCATTGTTTTTTTTTATGAACGAATTCAGAGATTTATTTTCCATTCATGATCATATCCATCTCCCATGTGTAATTGTAAATTAATTTAAAGCATTACAAGTTCCTTTTTATAGATCAATTTAATATTTTATATTTCTTGCTTGGCCTAAAACTGTTTAGCTAGTAAAACATAGATACAAATTAGAATTTCTTAGTGAGGAGCTGGGTCATCATGCAAAGAAAAAAAAATGCATGAAATTTCTTGAAAGAAGTGTCAAAAATATCATTTGGAAATTTGGAAAAATTAATAATAAACCCCTAGACCAGTGATGGTGAACCTTTTTCTCATGGCGTGCCAAAATTGTGCACGTGCAAGCTATTGCATGTGCATGCCCACACCAATTCAATCCTCCACGCCCACCTGTACATGTGTGCGCTACTTCACCCACCCGTGCATGTACACACGACCCCTCCCCAGGCTCCAGAGGCCTTCCTGAAGCCTGGGGAGTGCGAAAAAAGCCTCCCCCGTCCCCCCAGAGGCCCTCCAAAAGCTGGAAACATTGTTTTTTTACTTTCCCAGGCTTCAGGCAACGGGCCAACTGGAAGTTCGGAAATGATACATTTCTGGTTTCCAAGGGCCTCGGGGAGGCTGTGGGAGGCAGCTTTTTCCTCCACCACCAGAGGCTTTCCTGAAGCCTGGGGAGACCAAAACATGGCCCCAACAGGCCAACCAGAAATTCATTCCCGAACTTGGGTCATTGGCCATTGGGCCATTTTTCGCCCTCTTTAGTCTCTGGAGGTTTTGCTGAAGGCCTCCCCCCCCCCCTGGAAGGGCGAAAATCTGCGTAGCGGAACTAAGAGCTGACATGTCAGCAAATATGGTTTTGCGTGCCACCTGTGACATGCGTGCCATAGGTTCACCATCATGGCCCTAGACCAATGTGATTGCCTAGAGATGGAGCTCTCACTTTGCAATTAGGAGACTGTTTGTTTGATCCTAGGTAGTGGTAGATATTTTTCTCTCTGGGTGCAAATAAAATATCTGCTATGAACTCTGTTTAGGTGTCAGGAAGGGCATTCAGCCAGTAAATGCTCAGTTTCATTCATTCTCCCTGACTCTACCCCAATGCAAAGGTCACAGGCTTATTTAAAAATAATAATAATAATAACAAAACCCTGCTATCATACTTGAGGTATCCATTTAGACATTTCCACATTTCTATCTCCAGTTACACATTTGCAAAGATAATTTTAAATCAAACATTCTGTCAAGAAAGCTATATGTTCTAGCTTGGCAGGCTTCTTTTATCTTACGCTTACTTTAAAAAGTTTGAATCCAAACAACCAAGTGCCCCCACAGAGGTGTTGGATTTCAGGTCTTATTATCCACAAGGAGCATAGCTATAAAGAATTAAAGGTATGCATTATAGTCTCTGAAATCCTACAGTAAGCACCTTTGTGCCCTGGATATAATTGTTTGAAAGGGATCTTAAAAATGTAGCTTGGCAGCAAGTTGACTCACACGTGAAAAATATCATACAGCAATTAAAAAGTGAAATGTAAATTTAGGAATAGAGTTTCCAAAGCACATGAAGGAATTCTAATATTATACTCTGCACTGGTCAGGCCCTATTTTGAATACTGCATCCAGTTCTTGGAATCCAATGAGAAAAGATTTAGAGAAACAGTACAGAGAGGAACAATGTAATAATTCATCATAAAATGGAAGACATATTTAAAGTTTATAATTCCATTTCAACATCATATGCTTCTGTTAACCAACATTTCAGCAAACCATATATTCCCTCAAAATATACTGAACTGGCATTAGATATTATAATAGCTGCAAGAATTTCATATTCTTTTTACTAGAAAAGATCTCTGTTGCCCTTTATGGAAGAATGGTTAATTAAACTATGGGAATATGCTTTGATGTCTAGAATAACTAACAAATAAGTATGATGTGAGGGACACGGTGGCAGCAAAACAGCAGTACCAGCAAAAAAAGGGATGCGTGGCTCAGTGGTTAAGACACTGAGCTTGTCAATCAGAAAGGTTGGCTGTTTGGTGGTTTGAATCCCTAGCGCCACAGTGAGCTCCTGTTACTTGTCCCAGCTTCTGCCAACCTAGCAATTCGAAAGCACGTAAAAAATGCAAGTGGAAAAATAGGAACCACCTTTGGTAGGAAGGTAACAGCGTTCTGTGAACCTTCAGCATTTAGTCATGCCGGCCACATGACCACGGAGATGTCTTCGGACAGCGCTGGCTCTTCGGCTTTGAAATGGAGATGAGCACCGCCCCCTAGAGTCGGGAACGACTAACAGATATGTGCAAGGGGAACCTTTACCTAAGCCTGATGCACAATTTGGTATTATTTGGAAACCATTTTTCAATTACAGGTCTATATATGGAATTGTGCTACCTTATAAATTTGGGTTCTAGTATTTACATTTCAATCCAAAAGTTAGCCTATGTGCTATATCTACAGAATTCTTTAGTGTACTCTTTAAGGCATTACTCATTATATACTGTTTTTCATTTTCTTCTTAATTGATCTCAATTGTGCCCACTAAATATTTTGACAATTCAATAGGAACATGTTTTGACTAGACATTGGATGTGAAATATCTTATACTACCCTAGTTGTTAATGGTATAGTAAATTATATTAGCCATGTAATATTTCACAAATGCTGGTTATTTGAAACGTGTTAGTTATTCACCCGTATTCTAACACTTACATGTTCCCCTTCCCTGTTTTCCTATTTTAATATATTTCTTAAAATATTTACTTGCATCAGCATTATTTTTATTTTTTCTTGAAATTGTAGCAATAAGAATTTTTTTTAAAGAATACATGAAGAAACTGTGGACATTTCAATAAAGCCCTGTTTTTCACCCTGTTTTCACTGTTGCTGTTCTGAAATTGCTCAACCAGCACTCCTTTCAGTTGGCCATAGGGAGTCAGCAAAATAGGCAGCCTGCCAGGTCATTATCTTTCTCCTAACTTTACACTGTTTGTTTGTAAAATTAGGTGGATGCACAATCATCTCTTACACACTTTAAAAGACTGGTGAAAGGATCTCATCACAGCATGACACTTTAACCTCAGGAGGAGCAGGGCAAGAACAGGAACCAAGAAGGAGGAGGTTAGAGTTTTCTCTTTTGGAAAAAAAATATCTGTATCCATACTTCAGTAACAGAATGGTCTTTGCTGCAGTTTGCCCCTGGAATGGGGCAACTCGTCACAGCCAACTTGCCAAGGTCCACTGCTGAGGCCATCTTACCACAGCCAGCCTGGCATGGCCAACTCGCTGTGACCATCTTTCCACAGCTAACACGGCATTGCCATCTTTCCAGGGCCAACCTGATATTGCCATCCAGCTATGGTCATTTTGTCATTGCCAACTTACCATGGTCAACTCACTGCAACTATCTTGCTGCAGCCAACCTGGCATGGCCATCCTGCTATGGCCATCTCATCATGGCCAACTCACCATGACCAACTTACTGTGACAATTTAGCATGGCCATCTTGCTGCGGCCAACCCCATGTGTAAATCCTGCAATGGCCAACATGGGACAATTCACTGCAGCCAACTCGCCATGGGACAATTCCACGTGGAGTAACTCAACATGATAAATGCCACTGTTTCTTTGACATTATTTCCATTGACAAAAATAGAAATAGCAATAGCAATAGCATTTAGACTTATATACTGCTTCATAGGGCTTTCAGCCCTCTCTAAGCGGTTTACAGAGTCAGCAAATTGCCCCCAACAACAATCCGGGTCCTCATTTTACCCACCTTGGAAGGATGGAAGGCTGAGTCAACCCTGAGCTGGTGAGATTTGAACAGCCAAACTGCAGAACTGCCGTCAGCTGAAGTAGCCTGCAGTGCTGCATTTAACTACTGCGCCACCTCGGCTGAAATGATGTTAAAGAAACAGTGGCGTTAACATTTATCATTTGAGTATCCCATGTGGATTGTCCCACAGCGAGCTGTCCGTGGTGAGTTGTCCTAGAACAATTTATTCCTGTGCTGTGGTTGAGCTGGAAGTTAACTGGTTCTGCTACCAATAGTGATGATGGCATAAGACTACACAGATTTCAAATTTGTTTTTATTGATTTAATATTTTTAAAATTGGTCTAACTGTTTTATAATTTTAGAATTATGAGCCTCCCAGAGTCACTTGGTTGAGTTGGGCAACTAGAGAAATTGAATAACTAAATAAATAAAACCAATCCAGGGGTAGCACAAAAGCCACATGTGGTTGTGCCCTAGGTCTAATGAGAAAAAGTTGAAGGAACAAGCCATTTTGTTAGTCTGGGAAAAATGATTGAACAGGGAATTATAACACATTTTAAGTATCTAAAAGGTATCATGCTGGAAAAGTGCTATTTTCTATCAGCAGCAGCAATATTCATACCAACATCATCATCTCAAAGTAATTGAACAGAATCTGGGAAGGCAGATTTGGGTTTGAGAAGAAAAACCTCCTTGGTGATAAGACTGACAATGGAGGCTGACGCAGATGTTCAAGGAACAGCTAGCCAATCATCTGGAAACGGATTCCTGTCCTGTGAGACTCTATGTCAAAAATCTCCTTCTATGTCTTAAAGTCTCCCCTATGACTCTGGGAATAATAGGTACTGAAAAGATGAAGTTTCCTGTTGCTTCCTTTTTCATTTTTTTAAAAACAAGAACTATGTTCTTTGCCTTTAATTTTTTTAAAGGATGCCTCTCAGTTAGGCACTATCTCTACAGGGCCAAAACACTCCAAGACCCTGTGGTATCAGTTTCCCCGTATGCTTTTCAGATAAGGAGAAAAGAGTTTCTTTTACACTTCAAAAGTTTTGAATCCAGTAATACAGCCAGAATATTTTGCTTTCTGCATTAGCACTGAGCTGGCTGTTCTTTTATTCTTTAATCAAATCCTTTGATCCTCCTAACCGAGACCTGATGGCCTGCTTCAAAATTAAACCTTATGCTTAGGGGAAAACGTGATAATGGTGTGCAGAAAGTATTCAAAAGTGCCTCACTCAGAACTTATTACAAGAATTTTAAATGTTTAGTCATCTTAGTTGGATAATTCCATCTTTGAGTGCCAGACCTTTGCAAAATAGTCCTGCTCAGATTGGGAGATTATCATACACATTAAAAAAAATTCTTAGTTATTGATTTGTGTATAGATTTACACACTGCACTCAGCTGCAATATAGTTAGTTTAGTATATTTATATTTTACTTTGCCTCCAGAATTTGCAATAGCAATCAGGGAATCCTCTTGTGATGTACAGTATCTCACAATTCTGAAGTCATTTAGTTTGAGAGAGAGAAATGGATCCAATCATTATGAGATTTCAAGCATGAAGGTGGATTTGAACCCGAGTCTGTCATTTAATCTGACACCTTCACCTCTCTACCAAATTGATTTAATTAGGGTGGTGTAGTGCCACGTATAAACTTAGCCAACTATTCAACAAATCATATTTAAACAAACCATAGTTGCCCATGTTTACAGGTTGAATTTAGGAGGAAGAAATCTTGTTTCAAAAAATCAGACAGCGAGAGTGACATTTTAAAAAAGAAACTATATTAAAGATTTCATCGTTCTGGTTCTCCAAAGTACTAAAATCCAGAGACAGCCTTATGGATCAAGAAGTTCCTATAATGCACACAGTTGTCTTTTATGCCCAGATGATGAACACAAAGGAGATTCTCCCTGCTTTAATCATGGAGTAAAGTGGCCCCTGTACATTACATATTAAGCAAATAATGTATATTTGCATTCTATGGAAACTTAATTCTTTTACTGAGGCTAGTTCAAGATTTTAAAAATAAGTCATATAATAAGGATGGGTGATAATTTTTCTTGTAAGAGTAAATAATTGGAAGCTGCACAGTATATCAAGAGTAGATGAGGTCAGATACAATCGTGTTAGTAATTCTCTGTCATTCTGGTACCCATTTTTCTCTTCTTCCCTATCATACCACTTCTTAAAATTCTCTTTCAGCTCTCTCTCCTTCTTTCTCACACAGCAGGCAATAAGGGAAAGGGACATTCCTCTTGCGAGAAAACAGATTGCTAGCAAAGGGCTTCTGAAATTAGACTGAGGACCTCCTGTGGCCCAATCCTGTTGCTCACCCCATCATACAATGTGCCAGACATCAGGAAAGTTGCATTATGTAGCTAGGCATGTGGTGAATTGATAATCTTGCTCATTTATTTACAAACCATACTTAACTGCAAAAAAAACCCCTCCACCTTATTTCATTTTCAGCAAATTTGCAGGAATGTGATGGAATAATTATGGCTTAGTTTCAAGATGAATGTGTTTGAAGCAACTGCCTAATCACTTAGCCATGGGATTAACACTACACAGACCCACATATGATGTGCATTCTTGCTATTCCAAATAGGTTACGTAAGTTGGCTAAAGACATAATATGGAAATATGGTCGGCAGAAATCCAGAGCACTTGCCTCCAAAGAAATACATTTTAGATTGGGATTCCAGACTGTATTTTACATGCAGATGAATTATCCACATATATTATTTTCATTGTGCCAAATTAATCACACATGGCAGACCCTTTGGTGCCTCCTACTAGACTAAATATAAATATTCTTTTACCTTTGTGGATAATCTTGAAGAGAAATGAGCATAAGCTCTTAAGCAACTGGGTCTCATCAAACCAGCTGATGAATATGGAACCCTGCCAAGCACCAAGTATATGAACCGGTTTGAAATTAAAGATGGCTCCTGGCCATGTTATACCTACAAAGTGTTGTGCAATCTGAAACTCTTTTGTACGTAAATTGTACGGCTGTGGTGTTATACATCTGGAGCTTATATATCTTGGTTAATGTCAAAAAAGACATTTGCTTCATGTGTGTGTGTGTGTGTATATGTGTATGCACATACATATACACACACCATATATATGAAGTGAAAAGGATTCTAGGTTCCTAGTGAAGAAAAAATTATAGACCATACAGACCAAAAAAGGACCCCATCAAAAAAACACCACACAACCTAAAAACACCCCTAGAGGATCTCCATAGGAGAACAATTTCAGAAGGACAAAGGTTTACTCATTGTCATCACAAGCATTCAAGTCAATTTAATTTAATTCCTCCATCAGGATGTGGATCTGCTAAAACAATATTAAGCTATTGGTTGAGGATCACATGCTGTCTTAAGATGCAGAAAAGCGCAATAAAAATTAATATATGAAATAATTAGGTCAAATATTAAGCATTTCAGGATACAGATATGCTTTTATTTATCTTCTGATACTATTCTGTTATGCCCCGCATACTAATATAGATTAATAATCCTGCTTGGATGAAGAAATGCATAAATGGCATTCAGAGAGGATTGTACTTAAAGATGTGATAGCAAGCAATGGTGTATCACTTCAATGAAATTTCCAGTAGGGTTCTCAGACTTTGCAAATAAGATGTTAGGGGTGGAGGGAGCAGAGATACAGAAGCCAATAACATGAATACATAATGACACCTTGAATTAACAAATAAATATACTGGAAATTAAATAACTTTACACAGAACTGAAATTACATGCTAGCCTGTGGGGAGATTAATACCTTGATGCCTGTGTTCACAACAGCTTGCCATTTATGCTTTAGGTATTAGTTCAAATATTTGATCCAAAATTAAAATTTGAAAACTTCTCATTTATGGTTTTTGGCAGCACTTGACATATAAATAACAGGCTACAATGATCAAAACTGAGAACCTCAGAGGCTAAGAGGATAAACCCAGATGATTCATGAACAATAGAAACATTATAAATGTGAACCCAGATCACTCACAACATTGTGAAACCTAGTACTAATTGTAATCTTTTCCTACCAATTAATAAACTTAGGATATGTAGAAGAGTTGCTGTGGGCTCAGTATGATCATGTTTATCTCTTTTACCTTTATTTATCTTTCAGCTTGCCTTCTCTTACTTTCATTGATCCTTCTCTTCCTTTTAAAAGCATTTTAAATACTTTATAGTAAACATGGATTACAATAGTAAAAAAAAATCTAAACCAAACTTTAAAGGTAAAAAAGAATAGGAGGGAAAAAAAGTGCATGAAAAAAGAAGAAAAAGGGAGAAGATAATAAAGTGTGCATGTGTGTTTGTGTTCCAACTTCCATCAAGCATAAACAAATGTAGCAGTTTCCAATCCATATAAGATTACAAATGATATCTATTCATTCCATAATCCATCTTTTATCTATAGGCAAATCCATAAAGCATCACTTTTTAAGCCAGACATCAAAAAAGTCTGCTTTATAGCGTGATTAAGAGATAGGAAAAATCTAAAAGTACAAACTACAGGCATTTGCAGATGACCTGGTATTTATTCCAGAAGAACCACAGGAAACTGGAAAAATGATAGCAGAATATGGTGAAGTTGCAGGACTGAAAATGAATAAAGAGAAAACTAAAATATTAGTTTAAAATATGGTAGAGAAACAAAAAAACAAAAAAAGAACCGGTGAAGAGGACAGATATCCAGACAGTTAAGAAAGTTAAATACTTAGGAATGCAGTTAACAGCATGATGTGCAACAATTAAAGAAGATAACTATATGAAATTGTTGTAACAAATCAAAATAGACCTGGAAAAATGGAAAAACCTGCCGCTATCGATGATATGGAAAATAACTACAATAAAAATGAATATCTTGCCAAGAATGTTATTCTTATTTCAAACAATTCCAACAAAATTAGAAGAAAAAAATATTTGAAGAATCAAATAAAATGATATTAAACTATATTTGGCAAGGAAAAAAAGCAAGAATAAGATTGAAATTGCTACAATTACATCCCTACGACCGATAAGATCTCATAGATTAGGCCTCCTCCGTATCCCATCGGCCAGCCAGTGTCGGCTGGCAACTACAAGGAGGAGGGCCTTCTCAGCAGTAGCCCCGGCCCTTTGGAACGACCTCCCCGTGGAGATTCGTACCCTCTCCACCGTCCAGGCCTTCCGCATAGCCTTGAAGAACTGGCTCGCCCGTCAGGCCTGGGGATAAAGATAATAGCCCCTCCCGAATGATGAATGCATGTTGCCTACTATTTTATTATATGTCTCTATTTTGTTGTTTGTATTCCCCCCCTTCCTAGTTTTATGTGAGCCGCCCTGAGTCCCCTCAGGGAAAAGGGCGGCCTACAAATTCTAATAAAAAAACTACAAGATACCAAACAGAAAGGGGGATCTTGATTGTTGGATTGGGAGCTATATTACCAGGCCTCTGCACTTGTCTGGGTGAAAGAATGGGTGAATTTAAGACAATTATTAAATTCGGAGCAACATGATCTCCCATTGGGGTGGCATGCTTTTCTATGGTATGGGAAAAATAAAATATATGGATGCTTTTAAAGACATTTTGTTGGAAATGCATTGTTATTAGTATGGGGGAAAAAATCTGTTAGGAATATAATCTAACGGTTAGGTTGGCAATATATAAATCAGGTAACAATGCTATATACCTGTTTCTTTAAATCATACTGTAAAAAGTGATTGGTTGCTGTTTTTCCTCAATCGGCCATAAGAGGGAGCCAGAACGACTGTTAGCTCTGTTCGTTAGATGCTGGGCTTATCTGATCTGAGTTGTGAGCTATTGTAAGTTTTGCAACTGCTAGCAAATCTTGAGTACTGAATTGATTATATGATACTGGACTATGTTATTTGGATTATCCCTTAACTGAAAGACATTGATGACTATCTCATCCATGTATGACTTGGACTGTTTGATGGACTCTGATACCTCTATTTCCACAAAAGTAAAAGCCTATTTAAACTGCAGTGTCTCTGTATGCTGGTTTGTGTGTTCTCCAACACAACTCTAACAACTCTACTCGCTCTCCCAACGGGGAGCTTACCTAACAAAATCAAAGAAAGACACTATATGAAAACACTAGTCTGGCTCTCCATGATGGAGGCATTGATACATCCGAATATGATTCATATGTAAAAAAATTGTAAGGTATAAGGACATTTTGAATGATAAAGGGGAGCTCAAATCTAAACAAGAACTGACCAATCAAGGGATTGACCTAGCATGGTGGTCACATATGCAAATACAATCAAGATACAAATGCAAGAATGTATGGCTTTTTAAAAGAACCAACAGAATTAGATCAGATATTACTAGGGACAGATGTGAAATTAATTTAAAAATGTATAACTATGTATTGACTATTAAAGAAGAGCAAGTGAAAGAAACAATGATAAGGTGTTCACCACAGTCCAGGCCTTCCGCACAGCCCTCAAGATCTGGCTATCCCGTCAGGCCTGGGGATAGGATTTATTCTCACCCCGCCCGAATGTTGAGTGAATGTTGTATTTTATAGTTAATTTTTTTATTCACGTTTTTCTTTTATGTCTTGTTTTGCACTCCCTTCCCCCATTGTTGTAAGCCGCCCTGAGTCCCCTCAGGGAAAAGGGCGGCCTATAAATGTTCAATAAATCTAAAATCTACAAAGGTGAGCGAAAATGTTTGGTTATCCAATAGAACTAGATAAATGGCAGAAATTGTGGGATAGAAATTGTAAACTAACAACATCAATGGCATATACGGAAAATCTATACAAAATGTTTTATAGGTGGCATTTACCACCAGCGACACTGGCAAAGATGTTTGAAAATTTATCAGCTAAATGTTGGATGTGTAATCAGTACCAGGTTCATATTATCATATGTGGTGTACATGGCCAAAGGCAAGAAAAAAAAAACTAGAATACATATTTGGTTAGAAAAAATGTAAAGCAACACAGAGATTTGAAACCAGAAATATTGGATATATTACCAGAACAGAATAAAGGGAATACATACTTAATTTTACATGTATTACTGGCAGAAAGAATTGTATTTGCAAACAATGGAAAAATGAAGAGATCCCTACAGAGGAAAGTGTTATTAAAAAATATTAGAACGTGCCGAGATGAATAGATTAACATTTAAAAGAAAAGAAAAGGAAGAAACAGAATACTCTGTGGGATGGGAATATTCTTTTACCAATGGCTAACTTAACAGAAACAGAGGTTAGAATCTAAAAAGAGTAAAAAGATAATTTAAAAAATTGTATTGAAAATTTTGCAAGATGGGCAAATTAATTGCATTATTACTTTGTGTTTAATATTGATATGTTTATTTTGATTATTATTATTGTATTTCTACTTAAAACTAACTGTGCCCAGACAGCATGCTGTTCAGATAGATATGGAACTTTTTATGTTTGTAAAAATGTATCAATAAAACATATATTTTTAAAAAAAGATAGGAAAAATCCAAGGATTCTCACAACTCAATCACTAAACTAGCTGCAAAAAATAATAATAATCAGTTTCTGCAGTTAAATTGGAAGAAACACCATCTGGAACACATGTGGTTAACCTCATGATCTCTGATCCAGGAAAATAAAAACCAGTCAGAAACTGCCTCCTACCTAGTTTCTCAGCTGCAGCAGCTTTCTGCATTTTGAAGAGCCACAGAGAGTATCAGGTCACCATCCTTACTGGAAAAAAACAGAATTCTTCAAGGCTTTAACAAGCCTGTTTTGTAAATTCAATAAGAACAAAATTATGATATCATAAAAGTGAAATCATTTGCACTTGGCCTTAAAGGACAATGCTAGATCTGTTTCACAGGATTTCTCACAAATCTTGCAAACCTCAGATTCTGCTAGTACTTTTGCAGATCTATAGCAAATTATATATAATTTGCTATAGATCCGGCAGGCCTGGGGTTGACGAGTTCCCTTCCCCGCTCGAATTGTGTGACTGTTGATTGTTTTTTTTTTCTCTGTATCTGTTTGTTGTGTTGCCTTGTCTGTACTACACCCCCCCCCCCAGATTTGTTAGCCGCCCTGAGTCCCTCCAGGGAATAGGGCGGCATAGAAATGAAATAAACCTATAACCTATAACCTATATCATAGAGCTAAAGACAATTTTATAAGTAGAAAATAGACAGATGATTACCATGAAATGAGATTCAGTACATCGCTATAGAATGTATCACAGGTGCCACCTACTAGGAATCTAATCCAGGTACTTATGTGTGTTTTGCACTTAAATTATTAACATTCTTCCCTAGTTCTTTTGCAATCATTTAAAGTTATGCCAGTGATGAATAGGGAAGACTTATGACAGGTCCTCATAGTTGTGTCTCTCGCAGTGTCCTTGTGTTCATGTGATCATGATTTGGGTGCTTGGCAATGGCTCCCAATTACAATGTTGCAATGTCCTGCAGTCATGTGATAGCCACGAGACCTTCTCTGCTAGCTTCTGAAAAAGCAACATTAATAAACATGAACTCATTTATGGCCTCATTATCCTGTCCCTTAAGCTGCTTAATCATCATCACCACTGGTGATTGTGTGTGTGTGTGTGTGTATGTGTCTGTCTCTCTGTGTGATTAAATGTGTTAACTGACATTAGAATGATACTATTTCTAGTTATCAAAAGTACGGTAGCTTTAGAAACCAGTTATTTTTCAATCTTTGGGTTTAGAAGAAATATTTTACCAATTAAAAGCTGCTGATCACGATTAAATAAGATGCATGTTAGCCATGCAAGTTAGGGTAAGAAGATGAATCCACTAACCAGAATGACACTGTGCCATGCTGGGAAATTTTGTGGAACTAAACAAAAAAGTTTCTTATATCTTTTGTAGCAGCGAAAGATCATTGTTTGGATTTAAAAAGACTCTTGTCTTTATGTTTTTCTATAAGATGTTTCACATGAGATGTGGAGTGAGTAAAGTTCATAGATGCTTTTAGCCAGGGGTGTCAAACTCGCGTCATCACGGTGGCATCACATGATGTAGCGTGACTTTTCCCCCCTTCGCTAAACCAGGTGCGGGCATGGCCTGTGCATGATGCATCCGGCCCGCAGGTCTACGAGTTTGACAGCCCTTCTTTAAGCCATCCTGGTTGTGTTGATTTTCAATGACTATATTTTAATTGTCCAGCTACAAATATGATACTGATCTGCCATGAAAATATCCATATTGAACTAAATATGAATATAAGAGAAAGAAGGCATTCATTCTCTCTCTCTCTCTCTCACACACACACACACACACACACACTCTGTTGGTTTGCAAAGGGGCTGAAACTTTCAAGAGTAGTGTTTCTGTTTATGATATTAATTTAAGCAAACTTATAATCTTCCTTAAAGGTATTTTGTTCAGCAAGAATTAGGTAGTATGCCGATTGACTTAAATAAAACATCTGTATTTCTGTTTTATTTCAGGCTGAATTATTGCCAATTGTTGAAACCGTATCTGCTACTACAGTTTATTTGTAAAATGAATAATATGTCAGATGTTTCATTTAGTCCATGATGGCAGCTGTTTTATGCTTTGGGGAGCCACAAGAAAAGCACAGATATTACAGTAACTAGAAGATCCCGTGACTCTCTGCTCCATCTGGAAAATTGACATTAAGTGCAGGAAGCAGAGAAAGGAAATGTGTGCTTAACTATTTGGCATCAAGAAACAGCAAGAGACCTAACACACATGGTTCTCACCCAGCCATTCCTGTAAGGTGGCTTAGGATCCATGACAGATTTCTAAGCAAGTTATCAGAATGCAGTTAAGAGATTGTGAGAAATAGCAGCAACAAGGCATAGCAATTTAAAATGACAGGCATGAAGTGACAAAGAAAGTGACTGATCAGTTTTCAAAAGCTCCTGGTCAACTGAGCTACAGTAGTACCGTATAGAACCATAAAATGTAGTTGGTTCAAAAGTCAGATGAAGTGTTTTAAAATTTTCTGGGTGACATGAAGTATTTGTTGTAAATCCAGCCAATCATGATCTATTTAATAAACTATGTTTAGACCAGTGATTCTCAACCTGTGGGTTGGGACCCCTTTGGGGGTCGAATGACCCTTTCACAGGGGTCGCCTAAGACTATCGGAAAACACATATTTTCGATGGTCTTAGGAACCGAGACACCAATTTTATGGTTGAGGTTCACCACATGAGGAACTGTATTAAAGGGTCGCGGCATTGGGAAGGGTGAGAACCACTGGTTTAGACAAGCCATAACATGGTACAAATTATTAGTCCAGTGGCCAAGTTAGTAAATAAATAAGTAAGTAAATAAATAAATAAAATGATGTTTTATTTCTTTTTATTTGGGAGCAAGTCTCACTGAATTCAGTAAGGATCATTTCTAAATAAACATTTCTAAACACAGGATCAAATCTGTAGGGCACACATATGCCTCTTTAGTGGAGAATGATGCTCATGAAACCCAATAAAAAAAAATGCTGGATGAAAAAGCATGGAAATTATGCTTCATTGTAATCATCCAGATGCTCAGACTGAATTTAGCATTTTTGTCCACATAGCAAGTCCTTTCCAAGGATCTGGGATGGGCAGATGTGATGCTTGATGGTATAAAAGGTACCATCGTAGGATGTTTGTTGTTTCAAGTAAAGGTGCCTTTTGTAATTGACTGATGATTTTATCAATGCTGGTGGTATTCATTTGTTTTGGAATTGCACCCAAGATGCCTATTACTATTGGTATTACCTTTGCTCTCTTTTGCCACAGTTGTTCTATTTCTATTTGCAGATCTTTGTGTTTTCTTATATTCTCCACTGCTTTTTCTTGTACAGCCATTTCCATTATCCATAATTCTTTTGTTTTTCTTATAACAATTGTTAAGGCGAGAGTGTTATGTGGCAGGTGCCTGTCTGTTTGAATTCTAAACTCCCAGAGCACTTTAGCTTCTTCATTTTTTATTACTTCCATCTATTTTATGGTCTCACCAGTTCTTGCTTGCAGGCAAATGCTTACTATTATGGTTCATCGCACTGTCAGCCAGATGTTTGGACTGGATTTGGCATTTTTTTCTACTTATTGAGTCCTTGCCAAGGACCTGATATAGGCAGATGTGGAAGTTTGATGGTGTTAATGTGTCACAGGATTAAACTTTTCCGAGTAAAGTTGCACTTTGCAACTGGTGATTTTTTCAATTATTATCATTAATTGTCATTGACAAAATTGTCAATTGCAAAATTTACATAGAACAGTACCTGCACAACAACATCTACTTATCCCAGATCCTTAGAAAAGGCTCTGGAATAAGTAGATGTTGTTGTGCAGGTACTGTTCCATGTAAAGGCTCTATAGGTGGATAAAAATGTCAAATCTAATCTAAGCATCTGGCTTGACTATGTGACGAACCATAATCAAGGACTACCTATAGCAAAATGACCTGACTTCAACATAAAAGACATTGCCAGTCATAGTGACAAAGATGAAGCTCTTTTCTGATTTTTTTTGGTTATAATAACTCTTACAAGTTTATGCTGGAAACTAACAGTGGACCAATTTTTAAATTTAATTTGTTATACATATTAAATGGCAATAATTCTTTTCCAGCAGGGGTTCTGAGGTTCGAGCATTTTCTTGCATAATTCTTCTACAAAGGGAGGCAGACTTTCTCTTTTATCTATTACTAGTTAGACTCCAGTCTCAAACCTACATTCTTTATCATCTTTTCTAGCATAGTTCTGCATCATTACATGTTTTTTAAAAGAAAATCAGGGCATTTAATGAGTAAATAATAGGACACTCAATTGTGTGACTACCAGGTATTGTGATATGTTATCAACCCCAACATTTTGGTACATCGTCACCACACAGGGGGAAACCGAGGTTTGGGAATAAACAGGAATGACTGCATACCGTATTTTTCGGAGTATAAGACACACCAGAGTATAAGACGCACCAAGGTTTTGAAGAGGCAAAAAAAGTATGTAGGTAGAGGGATAGAGAGGGAGAGAAAGAGAGAGAAATACAGTAGGTAGCTAGAGAGAGAGAGTGTGTAGGTAGGTACATAGGTAGATAGAGGGAGAGAGAGAGAAATACAGTAGATAGGGAGGGAGGGAGAGAAGGAGAGAGAGAGAGAGAATAGGTAGGTAGGTAGGTAGGTAGGTAGGTAGGTAGGTAGGTAGGTAGAGGGAGAGAGAGGTAGGGAGAGAGAGAGAATAGGTAGGCAGGTAGATGTTTCCAGGTGTATTTATCCATGTGCTGGAGAAGAAAGTAACTGACAATCTGCAGCATCTAAGACTTTGTTTCTGCTGGTACAGCTCTTGATCAATGTAATTCTCATCAATCAGTTAAAGAGCTTTCCAAAAGGGAAAAAAAAGTTTTTGCGCTCTGTAAACCTCCCAAAAAATGTCCCATTTTTCACGAAAACGGGCCCATATTTTTTAAAATAAGCATGAATAGCTTTGGGGGGGGGCTTGCAGAGTGCTCCAGGGGGACAAAAATGAGGAAAAAATGGCCCATTTTTTGCAAAACGGGCCCGTTTTTTGTCAAAAGAAATTGCATGCATAGTCTTACGGAGGCTTACAGAGTGCTGCTGAGGGCTGGGAGGGCAAAAATGGCCCATTTTTTGCTCATCTCTGCCCTCCTCAGCCCCCAGAAGCTCTCTGAAACCTCCATAAGGGTATGCATGATCATTTTGGTGAAGGGGCGGGGCTTCGGGAGGCAAAAAAATGCTGTATTTGATGCATAAGATGCACCCAGATTTTCAGCCTCATTTTTGAGGAAAAAAGTTGCATCTTATGTTCTGAAAAATATGGTAATTCATAACTAACAGCACTTAGCACATTGATAGCACTAAAGAAATAATAGCACATCAGCAAATAGAAATGAATGTGAAAAGAAGTGTGACTGTTAACAGTACAAGTAGAAACCTTTGTTCAAATGTGAGAAACAAACCAAAAAAAGGCACATATGCCAGAGTCAATTCAACTCCAAAGAGATCACTTTTGAAATGCAGCTTATTTTCTTCTTACAGGGGATTTTTCTTGACCAGTCAGAAATGGGGGGGGGGGAGAGTCAATTAAAATATATGCTTATTTGCCAGGGATCATCCCTGCCCCAAGAAACATACCTTTCCTTCAATATGTCATCTTAGGAGATAAATTGGGGTAGAGCATCCATGCTCATAGAATAATTTTCTTATCTCCTTCTGTCTCTTCCACTTTGGTTAAGAAAAAGGCAGACTCTCAAAGGCCCTTTTTAATGACCTGATCTTGGTTTTTAAAAATCCTTTTATTATCTATTGTTACTTTTAATTTATTTTATGCACACACAGAAATTAATGGAAAAATTACTGTTGGCCTGCAGGTGGAGTAAGCATGACATTGTTGGAGGCAGAGTTTGGTGCTGCAATTAAACTAAAATACTGACTCTACCGATAATCAAGAAGTTGAAAAAAAAATCAGTTCTGCTGGTTAGAAATATGCCATTGCTCATTAACTCTACCTAGAAAGGGAGTGTTTCTTTGTATCTTGACATGATAGAAAAGTGGTGTTCTTCCTTTTCTTATACTTTCCATATCAAATTGAAATATGTTTTTAATGATTTCACATTATATTGTGATAAATAATATAATACAGTATTACATTAAAATAGAGCATTGGATTACTGCCATTACCAAAGCTATTTTTAAACTAATGAATGTTGTCAATTTCATATTTTATGGATCTGGTTTTATTTCCTTCAGTTTTATGTTTTAATCATGGTTTTTAATGTTATTGTGCATTTTAGTGATGTTATTCCCCTGAACACTCTTTATATTGAAATATAGGATTTAAACATGTACTAAATAAAAGAATTACACAACTTCCAGTATATTACCACAATATAATTGGTCATCCTGCAACCCTCTTCACTCTTTTCTAAATGAAAGCTGAGCAAACATGCCAGAATAATTGAAGGCACTTAACCAATCTTGGACGATCTCAAAAACTAAACAGTATCAACTTGAGGAATAGATGGAATAGATGGAAGACTACCAGACAATCCTAGAAAACTGTAAGATGATCTGGGAAGTGAAAGGCAGTTTCAAGCCATTTCCATAAGGTTCCCAACAAAACATGGATATGTTTTATATGGTCACAAAGAATCCAACTCAAAGACTTTAAACACATACTATGACAGTGGAATATGCATTTTTTTAAATAAACTGAAGTACTCCCACATATTTAAAGGTGAAAGATGCTGGGAATTGTATTTCAGAACAACTAAATGACTACAGGTTCCTGATTTTTAGTATGAAACCATCACCTCTATCTTTTCCAAAGCTGTGGTAAGAAAGACATCTGCCATCTAAAAACAAGTTCTGCCTTCCATTCTTCCTTCCCTTCTCAGGGGATAATAATCTATCTAATCACAGTATTGGAAAGATTATGAAAATGATATGTGTGAAGCTTCGATTCTATCAAACTATATACGGTCCCACTTTTCTCCACTTGGTGGAGCCCTCAATGTTGGCAAGACAAATATGGATGACCAATTACTCATAAAACTTGTCATTTTATATTAAAAACACCGAACACTTTTATTAGTTGTGTAAATAATGAATTATGCTTAGTGAATTAATATATTTTAATATATGACAGGGAGAAGCGATAATGAAATTTTAATATCAATGATGAAGGAAATTCAACTGCAGATAGTTCATATTCTACTTGAACACTAGTGAAACTTTCTACAATAATCAAATTGAGGACCATTTTTATTGGTAACAACAACTAAATTCCAATATTAGCAATTATTATTCTGATTTTGGGGGATCTGCTTCTCTATTCAGGGATGCTACTGACCAACAGCAAGAAGGGATGATGCTTTAATGATGTTCATCACATTACATCATAAGCAATTGGAATTATGCTAGGAACTTATGTTATAGCCCTTATAAATTTCCCATATAAAAAATTGCTAAATCTACCATGTCAGTTCAGACGAGCTGAAAGCCAGCTGGGATGCTGCAGGGTTCCCATGATACCTCACTCATTTATAAGTCTTGTGGATAAAGTCATTAACTTTGTAAAAAATTGAACATCATATCAGTGAATCAAATAGGCTGAAAGATTCTTGGACTGCTAGTAATTAGCAAATTTGTACCACTGCCATTTTGTAACTACCTTGCAATGACACTGCTAATGGGAAATTAATAACATATTCCTAGCAATTGTATAATGTTGAACAATGAGGGAAATGGCCAGAACAAGAATGCTTGTTTATATATGTAACAGATTGGATGTGGCCCATTAATAAACAGCCACTATTATACATTTTTTCTTTGATTTGAGAAAAAATACCACTTTTATAAGTTAGCAGCATTTTATTTTGGATAAAATATTATTGTTTTCAGTTTGTCTCAGGTTAAAAAAAATCAGAAGTCCAGTGTGATTTATCCCTAATATCCAGGAGAATCAGGATATTAGAAAATGAAAAAAGGCTTATGTTGCAGAAGAGAAAGAAGAATAACTTAGTCTGTGTAATTTCCTATGGAACTGTCAGTATACAGACTATTTAATTAGAGCCAAGACTCACGTAACTAAAGAGAACACAATCCAAAGAAATTAAGCAAAGAAATACAGCCCCACAGGTAAGAGATACTAGAACTTTGGGTGATATCCAAGACCAAAGCAAGTTTTCTAAGGCCAATTTATTTAACAGCAGTACCAGCAAAATATATCTCCCTAGCCTATCTTTAATAGAAGTAAAATAAAGTTGGCTAGAATTTCAAGCATCTTCTGTTAGAAAAGACTTCTGCATTCATAGACTCAAAATTTCCAAATTCTATGTTAATATATTTTGATTCTGGGGTTCAGTTGATATAATGTTTGGAATTTACTGATCAGTATTATAAAGCAGTGTTTGATTTAGGAATAAATCAAAAAGCAAAAAATTGATTGATTGATTGATTGATTGATTGATTACATTTATATGCCGCCCTTTTCCCCGAAGGGGACTCAGGGCGGCTCACAATTCAATCAGGGAAGGAGGTACAGACAGGGGGATAAAAAAGACGAGACATAACAATACAAAATTTAAAAACACACAACAACCATACCATTCGAGAAGGGGGGCAAAAACTCTTTAGCCCCAGGCCTGTCGGAACAGCCAGGTTTTAAGGGCATGGCGGAAGGCCTGGAGGGTGGTGAGGGTTCAAATCTCCATGGGGAGCTCGTTCCAGAGGGTCGGAGCAGCCACAGAGAAGGCTCTCCTCCGGGTAGTCGCCAGTCGGCATTGGCCGGCGGATGGAATTCGGAGGAGGCCTAATCTGTGGGAAAATAAATAAATAAATAGAAGTCCATGCAAAATCATAAATGCTAGATTCCTTATTTAACCTATGAACACTGTTATTTACCTACCACTCATAATCATGATTGATGTTTATTTCCCTCCCCCTTGCACAACCATAAATTATAATATCTGCATATGGACACTCATGAAGTACCCTATCTTCACTTGTGCAGCAAAAATGCTAGAATGATGGCTTTACCTATACTTTTGATGTTTAATGTGTAATATTGAGGTCTGGCTTTAGAAATATTAAAAAAGACCCTGACCTGACAATCAACCAATTTCTCCAGAGCCATCCATCTCCAGCCTCAATTGAATGCATGAACTTATATCATTTGCATGTGAGTTATTCAAAATGTCTTGAGCTTCCTAGGTTCTGGTATGGTTCATCAATAGATTACTTCTCTTTAGCTTCTTTGCTCTCTGGCTTCAGAATGAGAAGGAAACATTAACATTAGACAATACATAGTTTATTAATAGAAATTTGTAAGCTGTATATCCCATATTTCACTATTTAGATCTACATTTTAATAGTAATTGTGAAACAACTGCAATATAACTAAGGTGATGCCTTGTGATGTTCCCTGGAGACTGTGGCTCTTGAGTAAATGGAGAAGGATTTTTGTGATCTAAAATCCACCTGATGGGGCTCCTGAAAACACCCAGAAATGGGATTGGGAGTTGGGTCCAGACAATGGTCAATGTCACTTTGAGGGAAGAAGTTTCAGTGGCTTTGGAGGCACTGCTCCATACATTCAAAGACCAACGGAACTCCTGCCCTATTTCCAAAATCCCAATGTTGGGAAGATTGTTGAGAACGTAGTGGGGCAACAACTACAAAAACCTCTGGAAGAAACCCAAAGGTGTTTTTTTCAAGAGGCAACTGGACTTTCTGGTTTTTCTTTGAAAATGTTTCGCTTCTCAGCCAAGAAGTTTCTTCATGAGCCGAGGTGGCGCAGTGGTTAGGGTGCAGTACTGCAGGACACTTCAGCTGACTGTTATCTGCAGTTCAGTGGTTCTAATCTCACCAGCTCAAGGTTGACTCAGCCTTCCATCCTTCCGAGGTGGGTGAAATGAGGACCCAGACTGTGGGGGCAATATGCTGACTCTGTAAACCGCTTAGAGAGGGCTGAAAGCCCTATGAAGCGGTATATAAGTCTAACTGCTATTGCTATTGCTATTCAGCATTCCCCACCATCCAGTCAGAACTGAAGAAGCTCCTTGGATGAGAAGCGAAGCATCTCCAAAGAAAAATCAGAAAGTCCGGTTGCCTCTTGAAAAAGCATCTTTGGGACAACCATGACCTGGATGACTAAGTATCTACATAGACACTCTGGAGGAAACAAATTACCTGGGCCCATTTCTAGGTCTTGATATGAAACTACTGGAAATCCTTTAGTTTCTCTTATGGGACTTGGATGAATAGAGCATAGCCATTCTTCTCCTGTTGGACCTTTAGTTCTCTCAACTACATTATCCTTCTGTACTGCCTACAAGGAGACATTGCATTGTGGTGACTTCCCTCTTCAACCACCTGAGAAATCCTATAAATTCATGCCAACTAAGGATGGAAAAGAAGGGGCACTGGGGCATTCTTAGTTTATCCCAAAGGATGAAGGGGCTCTGAAGCCACATGTGATCCATTCCATTCTATTATTTGTTGGATAACCATTTGTCTGAAGTGGTGTAGGATTTCCTGCCTAAGTAGGGGGTTGGGCTAGAAGACCTCCAAGGTCCCTTCCAATTCTGCTATTCTATATTCTATATTAGATGCTTGTAAACTAATGGAGTCACTGATATAGTAAAACTTAGATCACAGAGCTTTCTTATTACACAAGGAATATAATTCTGAAGGCTACTGCCACAGATAGAAATAAAGAACAAAACATTTCCCAATTTCTTGTTGCAGAAGCTAACCAGACTATAGTTTAATTTTGCTTCCAAGTAAGTCTGCTTCTTCATCAGTGGTGGGGAATAGACTGAGGATGGGGATGTGAGGCAGAGCAAAGGTGCTGCTTCTGTCTGCCCAGTCTCTAGATCTTCTGCTTGCCCCACTTTGCCTAGAAGAAGCAGATCCTCCTTCCTAAGGGAGCTTATCTTTCCTACTGAAAAGGGGCCACTCCCCACTTGTAGTAGATCACAAGCCACTGCAATCTCTTTTTCCTGCAGTGCCCCTTTGCTTTTCCCCACTTCATCTGGTTCTCACTCTAAGACAAAGGCCATCTTAACAAGCCTCTCTTTGTATTGGTATTTCTGCAGTACTTTCCCCCACATTTTGGCACCATTCAAGGACAGCCTTGAGCTATGTAAAATCTGTTCTGTTTTGTCATTTGTCACCTAACTTGGATGAACGCCAGTGATTTGAAGCAGAGAATAACAGAAGTAGAATCACACAGGGATTGGCACCTGGGAGAGGCACATTTCACACAGGTATTATTTTCTGCCCACTCAAGGGATGCCTTAGATGGTTCTTCAAAATCAACGGTGGATAAAACCCTCGGGGAGGGGGGTGGGTGGGTGGGATAAGCAATTTCTACCGATTTCAGTACAATCCTAAATAGAAGCATCCGTGCATAAAGTAGTGCACATTCACCCGCAGCACGCCGATTATGCTAAGTAGAGTTCAAACGTGTCTATTTGCATGGCTAAGAGGAGGAAAGAAACACCAGCCAGGGTTGGGGGTTTGGTTTTTTGTTTTGGAGCCGCACGGGATTTTTAATGCCCCGGTCAAGGGTTTAAGCGCTCCGCAGCAACCTTCGGGTGCCTTTGCTCATTAGGAATGAACTGACCCCAGATTGCCGCCCAGACTATATTTCTCTCCCACTATTCCGTGCCGCTGCTGCCTCCTACTCTGTTCCCGCTCAAAGAAAGAGCTCTTTGAAATCAGCAGCACAATGTGCCTCTTTCTCTCCCATCTTTTATTCTAAACGGACCGAATCCTTTGTGCTTCCCAAGCCGGATGGGAGGAGGGAGGAGCGCTCGGAGATGGCCGGCCGCCTATCTCATCTCTCCGACAAGATTGCTACTCATCGTCGCCACGACCCCCAAACCGGATCCCCAAGGGCTCTTTCAGCATTCGGGGCGTGCCTAAGGATCTCCCACTTTCTTGGAAGCGCCCCCTCCCCCCGGAAAGGCACCGGCCAGCAACGGCCCCACCTCTCGACGAGCCGTTGCCGCTTTAAGCGGAAGACCATGCTGGGCGGTGGGTTGGGTCCCTGCGCTCCCCCTCGCCTCCCCCACGTGGTCTCGGTTCTTGTGAATTTCAATCGCTAGAGGGTCTGTATACAGACACCGGCCCCGCAGCCGAGGCTGGGGCATCCGTCCGGAATCGGGGTTCCTCCTCCTCACACGGGGTCCTCCCTGCCGGCCTTTTAGGCAGGCTCTTGCCTGATTCTGGAACCGGCCACCGGCAGCCACCATGAACCAAGGCAGCCCCGATCGGTGGAGCCGCGGGGTAGCGCAGCTACCGAGTCCCGGAGCGGCGGACTGAGATCGCGGCAGCCTCCAAGCTCAGCACCAGCCGCGGGAGGAGAATGCAACGAGGGGGTCTGGCCCGGCTGGGCTCCGTGGCCGTGCTCTGGCTGCTAGCTTTGGCTTCCTTGGCGGGGCTGTGGAGTGGACGGATTGGGGACCCGAGAACGATCGAACTGAAGTTCCCACAGGAGCGAGCCGACTCGGCGTTCGGCAGCATCCAAGTGGCGCCGGCAGCACCGAGCCGTCCCCTCCAGACAAGTCGCCTCCAAGCCGCCCAGAAAACTTTCCGAGCCCTGCTCACGCTGCCGGGACAGTCGACGGAGCTTCAGGAGGGGCAGGGAGAAAGCGGGCAGGAGCCGCCGCTTCCTTCGGCTCGCCCTCGGCGGGAGAGGCAAGGAGCAATGGGAGCCGAGGAGCAGTTTCCCTTCTTGCCGGTGCGCGGCGGGGTTTTTTGGAGCCAGACCTTGGAGGCTCAGGTGCCGCCGGGCTTTCCGGCGGAGGAGACCGCCTCGTGGCTGCGGGCGGCCCGGGAAGCGCGCGTCGTATCGCTCGAGCGCGGAGGCTGCGGTCGCAGCTCCAACCGGCTGGCCCGGTTATCGGACGGTAGCCGCGCCTGCGTGCGCTACGGCATCAACCCGGAGCAGATCCAGGGCGAGGCGCTTTCCTATCATCTGGCCGGACTACTGGGCATTCAAGAGCGGCTGCCGCCTCTGGCTCTCTCCCGGGTGGAAGCCCGCGGCGGGCAGTGGGCGGAAGTGCGCGACGAGCTGCGCGGCTCTCATTGGGCCGAGGGGGCCGTGGTGAGCCTGGCGCGGTGGGTGGACAATCTGACCGACGTGGTGGCCCCCGCCCCCTGGCAAACCGAGGCGGGGGTGCCGGCGGCCGGCCGGAGGTTGCAGCCCCTGTCGGCGGGGGAGCTGAGAGGCCTCAGCCAGGCGCAGCTGGTGGAGCTGGTGCAGTGGAGCGACTTGATTCTCTTCGACTATCTCACGGCCAACTTCGACCGGCTGGTCAGCAACCTGTTTAGCCTCCAGTGGGACCCCCGCGTCATGCATCGGGCCACCAGCAACCTGCACCGGGCCCCCAATGGGGGATTGGTTTTCCTCGACAACGAGGCCGGCCTGGTGCACGGCTACCGGCTGCTGGCCATGTGGGACAAATACAACGAGCCTTTGCTGCGCTCCGTCTGCGTCTTCCGCGAGGCCACCGCCCAGAGAGTGCGGGAGTTGCACCGCTTGCGCAACGCGGCGTCCGAGCTGCTCAGGCTCTACAGGACTCGGGAGCCTCTGGCCGAGATTCTCGGCTTCCTCTCCGACCAGCAAGCCCAGATGCTCCAGGAGCGGATCGACTTTGTCCATAAGCACATTTTGCACTGCAAAGCCAAGGCCACCGCTCCGTGATGCTCTTTGCCTTGGTGAAACCGCCTGGATTTATGAGACTCAGAAGAGATTCAAGAATGGGGAGAAGAACGCCTGAAGGGGCTCTTTCCCGCTATTTAAGGGCCTGGGGATCAATATCCCTAAAGGAAATTAAGGCTGGAAGCCCCCCTCTTGGGGGTTGACTGGAACCTCTCCCATCAGAATGGTCCTAAGATTTCACAGAGGAATATATGTGGCAAGCCCAGCTAAAAATGAACATGATTCAGAGTTCTGTTTTGTAAGGATGAATAGCCAGTAGCTGAACTAGTTCTTGTCTCTCAGATACTTTGTTCCTGGAATCTATCTGCAGAATGTGATCCTTCTTTACCTGACACTCCTAGTGTTAAGTTTCCAGCTCCTGAAGAAAAAGCACCTTGCTGCCAATTTCGCTCTTCTTGTGACCACTGGGAAGGCCTGGGTGTTTGGGAGAGATGCACTCACATGGCCTTCTGCACCCTGGGAGCCTCCTAGATGCATTGAACCACATCTTACACCAGACCCCAGCTGGCATGTTGGCCCAGGGTGATAGAAGTTGTAATCCTGTTCCACAGGAGGGTGCCATATTAAAGCTGGATTAAAATGTCATAACACCCCCCGCCCATTTTTAAGTATTAGATGTAACAATGCCCCCTTCCTCATCTGCACTATTGCCTATTACAGAAAAGGTCAAAAATATCTTCCCAGTCTGCAGTTTTTGTTAGAATTGCTGTGAAGATGCTGAGTAGCCGGGAGTTAGAAACATAACTGAGTTTCAGAGGTGATTTATGTCTTTTATATAATCTATATATAAAAAATAGATTTATCTGTCACTGTCATTTTCCTTACCAGGAAAATTAAAAGGTCCTGTACAAAAGCTATGGTTGGCATTTAAATGAACCACCTCCCTTGTCCTTCCAGTGGGCATCAAGAGTGTGTTTCTTTGTCACACCCTTAAAAAAAGCCTCCACAAAAGTTAATTTAATATCTAGATATTGTAGCTCCACTTACAGAACAGCATTTTTAGTGAATTTCCTGTCGGCATGGACAGCGACAAAGTCAACAGTTGTAATAAATGTGCAGAAAAGTCACTGTTGTTAACACCTTTTATCTCTTAACAGTCAGAAGCATTTGACAAAAAAAAAGTGGTTCCACAGCATTTCTGTTTTATATGTAACCCAGTACTGTATAATAAAATGGGGTGGGGGATTTCCAGGTTTATAGTATTGTCAGTGTAGTAAAATTTTGATGCATTAATTTGGAGAAGGGAAAAATAAGTTTCTTGCACTTTACTTTCTTTTTATATATACATATATATATACACACAAAATCTTGTTATTTAAAAAAGTCTGCATTTTAGGTACATGATATATGTTCTTAAGCCTTTCTGTAATATACTAAAGAACTGGATATTTCAGTAAAGATGTGTTAATGTTTTGCCTCTTTTGTATCCAGGTTTTGGATTTCATTGTTCTATGAAGTTTTTCTTTTTCCATAATTTGAATGGATATTTTTCTTTAGCCCAACAGAGTTAGTGATAGTGTTATTCCAAACAGTAGGGAGAAGACTTATTTTTTGTTAATTGATTTCCTGCATTAAAGTATTCAAAATCAGATGAGCATCACAGGCTATATAAAACATACACCTTGTAGATAACTGGTCTGTAAAAGTGTCCTTCCACTTGCTTCCAAGAAAATAATTATTCTGCTTTGTTTTTATTCTATCAGTTCAAATTTCAACGCAGTCTATCCTTGACTGTTTCACTGGTGTAGAAATCAGAACTATCAAAACACTACTTTTGACTGAGCAATTTTCAACAGATGTTAATTTCTTTTCCATTTTGGTTTCTGGCAAATGAGTTACAAATGAAAAATCTGTGCCAAGAATAATTTAGGACTTTGTTTTAGCTTAGCTTCTCTTTTGACTGTGGTAGTGGTACCTACAGAAGCTGAAATTAAAAGTATCATGACTTTTGATAAGGTTCAATGCTTCAATCCAGCACTTATGAATGGAAGTTCTATCTTTTGCAGGCCAGTCCTCTGAGAATTAGCCGAGGGCATTTTTTAGAATTTTTTGTATATGGATATGCTGGTGTGGACAATATTATCAGAAACAATATTGGGGCTCAGATCTTTTGATTCTTGGAAGAACCAGTTCTGTACAAGTGAAAGCAGAGAGGGGAAATACAGTTTTAATTTCCCACCAACTTTAATCACTTTGCCACAGCTAGAGCATATACAGTGTTATAGATCAGAGGCAGAAAGAATTTTGTAAGAAAATAGAATAAGTGGGTAGAACATGAGTTTTGGAATTCTTTCTAGTTCTTTATTTGCAGTAGCCATAGTTGGTGTGTATATTTTTGTCCTTGTAATAGGGTACAGAAGCATTTCCATTCTCACCTTGCAGGACATCTTGTCTGATTATTTATATATATATATGTGTGTGTGTGTGTGTGTGTGTGTGTGTGTGTGTGTGTATGTACCCTGGGAAACACAGGGCAGGCTGTGTATATGCTTTTCTAGGTTATGGGACCAAGGGAAATTTGAACCAGAAAAAAATCTGGTGACAAAATTTTATGCAGAAATAAAACCACTCGGGATGGTTTTAAAAAAAAGAAAAGGGGGTAATACATTATTTTTCCTTCCCCTACATGAAATATTGTAGCCTAAATACTTGTGCAATCTCTGGATATTGGGGTGGATATGTTAACAGGAATAATTTGCATAGTAAATTTTTCTGGAAAATTTTCCAATCCAGTTTTTTTCTCTGTTGACCAAGAGATGAAGAGCGAAGAATTTAAAATGGAACCATCAGCAACATTTTGATTCAGTGCCTCTCCTATAGAGATAAACTAAGGGCACTTAACACATTTATTTTTCTGGAATGTTTTTCTCTGAAGCTCTTCAGCATATCTCACCCATTTTTGAACTCCCCTTTGCCAGCTTCTTCCTCCACACCAAATATGCTGCTGTTCTGCTCCACTTTCACAGAGTTAATCCTGCTAACTGATGGACAGAAACCTGAGCCTCCTTTACATAATTTCTGTGTAATATTTCATTAGGTTGGAAAGAATAAAAAGGGTTCTTTCTATAGCTTCTAGTAAACCGCAGCCTTCCAAGAAGCAGTTTTTCAATCATGGGATCTGTTTGAACCTTTGTGATCATAATTCCCTCAGAAATCAAAAACATTGTGGTGTTTGCAAATAGGTGCCTCACATCTGAGAAGCAAAATTCTGGACAATCTCTAGATGGTGGCAAACAGTTAAGAATTTTGTGCATTTCTTTTCTGCTATTTTAGTGGAAATCCATATTTTGCGGGCCAGCTATTGTGGTCCTAGTTAAATACTGAACCTTTAAATGCTTAACTAAGTTATGATCTCTGAGGGACATGGACAGTTTAGAAATATATAATATATATAAATAAATAATCCTCAAACCCTACAAAGGCCCTAGAAGGCTCTTTCCCTCCACAGCTTCAACTGACAAGGTTCTTTATTTAACTCTTATTTATAGCTCACAGCTTTTTATCGCTCAGCACAAAGCATAGGCTCCCATGTGGCTTCTTTTGCCATTTACATGATAATATGGAATTTAACTGTGTAATTTTTTTAGCATGTATGTCAGCATGAGTTTTGTAGCTTACTCAGATGCAGTGCCTCAGACTCTTTTCACCTAATGAAAATACATTTAAATAATATAGCAATGGCAGCATACATTTAAAATCAACTGTAAAGGTAAAAGGCAGTGCCATAAACATCCCAAGATCTTTGTTTAAGCTCTCTGGAAATCTCAACTGGATCACAGCTTCGGCGGTTTAACAGATTATTCATCTTCCTTGCCACGGTGTCAAAACTAAGTCTCAGTTAATTGTACCTTTCCGAAAGAATCACGGGCGTATGCTTTGATGATCAGTGATGATAATTTCAAATGATACAACGACAGTGGATTCAGAAATGAGGGGCTACTTGCAAAGCAGAGAAGAAAGAGGAGAAAGGTGTGGAAAAATGGCTTCATAAGGGACAATAAGGGTTGGATTATAGATTTCAGAAGTATGAGTGACTTGGTTCAGACATAATGTTATAATACTGCTTTTAACCATGAGTTGAATAAGAAATATTCTGATTCAGTATTCTTACTGAATAAGAAATATTCTAGAATGCTCACAGCATGAAGCTACAAATCATCACTTGCAATCATAGTGGGATACTGAGCCAAAACATGCAATACAGTGATACACATTTTGTCCTCATTGGTTCCTATACTCTATATTTGATCCTAATGTTTCATTCAGAAATAATTGCTCTTTCAGTTCAATAGCAAAACCACATTGACTTACCATATATACAGCTTAATAGTCTTTACAACATTCTCTGGGTGGCTTACAGAGTCAGCATATTGCCCCCAATAATCTGGGTCCTCATTTTACTGACCTCAAGGATGGAAGGCTGAGTCAATCTTGAACCGGTCAAAATCGAACTCCTGGAGTGAGCAGTGAGTTAGCATGCAGCACTGCATTCTAACCACTGCACTACCAGGGCTATTATGAAAATGGGTTTTGATGAAGTGTATATTCTGTCATCAGATTTCTGTGAGACACAAACCTGAATATTCCTGCTTCCCTAGATTATCTATATTTAGAATACTAGAGGAAAAAATAATTCTAGCCTAACATATCAAGCTTACTGCAGATCTGAGTAACCTGTGATCTTAGCTTGGTTTCTGACTTCACAATTTATGATATCCTAAGGTTACCAATGAGCTTGGCTTATGTAGTTTCGCACTCAAGTGAAAAACTTGCAGAACAAAAATGTTGCTTCCTGGGCAAAGGCTTTCCAGAGACTTAGTGACAATGGGCACAATTTAATCAACTGTTTTCAGCAGCTTTTATGTAATAGGCAAGATAAGGCAGGTAGCTTTAGCCTTGCTTATCTTTGAATTTATCTTGACACTGAATTGGAAACACTCTTCATTCTGCAAAGGCCAAAATAATAGGTTTTAAACAAGAATTGCATTGCATTTCTGATTTACTTTTATAAAACTAGATCCTAGTTACTTGTTGCTGTTATTTCCCCAAATTATTTAGTAGCATAAAGTAAAAAATAAAAAATAAAACATCACATATGAAACTAGATTCATTAATAATTTTCTGGTTAAAATTGTATACAAATGCATCCTGAATCAGTTGGTGGAAATTATATATACTCCAGAATCCTGTATCTCTTTAGCGACATATCTTTGAATTGCTATAAAGTTAAGGAATACTCTTGTTTATTTCGTTAAAACTAAATAGTTTAAAATAATTCTTTTTTTGTTACATTTTTTGGTTTCTTGCATTCCAACTCCTTTTCCATACCCAGTTTTAACCCAAACAAAAAGATTAGTGGCTTCATTTCAGTAAGCCAGTAATTACTTGGCAGACCATGAGAGAGCATATCAGGTACAGGATTTTAAAAAAAATATCCTTTTCACAAGGAAAGCAAGAGCAATTTATCTGCTTTGTTTTACTTTTTAAAAAAGCCTCAATTTTCCAGTTTTAACTTGCTCAGAATTGAAGTATGTTTACAGGAGGCTGAAGCAAAAAAAGGCTAATAGTTTTGTGCATAGTGTGTGGTTAAATAAAATTTATGGTTTAGCACAGAGATAGGATATACATATTTAGGCATCATTCACTTAACTACAGCTTCTCAAATAAACCACAGTTTGCTGTATTCACACCTTTGCTTATGTGCAGATCAAATGTTTAAATAAAAACATTCTCTGATCATTGAAATAAATATATAAAAATGAAGCATTGTGATATCATCTACCTACAACTTTTTATGGAAATCATTTTGTAACAACGACTAAATATATGCACTTGTGCTAAACAGCAAGTTCTTTAACTCGTTTATTAAATTATAATAGCTTATTTCACACACCATATCATAAATCATGATTTACAAACCACAATGTGCTGGACATGCACAAAACACTTCAACAAAACCCTGCAAACCACAGTACAGGTTAAGATAATGTGGGAACTCAGCCAATGCGTATAACTTTACGCCCTAATTTTTAAAGTTGTTTTTAATTTTAGGGGGGAAATGTTTCTAACCTGAATTTAATTTTGTTCCCTTTTGGTGTCAAGAAAATTTCATGGTCCTTTTCATGAAATAGCTAAAAGTAATTTTTCATATTTTTTAGCAGACTTCAGAGTGAGAGATAAAGATTTTCTTATTTTCTCCTTGCTGTCATCTGTCAGTCGTAGGTGTCTGATATTTTGGTACCCCAAAGCACTAGGTCCAGTTTAAGATGCAGGTTACTCCCCAACAGTTTTTATTTATTGTTATTTACTGGATTATCAATTACTGATGATTTCTGCTGGTCACCAGATCCCTTCAATTAAAGAATATAATTTAATGAGGCCTAGGAAGTGTTCCTTCTCAGTTGCAACCCCAACCTTCAGGAATGCATCTCCCTCGATATTTGAATGGCTCTCACCTTGATGATGTTTAGAAAATCTCTGCAAATCTGCTTCCTAAGCCTTGGGGCAGATAAGGTTACAGTTGAATTCTTGTGGGCAGTGGTGTATTAACCATTAAGCCAACTATGCAAATGCTTAGGGCACCAGACTCAAAGGGAGCACCACAAAGTTGAGAAAAGAACCCCCCAATGAAGCTTGGCTTCATTTGTACAGTATGCCGAAAGGAGGGGGGGCACCGAGATTTGTCAGTGCTTAGGGCACCATTGAGCCTTAATCCGCCACTGCTTTTGGATTTTAAAAACCAGATTGTTTTTTTCTAAATATTTATGGTTTTATACTCTTATTACTGTTGCTCGCTTTTAAAATGTTAAGCCACACAGAGACTATGGAGCCTTCAACTTTATAAATTAAATTAAAACATTACCAAAGTAAATGAAATGATTAAACAAACTACTCCTAGAAATTTGCCCCAGTAAGGAAAAGAAAAGGGATGTAGAAGAGGTGAAAAGAAGTTAATCTGCCTACATTCCTTTTCTTTTGCCATACAAGGAATTCTTTATCATCAAAACCCAGTGGAAGGAGGTTCTCATTCAACATGGAGCAACTGAATAGTCTCTTTCAACTTAAGAGAATCTAGGGAGAGAAGACTGATTAGTTGCATGAAACTAGAGTCTCTCACTCTTCAGTAACACTACACATGTTGCTAGAAGTGATAGCTTATAAAAGGAATGTAATGAGCCTCAGCAGATAATTAATTTAGTAATAGAATGCAAGAGGGAACAGATAATTGAGATTAGTAGTAGATTTACATCTCCTGCACTGATAATGACATTCAAGAGATGCTAAAATTGGGGATTGAAATAATATAAAAAAGGCCAATGCTCCCCCACCCCACCCCCAAATCTTAAAAGTCTCTGATATAGGTGAGCTAATCCATGCCCTCGCTCTGCTTCCAAATGCAAAATTTATCCCTGGCATGAAAAACAAGCGTATCTGTCCTGTTGATGCTTTTCTGAGGAATAAATTAATATTCTCTCTGTCTCTGTTCAGTGCCTTAAGGTGGGTAATACAAGGAAGAGGGATTGCTTCAGAATGGGGGAAAACAACAACTTGGTTAAGCCAAGTTTAACGAGAATTCCACTGCAATTCCAGTACTACTTTTACCATGTCCGCAAAAGAATAGTTGACTGTCAGAGCTTTATATAATTTTGTTTTCAATCTTGAGAAAACAGTCATAGTCTTGTTCCACAAATCTAAATGGCTAAATTTGCATATTATTTATTTGCTAATTATAAACATAATTTGACTGGTTGGAATTAGCTAAATAGCAAGAAAACAGCAAGTTAGGGTAATAAAGAACAACCGATACCCATGCTAAAGGACTTTAGGGATTTAGTACAAGAGTCTCAGAATTATCCAAATGCATATGTTTTCACCTATATCTTGCAGTGAGATGGGAGGCTGAATGAATGAATGCATGAATATCTGCATCCTTCTTTTTCCTCTCACCCTCCAGTGCATCTCCATTTATATGCATATATTTTTCAAAAATTAGGAGAGATGCTATCCTTGTTATAGAATAGAGTCTTTTATCCTGACTCTGGAGCAAGCAAAAGGGTGGGAGATGCCCATGCAGAATGTTCTGTCTCACTGTAGAAAAAGAACCCTCACAGTATATTCAGGGCACTAACCTGAGGCATGGCATTCTACAGGGAAATATATAACAGCATTCTGGGAAGTGCAATCTTACATTCAGAGGGTTTCTAATCTTTGCTAGCTGCCGTCTGAAGGCTGTGAGTATCTGCATGGAGCACAATAGGCTTCAACTGAATCTTGGGATTTGGGTCCTTTGGTTCTATGTTCTCTCTGGTGAAGGATGTGATTGCAATCTGTGTGCAATCTGTGGTTCATCCTAGACTCACAACTCCTGCTTGAGAAGCAGATGATAGTCATGACCAGACCTTTTGCACAAATTTTGTGTACCAATTGTGCCCATTCCTAGATCAAGGGAGCCTACTCACAGTCACTCATACCTTGGTCACCTTCAGGCTGGTCTATTACAATGAACTCTACATGTGGCTGCTCTTGAAAAGTATCCGGAAACTTCAGCTGATACAAAGTTCAGCATTGCGAGCAGTTATGTGTGTTTCTGTTATACACTCCTACATGTTACAGCTCTGCTGCATTGGTTACCGGTTTGTTTTCAGGTCCAATTCATGGTGCTGGTGTTGACCTTTAAAGTCCTACATGGTACAGGACTGGGTTATGTGAGGAACCGCCTCTTCTTGATTTCCGTTGCCCATCCCACCAAATCCAATAGAATGGGCATGTTACATGCTCCATCATCTAGAGCAGTTATGGCTAACCTTTTTGTCGTTGCGTGCCAAAAGCACTATCGTGCATGGGTGATAGTGCACACCCATGCCTGCACCCATAATATTATCTTTCTGCCCCTTGCCAGCTCAGTGAAGCGGTGGACGTGATGTGCCGATGTCTGGGGGCTGTTAGGGTCTGGATGGGGGCAAACAAACTTGTGCTCAATCCCGGTAAGACTGAGTGGCTTTGGATGCTGCCTCCAAAGGACTGTTTGGACAGTCCATCCTTAACCCTGGGGGGAGAAAATGTACGCCCCTCAGAGAGGGCTCGCAATTTGGGAGTTCTCCTGGATTCGCAGCTGAAATTGGAACATCATCTGTTGGCTATGACCAGGGTGTCTTTTGCCCAAGTTCGCCTGGTGCACCAATTGCAGCCCTATTTGGATCGGGATGTGCTTCTAACGGTCACTCATGCCCTTGTCACCTCGAGGCTGGATTATTGTAACGCGCTCTACATGGGGCTACCCTTGAAAAGTGTTCGGAGACTGCAGTTAGTTCAGAATGCGGCCGCACGGGTGATAGTGGGTGTGCCGAGGTACACCCACGTTACACCTATCCTCCGTGAGCTGCACTGGCTACCTATCGGTCTCTGGACTCAATTCAAGGTGAGACCCCTCCTGAAGAAACCGTCTCTGGACCCAGCCATTCTGAGCAACTATCGTCCAGTCTCCAACCTTCCCTTTGTTGGGAAGGTTGTTGAGAAGGTGGTGGCCTCTCAACTCCGACGGTCCTTGGATGAAGCCGATTACCTAGACTCCTTTCAGTCGGGCTTCAGGCCTGGTTACAGCACGGAAACTGCCTTGGTCGCACTGATCGATGATCTCTGGCAGGCCAGGGATAGGGGTCACCCCTCTATCCTTGTGCTCCTTGACCTCTCAGCGGCCTTCGATACCATCAATCATGGTATCCTTCTGCGACGGTTGCGAGAGGTGGGAGTGGGAGGCACCGTCCTTCGGTGGTTCTCCTCCTACCTCTCGGACAGGTCGCAGTCGGTGTTGGTCGGAGGGCAGAGATCGACCCCAAGGCCCCTCAACTACAGGGTGCCACAGGGTTCGGTCCTGTTCCCCCTCCTATTTAACATCTACATGAAGCCGCTGGGTGAGATCATACGCCGGCACGGGATTAAGTACCACCAATATGCAGACGATACGCAGTTGTATCTGTCTGCCCCATGCCAACTCAGCGAAGCAGTAGAAGTGATGTGCCAGTGCCTGGAGGCTGTTAGGGTCTGGATGGGAGCAAACAAGTTGGCACTCAATCCAGACAAGACTGAGTGGCTTCTGATGTTCCCTCCCAAAGATTGGCCAATTATTCCATCTCTCAGGCTGGGGGGTGAAATTATACGCCCCTCAGAGAGGGTTCGCAATTTGGGAGTCCTCCTGGATCTCCAGCTGACTTTAGAACACCATTTGTGACCAGGGGGACCTTTGCCCAGGTTCGCCTGGTGCACCAATTGCGACCCTACCTGGATCGGGAGGCCCTTCAGACAGTCACTCACGCCCTTGTGACCTCAAGACTGGATTATTGTAATGCGCTCTACATGGAGCTGCCCTTGAAGAGTGTTCGAAGACTTCAGTTAGTCCAGAACGCAGCCGCGCGAGCGATTGTGGGTGCACCCAGGTACACCCATGTCACACCTATTCTCCGCGAGCTGCACTGGCTACCCATTAGTCTCCAAATCCGCTTCAAGGTGCTGGTCGCTACCTACAAAGCCCTACATGGCATTGGACCTGGGTACCTGAGAGACCGCCTCCTGCCGATTACCTCCCATAGACCGATTAGATCTCACAGGTTAGGTCTCCGGATTCCATCCGCCAGCCAATGTCGGCTGGCGACCCCCCAGGGGAGAGCCTTCTCTGTTGCAGCTCCAGCCCTCTGGAATGACCTCCACGTCGAGATCCAGACCCTTACTACCCTCCCAGCCTTCCGCAAAGCCACCAAGTCCTGGCTGCTCCAGCAGGCCGGGGGGCTTGTGAAACATCCAGCCCCACGGAAATTGTGAATGTTGCGGTTTTTGTTTTTAAAGTGTTGTCTTTGTCTAGTTATTCCCCTTCCCTTGTCTATTGTGAGCCGCCCGGAGCCCTTCAGGAGAGGGTGGCATACAAGACAAATAAATACAATACAATACAATACAATACAAGGTGTTGGTTATCACCTTTAAAGCCCTACATGGCTTAGGGCCAGGATACCTTCGAGACCACATGCTGACACATACCTCCCAGCAACAGTAAGATCCCATAGATTGGGCCTCCTTCGGGTGCCGTTGGCCAAGCAATGTCGGCTGCGGCCCTCAGAAGAGAGCCTTCTCGGTGGCTACTCCGACTCTTTGGAACCAGCTCCCCCCGGAAATCCGGACCATACCCACTCTGATGACCTTCAGGAAAGCCGTAAAAAATTGGCTGTTCCAGCAGGCCTGGGGCTGTTGATCTCACTGTTGAGGTCCGGCCCCGACCAGAATGAATTTATGAGGGATGACTGTTGTTTTAAATTGTATTGTTTTTATGTTTTTTATATTTCTGCTTGTAAGCCGCCCGGAGTCCTTTGGGATTGGGCGGCATATAAAAGCTTTAAATAAATAAATAAAATAAATAATAAATAATGCAATGCGCGTGCCACCCCACAGTGCTCCCTGCCCCCTGTCCCTGCGCATGTTCCCCTTTTCTCTTGCCACCCCCCGCACACAGCACCCCCACCCCATTTTGGGCTTAATAGGCCTCCCTGCAGCATCCTGGGAACAAAAACAGGGTGTGGGGGGGCACATGTACTCTACCCCATGCATGCATGGCAAAACCCCGAAAATCAGGTGGCTGGCAGGACGCACGTGCGCATGCACTGTGGAGATGACCTGGGGTGTTGGCTTGTATGCCCGCAGAGGTGGATCTGCGTGGCACCTGTGGCACGCATACCATAGGTTCATCATCACGAATCTAGAGAGATAAACATTTGGTGAGTCCAAGGCAGTGGGTTTTTTCCTGCTGTGGCAACTGCACTGTAGAATCTTCTTCCGAAGGTGAAATCAGCCTCATCACTGCTAAGCTTTTGAAAGACCGTCAAGTCCTGGTTATGCCAGCAGGCTTGGAGATAAACTTGTGAGGTGATTCCATTATTATTAACATCTAAAATCTATTATTTTCTTGTTTAGTTCTGCTTTTAATTTTTTTTGTTTATAAATAATTATTATATGATGGATTTAGGAAATGGTTATTTCATATACATCGTTTATTGGATTGTTTTGCACCACCCTAAGTCACTTTTCGTGAGATCGGTGGCTATATAAGTTTGATGAATGAATGAGTGAATAAATAAATAAATAAATCAAATAATAATCTATTTTCTGCAGCACCATCCTGCCAAAGAAGTCTTCATCTGAGAAATGCATATAGGATCATGTGCCAGGGTTTCAGGTGTCTTCAAAGATTGCCTTATACTTGGAGGTAGTTGAGATAGCTGCACTTCTAATAGAAAGGATCAGAATTCCCTGTGGGAAGATTTCTTTTGAGTTTTCACTAATATTTGCACTGAATCAAGGGGGTTTTAAGACAAAAAAAATCCCCATTCTCTTTACAGCCTATACTACAAACGATACAGTGTCGCCTCCAGGCTTGTGCAATGTTGCATCTCATTTTTGTCACAAACAATAACACTTTTTAAAAAGAGAATACAGCTGGGCAACTTTTTTTCTTTAAAAGCAGCTGCATGAACACATACCATCTGGTTTAATTAAACTAAGCAGGTAGAATTTTAAAGTATAGATCATTTGTTACCAATCTTCCTCCCTGTTGTTCAATGTGCTAGGTGGCCTCTCCCACCTTAGTCCTGTCCTGTCCTGATAGTAAAGTTGGGTATATAAGGATCAACAGAATGGGTGGGAAACACAACAGAAGAATATATTGTGAAGATGGTAAAACTTACAGAAATGCTAAATTGCCTTGTTTAATTAGGGAAGAAACAGCAATGATTTTTATGGAAGACTGGAAACCCTTTATGGGAAAACTGATAAAAATGAACTGATGATTTCTGAATGTATTGATTAAAGGGGGCTGCATATGGGGAGAAAGGAATTATACAATTTTGAAGAGCAGAACTATTAAGCATGTCTATATCACTTCTTTACGTATCTTTCTTTGCTTTCTATTGTTTTCAACACTTTTTTCTTTCCTAGTTTTATATTTTTCTGTTTGTCTGTTGATTTTGTAAACAATCTATTTTTTATACACACACGTGTGTGTGTGTGTGTGTGTTTTCATAGATTTTCACAGGTGTAGGTATGGCGGTCTTGTTGTATATGGGTCTTTTCCCATGTAAGATTGAGATTGTCTTGGCAAGGTTTCGGCGAGGTCTCACTCGCCAACCCAACCTGAAGATGACGAGTGAGACCTCACCGAAACGTTGCCAAGACAATCTCAATCCAGGCAGAAAACCATTTTTGTGCTGCATTTGTGCTGATAAATAAATAAAGGGAGACTAGTATAGATCTATTTCAAGCTATTTAGCTCTCATCAGCTACCCTTACTGGGATTCGAACCTGGGCTGTTTTTACATGTTTTCGTAGATTTTCATGGGTACAGGTATGCGGGTCTTGGCGTATTCAGGTCTTTTCCCGTATAAGATTGTGAGTATCTTGGCGACGTAGCAAAGCGTGATTGGAGCTGCCGTCTTTCTATAAATATTGGTGTGGAGTGCTGGCTTTGTTGTTGTGAGTGGATTGGGTAATGGGCTGTGTGATGACATTTTGAGCTCTATTGTAGTGCTATCCTGAGTCCTGTGCTGCAACCTCCTGGGGGGGGGGGTTGGCTGTGTTGTAACATTCTGAGCCTTTGTGTTGTAACCTCCTAAGTTCTGTGATGTAATGTCCTGAGCAGATGGCTGTGGTGTAACATCCCGGGCTTTGGTTTGGCTCCGAGTTTGCGGTCTGGCCATGTGTTCATGGCGTGTGTCAGTTTGCTTTGTGTGGGGGTCGGAGAGGGTGCAGCAGTTGGTGATGCCGCCGTGGTTTGGCTTCTGGATGGTGGTTGCATTTGGTCTATGGTATGGATTTGGGCTTGAGTCTGATGAGGATGATTGGTGGTTGTGTCCTGTGTTGTTCTGGGTCCAGTGTCGGTTTTCGTGGCTGGAACTCGCTTGTTGACTAGGGCTAGTTTCCAGATGTCTGGTAGGTGGGAGGTATTATTCATGTTGTGGGGGTGTTTCTCTTATTTCGATGGCTTCCATAATTATTTTCTTGTTGAAGTGTTCAGTTTTGGAAGTTAATTTGGTTCTTTCAAAATCAATTTCATGTCCTGTTGCTTTAAGGTGCTGGAATAGGGAGGAAGTTTTTTCTTCTTTTCTGACTGTGTTCTTGTGCTCTGCGATGCATGCATTTATTCTCCTATTAGTTTGTACAATGTATGTGGCTGGGCAGATTTTGCATGGTATTTCATAGACTCCTTGGTTTTCTAGCTGGATCTTGTCTTTGGGGTTTCTTAAGATGTTGGCTATTTTTTGGTCAGGGCCAAAGGCTGTCTTGATATTTTGTTTGTGGAGAATTTTGCTGATTTTATCTGTGATGCCTTTGATGTAAGGGAGGAGGGCGATGCCATTGTCCTGTTCTGTGTCTTGGTTCTTGGGGGGGCATCTCCTTTTGGATTAGGTTGGTAATTGTGTTTCTTTGGAATCCATTGGAAATTAATACGTTTGTGAGAGTGTGTAATTCAGTTTTCAGGTGTATTTTGTCAGCTAGGCGTTTGGTTCGGGACATGCGGGTCTTGGCTACGGAGTTGATCTGTGCAGGGTGGTGATGGGATTGTGTGTTTAAGTAGCGGTTGGTGTGTGCTTTTTTCCGGTACATGGTATGTCCTAGGAAGCCATTGGGTTTGTTGTAGATTAGGACGTCCAGAAAGGGAAGTTGGTTGTTAGCTTCTATTTCTATAGTAAATTGTATTTTGGGGTGTAGGCTGTTGAGATGTGTGAGGAAGTTGTCCAGTTTTTCCTTCCCATGTGGCCAAATTACGAAAGTGTCATCTACATATCTAAGCCAGAGTTTGTGTTTGTGTTCAGATTTATCTAAGGCTTTGGTTTCAAAATGTTCCATGTATAGGTTTGCAATGACTGGTGAGGGGGCAATCCCATATAGGTCTCCTTCTATCTATTTGTATCTTTGTCCATTGTGGAAGAAGTATGTGTTGGTTAGGCAGTGGTTGTTCAGATCGAGGATGTGCTTAGGGGGGTATTTGTTTTGGTAGCTGTCAAGGCTTCTTTAATAGGCACTTGGTGAAGAGGGATATGGCATCGAAGCTCACGAGTATATCATTGGGTTGTAGGTTTGTTTCTTTATTGTTTCTATGAAGTGGAGTGAGTTTTATATGTGTGAGGTGATGGATTCTGTGTAGGGCTGAAGTTGTTTGGCAAGAAATATGGCAAGATTCTGTAAAGGTGAGCCTATGGAGCTGACTATGGGTCTGAGTGAGGTTCCTTCTTTGTGTATCTTTGGGAGGCCATAGAGCTTGAGGCATCTGGATGATTTCTCTCTGGAGATGATTCTTTGCTGGATCTCTTCAATGATGGGAGAAGCTTTTATTTTGGATTTTATTAAGGATGTTACAATGCAGCCAACCCTGCAGGAGGTTGCAGCACAGGACTCAGGATATCACTACAATAGAGCTGAGGATGTCATCACACAGCCCATTACCCAGGTTGTTACAACACAAAAGAATAATATGCACACAGCCAGTACCTGAGCCACACTGGATGTTACGAAAAAGTCGACTAATCTGCAAACATCAACTTCATCAACTAATCAAGATGTTACAACACAGCCAACCAATCCACTTACAGCAACATAGCCAGCACTCCACACACCCTCACCAATATTTATAGAAAGATGGCAGCTCCGATCACGCTTTGCTCATACAAGCACGAAGCCGAAGGCACCAGCCTGAAGATGGAGAGTGGGACTTTGTCGAAACATCACCAAGATACTCTCAATCTTACACGGGGAAAGACCCGAATACACCAAGACCTGTATATATATATAATATAATATAGTATAGTATAGTATAGTATAGTATAGTATAGTATAGTATAGTATAGTATAGTATAGTATAGTATTGTATTGTATTGTATTGTATTGTATTGTATTATATTATATTATATTATATTATATTATATTATATATAATCTAGAGCATATTGGTTCTAGTTACCATACAGTGATTAGCTTTGAAAAAGTAACAGAAATATTCTTTTGCTGACATACATCTGGTAATTCATTATAAAATAAATCTTCCCACTCATTGTCAGATATAAGAGTTTTGTACAATGTAAGATTTTATTCTGTTCTTCAATTTCAATAGTGACTGAAAAATGAAAGAGCAATCTCTGTCTGCTGTCAGCCACAAGGCATCAGGGATATGACAAATATGGTTGTCATTCCAAGACCCAGGCCATAGTTGTATATGTGTTTTTATGAACTATTATATCATTGGCTTTTATTTTCAGAATGTACAAAGTGGGGGGTAGTAATCATCTGCAGCATCATAAAAAACAATTACTTTTCCTGAAATCAATCAAAGCAAGGAAAAGCAAGTTCAGCCTGGGAAAAATGCAGCATGTTATTTTCTGGTTTCCACATGCCTTACTAAAGATTTTATATATAATTTACGTTTGTGATAAAATAAATTACCAAATCTCATCTTGTAAAAATCAGCTCAGAATTGTTTCTTCTGAAGGCAGACTCTCCATAAGACAACTAATTAATTAGAATTTAAAAATCACTGGCATCCTGAACAGGAAAGTATTTTTTTTTCATTTTAACAGAATAATAGAGTTGGAAGAGACCTTGGAGGTCTTCTAGTCCAAGTCTCTGCTCAAGCAGGAAACACTATACCATTTCAGGCAAATGGTTGTCTTAATTGTTTTCTTAAAAACCTCCAGTGTTGGAGCAACCACAACTTCTGAAAGCAAGCTGTTTCTCTGATTAATTGTTCCAACTGTCAAGAAATTTCTCCTTATTTCTTCTGCCTTCAGATACTTTGGACAATAGGTTGATCTCCTCTTCTGTGTCGCAGCCCCTTACATATTGGAACACCACTACCATGTCACCCCAGCCCTTCCTTTCATTAAACAAGACCTACCCAATCCCTGCAACCATTCTTCATATGTTTTATCCTCCAGTCTCCTAATCATTTTTGTTGCTCTTCTACACTCTTTCTAGAATCTCAACATCTTTTTTTATATCACCGTGAGCAAAACTGGATGAAATATTCCAAATGTGGTCTTACCAAGGCATTATAAAGTGGTACTAACATCTCATGTGATCCTAAGCGTATCCCTCTGCTAAGGTAGCCTAGGATTGCATTGGCTTTTTTGGTGGCTGTACCAAGCTGCTGGCTCATATTTAAGTGACTGTCCACTAGGGCTTCCCTCTCACAGTTAGTCCTATTGAGTCAGGTTTCATCTGTACCTGTATATTTGTTTTTTCTTGCCTAACTATAGACTCTTAGTTTTCTGTTCACTAAATTTTATTTTATTAGATAGGGGCCAGTGTTCAGATATGTCAATATCATTCTGTATCTTGAGCCTATCTTCTATTCCTCAGGCTTAGTGTCATCTGCAAATTTGATGAATTCCCCTACTATAACCTCATTTAAATCATTTATGAAGATATTTAAGGGGCCTAAGATTAAACCTTAAGTTACCCCACTGCATACTTCTTTCTGTGTAGATGTAGTTCTAATAAGGACTGCACATTGAGTGAGGTTAGTAAGCCATCATCTGGTAGTGATGCTGTCTAATCCACATTTTTTTATTTTATCAAGTAATAGGTTATGGACTTTATCAAATGCTTCACCGAAGTCCAAATAAATTATGTCCACAGCATTTCACTGGTCCACTAATTTAGTCCAATTGCCAAGAATGCAATAAAATTTGTCTGCTGTACAAAAATTTTCTTTATAGCATAATGTTTCCATTCTAGAAATAATCGTACAGTATATTGTTTCTATGGGGAACTATTGCAAAACTAAAATATATTAAAATATAGCTATTAATAATTTATTTCTTTATTGGAAGCAATTTTGGTTTACTTTTTTTTTAGCAAGCCCTGCAAAAATAAGTAATTAGAGGTAAAGTAGACCAAGTAGTGTTTCTGTATTGTCAGTCATTTGCCATGCTACTTTTTGAATACTCTGCTCTATTCAACTTTTTAAAAGAAAACATTTTAATTTAGAAAATCAATATATGAGAAACTAGCATTAGCCTCTACCATCATATTGGTTTGCAGCAATGCTTTTGGGTTCCAGGTAGATTCTTCAAGATCCTGTGAAGACTAGATTACTTTCAGGATTTTTTTTTTTTTTTTGGAATAGTCATAACTACCATAGAGCTGTTTTATTTATTAAATTTATGTGCCACTCATCTCACTTTTGAAGTGATTCTGTGTTTTGCTAATTTACCCACTATATCCTCATAGAACATGTGGGCATGTTTCTATGCTTCTCCTGCCCCCCAAATAAACTATTCTTTAATTAGGCAGTGTTCCTTCTCTACCATTCAAAGACTCATGAGATATGGCAAGAGATTGGCAGGATGAAAGACATAATTTTGATTATTGGTCCTGTTGTCAGATAGATGGAAATATCATATTGAGGTTTTCATTGTAATTGTTCTCTGTCTACATTGACCTGCTCCTTCTGTCCTCAGCTTCTTCCATTTTTCATTCTCGCTTTGCTTTCTATTCATGAATTCAAGCTTCATCTGCTTCTTTGTGTCACAGCAAAATGATTTAGAGGCATTTCCAATAGTTGAGAAAGAAAAATGTGCAGTCCCACGTGGCCTCTTTGTGGCAGCTTTCTGGGGTCCTTCCTCTTGCCAACGTTACTCTTTGGGGACAGGAAATGTTTGAAAATACCATGTAACTCCTAAAAGAATGTTGACATAGTCAAAAATGAAAATAAAGAAAATCTTTAAATCTTGGGAAAAATACAAAGCCAAGCACATGTAGCCTGTGCTCTACATGGGGCTGCCCTTGAGGAGCATCCGGCGACTTCAGCTAGTGCAGAATGCAGCCGCGCAAGTGATTGCGGGTGCACCTCGATTCACCCGCATAACACCTATCCTCCGCGAGCTGCGCTGGCTACCTGTTGATCTCCGGATGCGCTTCAAGGTGCTATTAATCACCCATAAAGCCCTACATGGCGGTGGATCTGGATACTTGAGAGACCGCCTTCTGCCAATTACATCCCTGCGACCGATAAGATCCCATAGATTAGGCCTCCTCCGTATCCCATCGGCCAGCCAGTGTCGGCTGGCAACTACAAGGAGGAGGGCCTTCTCAGCAGTAGCCCCGACCCTTTGGAACGAGCTCCCCGTGGAGATTCGTACCCTCTCCACCGTCCAAGCCTTCCGCATAGCCTTGAAGAACTGGCTCGCCCGTCAGGCCTGGGGATAGGATAGTTACCCCTCCCGAATGATGTATGTATGTTGCTTGCTATTTTATTACATGTTCTGTCTTAATGTCTGTATTCCCCCTTCCCAGTTTTGTGTGAGCCGCCCTGAGTCCCCTCAGGGAAAAGGGCGGCCTACAAATACTAATAAAATTCTAAATTCTAAATTCCCATTGCAGTCCTTACTAGTGCAAAAATGTCAGATAGTTCACTGACTGTAAAGATTTGCCACCTAATTGTGTTTTGCATCTTCCTTTCTTCCAGCAAGATGGTTCCTTAGAATGTCTTATTTGATAGAGTGGAAACCCCAAAGATAGTTGGAAAGAAGCAGTTGTGTCTAACTTGAAAACTTTTATTTAATTAGTTAATTATAATCACTGTGGATATTATATGGAATGCCTGCTTCAAAATTAGTTCTTACACAAAAAAAATCTACAAATGGCATCATTTCATCCCTTAGAGATTCCTTTTCTATGTAAAAGAGAAAGTTCTAAAATAGAAGTGAAATCCTGTGGAGCAGATGGTACATATTATTGATGTTTTCCCCCAAATGCCAGCCCCCACCACTGTCATCAGCAGGGAGCCAGAATTGTGTGATTTACTAATCAATGCATAGTTAGTATTACCTCTGGCCCGACTAATTATGCACAAGTGGAGATGAAAGTTCTCATTCAAGGCATGTAAAGAGATAGTAATATCTCACAATTTACCCCAAAGCAGCCTGGGAACATATGTTCATTGGGAAAGAGGATCATTCAAGTCTTTTGTGAAAAATTAGGTATCTGAGAGACTAATCTTGCTGTCTTGAAATGAATGTAATAGTTTGGGCACAAGCACTGTATTGTACACAAGATTTCCGAAATTTACATTTTAATTTTATTTTAGATGGAAGTGCAATCCATCAGCAGCAATTTTAGGGGACACCTGAGGTGTTACCAGAATATACGTTTCTTTCAAGAATCCTCTCAGGATGAGTTCAAAACAAGATGAATCCTCATTTTTGGCCTCTTTTGTTTCCCTATGCTACTATAGTATTTATTGGCTTTTCATAGTTATAATTTTACTATTATTATTTATTGGGACAACAAGATTGCCTGTTTCTTAACATCTGGAAAATAATGTTCTTTACCTTATTTTTCTCAGGGCAGTCCTTGAGCAGGAAACTATCCTTTCTTTTTTCTTTTTTTAATATATCAAACAGAGTTTCAGGCAATTTAATTAAAGCTACTCAATGATTTAATGCATAGCTTGTTATTAAGCAATGGTTGCTGACTAAGGCCAAGTCAGTGTTAAGCTTTACAGACCTCAATACTTGGGTTTGCACAATCCAAAACCAATGAACCAGGTTAAGCAAAAAAAAAAAAAATATTCAAGGGATCCAAAGGAATGTAATGAATTTCTTGACTGATAATGAATTAAACCTGGTTCCAAAACAGATAAATTGTGAAACATGCAAATGTGGAAATCCTGACATCTACTGACATTTAATCTATCTCTTGGCCTTGCCTTGCATTGTAAGAATTCTTAAATGGCCTTGGCAGCACTAAAAATGGCTTGATATGCTTTGTTCTTTCTTGATGAAGAAAAAAAAATCAGAGTTGGGCTAGGGATGAAGGCCTTCCTTAAATAATGTTAATACGGCTTTTCAACTGCCTGTCACTACTGAACAAAAGATCTTACCTAGTGATTGACAACTTTCACACTCATTTATGATGTACGTGGATCTGCAGAATGTCAAACTTTTGGGAAATATACAAATGGGTTAAATAGAATGCTGACAGACTGCATTTCAGCTACCGTTAAAAGTGCAACTTTTTTTCAACTGTTTGAAGCATAAGATTGAAATCTGAAATCTGTAACAGTGAGCTCTACCTTTATTTTTGCACTAAATCCCTCACGTACCAGCAAAAAAACTTTCTGTCAACTTTCATTGACACTGAATCAAAACGGGTTTTTGTTTCCTTTTGATTCATTTCATTTAGAATAAACACCATGGTTACAGGTAACCCTCACGTAAAAACCATTTGTTTAGTGATATTTAAAGTTACAATGGTACTGAAAAAAAGGAGACTATTTTCTGCACTTACAACCACTGCAGCATCCCTGGGGTCATGTGATTATGATTTTGGCACTTGGCAACTGTTTTGCATTTATGACAATCACAGTGTCGTACAGTCACATGATCGCTATTTGCAACCACCTCAGCTGTTTTCTGACAAGCAAAGTTTATGGGGAAGCGGACAGGGAAGAGGATAGTTACATGATTTCCCACTTAATGATAACACAAGTTAATGACAAGCTTTCCGGTCTCTATTGTCATAAGTCAAGGACCATCTCTATTCACAATCCCCAAATATACCAAGATTTTTGATCATTTACAATGTTTGATTTTGTTTGAAGTTCAAAATATAACATAAATACCGTAATTGCAGATGATTTCTCATTCATTTCAGTCCAGTAAAAGCAAAACTAAAGAAGAGGTTCTAGGACGCTTCTGGCAATGGTATATAGATACTGCCAACATTCTTCATCACAGTTGCTAAAATCCAACAATTACAATTTCTCAGCATTTTGAGGTAGGAAACAAAGACTTTCATAAAATACATGTACTCCTCGACTTATGACCAATAGATTAACAATCATTTGCATTTGCGATGGCCATGCAATGGGTGCTTTTCAGACTGGAAAGCACCCCTCAGCTGTCATAAAAGGTTGCGCCACCTGCTCTGTGGTCACATTATCACTTGTCAGCTATTTGGTAAATTATTTTATGACTTTTATGTTTTGGGATCATATAATTGTGATTTGCGATATTTCTTTTCCAATTTCCAGCAAAAAATGCAATTCAAATGAATGGATTTGCTTAATGACCATGACATTTTGAATTGTCAGAAAAACCACTTCAAGTTGTGGGCTCCTTGACTTACACCCATAAATGATTTATGACCAGATTTCTAGCCCCAACTGCAGTCATGTCAAGGACATAGAATTTTAAAGAAAACAAAGAACCACTTTCTCCATGAAACACAAAACAAATCTTGGCTTTTCCATGTGTTGTCTCTCTCCATCAATTTTACATTATTGCTGTTTATGCTAAACAAGATCCTAAAAGGCTGTTTATCAGGTATATATCAGGGAAGAAGAAAACCTGGCATCTTTACAAGCAATCAGTTCTGTTGAATTAAGCATCATTTCCCAGCAAATATAATTAAGTCAAGTGGCATGGAGAACTGAAACCAATGGAGAAAGGCAGTTATGACTACATTATTGTTTGAATGGAATCAACCACAACTAATTTTTAAGCTTCTTACTGTTCTGTAACTGGGTCTGCAGAGACATGTAACTAAATGCCTGTCTTCAGTTTGTCTTCTTTTCAAATTCCTCTAGCTCCCCTGCCCTGAATTTTAGATTGCAAGCTCCTTAGGGAATTCACTGTCATTTTGCCACTGTGTAGAGCTCAATGTAAAATTATTATTAATATAATGTAATCAGTATCATCATCAGAATAATACAATATTTTAATATTATTATTATTGCCAGATCAAGGTCACAATATTTTTTTTATTTATTGAGAATAGCACATCCTTTTAAAAAAATATATGTACTATTTTAAAGATGGCAATTTGCAACACAGACTTAGAATAAAAACCTAAACTTGGTTGACAAGGATAAATTAAGACATTGCAACCAAGATTTTCAAGGACATAGTTTTTTCTAGGCAGATATAGAATATATTTCTTCTGACATATTTTTCAAGAATATATATCAATGTGATAAAGGTATAACGTTGTCACAATTTGGATATCTGCATGTTGCAAAAATAAAAGGACTTCTTATAGCAAGAAAAATGGGTATTTCATTATTATTCAGATGTATCGTGTATAGGATGTCCTCTAATTTAACAGTGTGTCTGTCTGTATCATCTGCCTGCCTGCCTGCCTGCCTGCCTGCCTGCCTGCCTGCCTGCCTGCCTGCCTGCCTGCCTGCCCTATCTATCTATCTATCTATCTATCTATCTATCTATCTATCTATCTATCTATCTACCTACCTACCTACCTACCTACCTACCTACCTACCTACCTACCTATAATCTATCTATCTATCTATCTATCTATCTATCTATCTATCTATCCATCCATCCATCCATCCATCCATCCATCCACCCACCCACCCACCCACCCACCTTAATGGCAGTTGCAATACTTTTTATAACTTATTTCATTAATTTTTACACTTTTCATATTGTAGTAATATTTGGAAAATATAGGAGTTATTTCAGCCTGACCACCAGCCACAAAGCTTTGCTGGATTATGAAATGTAATTATGAATGATGTTAATGTTATCCTGGTTATATCTTTGATTAGAGAGTAGGCAGGGCTCTCTAGATCTGAAATATGCTTGGTAGAATATAAAATATCAACAAAGGAGATCCCACAGCTTTATAGACTACTTAAAAAAATGAAATAACATTTCTTACATAAAGAAATCTATTTAGTATAAACTGTGCTGTTGAAGTCAGTGGGGTTTATTTCTCACCATAGCATATTCATGTGACTTCAGAAAGCTGTCAAACATTTGTCTATTAATCTATTCAGTTTAATATTATATATATTAGCTTTATCTAAGCTAAATTCCAAGCTGGCTAGAAATTCTGGGAGTTGTAGCTGGAGTGGAATTCTAAATATGGGTCTTCCAGATGTTACAGCGTAAGTTTTCAGGCATAGAATTGAGCTTTGATCAAGTTCCAATTTTCACATGCTAAAACAGTCTCTCATCTGGCAGATTAACCTAATATTCATGCATACAGCAGTTACTTTTGCAGTTAATCTTTTTTTCCTGAGATTTATCAGTGTCAAATTATACGATCTAAGAATGTAGAGAATCTTAGCAAACTCTAACATAAACTTCAAAGCAAAGGTTTAAATGTATATGTAATAAAATGTCTGAGAACTAATGTAAAGCTATCTTATTTTGAAAACCAAAATAGCAAATTGGGACAAATTAAATGTGGTTAAAACAAAGAGGTTTTTTTTTTTAAAAAAAAAAAAACTTAGGTCCTAGAGTAATGAATAAGCAGGGAGGTGGCTCCATAAATGAATTAATTTTCAGCCTTTGATAAAAGCCCATCAAAGCCTCGTTTCTTCTGAACTTAACCATTTAGCATGTGTTGGTGTACAGAGGAATAACAACTTATTTCATATTTAAGTCGTGTTATATCTCTGTAGGAGGGCTGTGGGAAAAAATATGAGAAACAAAAGAGATAATGTTCTGTCTTTGGAACTCAGTCTTCGAATACTTTCCTTGTATTGTCTCATTAAAAAATTACACGATGAAAGAATTTGAAAGCAGAACTAAATTTACTTTTGAAGTTTTGCCCAGTTTTCAGTTATAACATTAAAAATAGTCTTATGAACCTCATTCTGATTCCTAGAACATATGCTCTTGTTGTTTATTTATTTATTAAGAAAATCTAAATGGCCACTCAACTAATTCATGGTGACTCTAAGTGGCTCATAGAAAACCCCAATACAAAACCCAATAAACCCACTCCCCCCCAGCAACAACAATCACACCAACCATTTAATGGGCTCTATGTAACCTTGAGATTTCCCAAGCCCATTGGCAGAACCATATCTTCAGAACCTTTTAAGAGTTTCAAGGTGGAAGACAAACATTTCCATAGGGATTATTTCCCAGGTAGGAAGCTACCATGGAGAAGATGCTTCATCTTGGTCCCACTAGGGGAAAGAGGACCCATAACATCCCTGCTCATCCTGGTGAGTTGGGTAGATGTAACTCGGACAAAAATGGCCCTTCAAATAACATGGCACCAAGCCCTGTAGGGATTTAAGGAGGAAAACCAGGACAATGACTTTGACCCAGAAGCAAATCAGCAATGAATGCAGCTCCCACAAGATTGGTGACAGATAAGGAAACCTAGTATTGAATAAAACCATGGGAGTCACCACATTTTGAACCAATTGAAGCTTCCAGATACTTTTCAAGGGAAATTCCACTTGTGGACATCTGAGCATTTTCAGAGTACTTTTTTTAGAACCATCACCTCTGAAACACAGGTAATTCTAAGCTACAATTCTCAGCAGTGCCACGTAACATGGCTTAATGGAGGACCAGATTTTGAGGTATCATATCTATTCTATGCAGAAGGAGAAAAGGATCAAAAGAAGAAGACCAGTGTTATTCTAGTCCAATAGATTGCCAGCTAACTGTAATTAATAACTTTGGTCAACCAAACCCAGCTAGAAGTTTAAATTAGACACACTGACAAAAGCAGAAGCCTTTCATTTATATTTATATGCAAAGAACTAATCACTGAATGGTAAAAACAATTAATGGAATAGCATGATCTCATTCATTTTACTGCATGCCAAACTTGACTTTGATGTCAAAACCAAATGGGAGTGAATGAACTGTATCTGTTTGGCTACAGTTAGTCCTCAATTTATGACCACAATTGAGGCTGACATTTCTGTTGTAAATCATTGAGTCAACAATAAACAAGTTGAGTTATACCTAATTCTGTGATAATTTTTTTCAGTGGTCAGTAAGTTAATCACAGTTATTGAACAAAAACCAATGGTTGCTTTTGTCGTTCATTTTTCGGAAATCAGCCCAAAAAATTGCAAATTGAGATCAAAAGCCTGCAAATGTGAGTTGGTTGCCAAGTGCCTAAATTGTTATCACACAACTACAGGGATTGTGCAGGTAGAGGTCATAAGTCACTTTTTCCAAAGTTATAAAGTCATAACTTTGAACTTTTAAAAATGAATTTCCTGCCTAGGGAGGGCGTTGGACTAGAAGACTCCAGTATACCTTCCAACTTTGTTATTCTATTCTATTCTATACTATACTATACTATTCTATTCTATTCTATTCTATTCTATTCTAAACAGTCCTAAGTCTAGGACTGTGTAAGCACAGGTTGCATGGTTGAAAGAGAATCATGGAATCTGTTATGAATAAAAAAATAGTAAGTTCACAAAACACTTTTGTGTGCTGGAATTTGGCAGGTTGGATCATGAGAATCCAATGCTCCCTTCTGTCAACACACAGGGTTTGACACAAGCAAGGCATCAATGGTTTTTGCAACCTGCCATAAGGCAATGAAAAATATTTTTGAAGAAAATTACTAAGGATTTGATTGCTTTCCTTATCTTTGGTGCAGACCTTTGTAGTATTAGTCTGTTTTTGATAAATAATCCTAAAGTAAGATAGTTTACCAATCATATACCCAGAAGGTATAACATATCATCTGAATTGTCAAATTTTGTTCCACTGTTAGTCGTCCCTTCTTATTTAAAGAAGCTTATTTGGCTGTTTTGTAATGCAGAGAGCAGTGTTGCTGTGTTAAGCTATCGTTAATGAAAGCCTAAACAGCCACCAGTATTTTCATGCTTCGGTAGAGCAGTGAATGTATTCTATACTGATATTGTTTAGAGTTTCATATTAAGAATTCTGCATGCCATCTTCCTCCTCCTTCCACTTCCAATATCTGAAGTCATGTCACATCTGGTATTTTTCCTCTTTTCTTCTGAGTAAGATGGTATATAAAATGTGTATGGATGCATTCTACTTCCTATGAATGTTATTGATCTCTATGCGGAGGTAAATTTCAACCAAGTTATCTCAAGCAAACAGAGGATAGACCAAGTGCTGAACAGTATTGTCAGTGCCTGAGGATAGGACTGCTTTCATTAATGTAAAATACATTTAGCATCATTTTATTTTCTTTCTTTTTACTATTATAGTAAGATAAAATAGGACTACAAAAGGATTGAAATATGGGATGCTTTATTTAATATAATGAGTTTAATTAGTTTAATCTTACTAGGTAATTTTTTTCCAATAAATATGCAGAAAAGCCCATACTGGAATATACAAAAATGCTATGCTGTGGCCTTTAACTAAAGCAACGACAGCCTCAGCCTAATTTCAAACTGTGCAAAAAGTTCAGTTTAGATTATAGGTAAGGGGGATTTGCAGCCAACTATATGGAATGAAAGAAAGTATCAAAGAATACATGTGTGTGTGTGCGAGGGTGGGGAGAGAGGGAGGGAGAGAGAATATCAAAAGAAAATGGAAGTTTCAGTCCACTTCTGGCTGTAGTCCTAACCCATCTATGCTTGCTTCTGCTCTAACCACCATGCAATCCCCAATAATTATTTCTGGAGAAATGTGACCTTCAAGAGAAAAGGATTGCCAATCCCTAAGGCTAAAGGAAAGTATATTTTCCAGACATGAAAAATGAAGGACCAGAGAGTCTGACAAAATAGATGGTGGGATCCAAACGCAGCTGCAGAAAGAGAACCTCTTCAGGTTTAACAATGAGCTAGTAGATAATATCTCCAAAGACTAGGTAAAGCATATCTAAAATGATCTGAGAGACAAAGCAATTTTATGTTTTACGCTACAAGTCTTAACTCTGAAGAAGTGGATAGACTTTTTGAAGAGATTCTGAAGATCAAACGAACAGAATCTTCTATCTGTTTCAATGTTAGGTGAAAAAAATATTCAGTAAGAATTCTCTTATACCGTGTTAAGAGTAAAAAGAGTTTGAAGAATTGAATTGGAGTCAAATTTAATTCTTGAGGGAGATCTTTTACAACATATTCCCTTTTGCTCTGTAATTTAGTTAAGAATTCTCAAGAACATAAATAGGCCGAATTCAACACACCAATTCCACGAAAAGATTCAAGACTGTGCTTTCAATCTAAATGATGAGGAAAAGCTTATATTTTTTCATGTATAGAAAGGGAAGGGCAAAGAGTAGCACAATGTACAAAATGCTGGCAAAGCAATGGAATAAATCCTAAAAGACCACAAGTTGATTCATATTACTTTTCCAACTATTTTACTGTTCTTAAAAAGGAGTTTCCTAAAAATAGCCCTTCCAGAGATACCAATAGACAATATGCCATATACATGATATATTGGGTGTTGTACCTTTTTAACCATATACTGACACCTAAAAAAAAAAGCATTAATATCACCTTTATAGGCATTTAGTCCTCTACAGTTCAGTTTGATTGAAAGGTTTTCCTTTGTTCTTTAAATGTATCATAAATGAGTGCTTGAATGCTTTGAAGTCAGCAAGAACAAGTGAATATTTAAACAAGAATAAAAAAAATCTGCACATATTGCAAATGGACAGCAACGATCACTGAGGCAAAATAAAACAAATAAAAGCAGTGGCAACTTTACAATTTATTATAATTAATTAAGCATTATTTTGACAAATATTTGGAAAACCTAATGAGCAATTTGTTGATGTTTTATGGAATTCCCACATTTGTTGGTTATTCAACCAAATAAAAAATTCAGAGCTAAAACGAAACATTTATATTTACTACTACTAAAATGTAGTTTTTAAATCTCATATGTAGAAGTACACTAGCAAATTACATTCTATTTGTATTAAATTAATAGAAACATGCCTCAGGTATAGAGTAAATAGTTCTCAAATGTTAAATTACTTTAATTACTTTGCTGGGGGAATCTGCTTATTGAGGAATTGATAAAAGGTATTATTCATTTAACATATAAAAACGTTCATATAAAAGAGAGACAGAGAGAGACACTGAGATCTTTCTAAGTGTTTCTACTACTGCCATGAAGTTTTATTGACAACAATATGTAAATTGCTTGCAATTATTTTTAGTTTATACTCTGATACAATTACGCACATGGTAAAACTTGTAACTTTTATATGTGACATTGGACGCCATTATAACTATAAGTATAATCTTTATTGTCATTGTACTTAAATACAACGAAATTGGTTTTAACCTCACTGGTGCAAAATTATAACAGAAATGAAAAAAGAAAGAAAAAGGAAAAAAAACCTAGCATGTGAATGGAGTGATTGTGGTTGTATTTAAAAGGTTCACAGCTTAAGGATAGAAACTACCTTTAAATCTGTTTGTTTGGCTGGCTATACTTTGATGTCTTCTGCCTGATGGTAGAAGTGCAAAGAGAAACTGACCAGGGAGTGAATCATCTCTGAGTATCTTCCTTACTCTGCTAAAGCAGCGAGATCTGGCAATGTCGTCCAGTGGTGTCAGAGGGCAATCAATGGTTTCTTGTGCCGAATTGATTACTCTCTGTAGTGCCTTCCTGTCTGCAGCTCTTAAACCAGCATACCATACTCTAATACAATACGTGAGGACACTTTCTATGGTGGACCAATAGAAAGAGGTTATCAGCTGTTGTTCCACCTGATTTTTTCGCAGAAATCTAAGGAAATGAAGTCTCTGTTGGGCCTTTCCAATCACCAGAGACATGTTGTTTTTCCAGGTGAGATCTTGACTAATAAGCACTCCCAAGAATTTAAAAGAGGAAATGCTCTCCATACAGCCCCCCTCAATATACAGTGGGGCAGGTTCCTCTCTGTGCTTCCGGAAATCTAGCACCATCTCCTTTGTCTTACTAGTATTAGATGTAAATTGTTTCTTGAGCACCATGTGGATATCTTCTGCGCTTCTTCCCTTCAAGAAAAGGAGTAATATGATCTCAAAATATAAGCATCCCCACCTTTAGATGAGTTAAATATACAGTGAATATGTCCATCCCAAGAATTAGCAAAGATTAAATTATTGTTACCTAAACTGCTGAAGTTCACAGGAGGTGACAGAACAGGTGGTTATCTTTGCATGTTATAGTCTATTGGTGTTCAGCCCAATTCATTAATGCATAATTTTGTTTTTTCTACTTCAGAAGCTTCTTATTACTCCAAAAGGTTTCCCAGAAAGAAGTACCATTATATTTGGGCATTGCTATAAATAGATATTACCATTTCCTTCATGGCACCACATTTTCTGTTGAACCAGAATTTAGATTATTGGTTTGGATGAAGAGAAGAAGGAGGTTGAGTTTTAAATGTTCTTAAGCAGAAGCAATAATTTGAAGGCAATTATTTCATAAGAATTGCTACTCACTCTTATGGACTGTTTCAGATGGTTGACTACTGGCGCTTCAAATAATTGTGCCATAGCTGCAGACATCTTATTATACCACATTGATTGAAATTAATTATCAGTGGCAAGAAAGTCAGGAATTTGTAAAGGTTGTTCCATTCTGCTAATTTAATAGTGCATGATCCTACTGGGGGTAAGTGGTCACCCATAGATGGAAACCTCACAGAATTGCTTATAATTAATGGCAAAGTCAATAAATATTAACATGTAATCTAAAATTGAGGACTCCATGTACCCAAAGGGTTCGGTTTTCCTCTGGGTCATCAACCATAGATCCATTAATGATATTTAGGGCAAATTTTGCTGTTAATTGCCACAACCTTTATTCTCCTATATCAAATCTGGCATCTTTAGATTTTTGTGGACACTCATCAGTATGGGATGTTATCATTCTGAAAAAGAGTCTTGATGTTTGGTCCCATCCTAGCATTACAAACACTGACAAGATTTTGACTAGAGAGTTAGGAAATGTAAATGTTGAACCTAAGGAACAGAAGTCGAATTATAAATGATCCCAGCTACTGTTAATTTGGGAAACAGTAATATGAAATGGAAATTTGTGAGAAGGTGACTGGTAATTTTTTAGAGGGAGAATGACAGTTAATTGGTCACAAAAACAAAAAAATAATACAAACAATGTAGTAGAAATTAAAGCATCTTTCTGGCTAGGCCTAACCATGAGGGAGTAAGATATAAGATTGCAATACATGGGCTCTATATCCCAGATCTCTTGACACTGTAAAGGTTTGTGCTATTATACTGTACATAATCTATAAATATTGTGATTGATTGATTCATCCTTCAAGGTTTCAGGACAGGGTCTATAAACCCAGAGAAAAGAATTATTCAGAAGAAAGAACAGAAGAAGCCTGTCTGTAGGAGTGGGAGTGTTGGCAGGTGTGAGGTCAAAAGGAGCTGATGAGATCTGTGACTAAGAGAAGGAGGGAGGCAATCAGACATTTTGTACCCTGGTCTTTATTGCAATGACTTAGGGTAAGTTCTTAATTTAAAGTCAATATTATTTTCTTGAGGCAAAGAAGATAGCTGCACAAATTGTGGTGTGAAATTAAAATCTAAAAGTTTTTGCTGTTGTTGATCAAGAGAGGAAGATCTGCAGGGATTTTTTCTTTGAGAAAAACAAAATACAGAGGAGGCATGTTGCTAGGGGGAAGGATGGGATATATTCAGAAGAGTAACAGAAGTAGCAGTTGTATCATTCTCATAGTTGCTACAGTAGCTATGTTTTTAAAACAAATTTCTCAATTGAAAAATAGCAGTGTTTCTGGCAGACACAGTTTTATCAGTATTTTTAAAATCCAATCCCACCTGAGAAGAGAAGTCCTCTTGTCAGAGCTATAAATAAATATTTCCAGATTCTGAAACAGTGGCTTAATTCATAATCTTCCCATGATCAAAAAGGGGAACAAATCTGAACCTGCAAACTATCATTTTATTGATCTATATAGAATAGGCTAATATCTATTCTATAAGGATATTTGTCTATAATTAGCAAATTAGCTATAATTTTATTTATATAATTTATTAGAATATATAATATTGGAGATATACATACACACACACACACACAGGGTACATGCATACATACATATACATACACACATATACAGTATCTGTGTGTGTATGTATGTGTGTGTGTGTTGCATTTGTGTAAGTATATATATTTATATATGTTTGTATATGTGTGTGTGTATGTACAAACACACACACACACAAATAATTGTATAAATACTTCTTTTACTGGATTCTTTTTGAGAACATCTTGGCCCTAGAAAATGCAAGTTTCAGACTTCAATCCATGTACACTATTATGTCATCTAGCCAAGAAATGCTGTAATTTTCCCAAAGGCAAAATCCTAACCCTAATCCTAAAAGATGTAAAACTACATTATTGTTTAATTTATATGTTAATGATATAGTTGAAGTATTTGCTAACCTAGATTTTTGCTCTCCATCTCTTGCCTATCACCATGTTTTCATCCTTCTTTATACCAATGATGATACTATTTTTTTCTATAACTGCAGAGGCCCTAAACCATTATTTTCCTATTGCCACAGGGAACACATTGAGAGATCAATTACTCTAAAACAAAGTCTTAATATTCTCCAGAAAGCATTTCAAGTCCCAATTAGATTGAAGATCAATAGCAGACTCATAGAACAAGTCACGACTATTAAGTATCTAGAGATCCACTTTTAATCATCTACTTATCACATCAGTGAATCTTAGAAACCCCCCCCCCCAAGTCTTTTACAATTATTAACAATATGATAGCAACTGTACACTACCTGCCATCAATTATTCAAGGCTAAACTATTAAGATCAATACTAAAAGGTGTCAAGTTAGAAGCTATCCAATTCATTTTTTTAAAAGTATACTCCTGCATGATTATTTCCCTGGAATTAGGTTGCTTCTTTTTTCATGACCTATCTCAGTGGTAGTTAACCTGGTCCCTGCCACCCACTAGTGGGTGTTCCAGCTTTCATGGTGGGCGGTAGGGGTTTGCTGTAACTCTGCTTTATAAATTTTATAAAGTAAAGTTACTTCCCTACTTTATAAATCACCATTATTGTGGAACGGGTGGGCGGTTAGAAAATTTTACTACTAACAGAGATACAAAAGTGGGCGGTAGGAATAAAAAGGTTGATTACCCCTGACCTATCTGAAGCTCCTACACCTCAGATATTGGTTGAAGAAAATTTGGGGAATCAATAGATATTTATTACTAGATAGATTTGAAACCTTGCCTGAGCAGACAAATAAATGATCTAACTTACTACAGTATTTCTTTTCTAACATTAGTTACTATCATCCTTACTAAAGCCATACTTAACCTTCAGTGGAGATCTGAGACCAATCAGAGTTTCCCATCTCCCTTTCAGCTCCCCTGCTCCATTCCCAAACATTTTAATAATATATTCCATACTACACATAGGAGACTCTTCACCAACTGTCCGAAATAGTGAGTTATTTGTAAGGGTGACAACTGCTAGACATAGTAGAATCCCTTAATGAAAATCACATTTGCATAGGTGTTCAACATAGATTTGATTCTGTTTCCCATTTACTGCTAGAGTGTTGTCTATACAATAAATGGAACTCATAATACCAGTTATTAGAAATCTGAAATGTTCCTCTGAGCAAGAATATCATTTTTTCTTCTAAGCAATATAATTTCAGCTATTATCAATGAGGAGGTTACATTTTTAATAATAGCCAAGGCTTGCAAACATCATCTAGTCCCTCTCTTATAGTATTAATAGCTCCAGGCTTTTCAGAATCTTTTATTTAATACTGCTGTTTTATATTTGATGTGTTGTAATACTACCTTCTTTTAAATATTGGTGTTGGACTGTATATAGAACAAATAAATACTCTACAGCATGAATATTTTCTCCCAAAGAAATTATTTTGCATATATAACCTATAATATATTTTGATTATAGAAATCACACTAATGTAACATTATTTCTACAATAACAAGTTTCTCCTATGGATAAAGTATATTAAAGAGAGTTATAAATAAATCATAGTATTCACTGTCGCTTTCCCATTCCAAGCCCCATTAATAGAAATTAACTCTTGTTAATTAGAAGAATGGGAAAGAGAGAGGCGGAAAGATATAACATTCTCCAATTGCATTTCCATAAAGCCATGACTTTCCAAACTTTATGAAAACATTGATTCAGAGTTAGAATGATATTAAGAGTGGAGCCCATATTGCAAGTATAGCATCTTTATCTTGTTGAAGTCCACTGCTCAAAAGAGAACAATGCATGGATGGCATCATTACCAGAATATGAAGAATATTCAAATATTAAGAATCTCCCCATGAATTTCCCCAAACGTATCATCTGTTTAATTTTTTCTTTTAGAGACTTTCTGCTTACAAATCAGCATTTTCTAACTTGGACTTTCAGCACATTCAATATAGAAAATCATGAGTTCTTTAAGTACCCTCTAAACTTATGATGCCACTTACACAAAAATGCTTTCGAGGGCTTAATTTTGCAAGCCAGAATCTCACTTTGGGATCTATATTTCTATAATCCCCCCCCCCAAGTTTGGGGACAATTTCTTAACCTCCTCTGGGAACTCCTCCCAGCAGAAAGAAATTATTATGTTTTAAATGAGCACATTTTAGGATTGGTACTATGTCCCTCAAAATACTAAAATATATTAAATCCAAATAGACCACCAGAATTTGGAATATATATAAATGTCTCCCCTCCCCCACCCATTCAATGGCCTCACCATATTTTGGCTTTCAGAGGCCAAAACCAGAAGATCGAAAATTAAAGCACATAAAGTCAAGGCAAATGGGCAGAATTTTTCTTCTTGTAAGCCACAGGTTTACTTTACATAAAAGTATTATTATAGGATGGTGAAAATCTCAACACAGCACCTTTATAAGAAATTAAAGGAAATGAAGTCAATTTGTGGGCTTGATTGGATAAAATAGAAAGCCAAAGGGAGACAGAGCAAACCTGAACAAATTAGCTTTCTCTGCTAAAGATTAGCATCCTCATTTCTATAAGAGAGAAAGCCTCAGCATCACAATGGAAGAAAAGTTGTAGCAAGGTATTAGCACGTGTTAACTGTTACTTTACAATGCATAAAATCATACCAAAATAAAATAAGAGGAAAAAGGGATGCATGATTGGATTGAGCTTATTCAAGTGAAACTAAAGTCCAGTTATGGAACTGGCCCAGGAGTCACAGCTTATAGAACTCGATAAGTGAACGAGGCAGATTAGTCCTTTGGTTTTGGACCACTGTCCAGGTTGAATGCTGCACTTTGACAAAAAGTATTCTATGCAGTATGTTAGGATTGTTCCCATGGCAGGTGATTATGAGTTCTCAGAAAATGCTCCTGAAATAATAATAATTTATAGAGAAAGAAATGTTGCATTTCTTCCCCAGAAAACAAACAAGATTGAATAGCTCAGCCCCACCCCCACCCCCACAATTCAATTACCTCACCATATTTTGGCTTTTATAGGCCAAAACCATAAGATTGAAAATTAAAGTAAAAGTAAAAGTACAGATTTACAGATGGTTTCCACATTGTTTGACTAACATTGACTAACACAAAACAATGCTCAGAATCTTAGTGGAACATTATGGACACTCAAAAATCACTACCTGGCATTATATTTAATAATTGGAACATCCTGAAAATAACAAGTAATGCATTTTCTTCTCCTTTGTGGCCTTTTCTTTTAAGTTATTCATTAAGATTGTTTTTTTTAAAGAATATCCAACCATTAACTTAATGTTTCTGAATAGTAACAAGGGCAAATATATTTTAAAAAAAGGAGAAGCAAACAATAATTTCTGAGAAAACATATTGGATAAACCATAGCAATTTATAAATAATGGATGACTAATTTTAATGTAATGTTTTAAAGTTTTCATTATTGACAACAAAGCAATTCGCAGGAATAATTAATGGCATGATAATAAAATCCCAGTTTAATCTCAAACAGAAAAACAGATAATTTGGTTCTTATCCTTTGTCTTTTTGTCCTGTGCATAAGAGGAGATATAAGGCTATATGACTAATCAATGAGGCTCACAAAATTAAACATACTAGGATAATTGTCAAATAGCAGATTTAAAACATCTACAAATTAAAATAAATCATTTTTTCTAAAAATGGGTTTAATTTTCTGAGTTATTTATTAAACAGGTAAATCATACAATTCATTATCCTTCTGTTTATTTTATTTTTTCCTCTATCCATTAATTTATTATCAACATTTTAAAAAATAAACCCTTAGGTTGTTTTGTTTTGTTTTGTTTTTTTGCAAATTGAGCTAGCTTGCTATGTTCTTCCATGGCCATGGAATATTGACTGAACTTTTCAATAACATTTTTAAATAGATGTTTTTCAGGAAGGGTACATTATATTTTGTTGCTGTAAATTCTAATAATATAAGCTGTCAATTAATATGGGAACAGCAAGAAATCAGGTTTGATGTTGTTGGAGGCCTTTTCACCAAAAAGAAATTAGTTACAAAATCTTACTGTGCAAATCAGATGAAAGTTACCTGCATTACAGCCTCTATATTAAAATCCAGAACCCCATTGTCCTTTTTAAAAAAAAAATGTACTCCTTTTATTACAGTGGCAGGGAATGAAAATGGTTTTGTGATTCATCCCATGAAATTGTAGCAGGCTTTGCTTAAAAGGAATAGTTCACTTAACCTACTAAATATTTTCTGCAGAAGAAACTAAATTAATTTCACAGAAGCAGGATAAAGGCTCAGGGATGCTATGGGTAAAATTGTTGCTCTGAGGAAGTGGGACAATAAGTCTTTGTGTAAAAGATTCTAGTCATCTCATTTGTATTTTTGTATTTTTCTATAGTATACTCAGTGAGAGAGACTTTCAGACATCAGGCTGTTATGCTAAAATGAAACCTGGAGCTTATTTCACCTTTTTCCAAAGTAAACAAAATACACAAAATAATTGACGGATGGGATTTTTTGGGAGAACCAGATACTCATCTGTTCGAGCTAAAAATATGAGGTCTTTTAGCTCAGATGGGTATGATTTGAACCAAGGCAGACTGAAGCGACATTTAGCCAAGAAATGTAGAAGTTCAACAGGATTTCAGGTAGGCTGATATAAGTAATCTTCTACTTACAATCAAAGTTACAATGGCACTGAAAAAAATGACTTACAGCCAACCTTTGCACTAGGGCCCTTGGAGCACTTCCATGGTCACATGGTCATGCAGGCACTTGGCAACTAGCATGTCTTTTCAATTGTTGCAGTGTTCCAGGATCATGTGAGTGCCATTTGTGACCTTCCAGAGATCTTACAACAAGCAGAGTCAATGAGGTGGATTTGCTTAATGACCGCATGATTCACTTAAGAACTGCAGTGATTTGCTTAATAATTATGGCACTTTCTTACAGAGTGGTTGTTCTGAGGGAAAATAGGGAGTTATGTGAGTTCCTGAATGAAAGGCAAGATATAAATCTGAGGAATAAACATGTTTGAGATAGGGATATATTTTTCTGCGAGGATGAGATTCCAGGAGATTAGAAAAAACAGTGAGGTTGCATCCAGAAAGGGACTTTGGATAATTTGTATGCAAAAGAGAACAATAACAGCTATATTCCTTCAACATCTTCACTTTCTATTTTTCCAGACACACCAAAGGCCAGCTTATTATTAAAATCTCCTATATAGAGGAAATAAGAGACTGTCAAGAAATTGATCTCAACACTTAATAACTGATTCAAAACAAGATAATATACTATTTTATTCATACTTAAGAGTAAGTCACTTTGAACAGAAAATGCTTATTAAGATAACATTTAGAGTAGATTACTCCTATAAGGCAAATGAAAGAAACATTTTCTAAACATATACTGTTTAGAAACAGTATATAAGATAGGAATGTACATAAAGTAGACTGAAGGTAGGAAGCCTTATCATATCAGATTTCTTGAAGTGTATCAAGTGTGCATATGCAGAGAGACATCTGTGTACAGCTTATAATTTTCTATTTAGTTGAACGGGGGATAATGGGCAAGATGGACAGAATTCAGACATTAGCAATCATAATATTGTTCCACCTCCTTTATAAGTTTCCTGAATAATATGAAAGTGAAATCAGTCTTATCTTTAAAAAGTAAATCTGCTAAACAATTAGCTGGATTGGATCAATGAAACTGTTTGGTTTTGAAACAAAAAACCAAATCCAAACACATTGATAGTTTCATTCAAGAATCAGACACTGTTCATTTCTCATAAATATTTGCAAATGTACCTTTTTTGAAACTATTCTATTTTAGAGTGTCATGGCACTAGGAAAATATAGTAGTCCTCCTGCTTTTGAGAACATTATTGCTCCATGAAGCTTCAGTCGTTTTTGCTTCTTGCTTCTGCTTTTTTTAGAATTTTCATCTGGCAACCATATCCCAGGAAATCTGTTTTTCTCTTCAAAATATACAGACAACACATTTTTTTCATTTAGGCACCACAAAAAAAATATGTTTTTTAAGTTTTTAACCAGAGGACTCTTTGGGAATTGCAGAGACCAGTGTTAAAACCCATGAGATGAATGATCTTATTAACATTTTCTCAAGAATCATGCCCATGATATCTAAGGTGTGTAGTACAGAATGGAAGGTGTCAATGAAGGAGGCTAAATGAACAAGGATATAGTGAAAATCCATGCATTTTTTTCACTTATATTTTTACAGTTTACTAACAGCATGAACAGTTTGTGTGATTGACTTTATTTATTAAGCTTTTATCAAATGGAGCAGGGAAGAGAGACAAAAAACAACAACTTCACTGTCAACTCCTCTTCTGAGTTGTTTTTTACAGCTGGTTTTTCCCTTTCTAAAGGAGTCTCTTAGTGTAGAGTTTCCTGGCAACCAAATAGCCATCCTAATACTTATTTTGGGCTTCCCGCTGGCTTTGTTGATGCCAATACAGTAGTAGAATTTAACTTTAACTCGGGCATGCCATGAATGTTAAGGCTGTACAAAGCTTTGGATTTCATTCAGAAGTGTTTTGGAACACACAAGAATCCGAAGACAGTACCTATCTGTGATTTATTAAAAGAGGAGAATGTTTTTTCCCGGATTGCAAGCCACAAAATATTGGACAAAAGATTATTTTAATGAGTTGCAGATTCATTAATTTCTTCCTGTGCACCCCTGAATTCCAGAATGTTACTGGGACCTTTGTAAAATTTGCATGGGTGATTTTTTTCCCCAATAGAAGGGAATATGTTCAGGGTTGAGCTGTGGATTCTTGATGTTCTCTGATAATGTTTGCTTGCAAATGTTTTATTTATTTTAGAAATAACCCAAGGTGGCAAACATACGTAATACTCCTTTTTCCTCCTAATTTCCCCACAACAATCTGGCCCAAAGTAACCCGGCTGGCTTTCATGCCAGGTTCTGGTCTATTTATTTTCTTCTTAGCTTTTTATTGTTTCTTTTGAATGATTTGTAAATATAGTGCCTGCATTCCTGCAAAAACTGGCATACCATATGTAACCAAAAAGCAAACTCCACACCTATTCACTGATGGTGTTATGTAGTTGGGTAATGTAATGGTATGGTGGAATACCTTGGGAAAATGGGCAAAAATACGCTGTCAAGGGAATGGTCAAACAACAGACAGCATAGCCCATAGCCGATAGTGGGAGGGGCAAGAGGCTTAGAAGAGACCTCCCCTGGTTTCTCATGCAGTAAGGGATACAAGGGAAAAATGTATGTTCAGACATGCAAAATGCTGTCAATACAGTTTTACAATAAAGTAGAATTAACTCATCTGGTTTGTTTCCAATCTGGTTTTCCCCAGAAGGATGACAGGTTATTAAAGCAAACAATCAAGCTCAAGAACACCAATGACTCTTTTATTTGCAGAGCAAAATGAAGATTTTCACACCATGTAATCAGAAACAGAACTTTGCAAATTGCCTGGATAGTATTAATAGTGAACAAAATGATAAATTTTAAATGGTGCTTACAAAATCTAAAATATAACCTTTCAGTTCATATAATCTTGGTTTTATCACTGAAATTAATAGACGAATCCTAAAAGAGGTTGAAATATTTCATTCATTCATTCAATTTATAAGGGTATTCAACATACTGAATGATGCTTATAACTACCATATTGTATTTTAATAGTTTAATTCTAACCAACAGTCTTGGTTAGATTAAACAGTCAGAGTTGCTGTGAATGACTGGGCAGCCATGTAAATCTTACAAACAAACACGGGCACACACACAAATTTCCATAACAAAAGTAGTAAATTTTATGAGAGATTGTTGCAGTTATTGCAGTTTAGCGCAGCACCATAGTATCTTCAGCACCAGCATTTCCCTTTGGTCTCGTGACATTGGCTTTTGTCTCATCCTCGGGGCATGATTTAAACAATCTTATATTTCCACTTCCTATAGTATAACAAAGGCGGATTCCTCCCTTAATCTCAGTGCTTCTACCAAAGCTTCAAGTGGTATAAAATCTAGAATACTTCACTATAATCTATCACAATCACATTGCTGAAGCTTTGTTGTGGGAGTAACAGTTGGCTTTTTTCACAAGCCAGCTTTTATTATCGCTATTCCTATTCCTGTGTTTTCTTCTCAATTTGTGCTGGTTTTTTTTAGTTCTGTTCATACTGTGAATGTTACCTACACAACTTCCTATTTTTTTAAATCATTTTCTCTCCAGGTGACCTGCTTCCCACCAGGTAAAGCAAAAGAGAACAGTTATCTTATTCCTAAAGGAACAGTATATATATATATATTTCTTCATTTCCATACTTGCATAACTCTGAAATGTCATTGGAATATTTGCAGAACTCTCACTTTTTCTTTTTCCTGAAAATAGTGAAACATGACAAGCTGGATCTTTGTTAATTGTCAGTAAAGTTAGCAATATGCTTGCCCAGTAATTGGCCAATTTGAGATAGCCAAATGCCTATGGAGATTCTCAGTCATCCAGGTCATGGTTGCCCCAAAGGTGCTTTTTCAAGAGGCAATTGAACTTTCTGGTTTTTCTTTGAAGATGTTTCACTTCCCATCCAAGGTTTTTCAGCTCTGATTGGATGGTGGGGAATGGAAGGATTCCATTCCTTACATTCCCCACCATTCAGTCAGAATTGAAGAAGCTTCTTGGATGAGAAGCAAAACATTTTCAAAGAAAAACCAGAAAGACCAGTTGCCTCTTGAAAAGGCACCTTTGGTTCAGATAGCCAACTTTATAGGACATAGCTAGTCACACAAGTATGGCAGAGTTTCTCAACATTCCTGATGCTGTTTCTCCACCAATATCCTTTTTGGCATATCCAATTATATATTTTCCTTTTTTCTAATTATTATTTTTAATATAATCTAGAACTATCTTTTTCATCTGGGGGTTCCTTTGAATCCTAGCATACTGCAAGAGATCACGAGTGGAAAAATATTTCTAATCCTTGAGCACCATGTAGTGCTAATGCTTGCAGTGGTGGAACTTTTTATATATCACAACTTGGCTGTCAGCTTTGGTGTTATTGTAAAGGGCAATTGTGTCAAAAATTCACAAATCACATGTGAGGATTTTGTATTTTTTGCAGTTTTTACAAAAGCATTCCCTGAGTTACTTCAACAATTCCTCCACGGTAAAAAAGTTGATTTGCAGATTTGGCTTAATTGACTTTGCAATTAACTTTCTCATTAAAGTGATCTCTACAAACTAGACTGCATAGTTGCACAGCTACCACTTGTGATTCAGGATTGGCTTAAGAATCTGTATTTGTGAGCTTTGGACAGAAAAACCTAAAGCACATTCCTTTTTGTTTTCCTAGGGGTGGGGTGAAAGGAAAGGTCATTGGTAGAATGACTATGAATTCAGCAGACAGGTTGTGTTAGGAGGTTCACTTGATTGATGACTGAGTATCTTAGATATATTTTTACTAGGGAACCTTCAGAAAACATAGGAGCTTAGGGAAATTTGATTGATTTCAAATAATTACACATGCCTTGCAATATCCTGATGCAAACCCTGCCCTTACATACTCCTGTCCTGATGCCTGATGCAAATAGATAATTTACAATATTGGTATCATGATGTCATGATAGGCATATCCTCTCCGACCATATCTTTGTGGATAGATACCTACACTTAGAAGAAATGGTCTGCCTGTGTGGTTCTAACTAATTTAGCCCCATTTCTAATTTGAAGACCTTTTCACTTACAGAGACATTGGGAAGCTAGATGGAGCAAAGATGCAGTTCAAGGTGCTGATTATCAACTTGAAAGCCCGACATGGTTCCAGAGCAGGTTATTTGCAGGATTGCTTGTCCCTGAGAGTATCTGTCCATCTCATCCACTCCAGTAAGATAGCCATACTCTAGCTTGGTTCCATGAAATCCTTTTAGCTTTTTGAAAAGCTATCAAGCTCTGGTTCTTTATCCAGGCCCTGGGCTAGAGTGATGGGAGCCTGTGGATGACTGAGGCTTCAGGTTTTATGGTTGTATAGTTTATTGTTGTGAGCTGTAAGATGGGTGGCCATGCACATCTCCTAAATAAATAAGCAAGGTTGGGCTACCGCAGGAGTGTCCAATCTTGGCAACTTTTAAGATTTATGGATTTCAACTCCCAGAATTCTGGGAGGTACACTACTCTGAAAAGTTGTTAAGATTGGACAACCCTAGTCTCCTCCTATCATTGTTTGCCTCCTAGCCTCCTTTTCGAGAGTGTATACTGCATTTCACAAGTGGGAGTGGAAGCCAATGCAAGAGGCAGGAAAAGAATAGTGAAGTCTGCTTGAATAGTGAGCTATGGGCCATTATTAAGCCTATATTTTCTTTGTCCTCCAATTGCCATCTGTTCAAACCAGTTTTTAAAAAAAAATATTTTGGGCGTCTTTAGTTTGAAAATTGCTGCAACTTCAGATTAACAGGAAGTCTACATTCAAAAAATGGCAAACCCTGATTTTCAACATATGCTGTAGCCAAGAAGAAGCGGTTAACGTCTTTTTTTTTTTTAAAAAAAATCTCCTCTGTACGATGCCGAGAAAAAAAAGAAAACGTCGTATTGACTTCAAAGAACTTTAGCTGATTATTGCCAGCTACTCTTCCAACGAATAATTTGAACAAGCCTGGCTTTTAAAAAAGGCACTGGAAAGAAGTGCGAGCATATTTCATTTCTCACCACAAGCGGGAAGCTCTTTCATTTTCTTTTCGTTTTTTTGTTTTTTTAAAGCGGTCTTAATGAATCCCGTATGAAAAAAAAATCCCTTTGAACTGACTCGAGTTGGCGGACGTTAAGCGCTCCCTTTTCAAATGATTGACATTCACTCGCGCGCGCGCGAAAATAACTGTCTGGGAATGAAGACCGTTACAGAAATTTTAAAAAAGCAACTATCAATGCTTGTGATGGGAAACGACCCCGAGCAAACGGAGGGCCAATTAGCAGGGACCGCAGCTTCAAAAGTTCGAAGAACCCCACACTTCCTATCCCTGAAGTAACAACAACCCCCCCCCCCCCAATTACTCGCCTATAGCCACCGCAGCGGCCTTGCTTCTTTTCCAAGAGGACCAAACTTGGCGCAAGAGCAAGCCCTCCAAAATGGTACTTGCGACGCCTGCCAGCCTGGCGAAGTTCAGGACGTCGCGTAGTTCTGCCCGAGTTGCGCTTTCGCCTTTTGCCAACTCCCTGCAGAAAAACATGAGGATGAATGCGGCGCGGAAAGCGGGCGACGGCTCTCTTCGCAAGGGCAGAAGGGTCAAGGGAGGGGAGGCTGAGGGGCTGGCAAGAAAGTGCCGAAGAAAGTGTAAGAGCGCGGCCAAGACCTCTGCTTGTACCGCCGGGACCACGAGGGTAACAGGCCGGCGGCACCAGCTCGTCACGCTGAAGCAGCCCAGGTAATGCTCTCGAGCAGGAGGTGGAAGCTGGGTCGTTTGCAAACGGCTAGGGGTATGTGTGACACTTAGCAAACAATGGAACGGCTTGTCTTCAGAAATAGTGCGGGCTTCATCACTGCAAGCTTCCAAGATGAGACTGAACTGCCATCTGCCAAGAATGGTGTAAGGACTCCTGCTTGGATGGGTGGGTGGGTTGGACTAGATGACCTACAAGGTCCCTTCAAACTGTTATTCTGTTCTGTCGTTCTGTTTGCTTCTTCACATATTTCAAGCAAGACCCAGAAAGCGTGTCTGTTACATCTTTATGTCTTTGGGATCTCTCACCACCACTCATCAGGCTGACCGCCTGTTGGAGCTTATCCCCTTGTTAACTAGGTTTACCACGTGTTCGTTGTGCAGAACTGGCCAGTCTCTTGTCCCAAAGGTGATTGGAAGCGGTATAGCAATAGCAGTACTTAATATGCGAAGCATTAAGTGGTATTTAACATGTGAAGTATTAGTACCACTTTATAAAGCCTTAGTAAGGCCACACCTGGAATACTGCACCCAGTTTCGGTCCCTTTTGAAAAGTATCTTTGGGACAACCATGACCTGAATGATTGGGACTCTGCATAGACATTTGCTAATCTCTTGTGAATTGACATTCCGGGTATCATGCCTTTCTCCTGCTTTGCCAGCCAAAGTAATGCTGGCATTAGATATGGCAATGCTAAATCTGTGCAAAAGGGTGCCAGGAATATTATTTTGTTGCTCATAATTTGTTAACGAAAGACGCTCTATTTTGTCTGTGCTAATGGTCAGTGATCAGTCAAGAAGTAGTAAGTGCTTTTAGACATAATATTATATCCATAAATTAACAAATTGCATTCTGATGAACCACAGACCAGTCATTTGTACCAACTTGGAAAATTAGGTTGAGTTACATGATGGGTAAATGCGCTTACATATACAACCGACTAGTAGGTTCCACCACAAAAGCGCGTAGGACAAAATCGCGCTCGACAAAAGCGCGCTGTGACGTCATCACAGCGCGACGAAAAAGATCGAAAAAATGTAAAAATAAAGCTAAAACCTTCCCCTAACCCCCCCAAACCTAACCCTAAACCTAACCCTAACCCTAACTCTTAACCTAACCCTAAACCTAACCGTTAAAGTAACGAAAAACGTAACGCTAACCCTTATCCTAACCCTAACGCTAACGCTAACGCTCTAAAGCTAACCCTAACCCTTACCCTAACCCTAACCCTAACCCTAACCCTAACCCTAACCCTTACCTTTATGTGAATCGGCTTGCTTTAATTTAATTTTTATTAATTTTTATTTGAATTTTTCGATCTTTTTCGTCGCGCTGTGATGACGTCAAAGGCGCGATTTTGTCGATCGCGCTTTTGTCGTCCGCGCTTTTGACGGGTCACGGACTAGTAGATGGTGGACCAAAAGATGTTAGATCTTTGTTGTAATGCTAACTAAGCATCATAAATGCCTTCATTGCGAAAATGAGCTTTTCACCACTAAGGAAGTTTTACAACTGCAGTGTTGTTGTTTTTTTTTGCAAGATCAGAAAAGGTAATTATGTGAGTCATCTACAACATCTATTAAATATTCAGCTTTAATTACTTTGAATTTTAATTATTGCAAAATAGATCCATGGACTTTGTCAGAATTATGTAGTACATAGAATTAAAAAGCCCTATCATTACACTAGTACATAGCATTGAATTAACATAGTTGAGGCTGTTTATTCTAATCCAGTATATCTCAAATCTGGGTAAATTACCCAAAATTGGTTTTTCTTTGGGTAACAACACACAAATCTATTATTCATCATAACAGAGATATTTACATTGACTTAAAGATTGTCACATATGCTAAAATATATTTGGAAGTCTCCCAAAGTACTCTTAAGATGAAAATAGATGAAATTACCACTGGTAATTTGCTGAAAAAACATACAGATCATTCAATGATATTGTTTTTATAATACAGGTAGAGCCCTTGAGTTAATGACCATTTGTTCAGTGAGCATTCAAAGTTATGATGCTGAAGCAATAAACTTGCGATCAGTTTATTGGAAATTTGATAAGACTTTCTGATAAGAGAGTTTGGAAAATGAAGGAAAAAGTTTGGAAAACACTGTTCTAATCCTAGATTAAAACAATTTCTTTTTTTGTTTTGACATTCCTAAAACAAAGTAAATGTGATAACCTGTACGTCTATTAGCTTACTTACTAGGGTTTTGTTTTTTTTTACCATGAAAGAATATTCTCTGAATTTTTCAATATAACCCTAGTCTTAACCTGATACTATCCAGATGTGATTTGGAATTACACCAGACATCAATGGATGGAACTTAAAGTCACATTACATCTGGAAGATTGACTCATACTGTTCAATAGCAATAGCAGTAGACTTATATACCGCTTCATAGGGCTTTCAGCCCTCTCTAAGCGGTTTACAGAGAGTCAGCATATTGCCCCCAACAATCTGGGTCCTCATTTTACCCACCTCGGAAGGATGGAAGGCTGAGTCAACCCTGAGCCGGTGAGATTTGAACCGCTGAACTGCTGATCTAGCAGTAGCCTGCAGTGCTGCATTTAACCACTGCGCCACCTTGGCTCTTCAAAACAGTACTGTGCCATTGGATAATTCATCAGGAGTGTCATTGTGATGTTGTATTTAAAATTTAGTAGTGCCTCATGATCTAAGGTACTTTTTTTTACACTACTTTGATTTTAATTAGAAAGATGATAAAGAATAGAACTTTGCTATGACCCATAAATAGAACCATATTTTTACTTTTCCATGATAAAGCAGGTTAATATGTTCATGATTAACATTTCTGGTCCTGTAGGTTCCATAAGTTAATATGTGACATAGAAGATTACATTGCAAGGTCCTTGAAAACTATGGATTGGCAGATGATATAAATGTAACACTTGTGTTGATAAGGGCTATCCTTAAAATAGCAAATCATTGCTATTTATTGTTGGATGAAACTTACTTCTATTGATATATAACTCAATTTCCCAAGACTTGCAGAATGTGTATATATCGAATTATTGGTTTGTTAGTGCTGGCAGGTAATAACATATTGCATTTAATTATATGATAAATGGCTTACATATCCCTTCTGACTTCTTCAAATAGGAGTCAAAATGAAACCCATAATGAAAATAATTAAAGGAACAACTAATGAGAATAACCAATAAAGATGGAAAGGGCTCTATTAGCGATAGATATTGCAGTGAGTTGCAGGTTTATCACTTCTACAATTCACTGCAAATAAATTGTGGTGAGAACATATTGATAAAATTGTAAAGTGTTCTTTTTAATGGAAAGAGTTTAAATATGGCAGGCATGAGCATGCTATAGGAGTCCTCAGATGATCAATAAACCATCTGAATAGGGTAACTGCGGTTATGTTTATTTGGACCTTCATTGATTTCAATGGAACTTTTAAATAGCCTTTTGGAAAGAAAAGTTTGAAAATATTCAGGAAGAAGCTTTTTTAAGTAATTGTTTTATAATTTGATTGTTTGTTTGTTTTTTACTTCCAGGCCACAACTTGCCTGAAGTCCCATGTGTATAGACAGACAAATAAAAATGTCTGTGGATAAATGACTTTTATAAATTAGTTTGCAATGCTGCAATAATCTTGTGTTAAGGTTGGCATTATTTCAGAGATGGTAATTGAGCAATTTTCTGTATTGTCAGAAGCCGTATAAGCTACTTAGGAACTGAACATAATTTGACCTACTCAGTTTGAATTCACCATTGAGTTAGCATCATGTATCAGACAGATTTCACAAGTAAAGAATTTTATGATTCAAAGCATCAGTTGGAAATATGAATGTATCCATATTTATGTACCTGCAAAGAACACATCTGAATCTGTATACTTCTAAGGAAGAATAACATTATGTTTACCATGCAAATTGTGAGGTTTTTTAAAAAAAAGTATATCATGACTGCATTTGGTGGCCTTGGAATTGAGGCATGTATACATATTGATAAAGAGTTTACTTCAGCCTACAAATCACAATTTGCCACACTTGCAAATATTAATTGAGCACGTAGCATAATATTGACTTCACAGGACTTAATATGTAGTGTTTCAAAGCTTTCCAGGTCTTCATTCTCTTTTTGGAATTGTCTGTATTTTCTTATCAGCTGTCAGGCAGCATGCAGGGAAGAGAAGCCACCCATGCTTTCTTTTTAATACATCTCCAGTAAATCAAAGTGCAGCTGATAAGTCTAATTTTGGGTCTTCTTTCAAGCATAGATAGCTTGTTGAAGTGTGGTTCCTAGAAGAACACAGCAGTCTGCACAACTATAACAGACGTTTCAGCAACTGTATTAATTTTTAGCTGAAATGGCTGTGGAAATGATACAAGTCCCACAGGCTTGACATTTTCAGTGAGGAATTTATAGGAGCTGGTTTGGTATGAATAGAGAGCTTTTTATTAACTTGCAGGATTACAATATTTCATAAAAGTAGTAACTGCTTAAGATTCGTTCCCTGCCATATGCCCTTCTCTATGCATTAAATGGAAGCAAACTCACTTTCTCTTTAAACTCAGGGGATAGGGCGGCTTACATTTCTCACCTCCGCTGTTCATTGACATTTCATTATGCTTCTCTCTGTCAGATGATACATGATAGAAATGACTTTTCCCAGTGTATTTCAACTGGATGGAAGTATGTCTTCATCAAAAAGGATATAATTTAAATGAAGCCGATTATGCAGAGCATAGACTGTTCCTACATGTCCTTTTCCTTGTCCTAACTAGGGTCTAGCTAGTCTTGACTAAATTCATAAATGTACCTCTCTGTACTGGTTATCCGTATATGCCAGTGATGGCTAACCTTTTAAAAAAGGTGTGCCAAAACTGTGTGTGTGCATGCCATCATGCACACGTGCCCACCCACCTGCACATGCGCGAGTGACCCTCGCATGGGAGGGTAGAATTTCTCGCTCTTTCCAGGGTCTGGAAGCTTTCCTAAAACCTGGGGAGGGCGAAAACGGCCTCCCCCGGCCCTCCGGGGAACCAGGGGAGGCCATTTTCACCCCTCTAGGCTTCAGGAAAGCCTCCAGAGCCTTGGAAGGGTGAAAAACAGGCCCAACGGCCAACTGGAAGTTCGGAAATGAACTGGTTGACCCATTGGGCCTGTTTTTCACTGTCTTCAGAAGGCCAAACATCAGCTGGCTGGCCCGTGCATGCCTGTGGCATGTGTGCCAAAGATTCGCAATCATGGCTATATGCTATACTTATCAACTAAACTGTGCTAAGCTTCACAGCTGATTGGCTGTCTCGAGTTTGAGATGTTGGCATTGGTGGATTGCTACAAAAATAACTAAGGCGGTGTTCAGGCCACAAGTTATCTACTGATAATTCCTATTCTTTTTTCTTAGGATGTAATGAATTATTCTATTAGGCTGTTGTTTGTTTAATTATAGAAAATCAATGGAATTGACATTATCAATTATCAAACATTGACTTATATCCCACTTTTTCAAGATGATTTATATTGCATTATCATTAATTATCTCCTCCTGGTTTTCCACACCAGTCCCATGAAGTAGGTTGGGCTTAAGAGTGAGGTTTTGGCTTCAGGTCAACAAGGGAGTTTGCATGCCTGAAGGTGGACTTGAACCTAAGATTTCCCAGTCCAAGCTAAGGTTAGGTTTATATGTGAGATTACCAATAGTATTTGATGGTGTTCATCTTATACTTGTTAACAGGTATCTAAAAACTGGGCTATGTGATGTTAATGTGCAGTGGTTGAAATGCTATAGCTCTTGTTTCTCCTTATTTTGATCTCATGCCACATGCAGCTTCCAGTAACTTAAAAAAATGTTATCCTGGACTAAATGAACTAGCTTAATATACTATGGAAGCGATATATACCAAATGAGAAAATGAGTTTAAAAATCTAGGTTGTATTTATATATTTTATCGGAAGGGGAACATTTTTGTGCCAAGAACCTCACTTTTTAAAAAAGATTAAGGACAGCATTGTAGGTGAAACCAGATCATGGGAGCTAGGGTTAGGTGGTTTTTTTAAAAAAGAGTTTAGGGATTTTTAAAAAAACTAACTTGCCTCTTTTACAGTTTTAATTAATTTCCACATCAGAATGGGAGGAAATTCAGCTGATGGTTTTCAGCATTCAGAAAGGTGATTCTGAAGGCTAGGGGAAAAAAAGGAAAAAGTGGCTTTCTTTGTAGCTTTGTATTCTCTGGTTGTCCATTCACTTTTTATACAAAGTGATATTAAAAATATTTGCCTGAAATCTGAAATTATGAAATACAATCTATGCCCTATTTTTCATTTCTGTTATCTGGGAAGTGGTATGTCTGATACAACAATTATAAGATGTGGGCTACCTTCCACAGGACTTGAAAATAGAATCAGAGTATCTTTCCAAGCACCATATGTAACTACTTACGATTCTCAGTGATGTTAGACTCCCACAATGAGATACCCGTTCAAGAAATTGACTAAGAACCAGTTGTGCATATTATTTAGACAAAACCATCTTTTGTTTGCAGACTCAAAAAGAAACCGTTAATGTGCAATGGTACACAATGTTGACCTAGTTGATAGTATACTTACATTGCCAATTACTTTCAGGTAGCAAATGAAGTTTCTCTTCTTTCCCTTTCCTCTTGAATTTCAAGACAGCAGTTAACCATGTGATAGGTTCTATGAGGGAGGAGGGGGCAGTCAAGGACATTATGATGTTGAGGGGCATAGGGAGAGATGGACTGCTCTTGGGGAAGGTGTTTACTCTCTGTTTACTGCAGATGCTACATTTTATCTCCTGGTGAGTATCAGTCCCAGGACATGATCACCCAAGCTTCAGAATGCTGGATTTTGTTTGTTGATAAATGCCGATCTTTAAGCTGATCTTTAAGAAGGCCTCATTTGTCCACAGTTGTGGGTGAGAGGACTGATGTGGTTTGCATAATTAAAATCTGGCTGAGCATGGGGGAAAGAATTGTGCCCTTGTAGCTTTGAGTGTGACATTAATTGAAAGTAGAGATTAGGGCTGGGGATTGACCATTGTCATCTAGGAGAGTCTGGTAGTTTCTAGGGAACCCTTTTGTAAATAATCAGATGTGAAATACTATTTGTGAAGTTGACCCATAGGTATCAGTTAAGATTGCTGCTTGTATACCAACTTTCCTGCTATGCAGCTGGGGGTTTTAACCTCTCTTCCCTTGGCCTAAAGTCAAAAGTGGTTTGAGAGTTCATGGCCATCATGGGTTGTGTTGAGGATTATTCTAATCAACTGATGGATAAAGTTGCTGAGATTTGCTTGACCCTGGAACCCAGCTGTGATGGTCATCTGGGGATAATTGGATGAATTTCTGAGGAAGTGGACAGAGTCCATAGAATGCTGTGTTGTGCTATGTGTGTGGCTCGTTTGGTCCTCCCAGGAGGAACACATAGTTGCATTCAAGAGTTGGTAAATGTGGCTTTGTGGAGGAGAATTTTCCATCTGCCCTAAAAGAGTTGGTGATATGGTGTTATTGCTAAACTTAGCTGCACTGAACAATTTTTGTGTCTCTAATCTTCCCTTTTTGGGGAAGATTGATCAGAGGTGTTACAGGTAATACCGATAAAGGACTCTGGAGGAAGCAAATAATTTTGATCTATTGCTTTCAGGATTCAGGCTGTAATATAGCATCATGATGGCTTTGATTGCACTTATTGATCACTTTTGGTGAGTTTGGGGTGGGTGCAGTATATTCATCCTGGCTCTTCTTGATCTTTCCACAACTTTCAATAGCATTAATCTTAGTATTCCTTTGGGCTGGTTGAGATGGGAGGCACTGATTTTCTTTTTCTATTATACAATTGTATCACAGCGGCCAGTTGTTTCGCCGGATTTGGCAGTGGTTACTAGTCGGGCCCCACCCAGGGGCCTAGGACGTCGTAACGTATTTTCGTAATATGCGTGCAGATCCAAGCAGTGCGGCTTTTTGCATTTGACTGATGGTGATTTTGTCAATTTTTAACTGTTTTAAATGTAATTCCAGTGCTTTTGGAATAGCACCCAGTGTGCCAATTACCACTGGAATTACCACTGCTGGTTTGTGCCATAGTCGTTGAATTTCAATTTTTCCTGGTATCTTGCGATTTTTTCATGTTCCTTCTCGGCGACCCTGCTATCACCTGGTATTGCGATGTCTATGATTGTGACCTTATTTTTCTCAACCAGTGTGATGTCTGGTGTATTATGCGCCAGTATTTTGTTGGTTTGTATATGGAAATCCCACAAGATCTTGACCATCTGATTTTCGGTGACTTTTTCAGGCTGATGTTCCCACCAGTTTGTTGCTGTTTTAATATAATTTTCGCACAAATTCCAATGGATGATTTGTGCTACTGAATTGTGCCGCAATTTATAATCAGTCTGCGTGATTTTTTTACAGCAGCTGAGTATGTGATCAACAGTTTCATCAACTTCTTTGCAAAGTCTGCATTTGGCATCATCAGAGGATTTTTCGATTTTGGCCTTAATGGCATTTGTGCGGATAGCTTGTTCTTGCGCAGCCAGGATTAGTGACTCTGTTTCTTTCTTTAATGTACCTGTTGTTAACCATAACCAAGTTTGTTCACTGTCCACTTTATCTTTTATTTTTTCCAGAAATTGGCCATGCAGTGCTTTGTTCTGCCAACTCTCCATTCTTGATTTTATCGCATCTTTTCTGTATTCTTGTTTCGTCTGTTGGGCCTTCAGTAGATTTTTGTTCTTTACTTCGATTAATAGATGTTCTTGACTTTCTTTTAAATAATCAGCCAGTGCATGTTTTTCTTCTTCAACTGTTTGCTTCACTTGTAATAATCCTCTGCCACCTGATTTTTGGGGCAGGTAAAGTCTATCAGTATCACCACGTGGATGTAAACTGTAGTGCATTGTCATTAGTTTCCTGGTTTTTCGGTCCAAAAGGTCCAAATCAGCTTGTGTCCAGTTAACTATACCAGCTGTGTATCTTATAACTGGTATTGCCCAGGTATTTATGGCCTTGATTGTATTTCCACCATTCAATTTAGATTTCAGAATTTTCCTAACTCTGTTGGTGTACTCTTGCCTGACAATAGTTTTTACTTCTCCATGCTTGATGTTATCCACCTGCAGAATGCCTAAGTATTTGTAGGCTTCATTTTCTTTGCATTTAATTAATTGGCCATTGGGCATTTCAATTCCCTCACATGCAGTGATTTTGCCCCTTTTTATGGATACAGTGGCGCATTTTGCCATGCCAAACTGCATTGAAATATCGGTGCTGAATACTCGGACTGTGTTTGTCAATGATTGGATTTCTATTTCTGACTTTCCATAGAGTTTCAAATCATCCATATATAGTAAATGCGAAATTTTTTCAGCTTCTTTGGCTGTTTGGTAACCTAATTTCATTTTTTTTAAGATTACTGATAGTGGGATCATTGCGATGATGAAGAGAAGAGGTGAAAGTGAATCACCCTGGAAAATTCCTCGCTTGATATTAACCATTCCGTAGATCTCATTCCCTACCGCCAACTCAGTTCTCCATTGTTTCATCGCCTTTTCAGTAAAGGATGTAATATTTTTGCTAATGCCAGTTGTTTCTAAGCATTTTATGATCCAACTATGTGTCAGTGAGTCAAATGCCTTTTTGTAATCAATCCAGACCATATTCAAGTTCGTTTTTCTGTTCTTACAATTTTCTAATATCATTTTATCAATTAGAAGCTGATCTTTTGTGCCCCTGCTCCTTCTTTTGTTGCCTTTTTGCTCTACTGGCAAGATGTTGTTTGTTTCCAAATAATCCATCATGTTATCTGCAATAATGCCTGTGAGTAATTTGAAGGTTGTTGGCAAGCATGTTATTGGTCTGTAGTTTTCAGGTGTTGTTCCTTTAGTTGCATCTTTCTGAATCAAGTATGTTTTTCCAGTTGTCAACCATTCATCAATTTGGCCGTTTTGTAAAATTTCAGTTGCCTGGCCAATATTGCATGTAAACTGGTCAGATATTTGAGCCAGAAACCATGTAATTGGTCCTTTCCAGGTGATGTCCAATTCTTTACCTTTTTAACTCGATTTTTGACCATCTCAGTTGTTATTTCTAATACTTGCATTTGTTTGTTGCCAATGCTTTTTTCAAAGTCATGTATCCACTTTGCTTCCTTGTATCCCACTTGTCGACGGATGTCCAGGGACCCCAACATCCGCCGCGGCCCTTGTTAACCCGCGTGACGACCGATGCGGTATGGAATTCTTATTTGTTTTTTTCACCATATTGTATGGGTTGGCGGGTTTGTTTTTACGGGACCAGATGCCAACCTGACCCCAACCCTCCTCCTTTCTCATCCGGGCTTGGGACCGGCAACGGCGGAGTTGTTGTTGTTGTTGTTGTTGTTGTTATTATTATTATTATTATTATTATTATTATTATTATTATTATTATTATTATTCGCAACAACAGAATTGTATCACAGTGGCCAGTTGTTTAGCTGGATTTGGCATTGATTACTAGCCGGGCCCCACCCAGGGGCCTAGGACATGTAATGTATTTTTATTTATTATTATTACTAATTATTATTATTACTTATTATTATTATTATTATTATTATTATTATTATTTTCCCCCTTCTACAACACCTTATAATGACTGTAAGGTGTTGTTGAAGGGGAGGCACTGATTTTCAATGATTTATCTCTTTCCTTGGTGGCAGTTGGGCCAATCCCTATATTGGCAGGCACTGCTTAAGGCATTTGGAAACTCCAGCTCGGTCATAATGCAGTAGCATATGCAGTATTGGGCATACCACAGTATACCTGTGCAATGCTGCTGTGGGAACTGCACTGGCTGCCATTTGGCTTCTCACTGATTGTAACCTTTAGAATTTTCATAGCATGGGACTAGATTACAGGTCCCACCAGTTATGTCATTGTGGACATGTTCCAGGTTCCTTTGCTGAGATATTGTTCTAGGAAGCAGGCCTTCTCTGTCTTGGTGCCTACCCTGTTGAACAATCTTCTCCCACCCAAATGGACAGCTCTGATCCTACTGACCTCTCTGAAATATGTGAAGACCCAACTCTTTCCTCCAAGAATTGAGATCATGCTGTTAGATCTGGAACCTCTGAAATGGTTGTATGAGTGTAATTTGAGTTTTTTAATGAGGGGTTGAATTTTGTGAGCATTTTATTATTGTTGATGCTTTTATTTTTTGTTTACTTTTTTGTTTTCCTGGATAGATGGACATCTATATAAATTTGATAAATCAAATCTAGTGAGGAGGAAGGAATGTTATAGGAAGGTATATTTCTAAGTATCGTAATATATGAAATCTTTAGATACAAGTGTTCAAAAATACCTCTCAACAGGCAGAGGTGGGTTCCTATTGGTTTGGACCAGTTCAGCCAAACAGGTAGTGGTTTGCCAGCCTGAGTTGCCGGAACTGGCAGTGACCCAGGCCTGCCACACCTCTGAAGCGATTCCACAGTCAGTGCAGCATGTTTTTTTTTAATTTTTTTAATGTTATGTGCATACCTATTTATTGGCAACTGCGCGCACACAAAATTGTACATGCACTGAAGTGGCAATAATGATGGCAGCAAACCCCCCCCCCCTGTCAACAAGTGACAATATCTAGACAATCTTGGTTGATCATAGACGCTAATATGCTAATCCTTGTTAATCCTTGAATCCTTGGATCTAGCAATCCCAAAGTTAGATTTGGAAATTTTAAAAGAATCCAAAAAGTAGAAGTTACTCACTTCTATACAATTCCTGGAAAAATAGTAGGTGCAATTATGAGAAGTCAGACTCATATTGAAGTTATCTTTATTGTTTTATTTGAAAAGATAACTTTCAAACAATTTTTGTTGACCACTGGCCAGTATGGCGTATTTAAATTTATGAAGAAACCCAAACATCTGTGAGAATGGATGTGCTGGAATACTGCCTTTGAGGATAGTTCAAGTTTGTAGAAATATTTGCAATGAAACAGATTTGGGATATATACCATCTTTGAAATGAAAACTGTTTCAGTGGCAGCATAGCTGTTCACAAAAATGGTCTGTTGTGCTTCTTATAGTTCATGCAACTTTTCAGGATGTATTGTGAGAAATCTTAAATATAGTTTCTTTTGGCTGGTTCTGAATATAAAGGATATAATGCCTCTTTGCTCAATCAGAAATCAATTGACAAAGCTGTAGCATTATAGCAAGATTACTTTTTCAAGCATGCTGTGTACAGATATTTGTTAACTTGTTAGGTGCTTTTCATCCTACTAAGAATAAGCTGCAATTTATCTTTGGAAGAAAGGCAGCTCAAGCCAAAGAAACAAATTCCACAAGTGCCTAGCACTCTGCATGTTTCTTGAAGTGGGAACTTTTGATTACTTCCTAAATTAGTTCTTCCCCCCCACACTGTTCTTCAAATGAAACCACCAATGTCCAGGATTAAATTATCGGGCAGCTAATACCAATTATAGAAAAGAAATGAAGCTTGGAGCCAGGTCACCATTGTCCTAGCATATTCTCAGAAAAACGATTATAATGAAGAGGGTTGTGTTGCCCTTTGTGAACAGTTGAATTCTTGGCTTCAGTGGGAGATGAAGAATGTGGAGCGTCTACCAAAAGTTAAGCCTGCTTGAAACTGGGGCATACGACAAAGACAGCGAATAATTTGGCCTACAGAGTTCCATTTAAATTTCATTCCAGTAGTTTTCCCAATTTTCTGGTCAGATTCATCTTTTCTTTTTCCTTTTACTCACTGCTTGCTTAACTCTGGTCCCCAAAGAAAGACCAAATGTATTCAGGGGTTCAAGGCAACTTGGTTAATAAAAAGTGTCAAAAGTCAGTTTCTCCTTCTCCACTGCCTCCCTTCATTGTTAAACTTGATAGTATTACTCTCATTCTTTTTGTCTTTCAGAATAGAGAATGTGTGAACCTGAAGGAGGCCTTGCTGGAAATGGTGGAAAGGCTAAAGTGTAAGTATGCAGATCCCAAAGTGAGTTAATTAAGTAAACATGCCCACTGTCTTTTTTCTCCCTATTATCCTTGAGAAAGATGCACTGTATTGGAAACAATTATGTGCTCATTACAGTATGATCTAATTAAGTCTGCCAATTAAATAATAAAGCTAGCTACATATGTGTCTACCGATAAGTTACCCCATCTTTTACTATATTGCTCAAAACAACAGTCAGTAATGTTTTTTTTTTCTGAATAGCACAACACTGTGTTTTTAATTTTTATATTCTCATGAAGATGTAATTATTATACCTTTTCAGATACAGAATCCATCTTTAATCTAGATGTATATTTCAGGAACCATTTCTGAATTATACTTGCTTTGATAAATCTGATTTCATGAAAAAATAAATAGTAAAAATTGATTCACACCATGAAGGCTTCTTTAGAAATTATTACTGAATTGTAATATTTAATATGCTGAAAGGTGAAAAATGTTTAATACATGGGAAGTAATTGTGATGATTGCACTGCATAACTTTACTTTGAATATAATTAATTTAAATTTAAGATAATGGTTATCAAAATTTCACTTAATTTTGAACATTTTGATTTTTTTTCCTTTTTTGAAATGCAATTTGCAACTTGCAAAATAGATTACGTATTGTCTAGATTTGACAACCATTGTTCCCTCTTGCTGTTAAGAAGTGGAACATATGAGCTTTGTACTTGAGCACTAGAGATATACATCAATGCATTATTATTCTTTTATATTGATTCATATGGACATAATTGGATGTCATGTATATTACATGTTCTTATATGTATAGTATATGCATGTTTGCTTCTCATTAAAAATTCTTTGTAGTGCTAAATTTCTATCAGATAGGAAGATAAGCAGGGAGAAGAAAAGTGTTATGAGAATTATTGTTTAGTTGAGCAAATACACTTCAGTAAAAGGAAGAAATTATCTAGAACTACGCCATGTTTTCCAAAAAATAAGACCTCCCCAGATAATAAGCCCAATCAGGCTTTTGAGGGCATGTGCTAAAATAAACCCTCCCCCAAAAATATTGCAAAGCAGCATCAGCCATGAGGTGACCACAGTCACTGCCTCCTGCATCTCAAAAATATTAAGACCTCCCCGAAAATAAGGCCAAGTACTTATTTTTTGGGGTCAAAAGAAAATAAGACCCTGTCTTATTTTCGGGGAAACGAGTAGGGAAATTAATTTATGATACCTGGATTCATCTCATGGGTTGACTTTTGTGGACCCTGGTGTTGATTTAATATACTTCATATGGGCAAAATTATATTACATATGCAATTTATTGATTAGAATGACTGGTAATTGTAAATACTGAAAATATCAGGAATTATTATTTTTCAACTTTTTTTGTTAACTGAAATGCCTAAAATTTGAAAATATCACATAGCTTGAAAATCAAATTTCTTTTGTGCTTCAAAAAAATCTCCAATCTGAAGTATTGTAGTTCATGCCTTTTTTTAGTTGCAGTTCTGCATCAACATTTACTAAAGAGCGAGTTCATTTACAACATCAATGGACATTTTTCTATTCATAAAAACATCCCACTGAAATTTGCAGGAATTGCAAGAAAAAAAAATTCTCTTGGTCCAAAATGTATATTTTTAACCTATTTTGTAACATTTCTTCTCTATACTCAGTTTGTTCTTAAAAAGAAGCCATTCTTGTTTTATGTGTGCCAGAACAGCAGCTGAGTTGTGCAATTTCTGTAGTCTGCCTACTCTCAGTATTATGAAATGGACTTTTGGCTCAGTAAAGTCAACTTGAGAAATGCTGTCACTGGGGTCAGGATAATGGCAACTGTATAATACAATATCATGGACTGCGGTAAAAGATTTATGAGTCATACAATTGAATTACGCTGAGCATCTGTACAGAATTAATAACTACAATTTACTGTATGTGCTGCTTCTATTAGGCCTGCCAACTGATTAAAAGTGTTGTTTTTTTTCATCAGTAAAAAGCAAGGCAGTTAATCTTTGACATCCATACTTCTGTTAATGAATTCACTATATTAAGGTAGGAGGTATTTATAGAATATAAACTAACGAGATAGTACAATTCTTACAGCAGCGGAAAAATGCACAAATATATTTGCTTTTAAATATCTATCACAAAGCTTTTTGCTAAGCAGGAGATACCAGAAATAATGAATCGTATTTCAAGAATATAATTTACTGCAAAAAAATCAATAAAACCCATATAACTTATTTTTTATAAATAATCTAACATAGAAGTGGTTCAATAGAGAAAAATCACATAACCCGATGAAAAGGTTCTGGGCAGTTTTTAGTTTTAAAATGACAGATTCTTCCATCGTAGATTCTTGTCTGGGGAACAAATTTCACTGCTTCTCCAATGTTCTATGTTTTCATTCCTCTTTTGCAATAGATACAATTTTGGGTTTCTCTTCAGAAATGATTTCCAATGTTATCAACACATAGGTTATAAGTCCTGAGTTACATCTTTAATGTGTCCAATAAAACAACCAAATGGACGGAATATTGCTTTACTATTTCTTTCAGGTACGTTTGGAAATGTGCACATCAAAATAATGGCTTCTTTACCAATACAGAAAATAATATAATCTGAAAATAATTTCAACTGTTATCATTTACATTACGTGTATCCATCTTAGTGACTAATCTTAATAAAGTAGATATAAGTAGAAGAAATATTTTAATTTTAATTGATAGGAAAATATACAGCATGTTGCATTAAAATTACTCCAACATAAATGTTACTGTAATATTATAATAATGTTACATTTCAGTATGTTGTTACTGCCCCCCCCCAACCACCACCACATTTTTCATTCTTCTTTGGTAAAATCTTGGGTATCTAATTTTTTACATGTTATTTAATTTATGAAATAATTAATTTATTATTAGTGTTGGTTGCATACTCAGCCAGATGTTAAGAATGGATTTGGCATTTTTCCAGTTATCGAGACTTTCCCAAGGACCTGAGATAGGCAGATGTTGTTTTATGGGGTTAAAGGTATGGTGTCACAGGGTGTAAGCTGTTCCAAATAAAGCCTTTTGCAAGTGATTTTGTCAATGTTGATGGGCGTTCAAGTGGTCTTCAGGTGCTTTGGGATTACAATTATTACTATTGGTACTGTCTTTGCTATATATATCTATTTGCTGGTCTTTGTATTTTATGATTTACTCTTGTACTTTCTGTTATATTTTGCTGTTGGCAAATGTCCACTGTTGAAACTTTTTGTCTTTCTTATTAACAGTTGTTACATTTGGGATATCAAGTGGCAAGTGTTTTTCCGTTTGAATTCTAAAGTCCTGGAGCACTTTAATGTTTTCATTTCATTCTATTACTTTTTTTATGTTGGGTTCCCATTAGTACGTGCAAGAAAATGATATTTCTTGCAGATACTGGCAGTCCTTGAGTTATGATCATAATGGAGCATGCCTATTAAGGTTTAAGTCATAATGGTTGTAAATCAGGCCACCTACATGACTGATCTGATTTTGCATCCTTTTTTGCTGTGGTCATAAAGCTACTGCCACAGTCATTAAATGGCCACAATAGTTGTTAAATGAATGGCATAGTCATTAAGTGAACCAAAGGTTTGCTGTGGTCAGATTTACAAAAACTGGAAGTAAATGCTGGTTTTCAGCAAAATGTCATAAAACACAGTCATGTCACTGCAGGACCCTGAAAATGGCCATAAATGTCTATTCTTTCACTGTTTTAAGTACTCTATGTACCAATTAGGATAAGGAAAGTGACTCTCCTATTGGAATCTAGTCTTGCTATCCAAATTTCTCAGCAAAATGAACATATGTATGATTTGGAAAGACATTAACAATAAAGGATATTCACATGCACATCACATAAATTTAAAAAGAGCAAGACCACCAAACTGCTCCCTTGCTGTTTGTCCAAAATTCCCTTCTCCTTTGAAATAATGTTTAAATCAAATATTTTTTCATCAAAATTGAATGAGAACTGATATGGAAAAAGTAACTGAATTTCTACGCTTCACATTACAGTTGGATACAGTCTGATTGTATTTGTTAAAGGCACTCTGATTATGTTTTAAAAGCTTCTGTCCTGTATAAATAGCTCCTGTGTTTCTTTTAAAAAATATAATTTATATCATTTATGTAAATAATAATATAATCTTAAAATCTCATCTATGATAGATTTTTAATAATCTACCATCTAATTGAATTCTGATACAGTTACAATGTTCTTTTTGTAATTCACTGTTATAAATTTGAGGAATCTTTTCTGGCAAGTGTTAATTGTCTTGGAAGAGCAGTTTAGACGAAAACAAACCGTTTCAGTGTCTGCTGTTCTATCTTTGACTTTTATAATCTGGCTCTGAAAATCCTCTGGTGTTTTTGTTCATGTTGCAGTTTTCCCACTTGTGTTATATAAGATTTGATTAATCCAAATGCGGAAGTCCCACAAGCCTTGTAGCTATTTTTAGCATTATAATTGTACAAAGGGTTGGTGAAGATTTATGGTTTCTTCTAATAAAATGCTAGCTGCCTTTTGGTATATTGAACTTGGATAGATTCCAGCAACTGCATCTGAAATGCCTCATCCTTAATAGATTCCATGTCTGAAATAGATTTTTGGTTCTTTAATTAAAACTTCTGTGGCTTGGAAAATCTTGAATGAAAATATATACTAACTGGTCTTGATCAAAGGAACAGCTGTTCCCAAATGTATCCTGAATAGTCAAACCTATGGAACAGATTTGGGTAAGATAGAGGGAAGAGGAAAAATCTGCTGAACTGATGGATGCTATTCTATTGTCTGCATAATGACATTGAATATGACCCCGTAGTAATCCATAAGGAACAGAATATGTCCAACTTAAATTGATGAATCCTTTAAAATGATATCTGCATTTATTGTTTATGGACTGAAGCGTTATGTTAAATCATCTTCCCAAGTCTCAAATAATGTAGTATTAAATATTATGGTAGGCTGCTTTTAAATGAAATGTATTTTTCAAACCTGCAGGTGCTTACAGTACTCCAAGTGTCTACTCTGATTCGCCTACTTCATACCATTTGTTTTTAAGAGAGAGGAAGGATGAATGAAGACCATGCTGGGTTTGTGAAGACTAGTATGAGGCTTTTGAAGCTGAGCTAATGATTAAGCTACTCCTAGCTGGTTGCTCCTGCCAGTGGAGGTCTTTCCTTTTGGCACATGGAATCTGGAAGCCTGCTGGAAATGATTAAGGAGGAGAAAAGCAGCTAGGGATTCAGTGTAGTCTATTGGTGGGAAAGAATCTGGTGAACAGATTGAATTTAGTTCCTCATCCCACATTGTATAATAAAGAAATTTTTTGGGAGTGTAAAAGATGGGCTGTAATTGTCAGATTAAACTGCCAATCTTGGAAATGGCTTACTTCACTTCAAAAGTGAAAGTGAAACCTGCATAAATGTTTTAATGTTATTAATATTTTGATCTCTCCACACACAGAACACCTTTATGAATATTTGAATACATATATAAAAAAGGACAATTTTTCACAGTCACTATCACCTTAATCCACAGAATGCTGCATTTTTGTTAGCACTGTGGAGAGCTAAGTCACCTTGCCCAATTATCCTTGTAAAGATGTGGCTATGTTGTTATCTTCATGTTTCTTTACAAAAAAAGCCGAGCCCTCAGAACTGCTTGTCTGCTTTAGTTTGTACTATTTTAAGTCTCCAGAAATATCCTTGGCCAAATGGTGATTCATTTATGCAAACGGATAATTATAAGGAAAATGCTACTTTTGACAAGCCAAATAAGACTGTCAGGAACTTTTCCCCCTAGGACAGCCCCCTTTTATGTTTCCAGTGCTAGATTGCATTTGACATTTAATTTAAAAGTCCTTGGTATCCACTCATAAGACTTTATAATGATAATAGAGATAAAGCAATTGAGGCCTGCTTACGACAGAGCCTTTATTCTTCTAGGTGTCACCATACTTCAGAATTTACCAAAGTGCCTTATTTGCATTAAAAGAAAACCCTCTTGACCTTGAAACGAGGAGTAAGGGAACAGCTCCAGAAGGATTTAGTAAGAGAAGTGATTATCTGTATCTTGGAAATAGCACTCTGATCCACCTGCTTCAAATATGGGGCTGTAGCACTTATGCACACACATGTACAGGCAAAGCAACAATGCCTCAGCAAAGAGACTGTGTTCTGAATATTCAAACCATTAAATGAGAATGTTCCCAACACAATTACTTTCCATGTGCATGCATATTCATCTCTGTTGAGCTGCCATAGAAAACATTGATATGGACTTTGTTTCCTGGAGCCAAACTGTGAACCCCATGACCTTGTTAAACAATGAAAGAGAGAGTTGGTCATATGGAAGAATTCCTTAGGACATCTCATGCCATGAAAACAAACTTGGTTGTGGCTGTATTGTAAACATACAGAAAACATTACTCCTGATTTAACAGAACTTGCTCAGAATTTCCCAAATGTGTTCCCTATGAAAGCCACCACAGGATCCAATAATTAAAAAAAAAATAGTTTGATTCACTAATACTTGAAGTCAAACACTCCTTGTCATGGTTCTTGGAATATGCTAAAAAATATCCAAAAGGGTATTTTGCCTCCCTACATCAATCTTAGCTGTTCCATTCTTCAGTGGCTCTTCTTAAGGTAAAGCTGACTTCCTTAATTGATCTCTGCAGTTGTGGATATTGGGTCTGAACAAAGCTGTTTCAGGTTGAGAGGTATAGTATTTGCCATATGAACTTCCATGGTTGTATCTTTCCCACAGTGTACTGGATTTGTCTGGAAACATCTCTCGCACCAGAAGAATATAGTTATCAAGTAAAATGATTTCATTTGATCTTGTTCCTTGGGAAGAAAACTTGCTTTGAAGCCTAACTAGAAAACTCTAGCATCTATTTTTGTCTTAAAAGACCACATGGACAATTCTAGACATGTTGGTTGACTACCAGAGGTAAATCAACCTTTTAAAAAAGCCTTTTGTTGTGTGTTAAACATCTTTGTAAGTTACCTTTATATTTTTGCTGAAGTGCCATCAAACAGCAAATGGACAACTCCCTAATGAGTTACAGAGCAGTTGTCAAAAGCTTCATTCATAATGAAACAAAATTGCTCTATTAAACAAATGGGCTGGTGAATGGATAAACTGGAATTCTTTGAATTGATTCATGAGTAGCAAGCCTTGTTTTAACTGGAACAATGGCTTGGTTGTACTGCATTTTAAGGGATTGCTTTGTGGTAGATTCTCTTTCCCTTAATGATGTTTGGTTTTCTAGCAATAAACAAAATATGGGTGAATGTGTGAGAGTTACTATATAGCACATCAATGGTTGCATTAAGAAAACCCTACATTCAAAACTAATAATGCAAATCAGCCTTGCAGCAAATCATTATACAGTCATGGTATTATTCACCCTTGGGAAGTTTTATTGAGGGGTTTTTTTTTCAGTCAGAAAGCTCACGAAAACATTCTTTTAAGTTGGAAAATACATGGAAAGTAAAGGCAGATTTCTTGGTCACTAAATGATGCAAAGCATGCAGAGAATAAGGAGCAAGCAGGTCATAAGTTCCTGGGTGGACATGCAGCAAATTACATACAGGAAGAAGTGACATCATATATTTTTATTCAGAGAGCTCCCACAAGGACAGTTCACAGGGCACTGGAAGGCTGTTCTCTCCCCCTCCTCCACTTGACCTATTTTTTAATTGCTTTGTATGTTTTCAGTTTTGTTTTTGTTAGAGCTAAGAAGGAGCAAGGAAACCATGGGAAAATTGCTGCATTATTTACTTCCCTTCCCCCCAAAAAGCTGTGTTGTATAATAAATAATATATGAAAATATTTAGGAAATAAGCTATCAAAATCACAAGATTTCCAAGAGAAAACCATAATTTCAAACTATTCAAAGATCATAATGAAGGCAAGAGGATAACTGTGAGAAATCAATGCCTTTTTTTTTGATCCATAGTATTTAAGGTTTATCTGCAATAATGGTCTGAGGCCAACTCATTGTGGTAAGTTTCATTGAGTTAACAAATCTCTGCTGCACAATGTTTTCTTTGACTACTTGCATAATTCTGTTTAATAGGATAAAAATAAGATTCAAGATGTTGCTAGAATGTCTTTTGCTCATAGATCACAGGGTATCTACCTTGGATAAGGTGGACTTCTATAATGAATTATTGCCTCTGAAGGCAACTGTATAAGGAAACTTTGTATCGCTTAGTGCTATCAGTAGGTTTCATATATGGAGGTTGTCCAGTACTAGTTATCAGTCTATCACTAGGGATAATTAGTATAAATACATTTTTTAAAATCTCATATTTTAAGAACTGTTTTTTTATCATATGGTGTGTCTAGTAGCTGAGGACAATACTAAAGGCATGGTACCAGTGATTAAAAGAGTACCAGTAGGCTTTAGAACCTGAACTTCTTGAAAGTCTCTCCTATGGTTTGTGTCAGGAATAGAAAAAACAGGGGTCTATCAAATGTCTTACGCAACTGCAGTGCCCAACCTCATTGTTTGCCATGCTAGCTGGGTTAGAAGTTGTAGTTGAATTGGTTTTGTAGGAGCAAAAGCTCCTTATTGCCAAACTCATTTACAAAGATAGATTCCACAACCCCCATTAAATACCAAGCGGATGGTATTCTTTATAACTAATGGATGTTTTTAAAGATGTTCAATTGTTTTTATTTGCTAAATTGCTTTGAATGGTTTTGAGGAAAGCAGTAATTAACCATGTCAAATAAATACATAAAGACCCTTTCATGTGAATATTGAAAATATGCTTTGGCCTTGATTTATTAAGTTTGCCATTGAAATTGCATCAGCACTTTTTTCTAAAAATTAAACAATGGCTGTGTTACTTTACACCTTGCAGGATATCTGGCTAATAGGATGAATACTTCTGAAGCAAGCAGGCTGTTTCAGCATTCTGTTTTTGCAGCTTCCTGTTCTTGACCCATGGAAATTATTTTCCTTCTAGGGAATGTTTCATGAGCAATTTGTCAGAGAAGCTCAGCATAATGCCATTTTTTTAAAAACAAAACAAAACACCTTTTTGTCTTCATCCAGCAGTGCTAATTGGAGAGAGCAGGTAGCTAGTGCTGCTTTCTGGCAATAACCTTACTAATAAAATTCCAGTTATTATCTGTAGGCATCTTTCAAATAAGAATGCTTTTTGTCAGTGCTTCTAGCTTTTAGGTTGTGTGTATGTATGAGTATAATACTTTGCCTCCAGTTAAACCGGTCCATTCAAAATCTGTTCGGTTGTATTGCAAGCTGCCCCACTTCCTTGATGTTTTTTTTTTCCAATGCTGAAAATTGTGTCCATCTGTGATTTGCAACATAAGTTTTTATAGATGACATACTGCCAGTTCACATTACCATACCATGCTGCAGAATTCATAGGACCACATAAAGCAGAATTGGAGAGGCTGTTTTGGCTGATCCTGAGGAAGAAGCATAATTTCTGACACAATATTTAGGTATGCGTTGTGGGTTGCCGACAGGGTTTGTAGTACAAAATATTAAAACCATTACTTAACTTCTGTGTCACAGTCCTAAAAATCTGCATCCTTCAGAATATGTGCTCCAGCCTTTTCTGCCTGCTGAACCCAGCTATGGTGCATTCTACCCCAGGAAGTACTGTCTTGGCAGTAAATCCCACTGAACTATGGAATTAATTTCTCATTAGACTAAGTATAAACTTTCTTATGTGTGATGCATATATGCTCTATGCTTTTTATATTCATAGCAAGATCAGAATGTTAGAAGTTAGAATTGAGGGTAAGGGGGAATAAAAAACTCCTGTGGAAACATGAAATTGCAAAACAGTTGTCTTTTTCTGAGAGTTCTAAAAAAGCTGGTTTATGAATCTTATGGTTTAGTTAGTGTTGATATTGTTTGTTTATTTTTAAGCCACTTTACTCCAAAGCTTTTCTAAGTAGTCATAATAATTGTTGCTATCATAAATGTATAGCTGTTGTTTTCTAATGCAGAACTCATTTTGTCTTCTCAAGATACCATGATTTTTAAGAGTTACATGTATAAGTTACAGCTCAGAAGAGCCTGTACTTCCTGAGAATGCTAAGGAAGATAAATCTATATCAGCATCTACTTCTGTCCTACTATCGCAGCCCTATTGAGAGTGTCCTGACATGGCATTCTTGCATGGTATGGGAGCAGCTCTGCAGTGGACAAAAAAGCTCTACAGAGAATCATTAAAACTTCCCAGAATATCACCGGGCTCCAGCTACCAGCCCTGGATGACATCTTCGCATCTCACTGTTTCAGGAAGTTGCATAACATTCTCAGAGACTCTTCACATCCTGCTTACAATATTTTTAGACTGTTGCCTTCTGACAGAAGATGCAGAACAATTAAAACTAGGACCACAGGTCTTCTGGATAGCTTTTATCCCAGAGCTATAATTGCACTCTACAATGAACTAAAGGGCCATCATCAGTGAACTATTGGACAGCACTACTTGGTCTGTTATGTGGATGCTTGGGTGGTTTAGGGGCGGGGAATTTTTTTTGGTGGGTGGGAGTGGGTTTGGTGATTGTTATATGTGTTGGGCCTGGTCTCTGGGTGTTATGTAAATTTTGTTGTATGTGTATGCTGTGTATATACAATGTATATATTGTCATACAATGACAATAAACTAAAGTAAGTAAATTACCTTTATTCACTTTCAGTGGAGGGCTCTATTATTTGTGCTGCAGTAATATCTCTAGCATATGCTTTTATGCAAAATGAATTGAACAAGAGTTTAGTCTTCTCTGCGATACATACATTTTGGACTAGCTCATCAAAATTATTATAAGCCTATGTTTTATTTAAGCCAAGCTTCCAAATATATTGGGATTGGGATATCAGTTCCCAGCCAACATAAATCTGATTTATAGAATCAGTGAGTTGGGTTGTAAAATTAGACAGTATGGATTCTTCTTCCATTACACGTGACCAATGGTTTTCAAAAGATGGTCTCATTGTGGGTAACCTTGAATTCCCCTTTTGCAATCTTGCAAAGTTTTAGAAAAGTGAAGAACCCTTTCTTGTTGCAATTTAATTGCAAGCCATTGCTGTGTCACTGGTGCTTGGTACTGTGTCAGTTTCCAGTACTTAATGCTAATACATAATACATGTATTAACACCTTTTTTTCTTTATGCCAATCATCATACATTATTTAGATTAATTTAGGTTCAAATTCTGAGTTGGTGATTTCCAGTTCACATTTTATATGGAGGACCATGAGTTTATCAAGGAGGCCTTAGGCCATTTCCTTTTACCTTCATATATTCTACTCCTTCCTGTTGGGATAACTGTAGACATGCAGCCAAGTTTTTTCTTTCCATTTCTCTCAGGCATTCAGCTATAACAGGGTGTCAAACCCGCGGGGTCACATTGATGTATCACATCTTTTTCCCACTTCACTAAACCAGAGGTGGCCATGGCCAGAGCGTTGCGATGAGTTTGATATCCCTGACTAATTCCCTCATACTCACAGGCATCCAAGAAGTCTTCCAGCTGCCTGGCTAATTGAACCTCATCCTGGTGTTTTCAAGGACTTGCTGACGTCCAGAGGTAGCCTTACCACACCCAGCCCCTTAGTTTACAAAAGCAAACACAGAAAAAGAGTGGGTGTGTAGGAGAAACCGAGATAGAAAATGGCATACAGGCAAGGAAATGGGATATAATATCTGAAGATTAAACCTAATGCAGACCAGACCATCAGTCAACTGCCAGGATTACAAGCTATCATAAGCATGAAGGCTGGCTGGGTGACTTCAGACTAGTCATTCTCTCTCAGTCCAACCTAACTCACATGATTGTTGTGGGGGAAATGGGAGGAAGGGATATTGTGTATGTTTACCATCTTGAGTTATTCATAAAGTAATAAAGGTAGAATAAAAATCTAATAAATAAACTTTGATGGTAATTCTGGCTGGAATCAACTATAGTACTCAAATGCAACACAACTTAAGAGCAGAGCTTGGAGGCTGGCTTGGAATTTGGTCCATCTAGAGAAGGTCCATCCAACAATCACACTGAAACAACATCTGCTCCCAACTAGCACAATGGTTTTGAGGGAAACATAATGAGTGAATGCTCTTTTATAGACTTTGAGACTTTTGTATAAACTGAATATTAACAGATTGAGTATAGAAGATTATGTTTATGGGGCAACATCGTTTTGCAAAGTTCTATAGAGGTGGCCAGTACAACAGCCTGTTATTGCAGAAAGTGTGTGTTGGAATAAAGTATTGTGCATAGGTTTAGTACACTGCATTATGTCCAGTCCTTTGAGTGTAAAGAACCCTCACATTGAGATCGCAGAGCTCACCAACAGCTGAACACCTTTAATGAGCCAACCCTGTTCAAGTCCAAAGTAAATAAATAACAAAAAATCCTCCCCACCTTGCAAAGCAGTTAACAGCAGATGGCTATAAAACTTTATGATGAATGCTGAAGTTTAGCCTCTTTATTTCTTGTCAGCATATAAAAGTGGCCACAAATCCATTAAATTTCTCAGGAGTTTTAAGTCATAACCCATTGTGAATTGTATGTGGTTATGCTGATGTCCAGTAGACTTCGATGGTTAGAAAGGGCACAAAGCCAGCTGCTTCCATTCCAGCTTAATGAAAGATTGTAGTGCCTTATGGTAACTTTGGACTTAAGAAGAAAATATGATATTCTTGTATTCTGAAAATAATGACCTTTCAAGAACAATATTTATATTAAAAAAGCTATTACAGATGTAGCTTTCTTTTTTCCTCTAGAATGAATCTGTCAACCTCCCTAGTTAACGTGACTTTCATATACAGGAACCTAAAGCCTGAAAATTTTACAGCCATCATGACATTATGTGAGAGTTTGGTTGCAGTCTTTCAGATGTCCATGTTGAGAAAATCTGATATTGGTTGATATTACTTCTGGATTGCTACAAATTTTATCCTGTTTTTTAGAAAGGGAAGACAGAAGGAATACATGGGCATGATTTGAAAATTTCAGGGAACACAACTAAACTGTAAACATAAGACTGCATTATCTATAGAGGAAACTGGATTTTACATAGTATTGAAAGATAGAAAGAAGGCAATGCTTTTGCAAAAGCATAAGAGATAGAAATGATATTTTACTGGGGAAATATTCTCCATAAAACAAATGTTGCCCCAAGAATCCTTCTGCCTAAGCCATTTCAAAATAAAGTCTTTCAAAAGCAATAGGGCCTTATGGATAGGATAATGTGTCCTTCCCAGAACAGCATCAGGAAATTAAAGGAAACAATTTCTTTCTGTAGAATACTTGTCTGTTGCTTTAGAATTATGTGCTGAGTTGCTTTGTGTAGTAAAACTTAAAATGCCCAGCCTTTTGCTTTTCTAGGTTAGATGTTTGATACCATTCATGCATTTATGAAGTACTTGATGTAGTACAGAATGTGGTAGAGCCGTGATAGTGAACCTATGCCATGCATGCCACAGGTGGCACACAGGAACGTGAGCAGTTGCCCCAGCTCAGCTCCATCTGCATGCATGCATGCCTCTACCAGCCAGGTGATTCTTGGGTCTCTGCTGGGCATGCATGGGGGACGGGGCACATGCGGGAGACAGCATGCATGCACGGGGCTGCACATGCATGTGTAGGGGTCATGCACGCATGCAGGGGGAGTGTGGGGTGTGTGTCATGCCTCCCCCCCACCATGGCTGTTTTTGCTCCCAGGAGGCTGCAGGGGAGCCTACTAGGCCCAAAATGGAGCACAGGGGTGGGTCGTGTGCACATATGTGGGGGTGGGTGGAGCATGGGGGGTGTCACATGCGCATGTATGGGGCGGGTGTATGTGAGTCATGCACACATTGCATCACTTTTGGCACGCAACGACAAAAAGGTTGCAATTGTTGCACAGTTGGCTGTGGTGGAGCTGAATGTAAAATTTATATTTGATGAGAATAGAGTCCAAAATTTCTGCCTCTGATCTCCTGGCAAACATACAGGTAGGATATGAAAGCAAGAACATTACCAAAGGTTTGGTTGATAGTATAAAATGTCATAGCTGGGAGCAGTTAATGGACCAGCTGTCAGCATCTGATCTATCCATCCCTTTTCATCTCTGAGGAACTGGCCATCATCTCATCAAAAGATAAAACAGAGAAACCTAGCTATGATTATAGCCTTTTCTTTGTCCTGTGTGGATTCATCATTTTAATTAGGTTTCAGGTTTTATGAGACAGAAACATTCTTATAGATTCCTTTCATATCAATGATCTTGTCAGAGTTCACCATGTTCTTCCCTTTTCCTTTCCTTTCCTTTTGAAAATCAGAATTATCAGGGAATCATCATCAGGCAAACAAATATACATAGCATATATAACACAATTCCATGATTGATTTAAACAGTCTTACTAACTTATTTTTCTTCCTTGTCCTTGGAGTATGTGGCAGACTGCTCAACTGTTGTCTTTAGTCCAGTATGTACTTAATGACTATGCTGTAACTCCTATCAGGTGCAACCACTGACCATTTGGATGGGATTAATAAAAATTACAGTCAAACACCCTGGGAAGGATAGTCAGGTAGAATGATTAAGATTCTGGTCTAGAAACAGGAAAGCCTAGGTTTTACTCTTCCCTTAGGATGCCAGCTGGATGACCTTGGGCCAGTCATTTTCGCTCAGCTTTGGGCTTTTCAACAAGCCAGTTGAAAAACAAAACTTTATTACATTATGCATTGATAGGCTTTACTGTAAGAAGGAGTTGGCTCCACAAACAAAGTAGAACAAAGGCTAAGAACAACAACTGTTGAAAACCCCTGGAAATTCATTGTTTCTCTCCCTACTTTGAAGGTGTGGTTGGTTTTCAAAGGTATCCTTTGAAAACGAATAGACTGACAAGATATGCTATCTAGCTCATGTTGTCTTTCTCCTAGTTCAGTGTTTCTCAACCTTGGCAACTTTAGCATATGTGAATTTCAATTTCCAAAATTCTCTGAATTGAAGTCTACACATCTTAAAGATGAGATTGAGAAGCAATCTAGTTTTTTAAAAAAAAATCATGTTTTTTTTTCATGTGAATGCTTCATACAGTAAACTAATTTTTTTCCTGCCCTCTCTCAGGTTTTACAGAAGAGATAGATGACATATCCCCCATGAAGTACTGTGATTATTCTTTATCTGACATTTTGTTCTTATCAGAATTTGGAAGAGGCCCAGGCTTTTCTACCTGTTTGGTAGTACGTCCAATTTCAGTCCCTTTTCTTTTCCTCATAAAAATCCAGAACTCTTAGGAATAATTTAGATTCCTAATGATGATATTGTGGTAGACATGGCTGTCCTACTTCCAGCTAAATTTGCTAATGATTATTAATCAATTTACTCAAATTAATTCCAGCTACTGGCAGCAAATGTAGAACTACATCTGTCGCTTTATTGGTTAATACATTTCCAAGATACCATAACTCCAAAGATGTAAAAGAGCTCCCAATGTGAACAGTCTAAAAAATTGTGCAAAAGTTTGTTTTGTTTCCAAGTTGAAGCAACACTAGGGAACACAGAATGGTTTGATGCAGGCTCCAACAACACAGTCCTATCAAGCTGAACATGTTTTGATGGCAGTTTGCCTCTTTTGGAGGTTGGTCTACTGCTGGATTCATAGGAATGAGTTGGTGCTGTTGTGTGGTTCATTTCTTCTGCTTTACATTCTTAACTTAGTGTTAATTTGCCAACTCTCGACTATACATTTCTTGATTCAGAGGTTTGTCTATTCATAATTCTTCCTGCAGTTAACTGCTTTGCTTTCCACAATAGGTACCAGCCATTTCCCTGATATATTTATTTTAAGCTATTATACCCTGTGACATAATTTGCTATCTTACTGCTATCTACAGAACAGTATTAGGCAAAGCTACCCATTATGCTAGCTATAAAGAGTAAAAACTACATTCTTGCTCTGAGAATCTTCTGTATTATTATACTTTTTGTTTCATTATGAAACAAAATCACTATGCTTTGTATAACTTTATCAAAGATAAGATGAAAGCTTGACAAAACATAGTTGCTTCCTATAATTTGGACCAACGACATAGAGGATAAAATAAAACAGTCTTGATTTGAAATCAAAACTATTCTGCTTCTTTGTTCAAATCAAATTCTTATTACAGGTCAGTGATCCAGCGAACAGGTTTGTCTGTCTTCAGCACAGGTTCAATCTTTTTTATTTTAGTTTTGGAAATGGATTGTTTAGAAAGCTTTGTTATGTGGATTATCACAGAAAACATTTCCATAGTACTTTGATATCCTTGATTTGCTTTCTGTTATATGGCTTCTTTCCATGTGTAAAAGGAACATGGTCATTTGTTACAACATTTTTTTCTTGGTTCCTTTCATTTAAACATACATTTCCTGCTTGCTCTTGACCAAAACAGTTAATCCTCAATTTACAACAGTTTATTTAGTGACCTTTCAAAGTTACCATGGCACTGAAAAAAGAGACTTATGACAGTTTTTAACACTTATGACCGTTGCAGCAGCCTGATGATCACATGATCAAAATTCAGATGCTTGGCAACTGGTTCATATTTATGACAGTTGTGTCACTGGGCCACGTGATCAGATTTTTTTACCTTCTGACAAGCAAACCTAATGGGGAAACCAAATTTACTTAACCACCATGTTACTTACTTAACAAATGCAATTATTCACTTAATAACTGTGGCAAGAAAAATTGTAAAATGGGGCAAATTCATTTAACAAATGTTTCACTTAGTATCATAAACTTTGGGCTCGGTTGTGGTCGTAACTTGAGGACTACTTGTATCCAGTCACCGTTGTCTCTCCAAATAATAAACCCATATGGATCAATAGTTTTCGAAGAATAATAGTGCTCTAGTCTGAAAATATATTGACCATTTAGTGTTGACACTAAAATATTGAGCCAACCTACTCTGTTCAAAGTGTAAATTCTATTATAAATTATAAATATTGACTCAAAAATTTCGAGATTAAGAACATCATACTAGAGATATGAGTTCTTACTATTTTCTAGTTTCTAGAGGTAAAGAGCAATGCTATTGCTTTCATACTTGGCTAAAAAGATTTCGTGAATCACTGAACTAAATAACTTATTCAGATGTCCAATATTGGAAAAAGAACTGCAGTGGGTGGAGAGAAATGGCTTCTGCTATGCCACAGATTGAATATTGTTCTTCTGATCTACATTTGCAATTGCAACATGTGAGCTGTTTTACTGAAAGCAAGTCAGTTATTTCCCATAGAGATTCAAGACTAATTAATTATCACCAATTAATTGCCTGTCCAGTTCTTGCTAAATCCTCTCTTACGATTTACAATTTAATTAACTATCCACAGTCTTTCCCTTGTTAATATTCTTTTGCTGTCCCCCAAATCCGAAAACAGAAAACCAGTCAATATTTCAGCCCCAGATTAAGCTTGCATTATAGAATAGACAATCTGTTTCTCACTTTTCCCATCCGTATTATAGCAATTACTGAGAGTCTAGCCTGAATCAAAAGTAGATTTCAGAGGACAGACTATTCCTGAGCTGTGTGCATGAGTTATTTTTAAAAAATCAAAGCTCACATAATCACCTCTTCATAGATGTGCTGGCTGGGGTTTGTGGGATTTGATCTAAAACATCTGGAGGGCAGCAGGCTCCCCATTTATTAATAAATATAAAATAAACAAAAGTATGGTAAAGTAAATTTATTGTCCCATTTATTGATAAAGACATAATGTAAGTGCTAATGGTAGAAGCAAGCAATCTAAAGCTATGAAAACTTTGTATATTTTGTGTATCAGTTCATAACAACATAGCAATTTTGCTGGGTTAGATAAATTCTATAGTTAAGGTTTCATATTTCAAAAAGAAATCTGTAAACAATAGTGAGACTAGTAGCTCTGAAAATGTAGAAGTTGAAAGTAGAATTATTTTTAATAAAGGTGACGGCCTCTGGTGTTAATCTCTTTCTAAAAAAATTGTAATAGATTTTTCAAGCAAAAATGAATGAATCTTACCTATGTGCCCCATTTCTATTTGAATAATAAGTTTTTCTGAAAGAAAATAAAGAAATATTGGAAATCCTAAACTGTAGAGGACCAGAATTGTCATTGTTAAATGATGCATATCAATATCAGGTGATTGTATTGTTTACTGATGATAGCTCCAACAGCCCTACTTGCTGTTGTTAAGCGAGGATCATGTGGGTCATGAAATGAGTACTTCATGTGACTGCAACTTCTGACTTCCTGATGGTTTCCAATTGACTTTGCTTTTGGGAAGCTGGCAGAGAACATCGGAAAACATGAAGTGCTGACAGTTCACTGCAACATCTTAAACTAAGAGGATTTGTCATAAGTACAATTCATTCAGGTGCCATTTGAACTTTGAATGGCTACTGAACAAATGGTCATAATCCAAGGATTACCTGCAGAACTCTTTGGGCATGACAAGCATATAATCCAAGGTTCCCATGTTTGCAAAGATGTAAATCTTCTGGTCCCATCTTCTTTTGAGTGGCTCCATCTAATGTACTTTACATCTACATTACTACCCAATACACTGCTAAAAAAGCCAAGGAAATCTCTGAGTTTACAAATGCTTTTACCACCATGTTAAAAAATGTTGCAAACTATGTTGTTCAATGTATGTGAAAAAGTATTGTGGGAAGGGAGAATTGAAAAATGTTGGCTATTTCTTTCAAATAAAATCTTACAAATCTGTAATATACAGTATTAAGCTACATCATTTTGTTATCTTGGCCCATATTTTTTCTTCCGATTTGAAGGATGTCGTGAAGAAAATTTGCCAGAAAAAGATTTTTTCTTATGTTGCCGTATAGGACTGTTTATTATTATACAGTTGTATCACAGCGGCCAGTTGTTTCGCTGGATTTGGCATTGGTTACCAGTCGAGCCCCACCCAGGGGCCTAGGACGTCGTAACGTATTTTCGTAATATGCGTGCAGATCCAAGCAATGCGGCTTTTTGCATTTGACTGATGGTGATTTTGTCAATTTTTAACTGTTTTAAATGTAATTCCAGTTATTTTGGAAAAGTACCCAGTGTGCCAATTACCACTGGAATTACCACTGCTGGTTTCTGCCATAATCGTTGAATTTCGATTTTTAAGTCCTGGTATTTCACAATTTTTTCATGTTCCTTCTCGTCGACCCTGCTATCACCTGGTATTGCGATGTCTATGATTGTAACCTTATTTTTCTCAACCAGTGGGATGTCTGGTGTATTATGCGCCAGTATTTTGTCGGTTGGTATGCGAAAATCCCTCAAGATCTTGACCATCTGATTTTCGGTGACTTTTTCAGGCTGATGTTCCCACCAGTTTGTTGCTGTTTTAATATTATAATTTTTGCACAAATTCCAATGGATCATTTGTGCTACTGAATTGTGCCGCAATTTATAATCAGTCTGCGCGATTTTTTTACAGCAGCTGAGTATGTGATCAACAGTTTCATCAGCTTCTTTGCAAAGTCTGCATTTGGCATCATCAGAGGATTTTTTGATTTTGGCCTTAATGGCATTTGTGCGGATAGCTTGTTCTTGGGCAGCCAGGATTAGTGACTCTGTTTCTTTCTTTAATGTACCTGTTGTTAACCATAACTAAGTTTGTTCACTGTCCACTTTATCTTTTATTTTTTCCAGAAATTGGCCATGCAGTGCTTTGTTCTGCCAACTCTCCATTCTTGATTTTATCACATCTTTTCTGTATTCTTGTTTCATCTGTTGGGCCTTCAGTAGATTTTTGTTCTTTACTTCAATTAATAGATGTTCTTGACTTTCTTTTAAATAATCAGCCAGTGCATGTTTTTCTTCCTCAACTGTTGCTTCACTTGTAATAATCCTCTGCCACCTGATTTTTGGGGCAGGTAAAGTCTATCAGTATCACCACGTGGATGTAAACTATAGTGCATTGTCATTAGTTTCCTGGTTTTTTGGTCCAAAAGGTCCAAATCAGCTTGTGTCCAGTTAACTATACCAGCTGTGTATCTTATAACTGGTATTGCCCAGGTATTTATGGCCTTGATTGTATTTCCACCATTCAATTTAGATTTCAAAATTTTTCTAACTCTGTTAGAAAAGGTGGCGCAGTGGTTAAATGCAGCACTGCAGGCTACTGCTAGATCAGCAGGTCAGCGGTTCAAATCTCACCGGCTCAGGGTTGACTCAGCCTTCCATCCTTCCGAGGTGGGTAAAATGAGGACCCAGATTGTTGGGGGCAATATGCTGACTCTCTGTAAACCGCTTAGAGAGGCCTGAAAGGCCTATGAAGCGGTATATAAGTCTACTGCTATTGTTGGTGTACTATCGCCTGACAATAGTTTTTACTTCTCCATGCTTGATGTTATCCAACTGCAGAATGCCTAAGTATTTGTAGGCTTCATTTTCTTTGCATTTAATTAATTGGCCATTGGGCATTTCAATTCCCTCACATGCAGTGATTTTGCCCCTTTTTATGGATACAGTGGCGCATTTTTCCATGCCAAACTGCATTGAAATATCAGTGCTGAATACTCGGACTATGTTTGTCAATGATTGGATTTCTATTTCTGACTTTCCATAGAGTTTCAAATCATCCATATATAGTAAATGCGAAATTTTTTCAGCTTCTTTGGCTGTTTGGTAGCCTAATTTCATTTTTTTTAAGATTACTGATAGTGGGATCATTGCGATGATGAAGAGAAGAAGAAGATGATGATGATGATGATGATGATGATTATTATTATTATTATTATTATTTTTTAAATGAGAGATGTAGTGGACTTGGGATATTCTATACACAAAATATGTATTCTGCAAACTACAGGGCTTTAGCCTTGACTTCTAGGTTGTCCATTTAGGATCTGTCCAAGTTTCTCTTTTAAAATCCCTGGGGTTTATCCAGACAAAGTTTAGAAAGACATAGAGGAGTTAACATACATTTGTTTAATAATGTTCTTAGATAATGCTTTCTTGCCTAGTTAAATAAATCCAATTAAATTTCATTATTGACTTAAACCTATGCAGTGCATCTTCTCCTTATCAGACACTCAAAGGCAAGTTGATACAGAAGCTTGTTTAATTTGCCCTTTTCTCTGCAGAAGAGAAAATGTTAGTTGTATTACTCCAAGTGCTATTTGCTTGGAATTTATGATGGCAGTGCCCTTTCCTCTGTTTCAGAATGTGATCAAGGATGTCTCTAAGGCTCTGCTCAAAAGGTGGAGCTTTAAGGAATGCTTGGTTTACATCTTTCTTTGCTGATTCATTTTAGCATGCCTGTCGCTCCTGAGTCTACATGAAAGCAGCGAAGAAGTAGCTCAATGTGCTTAGAATGGCTGCATAGCATATTGACAAATGCATAATATGAAGTGCTAGGTACTATCTGGGTTGATGTGCAATTATACACCATTTGCTATCTTGCATGTTTTATCAATCTGTAGTTAGGTGTGGGATGGATTGAAAAGATGAGAAAGGATTACCTTTAGCAAATGATAGCCTGGACTATACCTGACCTGAGAAGAGCTATAGGATGTTTAACTGATAAGAGTTGTGATATTGTTTCTCAAGATAGTGTTATTATTGCTGCAGGCTCAGTGTAATAAATGAGCTGATCTTTGTGCTCTTCTGGTCAAGTGCAGCCTGAAGCTTGAAATGTAATGATAATGACCTTTGTTAACAGAACAGGAATCATTAGACTAAAGGCCCTGTATGTGCTTATCATATATTACTTATTCATGCCAGTCTAAACAAGAAAATCAATGTTTACAGTGCTGATCCTAGCACTGGACACCCCCCCCCCTCGGTGTGTGTTTTTGTGTTTCTACAGGGCACAGATGAAGAAATCAAGTGAGATCAATTCCTTCTCAGTCTACCTCTCAGCGTATTTTAAGCATATAAAATTCCTTTAGAGGGTAGATGTGGGATTATGGATAGATCTCAAGCCTTTAAATGCGACTATGGCTGTGTAAGGGATTGCTGAAAATCAAAATGGGAAACCTCATGAATCAAGACAATGGCCGATAGTGTTGGTGACTGACCCAAGTTTTGAATTGCCAAGAACAGAAGAAGAATGAGGGGTCCTTGGTGCTCTCTGAGCTTGGTTGTTTTCTTGCAGAGGTTTCATTACCCAATCTAGGTACCATCATCAAAGAAAAATGTTCCATTTTCTAATGAAATATGAAGAAGGCTTTCATTTCCACACATTTAACATTGTAGCATATAATTGGACAGTTTTAGGAAAGAGAAAAGACACATATATTTATTGTTCTTTGCTTATCAGCTTCACAGAAAATTTCTTCTGTTAATTATGCACAGTGAATGCAAAAGCACTGGTCAGTGTAAAAGCACTTGTCCACTTTTTAAAGGAAGCATTTATGTTAATAAGCAAAATGTAATTATATCAATTATTTTTGTGGAAATGGTAAGAACTATAAATTGCACTGTGCACAAAATATTTTTCTTTAATCAACGATGTTAGTATACTTTTTTTCTATTGCATATTTTAGTTAGCTAAATACTACCTTACACCGAATCAGATCATATTATCCATTTTGTAGAAGCTTGATTACTGTCTTGCTAGATATTTGAATTATTTTAAAACAATTTACAATACTGAACCCTGTTGCTGATCCTAAGAGTCTAAATATCCCCTTTGACAGTGTCTCCTATCTAATCATCAAAATTGAATTCAAGCTAAATTTGTCCTATTATTTCATCCAAAAGTGACATTGATTTTTCTCCCACCTATTCTTTTCTTATACTGCTTATCATGATTGTTTATATCCTCTATCTATTCAGTTCTTATGCAAGTATCTAAATATAGATATGTATGAGTGTGTTATGTAGGTACTTATTGTATGTTGGCTTCATTTCTTCCCTTTCTTCTATGAACTCTTCCTTTTTTTGTAGGAAAGTATAGAAGATTATTTATTTCTGGTAGAAATCTTTGCCCATGTGCTTATAGTAATATACAAGGGAAATTGGAATCCATTTGGACAATGCCCAAGGCGAATCTTAGGAAGTCTATCATTGAGGCTACCAGTATTTTGACACTGAGTCTGGGGCAGGCTGACAGGCTGAGTAGATTGTTCAGCTGGTTCATTTCCTTCCGGTGAGCTGTATTTTTCATAACCTTATTTTGTCTGCAGGAAGAGAAAATGTTCTAATAATGTAAGGCAAAATTGCCATCCCTAATGCTTATAATTTCCAGGTTGCCAGTCAAATGAATGCTCAGTTGGATTCTGTATATGCCTATCATTTTGAATAAGCTAAGCCTTTTCTTCACTATTCTTAATAATTTTGACTCTGTGGGAGGATTGCACAAAGAAATATCCTTGAACTTGAGAGGAAAATCCCTCTCCCACCCCAATTAAACAAAGAAATGTAGGTTACACTCAGATATTGAACACTGACCATGGTGCTTTGATTCCATATATAAGATATTTCATGTGATTTTGGCATTGAGTTAATAGTATTGAAAGCAAGTTTTACTAAGCATCATTTATTAATATCTAGGTATACTAGTATCTAATACCTGCTTTTCTCTCTCACTGACCTATTTACAAATTTAATTGGTTTACTTTGGCTTGCTCATAGTCTCTAAAAGTGGCAAATCCAAATGTGGTATCAGTTTCATAAGTTTCTGTTAAAATGACCATAGCGAAATGATTGGAATGTGCCAGAGTTGACTACATGATTGGGCAAGAGTTTTTCAGAGAACCCTTTTAAGTATAGGTTTGAATTGAATGAAGAATGTTTTTTCTAAAATCCTCTCTTTATTGTAGTGCTTAGCTTCCTTCAGATGACCTCAGTTGCATATTTGGCAATCTAAACCCTCCCCTCTTTCTGTATTTTATTATTTCCCCTATATTATTGCATTTCTGTATGGATCACACTGACATATTGACATTGAGAAAAAGCTCTTGTGTATAAATCCATACATTTTGATCACACTTTGGGATGGCATTATATTAATAGAGTAAAACCAATTATTGACCTATGAGAATGGACTGCTCTTGAAATTTGTCTTTTGAATCTCCAGAGTAGAAGAACTTCCAACTATTTTGACGTGGTCTTTTATCCTGATGCTTAGAGTGCATGTGAGGACTAGTAATATCTAGTAAAGCTGCCACAATGAAGTGTAATACATTCAACATATATGCTTTGTGTTGTAAAAGACCAACAAAGATGATTAGGGGACTAGAGGCTAAAACACATAAAGCGGTGGCCTCCCAATCTTTTGGGCACCAGGAACTGGTTCGGTGGAGAAAGGGTTTTCCGTGGACTGGAGGGAGCATGATTTTGCAGGCTGTCTGGATTCTGCAGATGGGACTTTGCTTGTTTTTGTGGCTCTGTTTCTGCCATGCCATTGACCGGTGCTAATCCACAGACTGGGGTTTGGGGACTCTTGATATAAAGAATGGTTGTGGGAATTGAGTATTGTCTAGTTTAATAAAAAGAAGGCTAGGGGTGACATAATAGCAAACTTCCAGTACTTGAGGGAAGTACAGAGAAGAGGGGGTCAACCTATTCTCCAAAGCACCTGAGCACAAGAAGCAACGGATGGAAACTAAATCAAGGAGAGAAGCAACCTAGGGCTAAGGAGAAATTTCCTAGCAGTTAACACAATTAAATAGTGGAGCAATTGCCTCCAGAAGTTGTGAGTGCTCCAACACTGGAAGTTTTTAAGAAGAGATTGAACAAGCATTAGTCTGAAATGGTATAAGGCTTCCTACCCGAGCAGGGGGTTGGACTAGAAGACCTCCAAGGTCCCTTCCAACTCTGTTGTTCTGTTCTATTCTGTTCTCTTCTGTTCTAATTTTATTAAGATCCTGGACTTACAACAGTTCATTTAATGATCATTCAAAGTTATAACAGTACTGACAAAAGTGACTTTTGATCATTTTTCACACTTATGGCTGTTGTAGCATCCCCTGAGTCACATAATAAAAAATTCAAGAGGTTGGCTCCATGGAACAATTTGCTTCCAGAAGTAGTGAATGCTCCAATACTGGAAATTTTTAAGACGAGATTGGACAACCACTTGTCTGAAGTGTTGTAAGGTTCCCCCCCCCCCCGGGTTTGTTAGCCACCCTGAGTCCCTCCGGGAATAGGGCGGCATATAAATGCAATAAACCTTTAACCTTTAAACCTTTAACCTTTCCTGCCTAAGCAGAAGGTTGGACTAGAAGACCTCCAAGTCCCTTCCAACTCTGTTATTTTATTTTATTCCATTCCATTCCATTCCATTCTATTCTATTCTATTCTATTGGCAACCGACTTATATTTATGATGGCTGCAGTGTCCTGTGATCATGTAATAACCTATTGTGACCTTCGGACATGCAAAGTCAGTGGGGAAGCCAGTTTCACTTAGTAACACATAGCAATAGCATTTAGACATATACTGCTTTACAGCCCTCTCTAAGCGGTTTACAAAGTCAGCATATTGTCCCCAACAGTTTTGGAGTTCTCATTTTACTCACCTTGGAAGGATGGAAGGCTGAGGCAACCTTGAGCCTGGTAAGATTCGAACTGCCAAATTGCAGGCAGCCAGCAGTCAGCAGAAGTAGCCTGCAGTACTGCAACTCTTAATCAGTGCACCAGTGTGGATCATGCCACTAGCTTAACAACTGCAGTGATTCACTTAACAACTGTGGCAAGATAGTTTGTAAAATGGGGCAAGACTCAGTTAACAAATGTCTTGTTTAGCAACAGAAATGTTGGGCCCAGTTGTGCTTATAAGTTGAGAACTACCTATAAACCCAATCAAGCAGGAACTGGGGATGTCAAGTTTAATGAAAAGAAGGATTGAGGGAGACATGATAGCAGTGTTTCAATATCTCAGGGGTTGCCACAAAGAAGAGGGAGTCAAACTATTCTCCAAGGCACCTAGGACAGAACAAGAAGCAATGGGTGGAAACTAATCAAGCAGAGAAGCAACCTAGAACTAAGGTTAAATTTCCTGACAGAACAATTAATCAGTGGAACAGCTTGCCTCCAGAAGTTGTGAATGCCCCAACACTGGAAGTCTTTAAGAAGAAGTTGGATAGCCATTTGTTTGAAATGGTATAGGGTTTCCTGCCTAGGCTCCAAGGTCCCTTCCAACTCTGCTATTGTATTGTATTGTATTGTAGTGGGGGATTCATACTTAGTATAGATGCATTGGAAAAGTAATGCTAATTACAAATGCCTATTCTATTCACATATGTTATATTCCCAACATCTCACCCATACGTTTCTACTGTTCATTTTCTTTTACAAATGCACATCTAATCTTAAATGAGGCATAGGAAATCAGAGTGACGACATACAAAACAAAACACCGTTCCTGCTCATTTCTTTAGATGAATGTCACTGACTCAGATTCTCTACTAACTCATGCACAAGTCTGATTGAAGTCAGTGGGACTTAGGTATACATAACTTATGACAAGACTTCTCCCATTATGTTTTATAACATTTACACAGGGAGTTGTTGCCATATGTCCCACATTATGTTTGACTCTAGTAAACTCCTTGAGGATCTGTGTTTTTTCTGGCTAATTACCTTTTGTCATTATTCAAAGGAAGACTTGCAGCTTCCAACTGATAGAACAACTGATGAAGTAAAAGGTACAGTGTACAGTACTCAAGGTCTAGGAACAAAGGAAATAGCTATATACTGCATCAAAGCAGTTCTCAGTCTAAAAGTAAATGTTTTAAGCTAACTGATAGCACTATTTCTAAGGTTTTGCTACTTTGAGATATCAGAAATTAAATCCACTATTTTTTGCATGCAAACAGCTACTCTACTTCCCTGCTAATTAATGAAGAATATCTAATCATGGATTATAGGCAGTATAGTATAGCAACATGGTGCTACTACATTTTAAGATGCCTCAAATCTTTAATGGCCCAATTACAATATAGGAAGATATCCTCTCTTCCATTATCAATATATTAGTTGATACAGTTGAGATCTGAAATGATTGCATTTTAATCTAATTCTGACTTCTTCAATGCAGGCAAAACTCAAGTAGAATTAGCTTCAGCAATCACAGGAACAATTTGATATATATTTGTTGATTTTGCATTTCCTTTTTTCATGTAAAATGATTAAGGCACTTACTAATTAAATATTAATCATTGAAAGGACACCTAAAAGGGCATTAAAAAGGCAAATTAATGCCCAATTTTATAAATGTTTAGGCTAAACACACATTGAAATAAAGAGCAGAAACAAAAAAGATTCATGTAATTTGGTCTGACTGTTCAGAGAAAATTTATTATTGCTAATGAAAATGCAAGAGAATGAGACAAAGTGTTGGCAGAGTTTGGTTAGTAACAACTGGGACCGTATCCCTTATATATCAATTTGACACTGATATAAACCATACCACAGATCCACATGTATTATATCTATCAGTCTCAGATATAGCCTATACCTATAGTGAAACTATCATGTGTATATGTTGCTACCCCAAATAAGATATTTTCATTGAGTGGAACACTTGGACTCCAGTGTCCTTCTCTCTGACTGAAATTTGTTTAATTCCATAATTATATTTGCTTAGGTTGAATTTAGCATATTTATTTAGCAAATTTAACACATGTTATTTAGCAAATTTAACACATGCTATTGGAAAAAGTGAAAAGGAGAGAATAAGTGGTAAGATTTCACATACAATGCACCAAGGACTACGGTTGAGGCACAATTTATGACTATACTAGCCTAGTCAATTGTTCATCCTTTTATACTTATACCCTATCTCTTCTCTATGAACATAAGAATTTTTTTGCTTTGCTTTCCCACAGCAATGCCCTTATGAGATAAGATGAACTGAGTTGTATCTTCTAAACCCAAATCACCTTGGCTAAGAATGCACTTGAATCTGGATCTCAGTGGTCTAGTTCAATTTTAACTGTTGTCCAAGGACAACATTCTTAACATATGTCCAATCTCTCCCCTCTAAGTATATGCCACAGAGGATGATCAACAAAGGGTAATATTAGTAGCATATAGTGCCTTTCAGTGGGCCTTCTCATCTATGGATTCCTAAAACATTAGTTTTGTAGGAGGATAACCCTTCCCCAAATATTAGCGTTCACATTCAGATTATGTAAAACAAAATAGTCCATGTTGTCCATGTTTTGTGCCAAGAGCAAGCATGCTCTAGAACTTTATTCCCACCAATTCTGACTGTTGAGGCAGTTGTGGCAGTTCCATTTGCCATCGTTAGGTGAATGCTGTGCGGTCTCAATGTCCTGCAATTGCATGGTAGCAATAGCACTTAGACTTATATACCACTTCATAGTGTTTTACAGCCATCTCTAAGCAGTTTACAGAATCAGCATATGGCCCCCAACAATCTCATTTTACCCGCCTCGGAAGGATGGAAGGCTGATTCAACCTTGAGCCAGTGAGATTTGAACTGCCAAACTGCAGTTAGCAGTCAGCTGAGGTAGCCTGCAGTACTGCACTTTAATACTGCACCACCTCGGCTCTTTGATCACCATTTGTGACCTTTTGCCAGTTTCTCCACTGACTTCACGCATAAGAAGTTGGTAGTTAAGGTCACAAACGGTGATCATGTGACTTTGGGATGCTGCAACAATTGTAATTGCAACCTGATTACCAAATGTCCAAATTGAGAACACATGACTGCAGGGCCATTGCAACAGTCACAACTGTGAGGAACAGTTCTGTGAGGAAATTCCTCATAACTTTGGTTGCTGAACAAGGGCTCCTTGCATTTGAATCTCTGCTGTCAGTCTCTAACTTTCTCTATTCTTAGGCCTTTCTTGGTGCAATTGGGATCACCATAAAATCTATAGTAAGTGATGTAGGCTCAATAAGGACAAAGTTTTGAGAGTACTCTATTTGCTTTTACAAGACTATATATTTGATGCACTGCAGTAGTGAATTATTTCTTAGTCATGGAAGTATTTTTATTGTTATCCTTCTGCTTTGTCCCCACCCTTCAGGGTAATGAAAGTGAGGTTATGAAAAACCTTCTGCCAAAGAGACTACAGGCACCCATTAAATGTTGTAGCCTTAGGGAGTTTTAGGTTCACTACATTTGTTTTGACAATCATACATTGTGGAAAGGATCCCAGCAGAACTTGAAATTACAAATGGGAGCAATCTACTCATCTTACATAAATTGGTTCTGAGTTAATAACTTGGCTCTCCCATGAGAGACTAATTGTCCATTGTCTCTCCATCTGTCTCCTTCTATCTCAATTTGATTAGAATAGGCTAGGTTAGAGCCAGTTGATGTGCATGAATATTGCGATTTAACCAGTAGTTAGTCATTCCAATTTAAATTCTTTTTTACCCTACCAGGAAATTTTTAAACAAGAAAGCTAATTACTCTGGGAAGCATTTTTTTCTATCACTCCTTTCCTATTCCCAAATATTTTTATGTTCCATTTATTTCCATTTTCTTTTATGTTTGCTTTTTAAAATGGAGATTGTGAAGGGGGTTTATAGAACATTATCAACTTTCAGATCACTCCCTTTTCTCATTGACAAGAAAGTGTCTGTTTTTTCTATAGAAACTCTGGGCTATGTTGTTCTAAAGATTATGTAAAGGCTTACAGTGCTGAGATTGGGTTTGTATGCAGATATTGTCTCATGCCTCTCTGTAAGAATGAAGGTTAGGCTACCCTTGATCTCTGTTAGGATCTACCTTGCATTGCTAAGGTAGTATAGAAAGCCTTCAAAACATTCACTTGGTTATATTTTGCTACTTGCATTCTATGGGTAGGAATCACCATAGATAGTCTTCAATGTATGATTATAAAGGATTCTGCCCATTACTGTTGTAAATTGTGATGAGTGTAAAATGGATCACCACGTGCCTGGACTCGTTTGTATGACATTTTTGTGGTAATTGTCAAATAAACACAGTAGTCATAAAGCAAACACAGTAATCATAAAGTAAACCCTTTGTTGGCCATGGGACATTTTTGCAACAACCCCCACCCCACCCCAGAAGTAAATGCCTTGGTAGTGCAGTTGTTAGAATGCAGTATTGTAGGCTAACTCAGCATTCCACTGCCAGGAGTTCTATCCTGACCAGCTCAAGGTTTACTCAACCTTCCATTCTTCCGAGGTTAGTAAAACGAGGACTCAGATTGTTGGGGACAATATCCTGACTCTGTAAACCGTTTAGAGTGGTATATAACTGTGGAGTGGTATATAAGCCTAAGGGCTGTTGTTATTATTAAAATATCATAAACTGCAGTCACATGACTGTGGAACACTGCAAACAGGTGTAAAAGTGGGCCAGTTTCAGAGCACCAGATGTGTAGCCACATGATTGAATGGGGAAGAGGCAGTTGTGAGAACTTCAAAACCAGATTATAAGTAATTTTTTGAGAGGTGGGGTGGGCTCCATTGTAATTTTGAAGAGTCACTAAGTGATCACTCATAAGATGAGTACTACTTGTATATTATATCCCACTCTTTGCCCCCCTCTGGTGGAATTTAGTTCTTTAATTTAGCAGAGAAATCATAGAGATTGCTCTTTGAATAGGTTACTGGACATGTTTTCATTCTGGTACCACCAAAACATCTCCAGTGTTCCATTAAGGAAGGCTTTTACTTCTCTCCATTTACATGCTATGCTTTCTCAAAGGAAGATTATGGAAATGGCCAGTGGAACAACGCCTTTTCTTCATGGGGCAGGCCATTCACTAACATGCCCCCTATTATCCTGCCTATAATATGAAGAGAGGAAAAGACACCAGATGTAGAATGGTTGCATTATCTTTCTCTGCCCATAATTTGTATTTTAGCAGCCAAGTTGTTACTGTTGCTCTGCTCTCTTTTAGACTCAGAAAATAACTTTTTTAATGTTCTAAATTGTAACATTGGTTTTAGTTCCACTTAATTTCTTTATATGGCTTTTCATTCATGCTGCATTTCTTTGTATTGCTATTAATTTTCCTATTTTTTATATTATACTATGTTACTATGACCTGTGATAAAAATAATAAGCTTAGTAGTTAAATATATTTTAGCATTTGCCTTCAGGAAATGAGATTTTTCCCCATCTATAAAGTTGTACAGGACTTAAAATATATGGCTGTATTATATATATTTTTAAAAACCTATTTGAAATATAATTTTGGAAGAGTTTTGAATTCAAAAGAGAACTGCTTCTAGCTTGAAATACTTTAATAATGACTAAAGGCAACTGTTATGAATGAGAATTGAGCCATTTCAACCATTCCATTTAGAACCTTTGCACATAAATAGATATTTCCAAATGCCTCAGACCACAGAATACACATTTATGAATATACTTGATCAAAATGTATTATATTTAAACAAATACTTCTTAAATCACTGTAGTACCTTTTAAAACTGAGAATCTTCCTACAAAATTCAGAAAAGTTTGAAATTTGATGAATGATCATATCTGATGCATGCAGTGATCCAGGTGCTACAAGTTGGGTGAGTTAACATCAGAAATCAATCTCAGCACTTCTAGGAGAGATTACTCATCTGAATTCAGCCCAAGTCCCCATAGGAAGACTTTGATATGTGACAGAGTTTTGACTACAGATTATTTCTAGAAAAATATCCAGAATATTTTCTATTTCTACCAAAAATTCTGTAGGAGACCCGGCAGTGCTATAGGGTGCTCAGTCCCACTTATTAAATAAAATAAAGCTAAGCAAAGCTTTGTTAACTAGGACTGTGCAAAATCCTTGAAAAGGGCACTTTGCAAAGCATGTTACCATAAATGAGGCATCTCTCTCCGAAGCATTAAAAGACCCATGCCCTACAGAAGAATCACTGCACCTCCTAATTTTATCCCTAACCGTAATCCTGGTTTTATGCATGTATGCACATGCATAGCCTTTTGCTGTGAAGTTCTTTGTGTGTAGATTTAAGGGTTTTCAACCTTAGCAACTTTAAGATGTGTGGACTTCAACTCCACAGTTCCCCAGTCAGCCTTTGCTAAGGTTGAGAAATATTGTGTTAGTGATTCAAGGACAAATGCTTTGCCCAGGCCAACATAAATCAAGTCATGTTCATTCCCCCAAGGTGCTAGTGGCTGGTAGCCTCAGAGCCTTCTCAAACCTTCTCAGGGCCTCTTTTTCTGGAAGGCAGTAGGAGATAGAATAGTTTGTGAGAAGCCAGTGCCAGAATGTGAGGCTGTTACTGATTATTGTTTTTATTATTATTATTATTAGTGTATACTTCTTAGAACCTGTTGGACTGTTGTGTTAAATACATGAATGAGAACATGCAAGGAGGGAAGTAGTTTAGCATAATAACCATTTCAAATCTTTTGCACAAACTTGTAAATAACGTCTGCTTAGTGCTGCTGTTCATTATTTTATTATACTCATTATATAAAAGTAAAAACCCTCAGTGAGTACCAGTCATCCAGATAGAGATGAGTTAATCTTCAAGAATGAGTTAATCTTCAACAATTTTGATCTCTTAATATTAAATTGAATTTTTAATCAGAATTATATTATATAATTATACTACATTCATTTTTAATCAGTTCTAAGTATTTGCTTTTGATCAGGCACAGTTTTTCAACTTTTTGCTTTTAATTTCAGCCAGATTTCCTGAGATCCTAGTGTCAGTAATCTTTGAGCTAATTTCTCAAATATTTTAAAACAATGTGTAACTGTTTAATGCTGACTTATCAAAGAATAACACAAAATCAGGAATTTTTGATTTGTTCTGTCCTTGAAGTAGCACAAGAAACATCAAGTTCTGGGGCAGTATTGAATTCAGATAGCTGGCTCAAGAAAGCACTAGCAAAGAGGAAAAGAATTTAAAGATAAGAATCAGAAGAGGTTAACTGTTTCTTTGATGAATAAAAGCAAGGAAAATGAAAAGTTGATAGCCTACTATCTTCATAGCCTCCAGAAATGATCATTTCAAAGACCAAGAAATAATATTGAGGCCATTTCTAGCTTCTGAGGCCTCTAGCCAGAATAAAAATAAAAATTGATGCATGAAAATGAAATAGGACCTAAAATGAAAGAAAAGTATTTTAATCTCTTCATGGAAAACTTGGAAATATCTAAATGTGACTTTTACTTTGAACTTGAGTCCAAGGCCAAAAGTCTCTATCCCATTTATGATTGCTCTGAACTAGATTTCCCATAACACATCATGACTGTAAGCCAACTAGAATCTCTCCTAGATAAGACTATGCAGAGCCAACATCCATAATCCATACAATTTTCTATGGCTGATGTGATGTTAGAGCCTAATACTACTCAACTCCATTAGCTTTGTTTTTTGTTTGAGAACAGAAATAAATTCTTCATTCTAAAGTTTAAACGTTTTAATATTTATATTGCTTGCTGACAGACAGCAACAATGTCACTTTAGCCCTGGTTGATCAGGTGAAAGCATTTTAACCCAGCATCATCCAGCAGGGGAGACAGAGAGAGAGACTTCTTATTTTTTGTTCCTCCCTGGTTGAACTTGGAGGGATGCTGCCCTTCATCCAGAGGTAACAATGAGTCTTCAAAATGAACAGCCCTTGATATCTGTCCTCCACGAATTTATCAAATCTCCTTTTAAAGTCATCCAGGTCAGTACCGTCACCTTCTTGTAATGAATTCCACAGGTTAATTATGTCCTGTGTGAAGAAATGCTTTCTTTTGTCTGTTCTACAGTAAATCTCATTCCAGTTAGTGTAAGAGATTGTGTTGAGGCTGGGAAATTAATGGAAGGGAAAGTAGACATAAATAATGAAGCAATAGAGTCCCTTGCTAGCTTATCTTATAAATGGGAACTCATCCAAGGTCCAGAAACCTGTAAAGAAATATTTTGAATCATTCAAAATAGTTACTGAGTTGAAGATAGATAGATAGATAGATAGATAGATAGATAGATAGATAGATAGATAGATAGATAGATAGATAAATAGATAGATAGAATATTTAAATTACTATATATTATAGTATGTTTATATGTATTGTAAATTGAAAATTCCTCTTGCAATTTCCATGATTCTGCATTTACCCCAAGACTAGCATTAAATATATTTTACTAAATTAGGTGTAATCCTTCTTTCCTTGTGTTGTGGCCAAAACCTGGCTCACCTAAAGCAGCCAAATCATTTTGAAGATGTAACATTATTATTTTTTGCATGCAATCAATAATATATTGTATATACTGGGCTCCCAGCAAAATTTTGTACTTTCCTGAAAAGCCTTGGGCAACAGTAGAACCAAGATTTTTGTACCTTTGACCCACTACATTGCAAGGCAAAGGCAAAGCAAAGAAAAAAGACAAGACACTGTGGAAATTACAGTGTGATATTGCAGTATTGTCAAAATCCATCCATATTATGTTATGAACATAAATAAATTTATTCCTTCCAATTAGGTCAGCATACTAGCCACATTATCTTTGAGATACGATTGATGAATCAAAGCAATTTGGATTACTGGAGCACAGGATCCTAACTAATTCTTCTCTCTGTTGCCAGTCATGGTTAATTCAACTTGCTCTGACTTTTTTCTTACAAGTCAAATTGAAGGAGAGAGGATGAAAATGAATATATATACATAGAATAGACAGAGAAGAAAAACTTAACAAACAAAACAGACAATGAGGCTAATTAAGAAATTAAGAAGTTCATATTTTAGGGAGGCATCTAAGACATTTGTGAGAGTGAAGGCAGGTTACATGTGTATAGAAGAGAGAGAAGGGGTATCTATCATCAAATCTGATTTTGCCCAGCTGTGCGGGATTTAACAATTAGCCTCATTTTCTGTTTCTGTTGGTAAAGTTTGTCCATTCTATGCATAATTGTATTCATTTTTATCCTGTCCCCTTCAATTTGCTTTTTTTCTTGGATACCAAATGGTCTGTAGTTTCTCATAAGGAAATTGTTAAAAGTTTTGGTTAGCCTAATTTTTCCAGGACTTTTATATTATTTTCCAAATGTAATTATGAGAACCAGCAAAATATTCTAGGTAGAGACATATTTTGATCTGTACAGAACAATGTTTTTAACTCTGACAACTTTAAGATGTATGACTGGGGATTTCTGGGAATTGAAGTCACCCATCTTAAACTTGCCAAGATTGAGAAACACAGGTATAGAGAATCATAATGTTGGCAAACGTATTTTCAGTTTCTTTCCTAATATGTTCCAGCATGGAATTTGCCTTTGTCAAAATGGCACACATTAAAACAATATCTAAATAGGGCTATTATTAGCTGTAAATCATGCTAAAGTTCTTAGCCCAATGTGCCTCTGCCAAAATACGATCCAATCCAGCATAAGTAAGAAGATAAATCTCCCACAGGTGCAAGTTGAGAAAACCCTTAGAAAGGGGACAAATCACTTTATATGTACTTCAAACGACATAGTTTGGAATGTGTTCTTCAGTTGGCTGGTATTATTTGAGCCATCAAGCATCTAAAGTTCATGCCCAGCAACTACACATATACCATGTAACAGTTCATAACATAACAATTCTCTGATCTTGATCATGTTAATGACCAACTGAATATTCAGGAGATGTAGTGTTACATTATAATAGTTTTCAGGTTATTAAAGTTCAATTTTTTTGTACACTGCCTTCAGCTCTTCTAAACTGGTCCTTATCAGAGCTCCATATTCCTCGTGAAAAATATACCTTCAGGGTTCCTTGAAGAGCTACTCAAAGACTCCTTCCCTTGATCCCATGATTCCTCTATCTTTCTGCTCCCATCACTATCCTCTATGATCTTAATGTCTTTTTCTTGGTTTGTTGGAGACAACGCTGAAATATATGAAGTTTTTTTTCTCTCCAATGTCCATCACTTTACACATATGTAAACTAGAACCATTTAGTTGACCATTTACCTTGTTTAAAGACATCTTTCTTCAGCTCTTCATAATCACTTGTAGTTTTTGTCATCCTGAACTGACCAGTTAACAGTTTCTCCCCACTCTGTTCTTCACTGTCAGTCAAGATAATTTGTAAACACATTAAAAAGCAAAAATATATCATTGAGAGAACCCACTTTTTACTTCTCTCCATATACTTGTACTCAGTTTTTGTTGTTTTGACAATCACTTATTAAATCACAAAAATATGAATCCTTTTGTCCCATGGCTGCTAACTTCACATAGTAGCATTGATGAGGAACTTTGTGCACTAGGTTGTTAACTACATCCACAAAATCACCTAATTGACAGGCCTGTTAATATTCATAAAAACAAAAATCTAGAAAGTTAATAAGGCAAAATTGATCTTGGCACCTGCTTTACCTTGATGCAATCTTATATTTTAATATACTGTTTTTGCTAATTGGAGGGGAATACATTTCCTTCAACATACTGGAATTTGTTTGTCTGCAAGTATAGTACAAGATGTATTTCGTTGCAACTATATAGCAATGTTGGAAATCAACCTCCATTTGTCATGTGTGTGAGGAACTTAAGTCTCAGCAATATGCAGGATAATTCATATTAATAATATAGTGCTTCCATTATGTGTATTGCTTCAACTTTGTACTTGGTTTCAAAGCTGGACATAGAATACTGGCTTGGTAATAATATTGCTAGTATTAACTGTCCAAGTCATAATTTTTTTCATTAATCTTTTTGATCATTTACTCATAAAAGGCAAAGGTTAAAAAGAATCATGTTATCCCTTTCTTTGAGATAATTTTTCAAATACACTGCATGTGAAAAAATGGGTATCTTTTGTAGCAAAGTAGTTTTGCTGTCTTTATGCTGTTGTAAGTGGAACTTACCTTTTAGACTATTAATCACTTTAAGCAGCATCAGTACCTAAATATTCAATATAATAAACATTCATCTGATAACTTGGATCTCAAAAAAAATGTTTTGTAAGTTCCAATATGCTTCCAAGAAGGGATTCTCCCATCAGAAAAAAGTCACTGTGATTACTTGTATTATATCTACAAACTCATTCTGCATTACTTTAAGACTCATATATCCTCTTGGCTTTGATTTTCCAGGTAAGGATTTCAGAATAATGAATGATTACTTCTGAAGATTGGCGAAAATACATTTACTGAAACTGTGCATTATTTTCTGAAATAATGCATTATTCTCTTTTTCAGGAAGGGAAGACAGGAAGCTACAATATGTTGCCATTTAAAAAGGCCAGAACATGATATATTCCAACAATATACAAATTTTTTGCTAATCTCATTATGCAAAAATAAACTTTAGCCATTCTACTGCACATATGCCAGATGGGATGCGTCAGTGGACTGCCTGAGTGAAGTAAATTCATTTTCCCCTTGGTTATGGGAAACAGAGGAGGAGAGAGATATAATTTTTACTGAGATGTTTTTTATATATATCCAGTGGCTTAGTTTAGCTAGACTTAAGAATTGATCTTTATAGGAACCATCTTGATCATGAAGCACTTGACAAAATAGCTGCTTTTTATTTTGTTGAAGGGAATTTTTTATGCAATGTTTTTAATTCATAGAGGTGTCAAAGTGACCTCCCCAAAAGTATTTCAGTATTATTTGAAAAATCGTGGATCTAAAGTGAAGTGCTGCTGGTGCTATTTAATAAGTCATGCTTGATATTTGTATAATCATTTGAAGGGAATGGTGAATAATTTACTAATTTTTAACCCGCGGGATTGAAACAGCCCTTAAAATTGTATGATACCCTAATATTAAAAAAGAGAAAAAGGCACCACAACGGCATCTGAAATTGTTTGTACTTAATTTTTCTTAGGTTAGCAATATTTACGCTAGTAACCCAAAGATACTTTAGTTTGCAGTTTTCTGTTCAACTTTGGAATTACTCAGCATTGTTAAAAAAAATTCTAATTGAATGCATGGTATCTTCTGCAGCAATTTTCCAATTCTGCTATGGTAGCAAGGCAGAAATATTGTATTTTAGGAGAGACAAGTTATATAAGGCCACGTTTTTTTCAAATTATTTTGGTAAAAGCTCTTCAGCCAGTAATCTATTGATCACCTTCTTCAATACCCTTTTTGTTGCATCGGCTCCAGCATCCGCATTGGGAAGAGAAGTGTGGATCTAGTCATATTTTCTGGACAATACCAATATTTACACTGGAAACCTTTAGAAAAGAGGAAGGAAATTGTATCCTGTGACTTCAATGTGCCATTCTCCCACCCCACTCCAATTTGGGAGATGTTGTAAGATTTTAAAAAGTAAAATAGAAGTCTTAAGGTGTCTCACAGAGGCTGATGTTTCTTATTTTATTTCTTAACTTTGACTCCCAATGTCTTTTTGTAGTTTTTGTGGCAATATATAGAAGAAATGTGTTTCGTCACTGCCCTCCTCTTCTTCATCCTTGACCTGCTCCTCTCTCTTCTCCTTCTTTTTTGAGCTCCAGCATTTCCTTGTGCTTTCTAATGTAGTGCTAAATTCAATAAAATAAATGAATATCAACTGGAATCTATCACTTGAGTGGAAATTTCTTCAATTAAAATTTTCTGTAACTTATGGGATCAGTATATTGAACTAAAAATGATTGGGGCAAAGACCAATTAGTGAGTAGACCTGTTCCTTGTCATCTCTCCAGATAGGAGAGCACTTGCCCACAAGTGCTATAGGTAGCTACTGTTTAGGGCTGTAGGTTTTTTTTTGCAGGTTTTAGTGCCGGGGAAACAACAGGATTAGCTATCTTGTTCGCAAGATAGTGGAGACTTTTAAAAGACAGTAAGTTTGCAAAACTTTGCTGAATGAAATTTCATTCAGAAATTTCTCATTAACTACCGTACTTCTAAGCTATTGGAGACCTACAGAATTACAAGTTTGAAAATGTTGGGTGAGTCTACCTACAATCCTGAAAAAAAAATAATCATAAGCTTAAGAATTTAAAGAATCTGAGATAAACAGCAAAAAACAAAATATGCTTTTGATCTTAGAAAGTTAGAAATGGACTAAGGGTTCTTTTCTTTATTCAGCGAAATATCCAGTCAGGTTTGAGAAGGGCATGGCCCAAATTACATTCTTATAGCACATTTAAAACATTTGACCTCTTGGTTCACGTTATCTATATGATCCTAGAGCCATCTGGGGCAGACGTCATTATTCTCCAATAGTCAATGTAGTAAATACAGATTTCTTGCAATTGAGATAGGATGATGTTTTCAGCATGATATGCAAATAATGATAAGAAAGAACTACAGAAGAAGAGTTCCATTTTATCTTAGGATGAAGGAGTAAGTGAGTTCTTTTATCTGACCTTATTTTGGTTTCTGAGATGTTTCATTCTAGTAGATTTATATTGTGTTGCAAGGAGGGCTTTACTGTCTCAGATTAAATTGATGCTATTCTGGGGATACTTCATAATAGCAGGGAAAAGAATCAGTCAAGTTTATTGTAATCTCATGGGATGCTATGGCTGAATGCATTTGGAATTTAGGAGTTGACAGCATCTACAGTACATGCCACAAAGCCAACAAGGTCCTGATTTTCTCTCTTAAGTTGAGAATATAGTGGTGCTATGTATGCCTTCTTCTGGTTGCCATAAAACATAATGCTAGTTCTGCAGAACACAAAATATAAAACAAATGTACCTTATGAAATGTACCGATTTGCCGACTAAAATCCTAAAACAATAGGAGTATTGAATAGGACACAATTGATTTCATTATTTTTTATTTTATTAATATCTGTTTGTTTTTTCATTTGTTTGCTGTGAATCTCACCTGGCTATAATGAAATATGGTTGCCCACTCAAAACAAGCTTACTCCTTAAAAGCAGGAACAATAAAATAAATGGATATAAATCTTATGCATTCCGAAGAAAAATCATAAATAAAAAACAGAAAGCCTAAATTGACTCAGCAACAATGACACAACAAATGTATCAAAACCAGAGCAAATAACCAGATCTTCAGTAAATTGCTGAACATCAATTAGGGGGAGCCATAGAGATCTGGAGAAGTGGTGCTGTTTCAGAGGGCAAGTTCCTACATCCTGATGGACAGTATTGTTTGTTCAAAGGGACCTAAGGTGCATCCACTCTGTCCAGTCTTACAAGATGGGCAGAAACTATCAAAGAGGGATTAACCAGTATCTTGATTTGATAGAGCCAAGGTGGCGCAGTGGTTAAATGCAGCACTGCAGGCTACTGCTAGATCAGCAGGTCAGCGGTTCAAATCTCACCGGCTCAGGGTTGACTCAGCCTTCCATCCTTCCGAGGTGGGTAAAATGAGGACCCAGATTGTTGGGGGCAATATGCTGACTCTCTGTAAACCGCTTAGAGAGACCTGAAAGGCCTATGAAGCGGTATATAAGTCTACTGCTATATATTGCTATTGATTTGCAAGCAACAACCAGCTGGCTCACCAGTGCAGCTCACAAAGCATGGATGTATCGTAACATGCTCATTACTAATTATCCAGAGCTAATATAAAAATATTGCTATGTGGGTATTTAACTTTTTAATAAATGGTACTGTACTCGTTTAGTGAGTACTGATGCTCCCATAGGCATATCTGTTGGCATCCATTTATCTCATAGTCATATTTGCCTTTTTTTTAAATCTTAAAAAGCAGAAAGCTGATCAATTTCAAGGCAAAGATTTTGCTTCCAGCATCATTTTTATCTGAGAATGTTTCCAAGTCCCAGTAAATTCTCTAAGTATTTCTCAAATTAAAAATGGTGGCTGAGCATAATTTAGTAATTTGTGGGGGAATAAAAGTGCAGATGTGCTCCTTTGCTTTTTGATAAATAGATGCTGTCACTTAGTGGTAATTCCATTTCAACAATAAGTATTCACAACATTACTTCGTAAATTCGACATTGGCATGCCAATCCTGTTCCAGTCAAATGCATGTATTCTACTAAAGTGATGACTTTTTGTGTATTACATATCCACATGGGTACTTCAACAAGAAGTCTCTATTGCAAACTTTTCAATACCAATTTCATATGTATTGTATACAGCTTTGCATATCACTGATTACACACACACACACACACACACACACACACACACACACACACATTGTACACTTTGATTATGTAAAATCAAGTGGCAAATACTTTTCTTGATAAAACTTTGGATTCTCTGCTTACATAATTATTGATAAATAATTCAATCACAATTTGAGGAGCATGAAAAATCAGGGAGCATATTGATTTATATGCACAGATGTATTATTAGATTCTTAACCTGAATGGATTCAAACCAACCTTTTTCCTTTATAGCAGTTTCCATTGATAGATATATAATCCAGATAGCAAGCATGGAATTTTATTGTGAAAAATTGAAAATTGAGGCAAACAGAGGGATGAGGAACTGCATGATTATACAAAAACATCTGAACTATCTGGCATATAATTTGATTTCTATTATATCTAGAAATATCAACTACTGTAGTTGTTATATATGTGGATCATCTCTTGTAAACAATAATATGTGTCCATTTAGCAAAATTCACTTGAGTTGCTGTGTCATAGTATCCAAGTGTTTTAAGTTATTCTGTCTTCTGAAGAGCACATGTTCAAACAAGAACAAACTTCCTCTGTTGTAATGTGTTATGTTGCAATTAACAATTGGTAAGAAGCTGCAGTCAGAACATAGAAATCAGAAAATTCCAATATACTGTATTTAGAATTTTGATAACATGTTCTAAGTGCTGTCAGAAAATGGCTGTCATGGTGAACATTGCACTTCCCTAGCAAAATACAGTTTCTTTTATCACTGCCCTACCTCCTATTAAGCAGTGGTTAGAGTGCAATACTCCAGGCTACTTCTGCTGACTGCTGGCTGCTTGCAATTTGGCAGTTCGAATCTCACCAGGCTCAAGGTTGACTCAGCCTTCCATCCTTCTGAGGTTGGTAAAATGAGGACCCAAATTGTTAGGGGCAATATGCTGACTCTGTAAACTGCTTAGAGAAGGCTGTAAAGCACTGTAAAGTGGTATATAAGTCTAAATGCTGCTCTGTTTTCTCTCTGCTCTCTATATGAGGATTAGTAATATTCTTGAAATAATTATGATGATAAAAGTTAATGATTGCATAGTAGTATGTGTAGTAGCTTCGCTCCCTCCCTCTCTTCCTTCCAACTATCTTAAAGAAAATAAATTGCTGGGGTAAGACACCAAGGAAGCTTTCTGCAGCATCTGCTCATAGGCAAACTGAAGTATGAGGAATTGGTTCCCTCTTAATCATTAATTTTACATTGCACTAAACACTGTTATGTACTATAACACTAGGATTGATGTTATGGTAACACCAAGAAGAAAAATATCCCTTTCAGTTGGAAATGAAGGTTTGGAGAACTTGAAGAACAAAAGAAGTGAGAGAAGGAACTTAATTGGTAAGTCTTCTTAGACTTTGGAATTCCTTTCTGAGGGTAGCCCATCTCACATCCCTACCAACAACTTTCTGCAAGTTGGCGGAAGTAGTCCTTATGAGCGGGTCATAATTCTATTGATGTTTTTATCAAACTATGATTTAAGTAATTATTATCAAGCACTGCCATTGTCATTCTCTGTTTTGTTGTTTTTATACTTAGCACTGGAATTATATAGAAGATAAGTGAAATATACTGTAAATGTTTTAGAACTGAAAACTTGCCCTAGAGTGGAAAAGTGACAATTTGGTGTGATCAGACTCTTTTTTAAAACTCTTGTATGTTACTCTTTCAGAAGTTCTTTCCATATTTTCATGTACATTCAGGGTTTCAACCCTTGGAAACTGCATAGCCAACTGTGGATTAAAAGGAAAGGAGAATTTTTGTTTCCCCAAGTGCTACATAAACTTCCTTTGTGCATTTTCAGTCAGTTATTCCTTCTCTTCTCTTTCTGAGACTGTTCCCATCCCCCATCACAGTTGCTTTGCAACTTTACCCCCCACCCCCACCTCCCCTTTAGTTATAGAAAGAAACCATAAACTGTTCCCATTGTGGTTATTTTTTCCCCCATCCAAAAGTGCCACTGTTCATCCAGTGGCAGGTGCAGGCCAGTTGTCATGGCAACAAGGGAAGAGTGAGAAAATCAGCTTAATTCCACAGCTGATCATTAAGGGATGGGGGAGAAGAGATAATTGCAGCAAAAAGGGGAAAGTCAGTAATTATAGGAGAGCAGCACATATGAAAAGGCAGGACACAGATGCATTTGGTGTGTCATACCCTGCTGTAACCAAGCAAACCCTGCTGCCTGCAAAGTAGTGGGAAATGACAGGCGATGCCATTTTCAAGCCAGTTGTATCACCTCCTGAGGGATTTTCATCTTTGGATGGGCAAAACGCGAAGATGAACTAGAAAAGGGCTAGAAGCCAAGTGTTGATGATAAAGTAAATTGTTTACTTTAAGTAAGAACGTGGGCTGCAGTTAAGGTCATCTCTCCTGATTGTGTACTCATTGTGGAAGTAAAGTTTGGTATCACAAGATTAATGCAGCTGATTGCTGAAGCCGTCATAGATCTCATGACACAGAACTATCTCTTCAACTACAACATTGATCAGATTGCCTGATGTGCAGTACATTAAAAGTATGCTGCAGATTGGAGAAATATCCCATAAGAAAACACGTGATAGTAGGAAAAAGAGTTGCTGTAATGATTGGTTCCTAGACTGAGAAAAGTTTCAGGGGACCATTGTGGAAACAATCAGCTGCAAGCCCCTTCTCATTAGTGAAGTTCACAGGGAGGCAGCTAGAAAGAAACTAAAGTCTCTGCCACAAAATATTTCAGGGATGTATTAGTGGTAGAAGGGAAATAAATAATTCACTTGGCAGAATTCCTGTTACGCCATCGTTTCTTCTCAAGAAACAATACAGTAAGAGTCAGGAAAGACACTTGGTATGTATTATGCTTCAGAAATAATAACTTTTGGGGCTTCTAGGAAAGGAATGGCTCACTGAAGTGGTTTCATCAAGGCAGACATGACAAATGTGGTAAAGATCACAGAACCAGTGAATAGACTGGTTGTCTGGATAAGAAGAGGTTAGGGTATTGCTTAAATATGCCTTAGATGGGTGCTCCTCATGAAGAGACTGCAGGACAGTGGTTTTCTATTGATTTGAGCACCAGAAGATGGTGGGATCAGCCATATTGCTTACAGCTGCAGCAAGTGGGGGTATAAAAATGGAATGTGCTTAGCCACTACTGCTTCCCCTTCACCTGCCACATCCACTGCTGCCACACCTGAACTGCCCAAACATTGCTACTGCTCTATGGCCTGTGATGACAGCAGCAGGGTGTATGAAAATGGGATGTGCCTGGCCTCCACTGCCTCCCCGCTGCTCACCTTGCCTACCTCCACCTCCCTGAATGGTCCAAACTCTGAACGGTCCAAAGCTCAATGCAGCAGCAGTGAAGGGGGTGAAAATGGGAAGCCTTTGTCACTGCCACCTCCCTGCTGCCCACCACACCCATCACTGCTGTTGTCCCTGAATAGCCCGAACATTGCTGCTGTCGAAAGGCCCAAACTTTAAATAGCTCAGCATGGAAGTAGTGGGGAATGTGAAAGTAGGAAGCCCCCATCTGAGGAACCTTCTCTTGTCGGTCACATCTACCTGACCCACTAGAGGTGGGAGGCAAGGAATGCTGCAGGTCCCATCCCCTAAGAATATACATCTGGCAGGACCCAGAAGAAAGGCCTTCTTCATGGTGGCTCCCTCCCTCTGGGACATCATCCCTTACAGAAATTAGATTGGCCTTCACTCTAACACACTTTCAGAAGGCCTTGTAGACCTAGTTTTGCCAGCTGGCCCAGGGAACTCAGAACAGGATGGAGCCTATTAAATGGCTAGTATGAATGTCTTGTTGTCACCAGGGTGGAAGGATAGGGAGTTAGTATTTTATTATTTTTATTATTTTTATTTCTATTATATTGTGTTTTTATGTCCTGTAAGCTGCCTTGAGTCACTATATGTGAGTAGGCGGTAATATAAATTTTCCAAAAAATAAAATAAAACAAAATTTGAAATAAAACTTTGCTGACTAAATCCAGATTTAAAGTTTGTGATCCTTTACACAGACTTTAGCCAATCTTTAACCTATTATTTGGATTCTTGTAAGGATATAGTGTTATCATCCATACATTTCTGGGGAAAGATAAGTTTCTGTGTAGACTATATGTTTCAACAACATAGAATGTTCAACTTTAGTAGGGTTTATTTCTTTGATGGATGAACTAGCTGCCTTTTTCTGTATTTGAGAAAATTCTACTAGATTCAGATGGTTGGATTACAGAGAATAGCTGCATGATACATGGGCGTTTTGTAAATTTAATTTCATTGTAGACTTTCACATACTAATGGCTGGAGGACATTTAAGCTGGAAGATATTGATGAGATCCCTAACAAAGGGTTTTGTGCTGGTGCATGTATTTTTATAACAGTTGTGATTTACCTCTGCCTTTTTCCTAGTCCCTTTCCAAATAAAAGGATCTGTGTGAGACTAATAACTAATGATAGTAGATATTTGTAGAGTTTTGTTTTAAAGCATAATTAATTTTGTCCCAATCCCTTGATTGCATCCTTTTAAATCTATATCTATATCTATACCTATACCTATACCTATACCTATACCTATACCTATACATACATACATACATACATACATACATACATACACGATTGGCCTCACTCTGTTTGAAAGGTCTCATCTGGATCTCTCCTTCCCCATCTGACAATCTATTACTGTCATTTTTTTGAAAAAGCAATTAATACTGAAGTGGAGGTGTTTGAGTGACATAATAATCAGGCTGCAAAATGTAATTTTCATTCTGTTTTGGAGATGGGATTATTTCAAAGAGAGCTCATTAATGTATCATATGCCAACAAAGAATTTCATAACCTGTCTCTAATAGGATTAGCTCAGGAATTGTGATTGATGTATTTGTCCTTTATATTATTTTATAAATTAAAATCTAATTACTTGGCATGCCTTATATTAACAATGGGCATCTTGTAGCCCAAGGGCTGGTTGTAGACCCTAAACCTCTTTTTGTGATATGCAGTCTGATTGTGTAGCCAATATCAGCAGTGCAGTTGGCGGTATTGAGCACCAATGTTTTCCTGCTGTTTTCATGTCTGAAGCACTTGGGGCAAAAAATAATATAAGTCCTAATGTAGAACTACCACAGTTCCTACATGTAATAAAAGAGAGAAAAAAACCTCTCCCTCATGAGGAAAAAACACAGAAAAAAACAGAACACCCACACATAAAAATGTTGCTATGAATTTTAAAAGGATTTCATAGTTTATAATAACGTTCTACCCATTGATTAGCAGTATGTCCTTCTGGATGTTTCCAACATCTAATCCCCGAACTTCAGAATAACAATGGACAGAATGCTCCTGCTGTTAATATATAAAATAGAAATATTATTCTTCAAATCAGATTTATTTTTTTTATTAGAAAATCACATCCACACAAAGCAATTCTCAGTTATTTTTGTAGGTCATCGTCTCTGAAGTTACCCTGCTGAGTTCTAAATATTGAAAGGACACAGTAAATGAACACAAAGAGGCTTTGTAATGATGTCTTTTAGCAAATAAGTGAGGAAAACTAATTGGATATTCTACAGGGTAGCCAGCAATACTTAGATCAGTGTTCCCCTTTTCTATCTCTAATTACTGTTGGAAAACATGTTGTTGTCTTAGGCAAAGGATATCCATAAATTTCTTTTGGCATTCTTAATTCTGAAATAGACTTCTGTACCAATAGCAGTGTCAGAATGTAATATAAGCAATCTGTTATCAAATGCATAACAAAGATCTTGGAAGTGGGCAACATGCATCATTCATATTAGTGATTGTAAATACTATGAATAGGACATAGCCTCTCCAAGTAGAAATACATTCTCCCTCTAATGTCCAGAGCTATTTCTTATAGCATGCATAGGAACAGCTGTGTTGGCATAAATAAATCCGCCTATCTTAGTGTCCATATACCACTCAGTATACTAGATTTACACAGAGTAGATATTCATGAAGCCTTTTAGAACTTCAGGTAGTCCTCAACTTACAACTACTTGGGCCCAGAATTTCAGCCATTAGTCAGATCACAATGTGTCCATGTCCAATTTTACGATCTTTTGTGAGACAGTTGTTAAGTGAATGCAATTAAGTGAACAATATGGTTATGTAAATTCATTTTACTTAATGAGTTGGTTTTTTTTAATGGAAATTGGAAGCAACTGGGAAACTGGAGGGTTGCGGGGGGGGGGGGAAATGTAGAAAATCATAGTCAAGTGACTGGGGGGAATGGTAAACTGCCATGAAAATGAGCCAGTTACAAAAGACTCAAAGTGCCATCATCTGACCATGGTGTGTGTGTGTGTGTGTGTGTGTGTGTATGTGTGTGTATATTCATCGGAACATTGAAATCAGTTCCTAAGTACCTTTTTGGGGAATCTGTCTAAACTTCAAACAGTTATTAAGCTACCAGTCACTAAGCGAGGGCTACCTATATATTTAACAGAATTGACAAATTTTATTCTAATTATCTCTAAACAAATCAATTCATACCCTCTGCCTCATTAGAAAGGGTAATCATCCATGGTTTCATAACCCCCATGGCTTGACCTCCCAAAAATCCTTCTTGAGAATTTTGCAAAACTGCAAATGTGCTATTGTTTTTTTTAAAAAAAAAATTACATGTGCTCTCAATCAATCTCCATATTTTGAAGCAGTTAACAGTCTTGCTTGTGATATGTCCAGTTGTATTATACATAATATATGAAGTCATCAAGTCAAACATGATTCACAAGCCACTTAGGATTAAATCCAATATAATGTGGAGAACAAATGTCTACTTGTATAGTAGTGATTTCCTTTTTTATTTCATGCTATAAAAAAGATTTTGAAGCTCTAAAAAGAGTGCAAAGAAGAGCAGCAAGGATGATTGGGGGACTGGAGGCTGAACAGTTGCAAGAATTGGATATGTCTAGTTTAATAAAAGGAAGGACTAGGGGTCACATGATAGCAGCATTCCAATATTTGAGGGGCTGCCACATGGAAGTGGGAATCCGTCTATTCTCTGAAGTACCTGAACACAGGACAAGAAGCAATGGATGGAAACTAATCAAGGACAGAAACTAATCTAGAATTAAGAAGATATTTTCTGACAATGCTTTAACTTTTAACTTTAACTTTTAATAAATTTATATGCCGCCCAATCCCATAGAACTCCGGACGGCTTACAGAAACAAGATTAAAATAAGGAGTTAAAAATAGAAAAAGAGAAACAATTTAAAAATAGAAAAAAAGAGAAACAATTTAAAAACAATGCACCATACACTCAATCTGAGTGGGGCTGAACCTCATTCAATGAGAAAAATAAACCAGTGGAATGAGTTGTGTCAGAAGTTGTGGTTGCTCCATCATAACCATTTGTCTGAAATGTAATAGGGCCGTGATGGCGAACCTATGTCACATGTGCCACAGGTGGCACGCAGAGCCATTTCTGAGAGCAAGGGAGGCATTGCCCTGTCAGCTCCACCACACATGCATGTGCTGGTAAGCTGATTTTTGGCCTTGATTTTCGGCTGTTTTTCACCCTCCAAAGGCTTCCCTGGAGCCTGTGGAGGGTGAAAAACGGCCCAATATGCCTCCTGGAAGTCTGGAGGGTTCAGTGAGGCCTGAGCGCATATGGTGTGTGTGTGTGTGTGTGTGTGTGTGTGTGTGTGTGTGTGCGCGCATGTGTGGTGAGGACATTGCATTATGGGTGTGGGCATGCATGCTCGTGACACCCCAAAAGCTTCCCATGCTTTTGGCACGCCTCGACAAAAAGGTTAACCATCACTGTTATAGGCTTTTCTGCTTGGGGGTTGGACTAGAAGACCTCCAAGATCCCTTCCAACTGTGTTAGTCTTTTATTCATCCTACGCTATCTGCATGCGTTCCAAATTTATCCTCGAGCTTGTAGTAATACCAATATAGGAGTAATCTCCCTTATTTCACTGAATTAATGGAAAACATGTATGTTTACAAAAATATACCATTGGACTATGTTGTTGATGTTCCTGCCTTAACGGTCTACTTTGAACTTTAAAAACAAGGTAGGAATTGACAAGCATGGCTAAGCTTTTATCTATAACTGGGATGTGATCTGGCAGATCAAAAACTTAGGCTAAATCAAGAAAGAGAAATATGTGGTTTTTCTAGTTTTGCACTGTTATCCTCAAAGAAAATATAGAAGCAAACAGAAAAATTAGCAAATAAGCAGGGATAGGAAGCCAGGAAACCAGATTCATGAATCAAAGGAAAATAGGACCCAAGATGTAAATCAAGATCATAAACAGAATAGATATTCAGTTTCCTAATGCTGAGATAATATAGGTCAGGAATAAGAATTTATGACTATTGAATTCTAGTAATGCACCTGTGTGTTTGAGATATATTTACCACCAGTAATTCTGATTCCCATGTACGGTTCCAGCTTGTTTTAATTTAAGTAATTTCAGGAAGTCTAACAGTCTCCACACCCACCGTGAGTTGTCTTATAATGTATGTTGTTGACTGTCAATGAACAAGAACTTTTATTTTCAGAGTTACCAGTAGATTGTTTCAGATTTGTCTAGTGCCCTAGGTCAGAATAGACATTATTCTCAGCTGGGTGATATCTGCTCAGCTGTTCTTGGATTAAATAGCAATGCTTTTTCCACGATTTCAGCCACTTTCAGACTTGAAGCTTCCAGTTTATCTTCATCTATTCTGTGAAATAGCAATGTTGCCAAATGTCTTTTTCCTTCTCTTATTTGTTTGAATAAAATTGATTCATAAAAGCTCTCAATGCCTTTCTCCATTGGCCATGCTGTTTAGGTTTGAACAACATTTAAGGATCTAAATTATAATCTCTTTCCTTCTACTCATATTCCCTCTAGTCAAACTGGCGGCCTGCGGGCCTGATGCGTCATGTGCAGGCCACGCCCACCCCAGCTCTGCAAAGGCAAAAAACATTGCGATACGTCACAATACATCATACGACTTAATCGAGTTTGATGCCCGTGCTCTAGTCAGTTTGGTCTAGTGGTTAAGGCACCAGGCCAGAAAGCAGGAGATTATGAGTTCAAGTCCTGCTTTAGTCATGAAAGTCAGTTGGGTAACTTTGGGCTAGTTACTCTTTCTCAACCCAATCCACTTCAAAGGGTTGTTGTTGTGGAAAAAATAGGAGGACGAAAGACGGATATGTTTGGATTGTTGAATTGAGTTGGATGTGTTTTCTGCCTTGAGTTATTTATAAAAATAATAAAGGCAATAAATAAAGAAACATATATAGTCCTGATACAGCCCACACCATTTTACATGTTTTTCACAACAAAACCTATATATTTAAATTTTAATACACATGCCATATTAGTTATTGGACTGTATTTACTTCCTGCATTACAGATAGTTCTTGAATATGAACCATAATGGAACCTATCTTTTATAGCTGCAAGTCGTGACAGTGATTAAGTGAGGCACCCACACAATTGCTTTGATTAATGACCCTTGATGCCCGATGCTGTCATGATATGTTCAGGTTAGGGGATGCTTAGTACAGCCCCAAGCACTCCTGCCCCAGCCCTCCTGAGGCCTCCACCAGCTGAGGCAGTCCATGCTCTATTTTCTGCCACTTGGGATCCATGGAGACCTTGGGCCTGCTTTCCCCCTCACTGGGTTTCCGCAAGCTTTGGTCTTCCTCCCCAGCCATCTACTTGGTCATCTCTTACAGTGTTTCCTTAAAAAAAGGATTGCAAGAATAGCACCTGCTTGCAGGATAGCACAAGGTTGCTACAATGCTGCCTTTGTAGAAAAGCTGAGCCTCTATCAGCTGGGCACCTCTCTCAGAAGTTGTAAAAAAATAGAAAGGTAGGAAGAATCCTGAAGCTGGTTGAGGAGCAGGCCACATCCTGCAAGTCCCTGATAGCCGAATGGCTAGGTGCAGCCACTTCATGTGTGTTGCAACTGGCCTGAGGCTCCCCTGGGTGATTTTCTGGGTGGGAAGTAAGCTCAAGTCTTGTGGGAACCCAGCAGGATTGGGTGGAGGAAATAGGCAGGGGGAGAGTGCTGCAGTATCGCTGCAGTTCAGAGGTGGGTTGCTAATTTTTTTACTATTGGTTTGGGCATGCGCTCGTGCATGCGCAGAAGCGTCTGGGTGGGTGGGTGGGTGGGCGGAGCCTCCTGCCGCCTCTACTACTGGTTCGGCTGATCTGGGCCAAACCAGCAGCAACCTCTGCTGCAGTTGGTTGTAAGGGTAAATGACCATGGGTTTGCTGCAGTGGCTGTAACTTTGAAACCAGGTTGTAAGTAGTTTTTTTTGTGTGGGGGGGGGGGAGTCTGTCTTATCTTCAAAAGTTTGCTAAGAGACTGGTCATAAGTCGAGGATTGCCTATATTGTAAGTTTGTTTTCTTTTATTTCATGGTGAATGTATAAGACCGCACATATTAATTAGAAATGTCCTTGCTAATTAAATTGTTTGTTTGTTTGTTTGTTTATTGGATTTATATGATTTGGATTTAAATTATTTTAATAGTCAGTAGCCAGCTTTTTTGCCATTAGAAGAGTGATAAATAGTTCCAGAAATGATTTGTCCATGGTGTTCATATCCATGATTATTTATATTCAACAGGATCTAAGCATTTATACATTCTCCAAATGTTCCTCTAATTGGAATCTTTTACAGGCTAATCAGAGTAAATTGATATGAAATGCTCCAGACAAAGACTATTGCTTACCCTGATTTTATGTTTGCTTATGTTTGCTCCAGTGGGTTTCTATTATACCATAAAAATACATCTGCTTACAAAAGCCTTTTCAGCTGGCTAATATACGGATGTTGGTAGAAAAGGGGGGAAGTTTTATTTGTGAATCCATCTCTTTCCTTGAAATTCAAAATATTGGAGAGGTGTACCAATATAGAGCTTGAGGCTGCAAGGATAAATGGGAAACTTTTGAATATTGCCTTTATTATCTAGGACTTCAAGGAGTATCCTTGCCAGTAAGAGGGAATGTTGGATCCAAGCTATTCTGTTTCAAATTAGCCTTCCTTATTATTAGCTTTTCAGCAAAATTCAGAGGCCTGAAGAGAAGCTGCATTTTGTTACTACCTTGCTTGTATTTTTAGGCCACCTAATTAGAAAGAGAGATGAAAATAAGTAGGAAAATACTGCTTTCTAGTACAATTTTATGTAAGTTTATCCAAAATTAAAGTCTATTACTTTTAATAGAACCTATCTTCAGATAAAAGTGAATAGGATTGTAAGCTTAGTAGCTTATTGGAATACTGGATATTAGTACTATTCTGTAATTTTTGATGCTTTCTGTCTGCTAAAAACACATTTCCTAAGTATTTATGTGACTTTTCAGAACTGCTTTTGTTAAAAAAAAGTGCTACACCCAGAAATGAAGTGCTGAATAGGTTCTTTGGTAAATATTAAGTTCTCAACCAAAGGGCTTATTTTTTAGCTGGATGACACTTATCAGAAATAAAACACCTTTGCTTTAACTTGCTTTTTAAAAACTTATAAACATGTGAACTGGCATTTAGCATAGCAGCTACAAAAGTTGCCATATGATAGCAATACATCATTTGTTCTAGTTTAAAGTCAATAAAATGCTATGATTTCTCAGTTCAGGGTGGGCAAGATAATAAAGCTTATCCAACATTGTGAAAAAAAATAGAAGACCCAATATTGGCAAGATGGACGGCTATATAAATGTGATAAATAAATGCCTACAAACTTTAATCAAGGTATAAGTGAACCTTCTAATAATATATTAGTTTGCCTTCCCAAAATATCAGTTCTGTATCTTAAAGGTATAGTACAATGCGGTGCTATAAAGCCTCCATTGGTTTTGAAGACAGGCACTTCCAATCAGACACTTATAGAAAACTGTAGCGGTGTCACAGAATAACACCTACAGTTCCTACAACAATAGATGCCAGTGTCCCATTGTGCTAGACTCAGTGCTTCCCAATTGGGACTGCAGAACCACCTCTGTGTCCTCAGATGACAATTGTGCCTCTTCTTCAAACCTGAAGCCTACATAATACTGTACTGAGATGCTTTTAACAGGAAGCACTAGAAATGCACTTTAAATAAATAAGTAAAGTTAAACTCTAAGCAAATATATATGGGGCACATTAAGCATTTTTTTTTGCCTTTTGCTGCTGATTTATAATGTTTGAATTCATTATGTGTTACTCCTGATGTGCCTGTTACTGCAAATCGTTTCTGCCTGGAGCCCTCCAGGTAATCCGTGACATAGCCTGGACTGTCTGTGCTATTTCTCTCTTGGGGAGGGGGATCTCTTTTGCTTTACAGTTAATGCAGTTCATTTATCCTGATCAATGGGGCTGATGGGAAGGTATTTTTTTCTCCTTCAAATATGTATTTGTTTCAAACACAACTTGTTAGAATTCTGAATTCTCTAAGACAGTTTAGGACAGAGATAAGCAGTGCTCCTTAAGTTAAATTTTGGTCTCCTGATTAAATAGGAAAACTCTTATTTATCAAGATGCTAGTGATGGCAGGAGGGTGTTACTTTTTGTTCCAGATTTTGCAGAGAAAGGACAATGCAAGTAATCTGGTGTTAATGAGAGAAGTTTAATGCAAAATTTGTTAAGACTTTTGGACGCCCATTATTGGTAAAGTACAGATGTTCATGTTTCCTCTTCCTCTTCCTCCACTACTTTTCATCTTTCACACCTCACAATACTTCTAATCTCCTAGCTAGCAAATTGTTGAAGTGGTAATACAGGTTAATTTTCTGTGCATACATTTACATTAGGAAACAATCTAGGAAAATAGAGAAAATAGAGATACAGCCCGGAGGTTTTCCTGCCACATACAGCTCCTTCTGAGTAACAGTAACATTGATAGCCAACAAAAATTAGTAATATACTTTCCTATGTTTTGAACTGAGAAATACAAAATCAGAAGTGTAAGATAGGATAAATTCACTTAAAAAATAGTTGTGTAAAAAAGACTGAAACTTGGACCAACACTTGAAAAAGACGTGACTCACTTTGTTTTCTTCCCTGTCCAAAAATAAAAGAAAGAATTAACTTATGGCCTCTAGTTAGCTGCATAGCTGCCTCTAGTTACCATCTGTGGTCTAATGGATAGTGCTTAATAAGATGTTGGAAACCTTGCTTGTCATTTGGACATGGCACTAAGTGTTTGCAAAATATGTACACTTTCATTCTCAGCTACCATTTAATAAATGTGTCATAACGCATTTCATTGTATTGTCTTTGGGGTGAAGAAGGAAGAAGGCATTCTGGATACCTCTGGCTTTGAGCTGCGAAAATAATCAACTGATAATAATCAACTAATAATTAACATAAGCACTGAAAACTAGGATCACCATACTATGCATTTAGTTTCTGATTGTTACTTTCTTTTGGTAGTTAAAAGGTTTTCAATTAATAATTTTACTACTGTACCAGAAGAGCTTGATTTTGGTTAGCGGTATTTCTACCAGTTTGTGCTTGTAGACTATCTAGATCAGGGGTGTCAAACTTGCGGCCCGCGGCCCAGATGTGTCACTCGCTGGGCACACCTACCACCATTTTAGCAAAATAGGGAAAGTTGCAATATGTCACATTGTGATGACAATGTGATGACATGAGTTTGACACCCCTGATCTAGATTGTCTTGAAGGACAGATGGTAGGACAAACAGGCATAGCTTTATCTGTTTTGAACATTTTTTTATTAGGCGTTTTAAATTTAAAGATAAAAACTAACAAGAATATCAGACCATGTCTTTTTAATTTCAGTAACCTTCATTTTTCATCAACATCCATCTTTCAAAGGAAAGAAGTTTAACTTCAAGACCAGTAAACTCTATCCATCTCTTAGCATCTTGGAATATCTTATATTTAATTCATTCTCCCCACCATCACCTTGCCAGACAAACTTAGGTATGTCCTTTTGCCATTGTTTCAATAGTGCATTGGTTTCAAGAGAGGTATTGTCTGCAACAAAAATAACATTCTAGGTAAACATTTCTCTGATCTTTGATCAGAGAAATTCAGATTCATCACAGTTTGTAGAGGGTGAAAAGTTCATTCTCAAAGCACTTATAGAACCAAACCCAACAAACCATCTGATCCAGGTATCTTTTCTGGTTTAATCTTTTTATAGCTTCTGGAACTTCCCTTATTATTATAGCGCCTTCATAATTAGTATTTGTACCCCTGTAATCCTGGGTTATTTTTGTTTTCTAAAATATTCACTTTTCTTCAATGGAATGTATACAAATTTGAATAATACTGATGATATGCTTGTTTCATAACCACAGTATCTTTCTCTTGAAGCTTTAATATCAATTTTCTTTTCTCTTACTATCAATTCATATGCCATCCATTTTCCTGGTTTATTCACAAAGTATTTGTGCTTTACATAGTTCCTGTTTATTTTTATTTCTCATTGTAATATTGATAGTGGCTGCTGTAAAATCTTCATTTCATGAGGTCTTATCTTCTGAATGAAGGCAAATATACATGTTCTAGGATTATCTTCCAGGGAAGATTACTTATCTTCCCTGGAAATTTATTTAATTCTTTCTATCTCATCTAAATATTTTGTCTATTTTCTTGCCTCTTTTTCTTAAGTTCAGTATTATACTGAAATAACCTTGATAAAAGCTATATATACCTTCTTATATAACTCCCTTTATTTACCTAAGTGGAGAAGGAATTTGAGCAGGGTGCTGCAAGAATTTTCTTTTTGGAGATAAAGTAGAAGGCATTGTTAGTAATATACAGTGATATATTGGAGAACACACTCCAAGGCAGAATAAAATTTCAGGTGCCCTTTCTAGAATAGGCACAATTAATAAAAATAAATGAGATCAGGCAATAAATAAAATTCCACAGGTGCAGAGGCAAATACGTGGGAAGAATTTCAGGACTGTAACTGGACACAAACTGGACATTAATAAGATACGTGATATGTTCAGAAGAAGAAAAAACCTGGTTTTTATGCATAATTATTTGAAACACACCTTTCAAATTACTACAGTTTGTCACTTTATTCAAAATTAGTCTGACCTTTTCCACATATTAAATGAATTTGAATTAGACAATGAATCTGGTCAACGATATGGAAACAAATTATATGACAAAATGTAGAATAAAATTAGGTATGTTCAGCTTGGAGAAATATTCACTCTGTAAGACTGTCATATAAAGGAGCAAACACCTGAAGTTTGTTGCTACAGAGTGCAAGATACAGTTTAATGGGCTTCACTAATACAAATGTAAATTTCAGTGAAATATCTTGAGAAAATATAGCACTTCATTATGGGAACCAATTACTGAAAGAATTAGGGCGGTTCTACATTGGAACAAAGAGTAAGCAGCCTTTTGTAGTATTTCTCTAATTCTAAACTTATTGCCTCCAACAGAATGTAGGATTTTATAGCTTCAAAAAGTTCCTTCTGGGAATTGTTTGGTATTTTCTGATGCAAATAACTGAAAGGTTTTGAGCTGAGAACAATGCCACTTGAAACATTCCACCACATTTTGGAATATGTACTGCTTTGTTTACAAACCTTAAAAGGTGTTGGAGTTCCAGCCGTGGAAACAGTAAAAACCAGAAAGCTTCTGGTTTTTCATCCCATTGCCAGATATGAAAAAGGAGGGCAATCCATGAAGATTTCTGTCCCAAAGATGCTTTTTCAGGAGGTAACTGGACTTTCTTGTTTTTTCTTTGAAGAGCTTTCACTTCTCATCCAAGAAGCTTCTTCAGCTCTGATAGGATAGTGGGGAATGGAAGGATTTATATTCTTTGCAGACAGCTGATCATTTGCATCCTTTTAGAAGGTTGTTATTGAAGCACTTGGAGGTTTATCTGTGCCCTCAGGGTCACCTAAGTAGTGTTCCTGGTTCCTGTAGTCTGCATTTTTTTCTCTGGAAATCCATTCCTACTCTCTCACCATTAAAAGGGTGTTCATCCCAAATTGTATAGATAAAAGTAGAGATTCTCAGTCATCCAGCTCATGGTTGTCACAAAGGTGCTTTTTCAGGAAGCAACTGGACTTTCTTGTTTTTTCTTTGAACACATTTTGCTTCTCATCCAAGAAGCTTCTTCAGTTCTGACAGGATAGCAGGAAATGGAAGGATTTATATTCCTTGCAGATAGCTGGTCATTTGCATCCTTTTAGAGGAGGATTTCTATAGACAACCAGAAAAATTGGCCAAATATATTGTTTTGAAAACACTTTTAACACTTAAAGTCACCTACAAGGGAATCATGAAATCATAAGATGGAAGGGACCTTGGAGGTCATCAATCCAACTCCCTCATACAAATGCCTCATCTTGGACAAATGGTTGCCCAATCTTTTTTGAAAACCTCCAGCAATGGAATACACACTACTGCAGGTGGCCAGATGTTTCACGGCTTAATAGTTCTCACTGTCAGACAATTCCTGTTTGTTTTTAGGTTGGATCGCCCTGTAATAAGCTTCTACTAATTGCTTCTTGTTCTACCCTTAGGTGTTAGGGAAAATAATAGCAATAGCACTTACGCTTATATACTACTTCACAGTGCTTTACAGTTCTATCTAAGTGGTTTACAGAGTTGACATATTGCTCTCAACAATCTGGGTTATCATTTTACCCATCTCAGAAGCATGGAAGGCTGAGTCAACCTTGAGCCAGTTAGGATCAAACCCCTGCTTTGGGGAGAGTTAGCCTGCAATACGACATTCTAACCATTGTACCACCATGGCTCAAATAAATTGACATCCTCTTCCCTATGACAGTCCATCAGGTATAAGATGACTGCTATTATGTCTCTCTTCAGCCTTTGTTCTTTAAGATAAACATAACCTAGTTCCTTTAGCCATTCTTCATAGGATTTAGCTTCCAGATGTATTATATTTGTTACTATTATCTGCACTCTTTTAAGGATATTTTTTAAAAAACTTGTGACCAGAATTGAATGCAGCATTCCAACTATGACCTCAGCAATGCGAGCAGTACTATCACTTCCTCTGATCTTGATACTATTCCCCTGTTGATGCAGCCTAGGACTGTGTTGGCTTTTTTGACAGCTTTGGCATACTACTGACTTTAAGTGGTGGCCCAGCAGGACACATAGATCCATCTCTTAGACACTACTGCTGAGACAGGTTCTTCCTATCCTTGTTCATTTCTAGGTGCTCACAAGTCCTTCTTGATTACCATTTCTAGCATATTCCAAATATTGATGTTAAAGTGATCAGTCTGTAGTTTCCATCTTTCCCCCTTTTAAAAGACTGAAACTGCATCAGCTCTTTTCTAGTCCTCTGGCAGTTCCTCTGTGTCCAGGAGTTCTCAAAGATTTCATTCAGTATTTCTGAGATCACATCTGCCACCTTCTCAAGAGAGTAAACCATCCAGTCTAGGAGACCTGAACTCATTCAAACAACTAGGTGCATTCCTCTTCAGTTTCCCAGGGTGCTGCTTTTGACAGTTTGGAGTATTTTATTTTCCTTCTATGTATAGACAAATCCCAAAAAAGGAATTAAGCAGTTGCACCTTCTCTCTGATGCATGTCATCTTCTCCTACTAGTGAACCAATCATTTTCTTGACTCTCCTCTTGTTCCTTACATATCAAAGAGACTTCTTTTTTGCTATTTTCGGCATTTGTTCCAAGTCTTAGCTCATTCTGAGTCTTTTGTGGTTGTTATTATTTTTTTGGCATTTGTTGCAAGTTTATTTTTTTTTTGTCCTTGCAGATTCAGGCTATTTACTAGTATTCTGCTCTAACTATAAGCCCCTCTTTCCATTTTTATACTTGTCATTTTTGTCCCCCAGCTTGTCAGAGAGCTCTTTGTGCAACCACACTGTTCTCATCAGATGTCTCTTGCTTTTCTTTATTTGTGGTATTATTTTTGTTTGGTCGTTTATTATCTCAATATTCAAAGTTTCCCAAACAAAAACTATATTTCTCTCTAGAATTTCTGTCCATGGAATTCTTCCTATTCTTTCTCTTAGTTTGTTGAAGTAATCTCTCTTAAAATCTAGCACACTGATCTGACTTTGTTTAGTTATCCTTGCCTGCATTATGGTGAATGCTAGCATAACATGGTGACTCTTTCTCAAAATTGCTACAACCTCTGCTCCCTGAACCACTTCATTCCTATTAGTAAGTATGAAGCCCAATTTAGCTGACTCTTTTGTTCCTTTCTCCACCTTTTGGATGACAAGGTTGTCAACTATGCACATCAGGAAGCTGTTTAATCATCCACTTGCTGTGCTGTCTGAGTAGTTAGTCCCCAATTGTCCTGTAGTGCAAGACCTGTGTTGTCTGTAGTACATATCTATGGCAATGTCATTTCTTTTCTCCTTAATATTCACCTAAATACTTTCAAGAAGAGTTTCATCCTTGGTATCATGCATTGCTGTACAAATATAGTAATTTTTTTACATACAATCTTTTGTTGGGTCTCTTTCTTTTGAACAAATTATATTCATCTCGTATATTCAATTATGGGTTCTATCCCACCAAGTTTTGGTAATATAATCTACCTCATGCAGTAGGATTTCCAATTCTCACATTCTAAAATGCTTACAAGTGGAAAAGACATGCATGACATGAGAAATCCTTGCAGAGAGAGGATGAAATCAACAGCACAGAAAGATGAGAGTAAAATTCACTAATAGTTCCAAAGCGACATAGAATCTTTAGTTGTGACATTTTAAAATTCACTCTGAAAGCTCAATGATAGCAAACTTCAGGAATGTATATGGAATGTGTATGTGTAACAAAGCTCAGACTATCAAAATTGGTGTTCTGCTATATGTTTTTGCATTTACACAGTCTGAAAAGTAATAGGGGTATTTATGTACAAAGCACAGCACAGTGTGTTTTGGTAGTGGCTCTGTGCACTTTGGTAGTGGCACAATGGTTAGAATGCAGCATTGCAAACTAACTCTGCCAACTGCCAGCAATTCAATCCTGACCAGCTCAAGATTGATTCAACCTTCTTCCATCCTTCCGAGGTGGGTAAAATGAGGACCAAGACTCTGTAAACCACCTAGAGAGGGCTGTAAAGCACTGTGAAATGGTATATAAGTCTAAGTGCTATTGCTATTTGCAGAATCTGCCTGGAGAATGAAGACTATCACTACCCTAACTATCTAATAGCAAAGTCCTTATAAACAAGCAAACAAGAACAGTAAATTTCCAGATAGGCATGCAATTGGCTTTTTCTGATCTCCATATATTTAATTGCTGCTTCCCACAGCAGCTTTACCACTTCACTCCCATTGCATATCATCTAGTTTAAACCAATGGCAGTAAGGCATAATTTATTCCCATTGTTGTACTGTGAGGAATGGAAACAGCCTGAAGAAAGCATTCAAATCACAAGCCACAGAGCCACAGTCACAGCAGTGTTTTATTTTCAGCACAGAACTTTCAGCACACCTGTTTTTGAAATAAGTAATTTTACTCGATGCTGAACTTACAGATTCATGTTTCAAGCAACTTCTGCATCGTAATTGCAATGTTTATTCATTCATTCCATTTCTAAAGCCACCAACTCACCAAGCAATTCTGAACATTTTTCAGAAAATTAAAACCAACAGATACAAAATAGGTAATATAGCACTTTAAGAAACCTTTCATAATAAAGAAAAAAGCTATTTTTTTTTACATTTTTCATATTTATCTAAATGATTTTGCAAGTATTTGTAGCATGGGAAGAATATAGCTGCCCAAGATGGCCCTTGCTATTAGCTCCTTTTGAAAGTTAATTAATTTATACTTGCATGATCCACTGAAACATACAAATTTGGTTGGGAAATGTTGCACATGAGAAGACATTGCCTCCTATTCTTAATATAGATGTTCACCAGGTTTTGAGTTCCCTCTACTTTATGTGATACATCAATTTTCTCATCATCACTTTTATAGGCAAAAATGTAGAAACCATTACTTTAAAATGTCTTGGTGCTGTAGAAACCTTTCTATTTCTGGCAATGGTACCTATGATAACAACTTTATTTTTGTATTCACAAAGGTATCACAGGCATTATTTGATTGTTTTACTATTATTCACATCACCGGCTGAATACTTAAAAGCATTATCTTCAATTTTGTTGATACAGCAATGGTCAGTTGTGATACTTGCTTAGTTAGAAGATACTATTCCATCTTAGGAGAGTAGTTAGCAATAAATCTTTCTGATCTGATGGACTGTTTCCTCCAGATACTGTAATTAAATCAAGAATATATCTGAAAAAAGGACCTATAAACTCTATACAACCATTCTCCTGAGAATTTATCATGATTGAAAGGGCTTCTTACTCATCCAAATGCTTGTCTTGAATTGTTCAGGTTAGATGGAGGGTTCCTAATATGTTATCAGTATCACAGATATTGTGTTTTGTACAATCAATAAAGTATACACCACAGGTGTTTACTGTCACACAACCACAGCACTGAGGCAGAAAAGGCTGCATGTCCAGTGATAAGGCTGTAGTATGCAGATAAACCCTCATAGCCTCACTGATGCACTGATGCAGAATCTCAGTTAAATGAACCATATGAGAAAAGTAATTTGATGGTAGATATTTGGATACCCAATAAATGTAAGGTTTACTTAAGAGACCAAATGGATAAAGGGCTGGCCTAAGAAAAAAGAAGTCTCCAAGTCTTATATTGTTAATCGCCTCCCAAATATTTATCACTTTTCATAGTGGTTTCACCATCTCACAAATAAGGTCCATGCAACTTACTGTTTATTCTCCTAAACTCTCATGATTTTACTTGAGAAAAAAAATGTAGAGTAGAATAGTTTTTTCATTTCAAATCCAAGGAGGATTCCAGTGGAGGTCAGATCTCAGTGTGGAAACCTCCTCCTATGTAGAACAGAAGAGAAGAGAAGAGAAGAGTATTCTTTATTGGCCAAGTGTAATTGGACACACAAGGAATTTGTCTTTGGTCAGTGTACATAAAAAAATATACATTTGTCAAAAATAATAAGGTACAGCACTTAATGATAGTCATAGGGTACAAATAAGCAATCAGGAAACAATATTAATATAAATTGTAAGGATACAAACAACAAAGTTACAGTCCTGCAGTCATAGATGGGAGGAGATGGGTGATAGGAATGATGAGAAGACCAATAGCAATTGTAATGCAGCCTTAGTGAATAGTTTGACAGTGGTGAGAGAATAATTTATTTAGCAGAGTGATGGCATTTGGGGAAAAATTCTTGATTCTAGTTGTTTTGGTGTGCAGTGCTCTATAGCGTTGTTTTGAAGGTAGGAGTTGAAACAATTTATGTCCAGGATGCGAGGGGTTTGTAAATATTTTCACGGCCTTCTTTTTGACTCTTGCAGTATAGAATGGAAAGCAGGTTGGTAATAATTGTTTTTTCTGCAGTTCTAATTATCCTCTGAAGTCTGTGTCTGTCTTGTTGCCTTGCATAACCAAATCAGACTGTTATAGTGGTGCAGATGACAGACTCAATAATGTACAGTACATCTTTATCATATTCTCAACTGTAGCTTTCTTCTGTAATCATACAGCTAGAATCTAAAAGGGAATAATGATATTTTAGTTATGTTTCTATTTTACTTACGTTTCAGAACTGTTTCAGGGACTCAAGCATGCATTTGGATGGTGTTATTTATTAAGCACTGTGTGCTTGGAATTTAAAAAAAGAAAACCCTTCTAATGAAGTCACTAAACATTTCTGATTAAATTTCATATTTCAAGGGAATGAGGATGGGTTCTTATTATTAACTGATAAAAGAAAACAGAAACTAAGTGTATATAGAGTTCTTACAATGGAATCGATGTTGAAGGATCCTACAAGTCAAGTGGTACAATGCGAGAGGGTGCCAGAGTGGACCTTTATAATAAAGGCTATTCTCCTGGATAACTTCTCTCTGAAAACAAGAGTGATTCTTACTGTCATGGAATTCTGGAGTCTGAATCATTTTTTGCAACTGGTGTTAGATGTGAAAAACATGGAGTTGGAAAAAAAATCTTATCCAAACTCTTGCACAATGCATGATCTACCAGAACATCCCTAATAGATTATAATTTAGTATCTATTTAAACAATTTCAATAACATTCAGTACTTTATGTGATCAACCCCAACTGCTCTTTAGAAGGCCAGATCCTGAAGATGAAACTCAAATACTTTGGCCACCTAAGAGAAGGAAAGACTCACTGGAGAAGAGCCTAATGCTGGGAAAGTTTGAGGGCAAAAGAAGAAGGGGACGACAGAGAATGAGGTGGATGGATGGAGTCACCAAAGCAGTAGGCATGAGCTTGAATGGACCAGAGGATGGTAGAGGACAGGAAGGCATGGAGGAATGTTGTCCATGGGGTCGCGATGGGTCTATATGACTTCGCAACTAACAATAACACTTCATGTAGCAGCCTATTCCACTGACTAACAGCTTGTGCAGTCAGAAAGTTCTTCCTGACTTCCATCCCTCAACTTTATTTTTTAAATCAGTTTTGATACATTTATTGTGGTTCTACTCCCTGGCACTATAAGGGAGATTTCTTTTTTTATGTGCCAACTTTTCATGAGCCTGTTTGAGGATTTCTATCTTCCCTCCATTATGTCTTCTGTAGGCTAAACATATCTAGAATCTTTAACTATTCCAAACTTTTTTTTTCAATCCCCCTCTGAACTCATTCTAGGATGTTTCTGTTATTTTCCAGTTGTAGTGTCCAGAATTAGATACAGTATTCCAGTTCGAAATTTGATACACCTCAGCTAATAGATTCTCTTTCTCAAAATGTAAAGTTTGGTGTCCAGCATTCTTTTACCCTTATTGCAGGTATTGTGATATAATTTACAAATTAATAGTTGAAGATCAGCCCTAAAGTGTTTGGGTTTATCATCAATAATTAAGTTGTTAGTTTAATAAAAAATTTAGTTAGTTTAATAAATTTATATGCCGCCCAATCTCGAAGGACTCTGGATGCACTCAATTAATGTTCTTGGTGATGGAAGAAATGATTTTTTTTCTTTATCTGCTAACATCATTGTTGTTGTTTTTTTTTAAAAAAATGATTCTCTGGTTATTTTCCCTCTTACCAGTTGCTGAAAACAGCTGAAGCAGCTTAAAGATATCTATTTTTGAATGAACAGAGGGTGGAAAAAAAATATTCTCTTGGAAGGCTAGATCATGAATAATGGGCAAGCAACTTAAGTGAGTATCACTGAATACAATGTGAAGTTCATCTTAAATATAATAAAAATGTAAATAATAAAATAAAATGTGCCTTTGTGTTTGAAGTAATGCCCACTATTTTAATAATAGTGGCTCAACAATTAAGAAGATTTTTTATATATTACATGACTGAGCTATGAAAACATATTTTAATTTTTTAATGTCATACCTCTAGGCATCCATTGAATAATAATTCCTATTCCCAGGAATAATTATCACATTTTAAATAGTTGCTTGGGATAGTTCCAGTATTTTCATTTCAACATGACTATTTTCACATATTAAGTGGTATAATAATCAGTGGAAGAATAAGTCATACATTCTAACATTTATTTTGTTCCTTATCTGAATTGAGTTGGGAAGAAAATGAATTATTCTTGAAAGAATCTGATTTCTAGTGGTTTTGTTGTATTGAAAAAATAATATGCAAGAAAAAATAATATATTCATTGAAACAAAAAATAAATAACTTTTTTCCAATTCTTCTATGTTTATTACTAAATACTAATTTATTGGCCTAGTCTATTAGATAAGAAAATTACCAGATTCAGGAGATCTTCTAGTTCAGGATGGTAAAATATAGTATTTTATAGACTGTTTCTAAGATGTAGTTATTCTGTTTATAAACATTGTAAAGATAGGATCTGGCTTGAAAAATGTGTAGCTTGATGCCTGTAAAGAATTTAAAAAATGTAGCTCTTTATATGGGGAGTAACTGAAGAATAACTTCAGCACTCTTAATTCAATAGTGATCTCAAGAAGAAAGTTTATGTGTTTTTGTGTGTGTTGCCTTTTTTACTCAAATTAAATCCAGTAGTTTTATTATCTATTAGGATTGTGTATTGGAGATCTTTTTGGTTAAAGTGTGGGCTTTTACTTTCCATCTTGCTACATTAAAAATGCAAGTATGCTCATTCTTGAATTCATAGTTGGATTTTATACCCAGAAGTAGTGCACTGTAGTTCAATTGATAAATTGCTAGCTTTTATTCTAATACATTTTTGCATGTATTAGCTTTTGCCTCTTACAGCAAAAAAAAAAAAAAAAAAAAAAAAAAAAAAAGTGTGCTGTCCCTGATTGGAGAATGAGAACAAAACCCATGATTGCATGGTATTGTTTTGTAAAGCAAACCTGAACAGTTGAATTTAATTTCCTTCTGTGGATGCTACTTATTTAAGAAACCAGCACAGAGCAGAGTTGGTACTTCCTATTTCGAGGCAACTGCTTGCTGTTTTCTAAGGGAAAACAGAGCATGCTTTGATTTGAATATTTTAGCAAATTTGCATTGCAGATGCCCTGAATACTGTTTACTTCTGTCAACATGGATAAGCCACCCGCTAATAATAATTGAAGGCTTCTGAATCAGGTATCACATCCCTTAATAAGGGATGTTTTGAATAAATGTCTTTTAGAATAACCACTCATAAAAAAAACCTTCATACATGGGTACCTCCCATAGAACTAAATGGTGTATGTTTGAAAATGTTGAAAATTTATGGCAATACCAGGTTTATTTCCATTTAAAGCAAGGGGTGTCAAACTGGCAGCCCGCGGGCTGGATGCATCACAAACAGGTCATGCCCATCCTAGCTCTGCGAAGGGGCAAAACATCATGAAACGTCACGTGATGGCAATACGAGTTTGCCACCCATGATTTAGTTCCAGGAACGAAGCAATTCTTCCAGAAACTGCAATATTGCTTCTATCGTCTGTCATTCTTGATCAATGGTCAACAAGGCATACAAATGAGAGGTTTTTATATGATTTCTTATTTAATTATATATTTAGATGCATTCTATATTTTTAACTAATATAATTATATTACGTAGAAATGGGAGTGTGGCAGCAAAACGATCACAAGTATTGTGACCCACTTGAACTGCAGGCCACATTTTCAGCTGCTGCTGATTTTCAGTAAGTTAAAATAAATAATGCGGAAGGTTGAGCTATTGGATGTGGATTATGGTCTTTCCTCTGTGCTGTCTGCTTTGGCAGCTGCATTCACTTCTTTTTCATCTTTTCCACATTCCATCAAATCCACTTGCTATTCTTAATCCAAATGCAATTGTGCTTAACACAGTTGTTCCATGCACCTTTTATAGCACTTCAAATGCTCAATCATACAAACGCCAAATAGATGAGACACGGTATTTTCTTGCGTGTGCCTGTTATCTGTAAAATTCAAAGAAAAGAATTTTAAATTGTTTAGCCTATCACTTACATGAAAATTTAAATCTTTTGTCCTGTTCCTGTCTTTGATTCTCTTAAGTGCTTTTTGATAGAAGAAAAGTTTCCACATTGTGAATTAAATTTGTAAACATGGTTGGTTTCTTTAATGCCTGTTTTTAGATATGACCTTTAAAGGAAAAGGAAAAGATTTCTTGCACAAAAACTCACAGTGGCTTTTACTAGACTCCCCCGCACATTTTACATTTTACAGCAATTCAGCTGTAGGCAAATATAAAAAGGAAACTCTACAGCAGTGGCTGTGAGATGAGCGTACCAGCACATAAATGTTGGTTCAATCCCTTCATTTGACTATTCCTTCTGATTGAAATATACTAACAGAAAGTCCTGAGATATTCTTAGTTTCCTTTCCTGAATAAAGGGGCCCATGTGAGCAATTCTAGTCATTGATCATAGCAAATAAGCTTGCCTACTGTGTTTTCTTGCAGGCTAACTAAACACATGAGTCAAACCCCCCCTTACTTTCCAGCCCTAGGAAAGAACCCACATCTGTCAACTAAGAGATTGATTAATTAAATAAGCATGTCATCATCCGAAAACTATTTCTAGATTTCAGAACAGAATGTAGAAGATCAAAGCAAGATATGTGGGCAGAAAGGGAGGTGAGATGATTTTTCCTGAATGCAGAATGAATTATCGTTTGATACAATTATAAAAAAAAACCTCTTAGTTTGTGTTACAATTTAGGCAAGGGCATTTTGGCTCATGAAACATTTTAAGCATTTCTTAAAATGGAATCATGAGACAATGGATGGAGCATTGCCAGAGAGTACCTTCCTCGCACTATTTTTCAAGTAGACCTTCTAGTTTGATGCCAAAATATGATGAATGCAAAGAAGCAGCAGATACCCAGAGTTCTGGGTGAAGTCCCAGTGTCTGTCTCCTCTCTCCCTCCTTCCCTCCCTCCCCCCTCCCTCCTTTCCTTCCTTCCCATAAAATGTGGCTCTGTTTTGAGCCAGGATTGCAGAAGAATTATATTGGACAGACTGCTTGAAAAGGAGGTCGTTTATTTGAAAGCATGGAAGTAGGTCGCTACAAAATCAGGGTGTTGAGGCTGGTAGTTTTTATAGGGAAATTGTATTGATCCTTTGTGAACATGTCTTTTGGAATGTGCAGCTCCATTGGTGGAAAACATCCTTATTTCACTTTGCTGAGTGTGTGGATCTTTTTCCTTTTGTGTGTACCTATAGGCTGAATTTGGGATGCCACATTTATATGTTCAAGAAAGTGCTGCATCTTGATGTTCCTATCATTGTTTTCTTTGAAATATAGGTTGAAATGTAATTATTAAAAGCAGGTGATATATTTATTTTTGCTTATTCTAATGAAATAATTAATTTTATTTATCGAAGGGAATTACCCAGGTTTGTTTTATCATTTTAGGGAGTCACTGCACTATAACAGGTGAGGAGCCCTGGTATGCGTGGTCTCAGTCTCATTCATAAAGTAGATTAGCCTCTAACATTTCTTGTTTTCCAATAAGCACTTAAAGTCATCTCCTTGTTCTCTTCAGGTTTCTGCTCAAGTACCTGGACCTACTAGATTTTCTTTCTTTTAGATATTGTTTATATTGTCAGGGTTCCAAGTAACAGACCCAATGCAATCAAAATTCTGAGTCCTGGAGTTTCCTCAAAGTATGAATTTATTAGGAATGTCATATTGGCACAGTGGGAAAATCTGACTCTGAAGGGCCAGAGGTTTTCCCCACCCCAATAAAATCCCAAAGTTCTTGCCCACAGGTCACATGACCATCACATGATCCAATCAGGTCACAGTCCCATCTCTCCAGCAGGGTTTGATCCATGCCTTTCCAACACTTGGTGGAGTATCCTTGGTTTCAATGGAAATAATGTTATTTTAGCTACACATCCCCCTCAGCTATCTCTACCTCCCCACTCCCATTCCCACAGGTCCAACCGGCCTCACTGTGGCAGCCCTGAAGATGCTCCCAAAATGGCTTCAGGGCTGACATGTATATCCCCAGTAGTCATGGAAATTTATGTTCTGCTTTTGTTCCCCATCCTTGAAAGTTAATGTCATCTGGTTGATATGTGTGAAAATGCAGTTTTATTGTGTTCTGAATTTCATTTAATCAAACATCTTTGCCCTAGCTATATAAATACTGTTATTTGGGTACAGATTTTCTAGGCCACAAAGTATCAGCCATTTCTTGGATAACAGATAACAATGGCATATAGTACTGTCACTGTATAGTACAGTTTCTGTCAGGGTTCAATACAATAGCAGAGTTGGAAGGGACCTTGGAGGTCTTCTAGTCCAACCCCCTGCCTAGGTAGGAAACCCTATACCGTTTCAGACAAAAGGCTATCCAACATTTTCTTAAAGACTTCCAGTGTTGGGGCATTCAAGTATCACCTCCAACAAAAGTAAACTCCAAGGCAGGCATTTTCCTCAAAGTTCCATTTTATTAGAAATGCCATATTGGCACATCTGGGAAAACTCGAATCTGAAAGAGCCCTGGGTTTTCCCCACCCAAAGGAAAGTCAAAGTCCCTTCCCCTGCGCCCACATGTCCATCACATGGCCCAATCAGGTCACCGTCCCAACTGGAGTTGTTTCCCAGTCACGCCTCTCCAGGTGCAGGCTGAACGTCCCTGACTTCAAGGGAAAAGAATGTTGTTATGGCTATACATCTCATCCTGTCTCCATCCAACCCCCCCTCCCATTTCCCACCACATGTCCATCCACCAAGTGTGGCAGCCCTGAAGATCCAAAGTAAAAGATGGCCTTCAGGCAGAGGTGCGTTCCTACCAGTTTGGTAGAACTGGTTCGTCAAATCTACCAAACCGGTTAGAAGAGGTTCCACCAGTGGACCCAGAAAGCAGGCCACACCTACAGAAGAGATTCCAAAAAAATTTGAAACCCACCACACACACACACACACACACACACACACACACACACACACACACACTGACTCACACAGAGAGAGAAAGAGAAAGAAAGGAAGAAAGAAATAAAGAAAAAAAGAAAGAAAAAGTGAGAGAGATGAAAGAAAAAAAGGAAAAAGGGACAGAGAGACAAAAGGAAGGAAAGAGAGAGAGAGAGAGAGAGAGAGAGAACGAACACACATGGCCGGCAAGCCACTCCCACCAGGTCACATGGCCATCAAGCCACTCCCACAAAGGAGGTCACACCCACAGAGTAGATTCGAATTTTTTTTGAAACCCACCACTGCCTCCAGGGCTGACAGTTTCTTTCTGTTCCATATTTAAAGAGTGGAAGATACAGATATCTACTCTTTGCATCTGAAACAAGCAAAGATACCTCTAATCTGTTATATGCATCCTCATGGTTGTTATTGGTTGATTGTTAACAGATTGCATCCTGATTTTGGAAAATACAGAATCAAAAACAGTGTTTGAATGAAACAGCTGGCAACATTCTCCTTAATGCCTCCTTAACTTGAGCATATATTTTCGAAGCTTCATTGGTTAATGTGCAAGATCAGGAAAAGGTCTAACTTAAGAACAACCAATAGGCACAGGTATAGAGCAACCATGCCCGATCCAGATCCTTGCCTGTTTTAGATCTGAAGTGGGGGAAAAACAGTCAAGTTAAGACTTTTAACAGCCCTCCATTTTTATTTTTGCAAAAAAAGAGAAGGTAGAAAAAGAATGTACATGAAGGTTGATGGTTTTGATGATAGAGAGGCTTTATTCTGAAAAAAATGGAGTGCATTTGGTGTTTCATGTAGGCTTGTAGGAATGACTGTCCTTGAGAAATTAAATTGGATTATTGATTGTAGAGACCTCTGCATTTGTCTCAAAGATCACACATTTCCCTGTGTTCATTAAGGTGGCAACAGTAGTACATCTTACTGTCTTTGGGGACTTTGTTTTATTCCAAGAGGTTTTGCCAAGTTTTTATTTTGCTTTGACAAAAGAATGCCCTAATGCTTAAAACTGAGATGAAAAGGAGATTTTCTCAGATTGCTCTTCTAATCCCTTCTCCACTAAACTAGATTTTTGGAGACAGAAATCATCTCTTGGCCAAAGCAATGTGGCAATTGTCCATAATGCACTCCTAACTAGTGCCCTCCTGCTGTGCTTGACTTTAGCTGCCCTTGTCCATCAGAAGAGGTGATGAAATTTGTATTGGGGGAGCCTGCTCAAAAAGGTGTGCTTTTTTTCTAAGATAAAGCAATTGTGAGTAAAATTCATTTCATGGAAAGACCTATAAGAAGACATCCATCCAACTAGGCTATTTGGGAATTACTGCATTGAAAAATTGTTATTATAGTTTTATTTTTGAAAATATAAGCTGCTTAGAGTCCTATTTAGATTGAAATGACATATAAATTGCAATCAATCAATCAGTAAATGGAGAAGGCCTCTGAAGAACTAAGAAATGGTCATTCAGTCCATCTATTTCAGAATCAATTCTTCAGGAACATTTTTGAACAATAGTTTTCACTACTTTTAGATGTAATGATTATCCATAATGATCTCAAAGATGGTTTTAGTTATAAGGAGAAGAAATCTTTGCAGTACAAGAATTCTATCTTTTTTATTATATGGTCAATGATGTCATGAATTGAACATGTCTGTATGCATAACAACATTTATAATAAAGATAGGGCATTATTTAATTTTCATCAGGTCCAGAGAGAATTGACCTTGCCTGAAATCAAAATTGTCAAGATTTCACCTTTTCTAATTTTTTATGTGTAGATCTAGTCTTAAAGCACCCAAATCAGTGGTGAAATGCTACCGGTTCACCTGAACTGGTAGTAAAAATGCTACTGGTTTGCTTGAATCAATAATAAAAACATGAAACAGGTTTAGACAAATCAGTTTTTCAGATGATCAGCTGTGATGCGCAATTTATATTAGCTAGAAAGCAGGATTTCCTGCTTTTTAGCTAATCTAAATCAAGTGGCACAGCGGTTCCCCCTCCCCCATTCACTTACCTTTGCAGGTGTGCTCAGTAGCAGGCTCCATTCACCTGTTCAAAGATCATTAGGTCCAATTTTGATGCTCTGTGCATGCGCAGGAGGTCCTGTGCATGCGCAGAGGTGGCACCCGTGAGCAAAGCGAGCGTGCACACTCACATTGCTACCGAACCAGTAGCAAAGGTAAGTGAATTCCACCCCTGACCCAAATGCTATTTAGTAGTATGCATTTTAAGAAAAAAAATCAAAAGTATGGATTGAATAGTTTTATTGATACTTAAAGTGCATTCCTTGACATAAATACCACCCAGAAACATCCACCAACAGAAAGCAGGGGTTGTGTGGATTCAATCTGTCTTTTTTGCCCTTTCTTTGCTTTTCTCTTCGCAATTTTCTCATACAGTTCAGTAGCAGATTGGAGTTGGATACAAAAACAGACAAAAATAGTTTTGTCCTCTCTGCAACCAGCAGGAGTTTGTAAAGAATCACAAAAATCGCCTGTGAACAAGTGAAGTTCTTCCCTCAGTGGAATTCAGCTTCTGAACATTTTTATGAACACATTTATGCATTAAAAAAACCAGATTAATACAAAAATAGAATAGATTTATGAATGAATACACAAGGCAGGGATATGGATTTGTAGTAGTTTACTCCATCCCCAAAATTTTCAATGATTCTATAACACAGAGTAAGTGTTTTTGCAGTATTTCAAAAACTTGGTGATTTATGGTTTGGGTTATTTTTATTCCCAAGAATTAAAACTGCAGTACCAATTATAGTACCATTTAACTGCAGTACCACCTGAACTAATGAATGAGTCCTGTCCTGAAATGTCTCTGACAATGTGCAAAGAAGCTGTTGCTCTTAATTATTATATATATTTTTGTTTCTGTCCTGTCACCTGTATCTTTATATATACTGCCTTGGAATCCCAATTTGGAGTAGGGTATGCTTGAGTGTATGAAATGTCTGATGGGAGCATCAGCACAGCATCAGCTGTTTGTCAGTCAATTTTGTCACACAGCAAAGCTGAATTCATATAACTTGACATTCAGAGTGGGGGAGTTACACTGTGCTGAAAGGTGGCTAGTGTTCAAAAGCATAGTGCAAGGAGGTTTCAATTAACAGTCTACTGAATACTAGGTGAGTTAGTGACTTAATTTTTGGGTGAAGATTTGGGGTAAAGTCATTTATCATGTAGCTTGATCTCTTCTATAACATTCAGCTGAAACTCACTTAAGATAAGAACAGTAAAACTGCTGATAAAAGTGCTATGAACAAAGAGTGAATATGGAATGGGTCACATTCAATGGTGCAGTGCATAGTTCCCAAATTCAGTTTTTAAAAACAAGCAAATAATCATCCAGGTTTTATCCTATATTTTAGAGAACTGATGATTCAGTGGTGGGATTCAAACATTTTACTACCAGTTCTGTGGGCGTGGTTTGGTGGGCGTGGCAGGGGAAGAATTCTGTAAAATCTCCATTCCCTCCCCACTCCAGGGAAAGGTTACTGCAAAATCCCCATTTCCAGCTGGGACTTGGAAAGCAGAGACTAGATGGGGGCTGGGTCAGTCAGAGGTGGTATTTACTGGTCCTCCGAACTACTCAAAATTTCCACTACCGGTTCTCCCGAACTGGTCAGAACCTGCTGAATACCACCTCTGTGTGATTATAATAGATTTATATCTGCCATATGAACCAATTATAGAACCAAATATAAAGGAACTTCATGTGTCAAAATCTGTGTTTCAGAGCATAGGCTCAAAGGCAGAGAAATGTCCCTGGGAGTTTGCAGTTTGCATTTGCTTGAGGAAAACTACAGGATATAGCATGGTCTCACTTTCTCCTATCATATTGATCAAGTAAACTTCTAGATCCCTGTTAGTTGAACAGCAGTACTCAGCCCTTGTTAGTTATAATCCCCAGTATGGTTGAACGAAGGGCCAACTTAATGATTCAAGAATAATGCTTGCCCAAGATATATTTATAACTAATGAGTTCAAATATTGAACAACTCTCCCTATACTGTATGAATCGAGTTGCTTAAGTTTTGCATCCATAAACTTAAGTATTGGAACTAATTATCAAGCTAATTTTGAACAGGTTCCAAATCAGCCAAGAAGCTCATTTGCCTGGTAGGAGGAGTCTGGGTGTATATTTCACAGTGTTAGCATTAGCATTTGATTAGAGCAAGAGCTGCAAACTTGGAATTGCCTCACCTCTTCCATGAGCTCATTAGACAAGTTACTATTACTTCCCTGATCTAAGGATTAATCTGTGATAATTTAGGAAATGCTTTCTGTGTTATATATGTTGCCACTAACTGCAACGTTTCATTGGGTGCACCATCTTTTAATGCAATCTTTTGAGCTCTGCAAACTTTCTAGAAAGAATGGAGATTTTTAAAGCAATAGCAACATGTGATTTACTTGGCATTTTCTTAGCCAACTTTTCAGAATGCATCAGAGAAGGATGGAGCAAACTCTGACCTCAGTGCAAACATTCTCAGCCTGCTATTACTTATTAGAATTGTTTTGTCTCTTTCCAACTAATATGTGCTTTGATTTGAACAAAAGCATCCGTGCTTTTATATTAGTGAAAAGGGTGACAAACATCAATCTGCTAAGGCTTCATACCAAAAAATCTACACAGTAGGAAATGTAAGCATCAGTTATCTGCTCACGGATTCTGCAGGTTTAATTGAACAGGCACTCAAAGATGTGGAGAATTCTTTTCACTGAGTAGGAGTCTTTTCATTGAGGGCATATCTGAATGCAGAAAGGAGCAATCTCTGAATATATTTATATGCACAAATGGACTAGGCAAGTTGGTGGTAACTCAATTAATGGTACATGCCAGCACAATGCCTAGTAAATGTACCAAATTTCACAGCAATTCTTCCTTATGATAAATCTTTTATTCTTTTCAGCTGCCTATTTAAAAGAATTCACACTTGTCTGTCTCTGAATGCATATTCAGCATGCTGGGCTTTATCATTGTAATGTATTTAAAAACGTAAGAACTTCCTAAAAAAAAGTTTACACCCATTGGTTGTTTTTGAACAGATACGCTTAAGAAGTTGGATTGGTCTTTTTTCAAGCCAGCATGTGTTTCCTGCCCAGAATAAAACAATGTGATTCTTCCATTAGCAGCTGACTAATACCAGACATTTACATCTTTGAACGAATTCCAGCCTTTTGCTTTTCCACCATAATAAATACAATTAGAATAGAGTTGGAGATGGAAAGAAGCAATTATATCAAAGAACTGTATTTATTGAATACCTCTGAAACACATTCCATTGCATCCTTACCAGTCTGCTTGAGCTTGCTATAACTCTATTTTTCCCTGTTGTAATTGGAAACTGCAAAAGATAGATTTTTTTTAAAAATCTGCAACTATGGAATACTTTGAGACTTGTCAGATGTATTCTTCTTTGCACCAAAATATGAGACAAGTTGGGGCTGTTCTTTGTGGACATAGTTGTTTGGGTATGTGCCTGACCTGATACTATTTTGTAAAGTACCATATCTGCGGTGTCCATTGTACTATGTAATCACATTTATCTGAATCAAATTCTTTCTTACATCCTGAGAAAATTGAGAGGGTTGTTGAATCAATACACCTCTCATGTTTATCAGTCATGTATCTAATCTTGGTGGAACACAGATAAGAACTTATTTCTGATAGACAAACTGGAAGTTAGTCTAATGTATGGCAACCCTTTAGGAATTTGGGATCCTTTAGGGTTTAAAAAAGAACTGCAAATACTTTGTAAATTAGCAACCCACGCAAAGCTAATAAAACTATATGATTTCTACTATATTCTGGGCCAACTCTTCTTGTGATTTTTTTTCTTTTTACAGCATTGATGTAACCTTGGTTGCTTTTCTTGATAAAAAGTACAGCTGATGCACTTGACAAATCCCAATGTGTCAAAGGTACTCAGCTACCCTGTGGATTATTACATGAAAAGCCAAATCCAAGAACATTGCAAAACAGATTTTTAAAAAGGAGTGTAACCTGATTTAAGAGACTTGAATCTTTCTTCCACTATACAGATACATATATCTCCATCTTAATTAACTAAGGAGATATCTGCCTGGTTTGAATTATTCTTCAATAAAACAGTTCTTCTGCAACTTACTATCTTCAATAGTTTCCTTGATATTAAATAAAAATCTGTATGCCATCCACATATTTTGTCAATGCACTTCAGACCCATGGCTGATATATCCTAGTTACCTATTTGGTTTTTAAATACTGTAAAGAAAGTTGCTCTCAAAGAGACATCACATATTAATGGCACAGTCAGAAATACGTTTTCCACCTTCATATTTTGGAATCTACCCAGTGGTGGGTTCCTTACCGGTTTACTACTGGTTTGCTGAGAGAGGGCGTTTTATGTGCGTGCAAACATTTTATGTCCACGCTGCTTGCTTTGCTTGTGTGGGCTCCACTGTACGTTGCTGCACATGCACAGTTTTCTGACAGAAACATGCTGGCAGCAGGAGAAGAGACCGGGGAACCAGTTCGGGGGCCTGGCAGGTTTGGGTCACTGCCAGTTCCAGTGACCAAGGCAGGAAAACCACTACTGGTTCAGCCGAACCAGTCCAAACTGATAGGAACACACCTCTGAATCTAACCCAGGAGAAAAATTGAATAAGGCTAAATTTAACTAAACAGAAATATATTTTTTGGTCATCTTTATGATACATGTTCTTGTTTAGATTATTTTGTAAGCTTTCAATCCCTAGATCATTTAGTCAGATACTTTTAGATAAGTTCATTCCCGATCACCGTAATTGAGATCACTTTGTTTTAGTGGTTAAGTCACCAGGCTAGAAAGCAGGAGATCATGAGTTCTAGTTCCACTTTCGCCATGAAAGCCAGCTGTGTGGTTTTGGGCCTGTCATTCTCTCTCACCCAACTCACCTCACTGGGTTGTTGTTCTGGGACAAATAGGAAGAGAAAGGTATGCTGGATATGTTTGCTGCCTTCAGTTATTTGTAAAAACAATAAAGGCACAAAGTAATAAATAAATAAATGGTATAAGGTGATATTTTAATATTTAATATAATATATCTTTGGTTTGTTGATAAACAGATGATTGACAGTAAGGATTGTTTGGGATATATTAAAAAGGTCTTATCATTTATAAGACCTCTTAGCTGAAGAGAATGACAATAGCTTAATAGTAATGATTTAGAAAAGAATGTAAAATAATCTTTGAATGTTTATGTTAAAAAACCCATACTTTGGAATCATATTATACTTCTAGATCAGTTAAATTGGAGCTTGAACAGTGACATGCATTGTATATGGAATATTCATTAATATGTATTAAAGTAAAGAAAGACTGGCACTCCATAATAGCACATTCCAGACATATCTCTGCCAGCAGAACAGAAGGATGCAGTCAGTGGTATCACACACTGCCAAATGTCCAGCAAACCATAAGGCATATAATCTCCACTCTAGTTCCTGGCACAGAAAAGACCATAGCTTTTTTAGTTCCAGAAATATGCCTGATGCTAAACTGAAATGGGTCTAGATAAGTATACATGCATTTAATCAGTAATTGCTCTTCTATTTCCCTTCTGAACAGCCTAGGAAATGTACCTTGCTCTCTTAATATAAAGGGAGATAAACCAAAATCTGTCCAGCATATCTGAAAATAGTTAGATATCTAATCACAAATTAATAGAGATTCACTGATTATTTCTAAAGGTTTTCCAAATATTCCAAAACTGGTAACTTGCTCCATAAAATACATTTTGCAGTAGCATTTTTCAATTTTCCAGTTTTGGTAGAAGGCTTTCTTATGAATCAATAAATAGTAACACATTTAAAATCAAGTAATTATTGATTATTGGACAATGAAATGCTGTTTCTTGTTGGTTCAGTCTGGAAAATTACGATGTGCCAGATTCAGCTGAAATCAGTAATTTGTGTGTTTCCCATAAGAATGAAGACAGGTTAGAGTTTAATAGCTAGATTTTATATTTTGAAAGAATGGTTGATCAATTTTATATACATATTTCATCTCCCTGGCAGGACTGAAAACTACTCTGATATAAGCTGAAATTGACCATTTGATAGGATGTAATTTACATATCTGTACTCTATATATCTTCAAAACTAAATAGAGGTAGCTAGAACATCTGTCAAATTCAGATTTTTTACTTTTTGCTTCATTTACCATCTTGCTTCATAGCGAGTTTTTAACGATTCAGAATCTTCCATACTACTTTATCATCTTGAGTAGATCTAATAACCATATTTAGGCAATATGGATTTTGCCCTTTAATTGTGCTTTTATTGTACTTTAGGGAATTCACGATAACTACAAAGGAAACAGGGTTGTGATAATGGAAGAAAATGGTGCAGAAATACATATGTATGTAAATAATGGAATCTAGATAACTGCTTTTATCTCCAGTAGTAAGGTAGAAGGAAATGAAAAAAGAAAGGGAATGATGAAAATGGCTTTTGAGTATTAATTAATTTGGAATTTGATTTGAATTTGTTAAAAGTTTCAACCAAGTTATTCTAGGATTTTAACTGTGGCCACCCAAATATTTTTCAAAGGTCATGAGTCTGACATGGAGTCAAATAATAGAACATTTCCATGGTGATGACCAAAAAAATATTGTGAAAAAGAACACAATGTAGAAGAGCTCCATGCGAAAGTGTAGACACTTTTGCATGCAGCTCTTCTACATTTAGTAGAATTGTAAATTTCAGTGAATCCCTAAGTGAACACCGTCTACATGGTACAAAATTAAACATGATACCTTCTGTGGTTAAGAGTACATATTTACAATTGTGCATGCAACTGTTACTTGTATTTCTGCTTTGAGGCATTTTATGAGATGTAGGAAAATTGAATGTACTGCTAAGATCTGAGATAGTTAGTACAACTCAAGTAGATCAAGAGATATCAATTTTATAGGAACTTGTTTTATTTTATTTTTTATCTCCATACTACCTACCAGTCAAACTGAGAAGAGAATGGCATCACTGATGTTAGAATTAATTTCATAACATTTAAATTTATCTAAGATCACCAACCATCTTTAGAAAATGTCTGAAAACACATGCAACATATGCAACTAAAGTTCTGATGATTTATGATAAAAGGCATCAGGTAGTTGTCTCCAACAATTTTCTGCCACATTTCTCTTGATTGCCAGAAGAAAACCTTCAGCTAAACTGAGTGTCTTCTTTGCTTCTGGGCTTTAATCTGCACATTGAAGAATGAAACCTGGCAGTTTGGACTTTCTTTGCAGTCACTGAAAAGAACACAGAAAAGAGAATAGCAATATATTTATAAATCAAGCATATGTCATATTCTCATGTCAACTTCAATACCTTAAATGAACAGACAATATAGTTGGTAGGACAGTTACACATGTCTTTATTTTCTAAATAATTCCTAAAGGTCTAGCATAAGACTTGGGCTTTGCATGAACTTTATTTTTCCCTCCCTATTTTTAAAATTATATTTTATTAGCTGGATACCTGTGCTTCGCGATGAAACTATGTGATTGGACAATGCAGGAGAAATCTGGTTCATTCAAGTTCAATCCATTGGCTCAGTGCCGGTCGGTAAGTTAAACACATAAGGGAATATCACTCCTGCCACCTTGAGTCAGGAAGCAGTTCCATAGGTTGAAGGTGTAGACATTTTGGTGAGGTACCGACATTTAGTACTGTAAGGAGCCCCAGACTGCTCCTGAGTGAAGGAGTGGAACATCTGCCAGTTTGAACTGAGGTAACGGAATGTGAGACAACTGGCAGTTGGAACAGAAATCTTTTCAGGTGGGGAGGGGAGGTAGAATTAGAGCCTGTTAATTACTGTATAAGAATTATTAATGATCTGATGGTCATTTTAACAAATCCTTTTTTAGTGAACACCTAGAAGTCAAGAGGAACATACGTGCCAAATTTCAAGCTTGTAGGCTTTACGGTTCTGGAGATTTCGTGATGAGTGAGTGGTATTTGGTTTTTATTTATATATAGATTGCAGAGAGAATGCAATAAAAAGCAAGTTTGAAAGTGAATTTGATTGGGTGTTTGTCATTGCTGCCATACAAATCTTATTTTCTATTAGAGGTATATTTTATTCTGACTATCTACCTATTCCACTATCAGAAAAAAAGAGAGAGATTTTCTTTCTGGATTAAGGAAAATAATCTTCACAAGCATTTACCTTAAGGCTAGACCAGGGATCCTCAAACTTTTTAAACAGGGGACCAATTCACAGTCCCCTGTGAGGAGTGTTGCAGGACTGAACTGGCTGGGGGGGGCATGGCTAGGTGGTCATGGTACTTGATGGGCATTGCTAGGTCATGTGACTAGGTGGGTGTGGCCAATTAAACTGTCTATTAATCAATGCACACAAATTAAACTTTGTTTTGCTCCTGGAGGTGTTTCATTTGCTTTTGTTTGCATGTTGCTCTTTTGGTTGACTTTTCTTTTTACTAGATTTTTTCCCCAGTTGTTTCGGAGTCTAATGGTCCACTTCAGGAAACTCAGTTTTGCAGCAATTCTTCTCAGCCCCAAGGAGCTTACAATCAACAAGTCTCTCTCTGTCTCTCTGTCTGTGCATGTGTCTCTCTCTTTCTGTCTCTCTCTCTTTATCTATCTTCTGGAAGTTGAGGAGATGAAAACCAGGCCCATTTTTGGCCTCCCGGGGGCATCCGCATGCCCCATTTTCACCTCCCCCATCTCTAGAGTGTCTCTGCAGGCAAAAGCAGGTGAAAACAGCTCATATTTTGGCCTCCTGGGGCATCTGTGTGCCTCATTTTTCACCCCCCCACCACCTCCAGAATGTCTCTGCAAGTCAAAATTGGCCTTACCTTTCAGTTTCAGCCTCTGGGGCTCGTGAAGGTAAGTCCAGCACTTGGCCAAAGGGTGATGTGGGCAGGGCAGCCTTGTGGTCCTGTGCAGGCCAGATTAATGGCTTCGGCAGACAGCTTCCAGCCCCCAGGATGTAGTTTGAGGACCCTGTGCTAGACATAAATAATTTTATGAGAAATTACCTGAGTAAAGAGGATGGAATGCAATGCCACATCTGATAGCCACCTGTAAAATTTTGGAAGAAGATGCATATTTAAGGAAATGGTTGAAACAGCTGGGTATTCGTTAACAAGATAATTTGATAGCTAACTGTGAACTCCATGGTGAATTGCTCTAGCTAAGAGATGAATGGGGATATATTAACAGATGCAGGAGTAAGGGCCAAACAACAGCGTGGCAAATTTCCATCTTGCTTTATTTATTTCTCACAGAACATTTGACTGGCCACATTCAGACCAGAACAGAAAACATAGTTTTATACTATATAAACAAGCCTGTTCCTTTGCTCTTCTCTTTCACACTGAGGAAGGGAGGCATTGGAAGCATCTGCTACCACTTTTAAATAAGTCACAATTTAATATCTAACTTGGAGAACTGTAGTTCATTTACAATAGGTTTATAACAACCTGGTTTCAAGGCATGATTTCAAATGTTGCCTTATTTAGATTGACCATACAGTAAAAGAATCACAGCTTGTAGACTTTGGACATAATGTAATTGGTTTTGTGAAAAACGAAGCTGATTCACTTAAACATATATGTGACTTGCTGGGAACAAAGGGGAAGGATCTGAACCTTAGACTGCTTATTTATCTGACTTCTGGAAAGGCTCCAGATAACCATTCCATGTCCATTTCTTGGGTCATTAGCAGTGACACGGTAAAGAAGAAATACTGCCACTTGGTATTTATAAAACACATAGCAAAATGAATTCCACCAACTATTGGCAGTAGATAATGCTTTTACATCTGCCCCATCTTCAGAATTCAAAACCAATAGATTTTCTTAAGTTGAGTATAAAATGCGCCATTAAAATATGAATCTATTGATGTTTAGGACATTTTTGTCTTTACATTTTTATAATTGAAATCAGGATGTACATAACATCCACAGTAGGAGAAAAATAGGATAATAGCCTCTAGCATAGACCTTCACATTGATTAAAAACTAAAAAAGAGTACTTGAAAACCAACATTTGAGTTTGAGTTTTGTTATAATACAACAGTACAGACTTGTGCAATTCTGTTTGCTGATGTTTGTTATCAGCTAGAGAATCATAGTATTTAGAGATTAATATGTGAACTGATTCCTAAAGCTTGTTGTCTTTTCATGGGCACCCCATTCTGTTATATTTTCCAGAAAATGGAAATAACATATGATCAGCCAGTAAAATGCAGATTGTCACTGCCCTCATTCACTACTCTTCAGACAGAAATTAAAATTGTTCAATTTTACTACAGCTGTTCAGAAAAGTAATGTAATATGCATCACTTGATGCTTGCAGTCACAAGGAGTAGCATATGAAAAAAAAGGAATAATTGACTGATCTAACCACAAACCTAATTATTTTCAGTAAAGCTGTCTTATTCTGAGACCACTGTTGATCTTTTGCAGCAACATTTTGTGCAGCACACACCTATAGCGATTCCCATCCCATCTTCATCAAATTAGGTTACAACAATTGCCGTTTAAAGTGTTAAAACTAGAATTTTAATTGGGGACCTGACTAATTTGATGGCTTTGAGCTATTGTCTAGACACATGCTCTGGTAATAGTTGTGGATTTACAATCCATGCCATTCCAGATTTACATAAGCACAACTCAGCGTATATAACCACATCAGTTGAATTTGGGTGTGAAACTTGGGGCCTTTTAGATATTGATAGTACAACCCCTGGAGATGCTTGCTACTATAAACAATAGTGAGGAGTGTTGGGAATTGTAGTTGAGCAATATCTTGAGGCTGTATTTCAGCAACATCCTCAACTCTGAGCTACAGGAAGAAATTTTGGCAATAAACATACCTGTATTTTTTTGGAGTATAGGATGCACCAAGATTTTGAAGAAGCAATTTTTTTAAAAACGTTTTTGCACTCTGCAGACCTCCCAAAAATAGTCAATTTTTTGTGAAAATGGGCCCGTTTTTTGTCAAAAAAGGGCATGCATACCCTTTAGGAGACTTGTAGAGTGCTCCTGGGGGCTGAGGGGGCAAAAACAGCCTGTTTTTCACTCATTCCAACCTCCCCAGCCCCCAGGAGCACTCTGAAAGCCTCCTAAAGGCTATGCATGATCATTTTGGTGAAGGGGGTTTCGGGAGGCAAAAATGCTGTATTCAGTGTATAAGACATATCCAGATTTTCAGCGTCTTTTTTGAGGGAAAAAGGGGCATCTTATACTCTGAAAAATATGGTACTCATATGACTATTGTGTAGTAATTCAGATAGACTACTTTAGTAATATTTTGAAAGGATGCCTAAATACCAACTTGTTAGTCCAGTTTGCTGATTAAACTATTAAGAATATGTAACTTTGTTGTTCTTTTATTTTCATTAAATATGTATATAAGTATAAAACTTTATGTGGGGAAAAATAAGATTGACTCTAATGAATGAAGCCTACCACTTTTTTTAAGAAGCAAATATTTTATACTGCTCTCTTAAATTTTTCATTGATATTCATAGGACTCTTAAATTAATAAAAAGCATCAGGGACTTTGGGAAACAGTTCTGTTAATATTGTCATATTCCCTGATCCCAGAATTTGATATTCTCAGGAACAGTGACAGTTTTCAGATGAAGGAGTTCAAGAAAAGCTTGGGGGTGGGGGTGGCAAGGGAATGTTGGACTAGAAGAACAAATAATAATTCTGGCTCATCCCTGCAGATGTTGCTGTTGGTGACATAGTGATGATTGGCTCACGTGCTACCTTTCCAAAGGCATTCACTGTTGCATATCATTTGTAAAGATGATTTTGAGAGCGTTTGAGGTGTGAATACACTATCCCCTGCAGAGTCCATGGATTGTTTGGGGAACAGCTGCATTTTTGCTGCCTCCAACTGGGTTCTTATGAATGTATCTCTCAGATCTGTTTCAAGTTTGTGTTTCTAATCTGACACTTGTGGACCTGCTGCATTTCATATGCAAACGTGGAAGAAATGGTTGTGTACATCATATCTGCAGCCCCCCCAAAAATGGCTGATGATTTCTTTATATCATATCATAGTCTATAATCCAACTTCTTGGCCCATTTGTTGCATTGCCTGTGACTGAGCGAACCTCTGCACTGGATTTACTCCACTGATGGTAATGAGATTCTTCTGCCGCGAATGGCCTGCTGAGTTTTGCCATTTCTTCAATCTGCATCAATCCATTGCTCTCCTTTTCTTTAATACATAACTTCCACTTTAATACATAGCTTCCATACTTAACTTCCATGATTCATGGCACCTCCTGAGTTGAAATGTGACTGACTACATTGTGGCTCAGTCTGTTGTGTTATGCCATCTCCAGATAATAGGATGCATTTAATAAACTGCAATGAAATAAACTATGTTATTAAGTGCTTCTTTTGAATTAACAAACAAACCACCTAGAGCAGTGGTGGGATTCAATTTTTTTTACTACCGATTCTGTGGGCGTGGCTTGGTGGGCGTGGCAGCGGAAGGATACTGTAAAATCTCCATTCCCACCCCATTCCGGGGGAAGGTTACTGCAAAATCCCCACTTCCTCCCAATCAGCTGGGACTCGGGAGGCAAAGTATAGTTGGGAGCGAGATCAGTCAAAGGTGGTATTTACCGATTCTCCGAACTACTCAAAATTTCCGCTACCGGTTCTCCAGAACTGGTCAGAACCTGCTGAATTCCACCTCTGATCTACAGGAGTGGTTTATGTATTTGTCTTCTGTGCTAGACTTGTGAAGAAACGTAATTCAGAGTTTGTACAGACTACTTTCTTCATTGCATAGATTGTATACTAATACTATCAGACTTAGAATTAAACAGTGCATGTTTATGATATGAGGATTGCGGACATTTTGAGTTTCAACATCTGTGCTTAGAATTCTTTATGTTGCCTTGAGATTCTTAGCCTTATGTGTACGTTGAGAGCACAATAATTTAGCTTCCTTAGCAGGATCTTTCTATTCTTTGTTCATAATTGTATATACATACTTTCAACATTCTTTGTCTGTCTCAAGAGTCACTTCAGCCCCGGAAGCTTTCCTTTTTCTATATTGGGGAAACTCAAAAGTTTTCCTGCTCCAAAAAGCATACTTCAGGTTTTCTTCAGTTCTTATCATTTTGCTCATAGTCACTGAGAATTTTCAAAGTAATATACACTTCTGAGGAAGGACAAGGCAGGCTTATAGGCACTTTGCCTGAGGGAAGCTGGAGGCTACTCTGCTGAGGCTAGTTGACTTCAAATTGTGCAAGTGCATGTGCACATATATCTATCTCCCCATTCTCCACTTACCTTAATAATCAGAGGTTGGCAAGTTGTCCTATTTTTCCTCTTCTGCTTTTTCTCCTTTGTTCTCATGTTGTTTTTGGCCAGATACAATGTATTTCTACTTTATCACAAAGAACATACAGTACCAACAGTAGTACATATAAATGAGACTGATACACCCACCGGATCTTTTATTTGTATTTATTGCTCATATAGAAAGGCCTCCATAATTGAAGTTGATTACAGGAGAGTTTTAACCTTTAAAGTTAGCTAGAGCTTGTATTTTGTGTTTCATTTCGTTTGAAGAGATCACACTGCCTTTGATGATTGTGGAATTCTGAGGCACAACTAGGTTTTCATCTTCTATTTTTATTTGAACAGAGTGTTAAAAGTGCAATCCTTTGCTTATACAAAATATCCTCTCTACTGAAGTAAACCTTTTGATATTGTCCTTTGTTCTGCATTGCACCACATGCAAAGGTTTTGTTGTTGTTGTTGCTAGTCCATCTGGCAATTATGTGAAGTGGATATAGGCTTTGAGCAGTTTTGCATCATTTCCTCCTTTTCTAGATAACTTCTTTTTCTTTTAAAGCTGCCTGCAGAGAACCAAAGATTGTGTTATGGGATTGGACTTATGGAGTTAGAAGCCATCATGAAACTTGTAAAGGCTATAAAAGAACAATTATTCACCTCTGAATTTGTAGATATGTTATTTCCTGCTTTTGTTTTATTCCTGCTGTGAATAATTTCCAGCTGTCTGAGTGCATAGTAATTTCAAATATCTCATTTGTTGTTTTTATTGTTATGTTTAAAAGCAGATTTTTTCCCCATAGTAATTCTACAGCTATATGTTCTAGAATGATATCTTATATCAACTTATTCTCAAGACATTTTCCCCCTTTTTTTCCTGTGTTGCTTGATGGATAAGCCATAAAATAGACTGTGGAAGATGAATACGCTGGGGAGACTTTCACCATGTGTTATAAAATGCTGCTGATTTCCCTGAGAATTTCATTCATTAGCTTGTGTTCATCTGTTGCTCGGCAGAACTGATGGTGACAGAATGAAAGTGGTACTTTTACCAATCTGCCATCTCTTTTTAATGTGTTGATTATGCTGAGCCTTTTCCATTTATATGTATGGGCATGGACAAAAGCATAAACACCATATGAGCTTATTGGTCTGGAAATGATTATGAGTCATATTCTAGGTGGGAAGAAAAGGTGGGGGAAGCTGTGATTTCTTTTTGAAAAAAGAATACCATTTGATTGTATTGTCAACATGTATTTCAATGATTATTAATTTATAGTAGGTATAATTCACTACACAAAGTACTGAACTAGGATACTAGTAATTAAAGATCTCTGAGCTGATGACAATAAAGGTCAAAAGCAAAACAGTAAAACAAACAGTGAAAAAAGTTGAGCACTTAGTTCCTCTAAAGCTTTTAAATTGGACCTTCACCCTGTGTTATTAATGTATGATACACATGAGCTGTTTTACTTATCTTACAAAAACTTTGTGTCTTTGGGGAATTACATCTTTCTGAAGAAGAAGCAAAACAGAAAAATGTGAGCTTCCAGAGTAGTAGATCATTTGATGTTAACCGTCCCCAGCGTCTGAATAATTTGCTTGATAGGTTTACACAAAGAAAGATTCCCTAGGAGCATAACCTGCCAGTTGTCAATGGAAAACAAAAGCTTTTATATATTGAATAATTTCCTCTACTGGTTTTCTTCTACATTTTGGACACTATTCCGCTTATTTTAAGAAATATAAATGCAGGTGAATTTGCTGATAGCCATGTTTATGCATTGGCTTGAGCAAGATTTTGTGCAGGTCTTCATGGTGTAGCCAGTACTTTGTGATAATTCTTACTGATTCCTCAGCTCTATTTTAATTATGCCCCTCCTCCAATTCTTTCACAGTGTTGTTGTTATCTCCATGATTCTCTTTATTGTTGACAAATATAAAGGGAGTGCTTGGGCTCAAGTCACAATTTATTTGAAAGAATTGTTGTTGAATGTATACAGGCTTTGCCTTCCTCAGCTCCCCTCCCCCAAAATAAATCTGTTAAAAATTGAAGCCTTTACAGAAACCTGTAACTTTCTAGACTGCTAAATTCTGCCTACTACCAGTCTTACCATCACCTAACATTGCTTAGGTCTCTGAAAGTTAAAGTTTAGTAACTGTAGGTCACACATTATCCATCCTGCCTTAAAAGAAAATATCTGATACTAGGAATCTGTAAATGAAATTTAGAAGATGATGGGGGAAAGTGATTTTATTTTCATTTGTTGTTCTTTCTATTTTACAGTATTAATATCGTAAACTGAAAGCATACCTTAAATCTTTGGAAAGACTTTATTTTATTTTCTTCTCTAGATCCTCTCTGGAAGATTTTCACTGGGGAATTGTTCTGTGTTGTGACTTGTAGGAGTTTGACAAGATCCAATCCATCAAGGAAAATGTATCACATAAATAGTCTCTCCCGTCCAACTACTTTTATTTCCTAGTAAACTGAGATTCAAAATATTTAAGGTTGTATGTTTTGTGGGGTTTTTTATTTGGCATTCCCCAGTGAGTCTATGAAATGCCTATACGGTAGTTTTTGCTTTGCTATGTATGGTCAAATTTTTAAAAACTCCAGTCGCTTTTCCAGTAGCAAAACATATCATAATGCTGTTGAAAGTATTTGTATACCCTTTCACCCTGCTTAGACTTGCTGATACTGCCTGCAATCTCAGTAACCCCAATAGTTCTTTGTTCACTGCAATAAAGTTGATTCATGTCCTGAGAAAAAAGCAGCCAAGCCTGGCAGATCAGTATTTTTTTGAAACCTCTGGGGATTTTCATCCCTGCATGCGGTCGTTGGAGTGAACAGGAACAATGAAGTCTTGCTTTGGGGAGAATTCCAGAGGAGGCCATGGATACAGCTCAAGCCCTGGAAGGCCTTCTGGAGTAGAGACTTCACAAAGACACTTTGTTCCTTTTTGGGACAGATGCCACCAAATAGTAGACTTCATTTCTTAATTATTTTTCCAGGGTTGTGCTGTTTCCAGCTTGCTTCTAAGCACTGTTGTGTAAATATGCTTGGAATGGCACAAAGGGCGGTGCCAGTTTGGAGGATTTGCTTTTTATGCAGGACATGGCTTCTCTTCTCTCATTTCCTTAATCTGTTTCTAGGATACTCTTGGCTTTTCTTAATTTACAAAGCTTGCTTTCTTAATTTCTTTGATCTTTCTCTCTCCCAGCATCCACAATCTGCTTTGATTTTTCCCCCTCTAAGCTTCTTTCTACCTGTGGCCAAGACTGACAATTCAACATGAGCATTAAAATAGCTCCTTTTTGCCAAACTAAGTACTAAGGTGCTGAACATCTGAAGTGTAAAGAATGCTGGGAAAAATTTAATGAAGAAACCAGTGATACTGAGGCAGAACACATTGGAACGGAATGGAGTGCAGCTGAGGAGCCTCACCTCAAGATAATAAGAAAGAAGTAAGGGAAAAAGAAATTCACTTGATGCAGTCTTCCCACGGCCTGATTTAATTCAATAATTAAACATCACTACTTCCATTGTGTAATGAATGCTTATATATTTATAAAAGCAAATGTATACTGTAAAATGTTAAAATATATACATTGTATAAAGGCCCATGTAGTAATAGTACTTCATCATTGATAAATAGAACAATACTGAACTCTTCATAGCAACAGTGAGAGGAAATTACTTTGGAATGCACACGGAGCTAAATCTTGTGAATAGAGCATAGGTGTCAAACTTGATTGTGTCATGTGATATATTGTGATGTATTGCAATGCTTTTTGCTTTTGGGAAGCCAGGGTGGGTGTGACTAGTGTATGACGCATGTGGCCTGTAGGCCATCAGTTTGACAGGCCTGTAAAGAACCTGCCAATTTGAATGGAAGTTCACCTTTATTGAAAAGCGACACATTGGCTCAGTGGCTAAGACACTGAGCTTGTCGATCAGAAAAGTCGGCAGTTCAGCAGTTCAAATCCTGGAGTGAACTCCCATTACTTGTCCCATCTTTTGCCAACCTAGCAGTTCGAAAGCATGTAAAAAAATGCAAGTAGAAAAATAGGAACCACCTTTGCTGGAAAGGTAACAGCATTCCATGCACCTTCAGTGTTTAGTCATGCTGGTCACATGACCACGGAAACGTCTTCAGACAGCGCTGGCTCTTCAGCTTTGTAACGGAGATAAGAACCGCCCCCTAGAGTCAGGAATGACTAGCATATATGTGCCAAGGGAAACTTTATCTTTACTTTCACCTTTATTGAAGGAGATTGCACTGTTACTGGTGAAATTAATAGTTTGGTAATGTTTAAAATCACCTATTGAAACAAGAAGGCTTGCTGTTTTGACTAATTTAGCAATTGTAGCCTGGTTTAGGAAAAGCAGACATAATTTCTGTCTGAATTTCTGTTTGAATTGCTGATGTTCTGGTTACTTCTAAACACTTTACAAAGGTCTGGTTTTAAATGTCATTTAGATATTCCATTTGATATAGAATACAGCAGAAAGTTGCTAATGGTAGCTGGGAAAATAAAGGGTATTCCATCCACTCTATAAAAATGTAAGTGGCTGCCCATTTACTTCTGGGCTCAATTTAATCTCCTGTTTTAATTTTTTAAAAATAGAATGTGTTAGCATCCTTGGGAGAACCACTTCAGTGGTGGGTTATGCCCGGTATGCCCTGGTACGGGCATACCGATGCCTGCTGAGAGAACCAGGTACCATTCCAGTACCAGTGCTCAAGAGGGCCCACCTGCTTGCCTGCCGTCCTTACCTGTATTTGACCCAACCGGACCATTTGCGCATGCACATGGAGCATATGGCGCCTGTACAACGCTCCGCTGAACAGCTGGAGCGTCACGGGTGGTGGGTGTGCATACGCGTGCAGTTTGTGTACAAATGGTAGAACCCCGGCCCCGTTGCAGTATACCAGTTGTGACGGGATACGGAACCCACCACTGAACCACTTGAACTCATATTAACTATCCTGGCAGTTAGATTTATAAGTAAGAAGTTCTGGGTTCAAGGATTATTTAATACACATTAATTAATGTCCTGGGAATAGAAATGTGTTTAAAGAATAGTGATTTTATATTGTATTATGTTCTAGTTATTATTTTACACTATGTAATGGGGGCTATAGTCCTGATGGGTAGTATAAGGCCAGTGCTGGAGTATCATGGCAAGCTAAAATGTTTTCAGGTGGGCATCCTTGAACAAAACAATTACAAAGTCTTCTTCAGTTATGAAATAAGTGAACTGGTATTTATTAGACAGTTTAATATTTCCCATGTATTAAACAGAAACCATCCCCTCTCTTTGGGCTTAATCGATTAAAATTTTTTGTCTTCAAGTAAATTGGAGTGCAGTCTTCCAGTTGGGAGCGGCTGGCCTTTATTCCTCTTTGTTTCAGCCCAGGCAGGCAGATAGTGGTGGAAGCAAAAAAAAATTGCTTTCCTGCTAGTAATTGCCTTGAGAGAGGAAAAAACCAGAGAGCCATCTGCAGAAGTACAGGCACCTGGACTTAAGAGGGGGGAGAGAAGAATCTCTTTTCTTGGCATACAGCTGTAACCCAGGAGAGCCAGTTCCTTAGCATTTGGGGAGAGCGCAGATGGAAAAATCAACTTTATGGAACATCTTCTACAAAGCTGATATTCCCCTGACAAAAATGAGAGGGGGGGAAGGGAGGGAGGGAGGGAGGGAGGGAGGGAGGGAGGGAGAGGGAGGGAGGGAGGGAGGGAGGGAGGGAGGGAGAGAGAGAGAGAGAGAGAGAGAGAGAGAGAGAGAGAGAGAGAGAGAGAGAGAGAGAGAGAGAGAGAGAGAGAGAGAGAGAGAGAGAGAGAGAGAGAGAGCCAAAATTACCATAGAGTCATAGAGCCTACAACTGGGATGGAAGGGAGAGGTCAATTGGAGTCTCTTCCTCATCCATATAACAGAATGTTTGCATGATGTTTAATTGAATTTCTGATGGAAATTGCCACTATGCACATACACACCTGTTATATGAATAGCTAAGTTCTACAAATAGCTGGGTATACACATCCAACATTTCATTTCCATTTTTTGATTCTGGTCTTTTTTTGGAGGGCAGGGTTAAGTCAGTGTAAATTCTGGGCAAGTTTCAGTAATTTTCTTGGTGTGATTGTTTTGGAAACACTTTTCTATTGCCGCCTTCCGATGTCTGAGAAACAATGACTGGTCCAAGGACACCAACTGGCTTTGTGCCTAAGGCAGAACTAGAACTCACAATCTCCCAGTTTCTAGCCTGTCTTAACCACTACTGGCTTTATTTCTGTCCAACCTATGATTTTATTATTTTCCTTCCCTATAACTATGGAAGTACACATCATGCATTTGATAAATTAGATTATTTTTCACAAAGTTTATGACATAATAAACACGTTAATCTTCCTATAGATCATTTTGTTCATTTTACTGCATCAAACTAGTGTGATTTCTCATTCAAAAGCAAAGCTGCTAATTCAAAAAAAGAAATGTTGAAAGAACCAATATACACCTGAGCCTAAATCAAAGCCATGGCAGGAAAGACACATTCAGAGTGAACAGGATTATTTTTAGGAAGTAGGTGCAAATTCTCAGATGGGGAAACCTATGAAGTTATTCTACTGCAGTGTTGCACAGAGGATGTTACTGTTCTGTGACTACATTGAATAACTCTGCATCAAAACAGTCTTGTCCTTGCAGGTCACAGTAGGCCAACTAAAAATTTAACAAGCTCGTTTGCCAATCTATAAATGTATTACATATTTTCTGTTTTTTGCCCTAAGCCATTTCTAGGCTTATGATGACAACCACTTATTGGATTTAAAAGAATAAGAAGAGACAATAAGAGGCTACAGTCTATTGTGAATGTGTTAGTCATAGAGAAGTGAAATTGAATCAGTGGTAGAACAAATGGTACACGGACTTAAAATATAGTCAAATTCCATGTTTCAGCAGTATGGCTTCCTGAATACAGCTTTCCTTGCATGTTCTTAGGCCGTCCAGACACATAAAGCAACGATCATTATTTCTAGCCAGCATGGCCAATAGCGCTAGATCAGAGAAGCCAACATTCTAAATATACACTATGCCTTTGTTAGACCTCTTCGGTGCTCTTCAAATGACCTTGAAATGCAGAGAACACCATGAGGCAATCATGCATTATTCAGCCAATCAATTAAAGGGTCCAAAAAACCCCAGCATTCATTCAGTGCTGTATCCACCATCTGCACCCACAGTTTGTTCTGTTTGGCACTTAAAATATTTGAACATTTGCAGTTGAGGTTATCAGCAAAGTCACCAAGGTAATCTTTTTCTGCTCAGTTTATTAATACAGAAGGGAAATTAAGTTACAATGACTCAATCTCAGCAGGGACGAGGATGAATCTAAGCGCTAGGAAGCAAGTATTCTCACCAGCTGGAAAATGACTTTTATGCTCCTGTTGGAAAATCAGATTCTGTATTTCCTGTTGAACCACAGCTGAGTTACAGATAAATATTCTACTCAAATATTGAACACGGGCAATATTGGGCTGTCTCATGGGTATGGAGCTCATCCGAAAATCACTCAACCACCATGTAGAGATACCCTTAGTTTAAATAGCTACTTCTGAACAGTTTCTACTGTAAACAACAACTTATGAACATGTGTTAAAGTAATAAAATGTAACTTTTTTTAACCCAGCAAAAGAAAGCAGCCTCAAAGTTACCTCTATGGTGTTTTGTGGCTCACAGAATGATTACATTTTTTTTAGTAAATCCCTAAAAATATGTTAACAAACAGGCATTTTCTACAGTATTTCATTATTATTGTGTGGGCATATTCCTTTGAGTCAATCTTAACTCCTGGTGACTTGGCAAGATTTTTAGATTTTCAACTTTATAGGGCTCAGAAAGAGAGCAACTGGCCGAAGGTCAGGGTGAAACTAGAACTCACTCTCCTAGTTTCTAGCCTAATGCCTCAACCAGAGATGGGCTCTCATCATAAATATAAAGCCTCCAATTACAGTATCTATATCTTGCAAAGATAGCAAACAACTCCCAATCTTGGCCAAATTGGCGCCACTGTCTCTTGGCATTTCCAAAGACCGGTTCCTTTTCTAGTCTCCAGACCTCAACAACACAATAGGATGAATATTCCTAAATCAGCTATACTTTATTATGATAATGAGATGAACCTTCTCCCTTAACTTGGGAAACGCCAGTCTCTATGATAACAGAATGTTTCTTCATTCTCTCTTCAGGGACACACTTCTTGAGGCCCCAAAAACACCTTCCCTTTCAGGCTTGTCAGATTCTTCTAGAACAGGGGTGTCAAACTCGATTTCATTGAGGATCACATCATGGTTGTGTTTGACCTGGAGGGGGCAGGGTGTGTGTGTGTGTGTGTGTGTGTGTGTGTGTGGCCAGGGTGTGTGTGGCCAGTTCAATGTCACTTGTGCTACCCCAAGTGCTCTGCCAGCGAAAACAAATTCCCAAATTCCATTTTCAGCTGCGATGGTTTCCTGCAACATTCTGCCAGCGAAAATGTAGCTTGGGAGTCTGTTTTCACTGGCAGAGCACTTGGGCAGCCTCCCGAGCTTCATTTTTGCTGGCAGAGGCACTGCGGGCCAGTCCTTTGTTGTTTTTCAGGGTGGCTCTGTGGGCCAGATCTAAGCACTGTGTGGGCCATATCTAGCCCCCAGGCCTTGAGTTTGACACCCTTGTTCTAGAAAGTCATTATTTAAGTCAACTAGAGCAGTACAGGAAATAAAAAGTGTGCATACGAACAATACAGTTTCTCCTAAGCAAATTACAAGTTAGGATTTATATTTCTACGCACTCATTTATCACCCCCCTCTCTCCATTTATCATATTTATGTAATTATTCCACAAATACTTAAAATAGGAAATACTATCCTGTCTCCCTATTTGTTTCTACCTTGACAAAATAAATAAAAAAGCAGGTTCCATAACTGTGATTGTTTTTCTGTGTTAGCTGGACAGTTGTCACTTCTCTTCCCTTGTCATCTAATTTTTGGTCTCATTGACTTTGAGTTTAGAAACACGAGAGGTAAAGGTCCCTCTCCAAAAGGTATAACAGGAAACTGAGCTTTTGTTAGAAGATGCTGGAAATTGTGTTAGGTAGGTGTATAATACTCCAATTGAAAAGCTTCTCTTTTGAGAAATAAAGGTTACAAGTTTACAAAAAAAACCAAACAGGCTATGTTTTCCTTTGGATGAGTTATTGATATTTTGCTTTAGAAGCCAAACACTCAGCTATTGTACGATGAAAGTACAGATGAGTTTAAAGCCCTTTACATATATAGTGGCAAATCCTAATGACAATTCAGAACTAGTAGGCTCACCTAGGAGTTAATCTAATGACCATACAATGTTAGATTAAAATATTATTGAAGTATCCATAAGGAACCTATTTAGCCAACCCTTAGGTTTGTAATTGGTACAATTTTATGTTTTAAAAATAAACAGCACAGGAAATCTACACATTGGAGAGGCCAGGAATCAATCTTTGCATATTTTTGCAAAGCAACCTCTGTTCCCTATACCTGATCTTCAAGCTCTACTGCAGTCTCCATTCCTTTACAGAAAATATTGCCAAGTTATACAACTTAATATGATTGACGATTACAAAATTCCTCCATCTTCTCTCGTCTTCTAAAAGGCCAAATCTTTTTACCTAACTCCTTATTCATAGAGCAAATATCATCCTGCAAGACCTAAGATCTTTATTCCTCTTGAAATTCTACCAACCAATTTTTTCCCAATGTGAGCACTGAGTTTTCCTTAAAGGAATGCTTATATGCATACTGACCAATGTTGGCTAATCTCAGGTGTTTACTAGGGTTGCCCCTTGTGATTACATGGATAAAGAACAACTGAGTCAACAGCCCCCTAGATGAAAGCAGTGGCAAACTACTTCCGTAAAACTGCCAAGAACACTGAATGAATGCCATCACCAAGTGTTGAACTCTCATTCAAGGGCATATTATAGTGTGAACTTTTCTATCACAGTAGAGCTGTGACTATAGCAATAGCACTTAGAATTATATACTGCTTCATAATGCTTTACAGCACTCTTTAAGCGGTTGATAGAATCAGCAGATTGTCCCCAACAATCTTGAAAGTCATAATAAATGTTTATTTTGTAACAGAGATGAATCTTGCCCGCAACTCCCAAGCTGATAATTATACTCAGTAAGAAGTCTGTGTTTGGTCTTGTTGACAAATAAAACTTTGCAGTTTTAATTCATCAATTTCATTTCATGTCTGGGATGAGTGATGCCTCTTCTTCAGCATTCAGTACATAATTCGATTCCATGACTTTGAAGTCTTCAAGCAAAGGGCAATTCCAAATTATCTGCCAAGAATCTAAAGCCATTGCAAAACACAATCAACAGCCTTTCTCCTTTAAAAATGATATATGAAGTAGTCCAACTGTAATGTTACCTGGATATAAAAGATTGAATTCCCCAAAAGACAGAAGAATCTCCACAAGCACAAAGAAGACAAAAGGAAAAAAATGGAAACCAAGAATTTCGTTCAGAAAAGTGATACATATTGAATCCATTTAGTTGTCAAAATTGTTCCCCAAATACAAACGTTCCATTGCTAAATTACAGTGTAATTTTGCAAAACAACAAATAGAAAGGAATTATATAAAAACTAATTTTCGGGATTGGCCGGAATATAAATGTGTCAAATAAATAGATAGATAGATAGATAGATAGATAGATAGATAGATAGATAGATAGATAGATAGATAGATAGAGGTCCTTACTTTTAACCATCTGCATGGTCCTTGCTTAACAACAGCAACCGGAAGTGCCAGAACTGCTGCCACTAAGTGGCACAGTTAAGTGATTTTTTTTAAACTTATATTTATGTCATTACACAACAGAGTTTCTAATCATAAATGAGAACTATCTTGTATACAACTTGCATCCTGCTATGAAATATTTTCTTCCATTAGTTTATACTCTTTAAATCTAAATGAAAACACTTACATTAGTGCTCAGATGTTGGCAAAACAATATAAAATAGCATATATATTCACTGGTTTCTAATGAATGATAAAAGTTTTGTACAGTTGTAGAAATATTGTTTATTTAAATATTCATCAATGTGTAAGCCCTCCCCCCAAAGTAAGCCCCTTCTGAAAATATTGCAACACAGCAGCAGTCATGAGGTTACCATGCTTGTCGCCTCCTGGACTTCAAAAATAATAAGACCTCCCCAAAAATAGGGCCGAGCAGTTACTTCAGAGGGTCAAAAGAAAAGAAAAACCCTGTCTTATTTTCAGGGAAACACAATAGAACTTACTATTTCCCAGTTTCTAACCTGGTGCCATAACCACTTCACTATATTGACTCTCTAAGGGTACTTTTAAGGCTATGACGTGCCCAGTGACTTACTATTTGCAGAGGTGCATTTTGTGTTCATTTTTTTAAAACAGAGGGCAGTAGGAGAATATCATTGCACAATTGTTAAAAATGTAACCCATGATCCATCATTCTTTACAGACAATGCGGGTTTCTTCTGCAGGTTCCCTTCTCTTTGTTTAGGAATGTATTTTGAGAGTACATCAGGGAACCTATTAACAAAAGCAGTTCTGTTCATGGGATTATTTCACTGGAACATCTCTTAGTATTTACTAAAGTTTTACTCAGTTGCTCAGTTATTTTAATTTAGCACACCTATAATGGGCATTTCTCCTGCATGATTTAAATCATCCAGCTTTTTAAGGAGGATTGTTATGATCTCCAATTCCAGTTGAAAAAGACGAAAATAATAACAACTTCTTTTCAAGATCACCAAGTGAGTACACTGTTGGGATAAAATTTAAATTGGAGACACACCATAGTTTATATCTAATTGGAGTGGATGGAGCTTATAAATACCCATATCCAACTTTTCTCTAGCATAATTCCAGGCCAAATGTTGGTCTATCAATATTCTACTACATGAGATTTAGGGAGAGGTTACTGATGTTGAAATGGAGGGAGGAAGAGATATATACACACTTATTTTTAAAAATAAATTCAAGATTGCTTTCATTGCCTAGTTTTGTGCATAGAAAAATAAATCCTAAGCCTTTTTAAAATTCATATTGTACATAAATATGTAGTGCTATAGCCACAAGTCCAACTAATAACAGCAAGTGGAGCAACAATGAAATTAATATTTACAAAGGGTGCATATATACACACATTTTTCCCATTAATTGAAGCTTGAAATCACTCTCCTTTGGAAATGCATGCAATCTTAAAATATTAAGGATTTATTAAAGGGGAATTGTCAATACCATTTTTAAAAATGTGTTACCTGGAATTGCTTTGGGAGAAAATGCAATACTAATAACTTCTTACACAGAATGAACTCCAGTTCATGCAGAAGGAAAAGATATTGTAACCTAAATCCTCTTGAGAAATATTCAGCGATGGAGAGCAACTATTCTCTTTGCTTGGCTCCTCAAGGGTTCAGTCTAAGCATCTTTTGACTCAATTACTGTGCTACTCTGTAAATGAAACCCATATATTGCCTCTTCTGAAAATTAAATTACCACTGTTTTGTTGTACTAAAGTGTAAATACCTACTTTCTATAGTTCCCTTTTTTATGATAACTGCTTCATCAACGAATACCTTTCACATGTGAAGAAGAATTCAGGGAGATAACACTAGCAACAAAGCTTCCAATCATAAAGTGTTTTGTCACCCAGGTACTCCCTTAATTAAATTTAGTGTGTATTGCAGACATTTTTTTTAAAGTGATGGCCTCACCATTGATAAGCATGAAAAATGAGATTTTTGAACCATAAGCTAAATTGTGCATTGTTTTTCAAAATGGAAGGAGGAATGAAATCACAACTATCGGAGTTCATCCTATCATTACAACCTTGTAGGCAAACGTTTTCTGCTAGAAAAAGCAGAATGATGCTACTGATTGGCAACTATTTCAACAATTCAATCTTCTAATTTCCCTAAATTAATTTATTGGAATTAGCTTGCCTCCACTCTACAAAAAAGCTTCCTTATATACGCTGCCATAGCATGTGTTGTGATTTTCTTTCAAATGCTTTTTCAGTCACTGTGACATGGTCCCTTCCCACTTTTTTCCCCTTTTTAAATAGATTTCTGTTCAAATGACGCTTCTTAAAGCTTGATTTTTTTTTTAGAGTGAGACCTTTAATACTTTACACCATTTAATGCTTTGGAAAGAAGAAAAGGAGACTGCTTTGGCTGATCACCAAGCTACAATGGATTGCCAGTACACCCACATCACTTTGTTGTCCCAGAAAAATATGTGGTGGTAAAGTGAAGAAAGATTTATAATCCCACCCTTCAAATGTCTGCTAAGGTCACTTCACAATGAGACCCACTGAGGTCAAATGTTACAGGGAATGGTAAACATGCTGAAAGGACATGACAGAAAATTACTTGTTATTCTTTTGGCACATTTTGAGCTATAAGCATTTACCATGTTCCAAAATACCATCATGTCTTTTCTGTGTGTTTCAGTAATTGAGATTTAATAATCAAAGTGTAAGAAACAAAAAAAGATGTAACAAATTTAGTTGTGCAAGAAATTTATTATGTAAAAATTATTTAGTGGTACAATCGCCCAGGGTTTTTTAAATTACAAATTATTTTGAACTTTTATTTAATCAGAGTTGCAAGAGGCATCAATTTGTGGGGGTATACTTCAGGTAGTGGCATTTTTTCATCACTGAATAATTCTAATTATTATTCTTTAACAAATGTGCACCACTGATAAAACTGTGAAATGGAGCTCAAATGTCCTCAAACAAATATCTGAGCAGTTTAGAATCCTGAAATGCATTGTAATTTAGCAAACCTAGTTTAAAAAAATAATAATAATAATAGCAAAAGCACTTAGACTTATATACCGCTTCATAGTGCTTTATAGCCCTCTCTAAGCAGTTTACAGTGTCAGCATATTGTCCCCAATAATCTTCATTTTATTGACCTTGGAAGGATGAGTCAACCTTAAGTCCTATCAGGATCGAACTCTTGGAAGTGAGGAGTGAGTTAGCCTGAAATACTGTATTCTAACCACTGTGCCACCACAGCTCTTATTTTAATATTTAATACTTAATAAAACTTTTGAAATAGTTTCCAGACTTGTCATCCCATCTTCTACTTTCTGGAATATCTGATGTTACTTGGAAAAAGAACATGAATTAAACACAGAGCAGTGGAAATACACTGGGCTTCTGGTTAATGCATTTTTATCAGTTTAAGCCTGATTGTTATAGCAGTTTCTCATAAACTGCAGAGTACCACGTTAGTCCTACAGTGCAAAAACATCATTCTCATTTTGTTCTTAGGCCACGCTGTGCAAGTGCTGATGTATTATTCAGATTTGGCTGAGTTATGTTTTGATTTGACAGGGATCATGGCTCATCGAAGTCCTGCAGAGACCTTATCAAGGGAGCAGAAAAATATTCTCTTTCTTTTTATAATGATTCAAGAGCTTATAAAGGAAGACTGTAGCTAGATGTCCTATGAAGATGCCAGTTAACTTTAGAGTGTTTGTGCTAGCTAAATGCGTTGACATTTATGCAAAGTAATTGGCAGAGCCTACCATTCTGTTCAGTGTCTCAGGAGATAGTATATTGCACACAGCTTGGTTCATACAGTGCAGTCAGCGCCAGAGCAACAATCATGAGCTGTGTATGTGTGATCATCCAGAGTACTGCAAATGGATGGATATTTGAGATCCTGCATAGCAGCTGCTTAGGCTAGCAGTATCTTTTGGTTCATCTCTCTCTCTCTCTCCTTTCATCCAAAAATGGAGGTAATCAAAGAGACAAGAGAACTTTGCAGTGTTGCTGTTTTTCTTTTTTTTAAATGGAAGTGCTAACTGCTGATGCCAGCAGCCCAGATGTTCTGGAGCTCTCAGAATATGGTAAGATACATCAGACTAAGGGGAATAACAAATAAGTGTGTTTGTCGGCAGTTACTGGCCACTTGTGCTCACATTTCTTTATGCTCCATATGGTGTTTCCATATGATCCTTATGCAATCTAAGTCAAACTCCATTTTCACTGTGAATATAATTAGCTTTGGAGTCTGAATGGCCTTCTATAGCTGTACTTTCTACATAGGGAAACTGCTTTGATGAAGGAAAAGGACACTACACTAATGACATCTGGGAGCCTCAGTTTAAGTTTGGAACATGAATAGGTAACCAGGGGTATACTAGATTTTGGTGAACTATAGTTCTCAGGATCTCAAGCATGCATGGGCAGCATCTCAAGTGCTATTGTTTCCTTAAGACTAAACATATGCTATAATTGGAGCTGTTTAAAGAGTTGCCATTCTTGACTAATATTGATTTATTTATGAAATTTCTATACTGGCCTGAATCCAATTGTGCTCTTGGTGGCTTACAATGCATACTACACAAGGTGAGACTAAATTTACTATCTCCTTGTTTCAAACTGGTGCCTTAACCACTAGACTAAACTGGATCTAGTGTCTCATTGTTGAAACCTCATCCTTAACTGATGAATGATCTCTCTCAATACCTTAAACAGAATAGGGAGTTTACTTCAGGTACCACCTGTAGTAAATAATCTGAGAGCTTGATCTCTCCTCACTTGCCAACATTAGGTGAACTTGTTTACTTAGGCAGGAGCAGAACTACCGTAAAATCCCAATACTTGCATGCAGCCCAATGGATATATGTGCTTGACAATATCAAAAGTTGCTGCGAGATCCAGCATAAAGGGACGGTTGTGCTCCCTCCATCAAAGTTTCATCACAAAACACTCACAAAAATAACAGTGCAGTTTCTGTTCCATGTCCAAGCCTAAATCTGGGCAGCCACAGGTTTCGTTAATCTGTGTCTTCCATGTTCATTTCTATATATAGCCCACCATATTTGTCACAACCTAGCCCAAGATGTTGGAGATGAGAAAAAGCTGTTCATATCTACTGGATGCAGGGTGGGAACCTAGAGTAATGCTGGAGGAGAGGATTAGGGTAAATTGTGTTGAATTAAAAGCATAGGAAATTCTGCAGTATATTTTTCTAGCTTTGATACAACCTTATTAAGGATTCTTACTGGCACATTGAACAAAATGTTAAAGAAAGGCAGACACTTAACTGTGATGGCCTTCTTTAAAGTTTTGGAGAAAGAAGCTATTCTGTATGATTTATTCCTACTTTTCCATTGCAGAAGAACTTCCGAAGTATTCCGAATTAGACGAGAGTCTTTTGCTCCAATATATTGAAAAGCCCTTCTTTGTTCCTGCATATTGGTCTTTCAGGAAGGATGAAGTCATAAATCAAAGTGCTAAGTCAAATGTTCCTATAATTCACTTTTGGTGTGAACATAAGAGTCAAAAATCTCTATTTGGGGCTAATTTTAAAGGTCAAAAGCTAATTGTTGCTAGCAATTAATGCAAGACTGTTTATTCCCCTTTTCCTCCTGTCATACACTTTAATTATTCCCTAAGATTGGAGCAACCATATATCTTACTAGTCCAGCAGGAATTTATGGATGCCCCTGAACATTTTGATTCAGTACAACTAGGTTTTGAGCAAAGAAGAGAGTATTTTTCAAAAGGCAAAAAACAGATTCTCTATCAATGCACTTTGAAGACTTCCCTTCATACTCTGCCAAATTGCAAGCTATTTCAGCAATCATTTGGCTACATGAAAGTAATGGGAAGAAAGTGTAGAATCCATTTTACAAGCTAGCTTTCCAAAGAGTGGTTTAATGGATCTATTGGGTATGTATCTCTTAATTATTGCATAAATAAGCCGATATTTGGATTGGGGAAATCTGTCTGTCTGTCTGTCTGTCTGTCTGTCTGTCTGTCTGTCTGTCTGTCTGTCTGTCTGTCTGTCTCTCTCTCTCTCTCTCTCTCTCTCTCTCTCTCTCATCTATCTATCTATCTATCTATCTATCTATCTATCTATCTATCTATCTATCTATCTATCTATAATATTTTCGTAGATTTCAGATGTCGAGTAGGCAGGAGGTATTGTCACATTTATTCATGTTGGGGGGATGTTTCTCTATTTATTATCTAATTATTCTCTTGTTGAAGTGTTCAGTTTTGGAGATTAATTTTGTTCCTTCAAAATCAATTTCATGTCCTGTTGCTTTAAGGTGCTGGAAAAGGGAGGAAGTTTTTTTCTTCTTTTCTGACTGCGTTCTTGTGTTCTGCGATGCATGCATTTATTCTTCTATTAGTTTGTCCAATGTATGTGGCTGGGCAGATTTTGCATGGTATTTCATAGACTCCTTGGTTTTCTAGCTGGATCTTGTCTTTGGGGTTTCTTAAGATGTTGGCTATTGTTTGGTCAGTGCTGAAGGCTGTCTTGATATTGTGTTTGTGGAGAATTTTGCTGATTTTATCTGTGGTGCCTTTGATGTAAGAGAGGAGGGCGATGCCATTGTCCTGTTCTGTGTCTTGGTTCTCGGGGGATGTTTCCTTTTGGATTAGGTTGGTAATTGTGTTTCTTTGGAATCAGTTGGAAATTAATACATTTGTGAGAGTGTGTAATTCAGTTTTCAGGTGTGTTTTTTTCGGTAGATGGTGTCTCCTAGAGAGACATTGGGCTTTTTGTAGATTAGGACATCCAGAAAGGGAAGTTGGTTGTTAGCTTCTATTTCCATACTAAATTGTATTTTGGGGTGTAGGCTGTTGAGATGTGTGAGGAAGATGTCCAGTTTTTCTTTCCTGTGTGGCCAAATCACAAAAATGTCATCAACATATCTAAGCCAGAGTTTGGGTTTGTGTTCAGATTTATCTAAGGTGTTGGTTTCAAATGTTCCATGTATAAGTTTCTGATGATGGGTGAGAGGGGAGATCCCATAGGTACTCCTTCTATCTGCTTATATCTTTCTCCATTGTGGAAACAAGCTCTAGTCAACAAACGCGTCCCAGCCACGAAAACCGACACCGGACCCAAAACAACACAGGATACCATCACCAGTCACCCTCACCAGACTCAAACCCAAACCCATCCCATAGACAAAATGCAATCACCATACAGAAGCCAACTGGTGCATCCCCCTCTGACCCCCACACAAAGCAAACTGATACACACCATGAACACATGACCAGGCCACAAACTCGGAGCCAACCAAAGCCCGGGATGTTGCATCACAGCCATCTGCTCAGGACATTCATCACAGAACTAAGGAGGTTACAACGCAAAGGCTCAGAATGTTACAATGCAGCCAACCTCACAGGATTTTGCAGCACAGGACTTAGGATATCACTACACTAAAGCTCAGGATGTCATCACACAGCCCATTACCCAGGTTGTTAAAACACAAAGGACTAATGGGCACACAGCTAGTACCTCAGCCAAACAGGATGTTACGAAACAGATGACTAATCTGCATACATCAACTCCATCAACTAATCAAGATGTAACAACACAGCCAACCAACCCACTTACAGCAACAAAGCCAGCACTCCATCCCCCCATCAATATTTATAGAAAGACAGCAGCTCTGATCACGCTTTGCTCGCACAAGCATGAAGCCAAAGGCACCGGCCTGAAGATGGCGAGTGGGATCTCGTCAAAACATCGCCAAGATACTCTCAATCTTACATGGGAAAAGACCCAAATATGCCAAGACCTGCATATCTATACCCATGAAAATCTATGAATATACATACGTACGTACGCACACACACACACACACACACACACACACACACGTGTGTGTGTGTGTGTTTGTGTGTATGTGGTGGGTTCCGGATTCTGTTCCAACTGGTACGGTTGGAATGGCCCCGGAGTTACCCACATGCATGCGCACAGTTCCAGGCAAAATCCGGTACGCCCATGCCGGGGCATACCAGGGTGTACCGCCTGCAGCCCACCACTGATATATGTATGTATGTGTGTGTGTCTGTGTGTGTCTGTGTGTGTTTGTGTGTATGTGGTGGGTTCCGGATTCTGTTCCAACTGGTACGGTTGGAACGGCCCCGGAGTTACCCACATGCACGCACACAGTTCTAGGCAGAATCCGGTACGCCCATACCGGGGCATACCAGGGTTTACCGCCTGCAACCCACCACTGATATATATATATGTATGTATGTATGTATGTATGTATGTGTGTGCGTGTGTGTGTGTGTGTATATATAACAATTACATCAATAAAAGCAAGCTGAAAAAATAAAAAAAGGAAAAAATAGAAACAGAAAAGGAAAATAAGAACATAGTAAGAAAAATAAAGGAAATATTTAAAAGAAGTGACTTCTCTTTTCATCACATAGATAAACATGTTCATAATGTATCACTTCTCTTAAAATGCAACAAACAATGTTCTCTTTCCATATCCATCTCTTATTTAGAAACAAATCCTTAAAGCTTTATCATTTCAGTCCTTAAGTCAGAGAAAATCCTTCAAGAGTTACCAGGGATGACAACATATCTATTTTAACTTTGATCAGATAAACCAACATTCTATTTCTTCCTTTTATTTCTAAGAATCCTAATCTTTAATCCCTTCAAATAATGTCACAAAACTTGATTTTCTTTCCTTTTTTATTTGCTTCTCACAAAATTTTTCAAAACTTTAATAATTCTCTTTCATAAACCCAGTATATGATGATTATCAAATCACTCTCCTAATTTGTTTTTTGCATATCCATCTTAATTTTGAAAACAACAGCTGACTTCTTTTATCTTTTATTCTTAAATCCAGCATACTATCTTTTTTCATGTCACCTTCTAGTCTATCGTTTTTAAATCAGTCTTAATTTTCTAATCAGTCTTAATCTTGTCAGGTAGAATTTGTCAGGTAGAATTTGTTTCTCTTCCATAAAATGTTTTAAATAGTGTAATTATAGAAGCAGACACTATTAAAATTAACTTCTAGGTCCATTGTTCAAAAATATTCTTCAATATGTCCAATTTAAAATATTTGGGTTCATCCTCTAATTGTAAGTTGACTTTGTACATTTTTCTTCTTTAATTATAATCTTTAGTTCACTCTAGTTTCTTCTAGTGTCCAATTTTTAAAACTTTAAGCTTTTAAAAAAAAATATCAAAAGCATTTTCCTATGAAAGAATTTATAATTAATTCCAAAATATTATTTCAAATTTATTTAGATTCTTGACCCATTTCTGCCTTTTTTAAGTTTTGTAAAGTTTTAATTTCTATTTTTTCAAAGTTTTTAAACATATTTAAAACTTTTTTCACTATGGATTGAAGGAAATCACTCCCTGTGCTCAACAACATATTCATACAAAGGTTTCTAAAAATTGAAAAGCAGCTAATGAGCAATTTCTAAAAGTGGTTTAAAAAGGAAGTATGTAAACTCAGGGTCCTTTGAAGGCACTGATTGTGGTTTGAGTAATATGATTATTCCATCATCTCCCAGAATTGTAAACCTGCCAGAGATCACAGACATGTGATATCCTCATGAAGAGTAGCTGCTTGGAATACTTATGGGTGATCTCAAGTCCTTTCCTTTTCCAAAAGGTCTATTGGCCGATGCTTCATTCTGTGCAGTTGTCAGCTCTGCTTTTTGTGGAGCACTCTTCAGTCCACCATTTCTACTCCAGAAGGGATTTGGGAAATTACTGAGCTTGCACTCCTACACCTCTTTAACTAAATATTACCTTACCAAAGTCCATAGGATTTTCCTCTGAATAAGTACTGTGTATGACTGATCTGCACAAAAGTAGATACAAGCAATTTGTTCTAGGTCTTTTTTTTTCTTTAAAAGGCATTATTTTGACAGTAAATTTTTTCAATTACTGCTAGAGATTCAAGGCTCAAAACTAAAAGTCTGTTTTTATAAAAGTCATTTAAATCCAGCTTTGAATTATTAATATTCACTGAATGAGAGTATTTCATCCTTATTAAGATGGTTCAGAGGAACCATCTGGAAAAAGCATCCGGTTTTAAGTGGAATTGACTAGGGTGGTGTTCTTCCATCTGGGGAGGATTTCCCCCCCACTTCCAACCAAAGATCAGTTTATTCCTTCATCATATGAAGTGATGGACCCTTTTATACTAGTTTGCAGGTTTCTGAATATAATTGTGATTCCTGAGAAATGTCAGTGCACTGTATAAAAGCTCCACAGTCCCCTGGCACTATCAGTAATGGATACAAATCAGAGGTGGTATTCAGCTGGTTCGGACCAGTTCACCCACCTGCCCGGGCTATATGCCATCCTATTTAAGCACGTTTTTGAGGCCAGGTGCATACGTGGAAGGTGCGCACGCAAGCAAAGTGCATGCACTGAAGGCTGGGCACATATGCAGAAGTTGAAGCGGTAACAAAATGTGAAACCTACTGCTGGTACAGATACATTTAGAAATGACCTAGCATTCATTGTAACAATATTTTTCCTACCCTGACAGATTTAGGATATGCTTCGAAATAAATGGACTTTAAACATGGCACAATGAGTCTGCTCTGTTTTATACCTTAGAAAGAATCTAGACATTCGTTACACAATTAACAATTGTGGCTGGAGATGAAAGAAGCTTGCACCTAGACCCAGAGGCCCGCGACCGACAGAACAGAGAAGCAAAATTGTATTGCTGCATAGTGTGAATGTTGCTGCAACCTCTACTGTCAGCTCAAACGTTGCCTATGTTAGTGTGCTGAAAGCCAAGGAGGTTTTCCCGCCCTGCTTGCACCCCCGGCGCTTCCAGCGCTGATTAACCATTATCTTTGGCAGTGCGATGTAGACAAGAAAGATTTGGTTTGCCCCAGGAAGAAGAGGCCAGGAGAGGGAAGTTATTATATCTGGAGATGAAAAACAGTTATCTTCTATATGAGCCAGATTGGAGTTATCATTTCAAGCCTGTGCCAAACTGGTATCTCTGAAATTCTCTTGGAGCCAATTTTAGATGGAAGTTTCCCAGAGTGCTCAGTTTTGCTCTTAGATATGAAGATATTTCTCTTAAAATGAATGTTCTTTTTGAGATTAAGAGGATAGGGTGAGCAGCATTTAAATGCAAGGACGTTTTCTGGTTACTGTTATTTTTTTTTAGAGCTGAACAAATGACACAGGTTGAAATCTAGTTTTAATATAATGTGCCTCAGTGTGTGTATCTTACTTTATTTCAGAGCACTAGCGTGTTCTCGGGAGAAACAGAATATTTGTGACATGTGGTTTCTCAGATAGATGCATACATTTGTATGGAAAAATAAGGTCAAGTGGGGATAGGCACGGCGCTTTGCAAACTTGCAACTAACAAGCTACCAAGTTTTAGTTGTTTTCTGAAAGAGGCATAGAAGATGGCCTTATATAGCCTTGGATCTTAAAAAAACAATGTTAAATTGAATTATATGAGAAAACAATATTTTCAGCCAATATTCATAGATAGTTTTGGTTTACATAATTTATTCTGTAGGTTACCAGAGATTAGTAAGATTGGCATCAAGCTTCTCCTTTCCTTGCTGATAACTGGAAATCTCACTTAGCTATTTCCTGGCTGCTGACAGTTTTAATAAGGCATGAGCTGTGCACCTTCAAGCCCCTTTTATGTAGTCATGGAGACAAAAACAATTCCTAAATTAAAAGGATCCCCCCTCCAAAGTCTAGAATTCTCATCTTGTTGATCTTTGATGCTCAATACAGTGTACTCCTTGATTTTGTACAGAAAAGTTCATCTTATCTAAAGCATTAAAAAAATTGATGGCAAATTAGGAGAAGGAATAAAACTCCATTTGCTTCTCCAAATGCAGCATGTGGGACTAGTTTACCATGATCTCCAACTAGGCAGAGATAAGTAGTAACTTACAGATTTTATGTAATCCTGAACAGGGCAAAACCAGCTGCTGTTTTATCCTGCTCGGGGGTAAAATCCATTCTCTTTAAACATTTCTCTTTTTAAATCAAAGCACTTAGATCAAAAAAGGAAACATTTGAATTTGTTCTCATTATCTTCATACCTACATTGTTCTTGCATGTGTGTGTGTGTGAGCACTTTCAAGTCCAAGTTGATTCTTGGTGACCAACCCAGACAAGTACCTGGAATAATCTTGGCAAGGTTTCAGAAATGGCTTTTGCCCTTGCCCCCTTCCTAGGGCTCAATGAGAGTGTCTGGCCCAAGGTCACTCAACTGATTTTGTGCATAAGGAGGAACTAGAACTCCCAGTCTCCCGGTTTCTAGCCCAATACCTTAACCACTACACCAAACTGGCTGTCTTTTTGTCACGTGTTTCCTAGAGTTCTGGTGTTGCAGACTGCCCCTTCCCAACTAAAGAAACCATCCCTGAAAGGATGATGATCAGTGCTACTACAAAATGAAGAAGATGAGTAAGAGGATGTTGTTCCACAGGCTCCATTTTCCACTTGTTTCATTTGGCACATGACCTAAACCATTCTTTCCATCTGGCTAAATAACTGTGGGAATCATTGGGCCAGGTATGTGACACCGTCTCTTCAACTAATCTTGCTTTTTTTTACATTTGATTTGTTATCCAGCTCTCGGTTGGCATTTATTAATGGGTTCCCCCCCCCCCATTTGTACTGTCTTATAAGCTTTAGGTGAGTGTTTCTTTTCAATGCATTGCATTTATTTTTGTGCAAAAAGTTTCTATTAAATATAATTTTTCTAACAGCAGGATGGATTGCATTGTAATAGGATCCTGTAATAGCATAAACAGTCACAGAGAAAAAAAACTGACTGAAGCCCATTGCTTCCAAGGATTTCCCTTCCAAGGCACTGTCAAGCTGGATCCAAAAGGAAGTCTCCAAATTCCAGAAGTTTTAATGTCAATGTCTGCAATGCAAAGTCAAATTGGGATTATTAAAGGAGGTCAACTATAGATAGCACAATTCTATGTGTTGATTTATAAAGTTTTATTTGAAAGGAAATACTTTCCCCATTGAAGCTGCTAAGAATCTAATATCTCTAGAGAGGACTTTCTCATAGTTGAATAGGAAGTGGATAGAAAGTGTGGGTCTTCTCAGTGATTGCTTCCAAACTTTAGAGCTTCCTGATGAAAGAGGGTAGATGAGGTGTTTTTTTTTTCTTCTAAAAATCAATCTTCATCAGGAGGCTAAACATTTTTTTTTACTCAGGCAAGATTATATAGGTGCTATATATCTTATTTTGTGGTGAAGTTTGGTGAGTGCTGTTTTATTAAGACTTTCTAATTGATATTTTTTAAAGAAATATTTTAAAGGGAGACTACCTAGGTGCTCCCATGTTACACCCCTTTTAGGCGGCCTGCACTGGTTGCCGGTTGTCTTCCGGGTGCAATTCAAGGTACTAATTATGACCTTTAAAGAGCTCCATGGCTTAGGCCCAGGGTACCTGCGAGACCACCTACTACCATCGGTAGCCTCCCATCGTCCAGTGCGATCCCACAGAGTTGGCCTCCTCAGGGTGCCGTCGGCCAGACAGTGTTGGCTAGTGACCCCCAGGGGGAGAGCCTTCTCTGTGGGAGCGCCTTCCCTCTGGAATGAGCTGCCCCCGGAGCTTCGTATAATCCCCGACCTCCGGTCCTTCCGACGCGCCCTAAAAAGTTGGCTTTTCCAGCAAGCCAGCCTGGCCTGAACAAAACAAAATAAATTATTGATCACTGTTAATTTTAATTCAATTTTTTTTTAAAAAAAAATGTCATTGTCAATTTTAATTGGGTTTGGGATATTCTATTTAATTTTTTTTTTAACTTTTGCATTATGTGTTTCTTTTAATGTTGTACGCCACCCTGAGTCCTTGGGAGAAGGACGGCATATAAATCTAATAAACCTAACCTAATCTACTTTTGTTTATCTGTTTTGAGTTATTTGACACAAGGTGATGCTAATTAAATCTTGGCAAACATATACCCACATGCTGCTTTTATCTTTCATCTTCTTTTGCCTCTTCTTGCTTTCAGAGGCTCTTTAAAGGCAGCCAAGGAGTCCATTTGGGAGGTGACTAAAGCATAAATGATTGTGAATAAACCAGCAGAATTGGTGTACAACAAGAAACTATCCAAAGGCCTTCCTAGCCATGTTTGCTATCTTTTCCCTGAACAGGAGCTGTGAGTACTGGGCCAAAGGAATGGCCTTTGGATAATTTCTTGTTGTACACCAATTGGGCTGGAACTAAGCTACAATACTAAGACAGCAGTCAGATAAAAAAAACCTAATTTCAGGGCAAAGCTGTAATATGAAAAAAACCACCTCTGACAATAGCTTTTGCTATAAGATATTGATATAAAACAGAGGAAGCATATTCAGAAGCAAGATTCTATTAATGCATCTTTGAAAGTAAAGTTATTTGGGTTGCATGATTTTGATTTTGCAGTATGGTGTACCTTGAAGGGTTAATAGTTCAAGATGACCCCAAATTACACATCTGGGGTAGCGCAACCACACCCAAAACTAAATATGAAAATCCCTAGAACTGGAAATCCCCTATTGCACATCAATTACCAGCCTATACCTCTGCTTCCTTTCTTTTTTCTAAATCTCTTGAGAAAGTTGCCCTTTGACAATTGTTCTTTCATCTACATCAGTCAGGATCTTGGGCAGGCTACTTAAGTGAGATGGCATTTTTAAAAATTCTGAGTATGATTCTGGTGGTCCTTTGGCCATCTGAAAGGTCACAATATTTGCTCATCAAGACTGATTGATTCCTCCCCCCACCCTTAATTCTCATTCTTTTGTACAGTTGATTTAAATCTGGGATTTTCCCTTTGTGTTGCATGTTCCTCTGTTATTTACCCTTTGTTACCCTCTCCTTGGGTGCTATAATTGATGATCAGGGATTTGAGTACTATTGTTATATTAGTTTTTCAGTTTTTTCCTGGATCTTGATGACAATGCGCAGTCACCTGTGACAGAAAATCTTATTAGTATTGAATGTTGTCCCACTGCGTTAAGACTTTGCACCTAATTATTGATTCTACGGGTAGGATTGCTAATTTATACTTAATGAATATTTGTAGGCTCCAGAGGGAATCCTTTGTGACAGAGAAGACAGCAGTGTGATTGGTATGTGCTTTGGTTGTCTGATGCCTAGATTATTGTAATAGTCTGCTGGCAGCTTTGTTAAATTCTGTCCCATGATCTTAAGAGCCGAGGTGGCGCGGTGGTTAAATGCAGCACTGCAGGCTACTTCAGCTGACTGCAGTTCTGCAGTTCGGCTGTTCAAATCTCACCGGCTCAGGGTTGACTCAGCCTTCCATCCTTCCGAGGTGGGTAAAATGAGGACCCAGATTGTTGTTGGGGGCAATATGCTGACTCTGTAAACCGCTTAGAGAGGGCTGAAAGCCCTATGAAGTGGTATATAAGTCTAATTGCTATTGCTTAGTCCAATGCTGTATGATCAGTTCCAGAACATTCATATTACAGGTAGTCCTCGGCTTACTACAGTTCATTTAGTGACCAAAGTTACAATGAGATTGAAAAAAGTGACTTATGACTGTTTTTCATACTTATGACCCATGAACATGTGATCAAAATTCAGATGCTTGGGAACTGACTCATCCTTATGATGCTTGCAGCGTCCTGGGGTCACTTGATCACCTTCTGTGACCTTCTGACAAGCAAAATCAATGGGGAAGCTGGATTCACTTAACAACCATGTTACAAACTTAACATCAGTGATTCAACTTAACAACCGGGGAAAGAAAGGTTGTAAAATGGGACAAAACTCATTTAATAAATCTTTCACTTAACAGAAATGTTGGGTTCAGTTGTGATTGTAAGTCAAGGATATCTGTATTCTCATATTTCAGAACAATGCAGGGCTCTTCTTCATTGGCTCTGTGTTCAAGCCACAGAACAGTTTAAATTCCTGGTACTGTATTTCACAATCACCTGACACAACGTCCTCAGAGTGTCTCCACTTATTCCACTTCCTACATTTCAGTTTGTTCTTCATAATTCCTTTGGTTTATCTTTTCAAGTTCCAGGCCTTTAGGGACATAGCATTAGGATTCTGGGATATCTCTGTGAAAATGTGATAGTTTGAAACAGGGGTTAAAAGACCTTTTAATTTGATCAACAGGTTAGAGTACTGTCTAAGTAAAAAAAAATTATTTAGCTGAAAGTTTCAGGTTAGCACTTGCTTAATCAATCCTTCCCTCCCCCCCCCCTCTCACACACACACACCTGTCCTAGGATATTATTTAAAATGTATACTGTAGCTGTATTTGTTGTTTTGGTGTTAATATATATTTGCTAGGTTCTGAGTTAATTTAATTGGCTTGATTTATAATTATTGTGCTGTTGGAATTTTTGTTTTATTTTGTATTATGCCTTCAGAAGGCCATGTTAATTACAACAATCACTATTGTTGGCTCCCATAATCTTATATTTTCAGTGTACATGCATAACAGCATTAGCCAAATGGATGAATTTATTTTGCTTATACAATATGTCTTTGTAAAGTTCTAGAAAAATAGGACTGGAATGTGCAGTTTTGAGACATACTTGGAGTGTGTTTACTCTGAAACATAGTTAATGTTAGCCATGGCTTATTAAATATGCCAAAATGACAGTACCAAATACATCTCCATTATTGCTTCAGACATGTAGTGGTGCCATTTGATAATTACGTGAGCCTCTTCGCTCAAGTAATACATGTAATCAAACTAGAGTACCTTGTTCAAACAACTTTCAGTTAATATTACTCTATAATATTAATTCTCTTTTCATTCATTAGTGTTTACCCTGAAGCAACATTGCAAAAATACCTTTGCTCTGTTGCAACTTAGAAAAGATTGATATACCTTTAACATTTTATGTAGAATAAAAATCAACATAGTAGCACCATTCTGCTCCGTATTCTCTTCTTTGCCTTTCTTCCTCCAATGAAGCTAAGCAGTCTTGTATCTAAAAGAGATGGTAGATAAGTTGGACCTGAAAAAGAGAGGGGGGGAATGTTTTTAAGAAGCATTTTATCTTTTAAATGTTTTAAATTTTTCATTGACAGGATCCCTGTTGTCTGGTATTAAGTCATGACTCATTCTGAAGCATTCACTGCAGAACTATATATCTGCAATGTTTAGACAGGTTTTAAAATCATGCAAATTGTACCTTTCCTCCTAGTGAAAAGAAAAAATCCAAATTCCTGATTTGTGTTTGGAGATGTTAGCAAATGCAGTGCAGTTTATTATTTATCCCAAGAATTAAAGCTTCTTGTTATTGTTAGTGACTGGAGAATGCAACCAGTGATATTTCAGGTCAACAACAATAACAGATATTTAATTCCAAGTAGAAGGCTTGCAGGATTTCACTGTTAAAATCTTGGCAGTACCAGAGTTGAAAATCTTTAAACTGTTTCCTATGAATGGAAAGTGTCAAAATGGATGAGACATGTGGGAAGATGTTTGCAAGTGTCTCTCAAATATTATGCACTTTCACTTCAGCCAGTCACTCTTCTTCAAATATTGCACACAATCACAAGTCTCCAAATAGAGGAATAACCTTCCTAGGTGTGGAAAGAGAACACAGTTTTGTGCCCAGAAACTGCTGGGCTACTTGGAGAATGTGCAAAGAAGAAGATTAAAAGTCTGGAGACTAAAACATATGAAGAATTGTTGCAGGATTTGGATTTAATTAGTCTAGAGAAAAGAAGGGGATATGATAAGAGTATTCCAGTATTTGAGAGGCTACCACAAAGAGGAGGAGGTCAATTTATTTTCTAAAGCAGGACAAGAAACAATGAATGGAAACTAATCAAGGAGACAAGCAAAGTGGAATTAAGGAGAAACTTCCTAACAATGAGGACAATTAACCAGTGGAACAGCTGGCCATCAGAAGTTGTGGGTTCTACAGATGGCATTTAGATCCTAAAAAGTTGGCTTCTATGTATCCGAATGTACAGCCTAAATGTTGGAGGTGTGGTTCTCTCGATGCTACATATTATCATATATGGTGGACCTGCCAAAAGGTTAAGGCATTTTGGATAAAAATATGGTGGGTCATGCAAAATGTTTTTAAAAGAAGGATAAAGTTTATTCCTCAGTTATTTTTACTAGGTATATGTACTGATTTTACAGTGGTAGAGACCAATTTGATTCTGCACCTGATAACTGCAGCAAGACTGTTGGTGGTGCAATATTGGAAGAAGGAAGACTTGCCTACAATCCAAGAATGGACATTGAAAGTAACAAACTTAGCTGAAATGGCTAAAATATCGGCATATCTCAAAGATCATTCAAATGAGAGATATAAACGAGACTGGAAAAAATGGATTGACTATATACAAAATAAATACGGGACTAAGAAATTCCAGTTAGCCTATGCTTAAGATCAGAAATGATTTAAACTGTTAAAAGTCAGTTCAGTAAGAAGAAGCTAAGTTCAATCTAGAATGTCATTAATTTCTTTATTTCTTTTTTCTCAATAGATTTTAGACTGTGTTAGTTAAAAATCCATACCGTGTACGGGTTCTGGGAAGTCGGGGGGGGGGGAAGGAGGAGGGGGGATGGGGGGGTGGAGGGAGGGAGGGGTATACACAACAAAAAAAAAATTGTACTTCAATGTCTTAATGATTGACAAATGATGACATATTTGTGTTTTTTTTTTAAAGTTCTTGTTTATCTTTATCACTTCTGCATATTTATTTTTCCATATAAAGGGTTAAAAAAAAAAAAAAGAAGTTGTGGGTGCTTCATCATTGGAGGTTTTTAAGAAGAGACTGAACAGTAACTTGTCTGAAATCTCCTGCTTGAGCAAGGGGCTGGACTAGAAGACCTCCAAGGTACTTTCCAGCTCTATTCTGTTTCTTGTTCTATCACTGTCATTTCTCTTATTTGTGAGACTAGCCAGCAGCAATCTGATTTCACATTTCAGCCTCTGGATTTTAAGAGTACAGGCATTAGAGAACCTTTAAGTATGTGATGCCTCATGAAAAGAGTTGGAAATCTATTTATTTAAAACAGTTATGTTGTCACCCATCTTGAAACCAAATTCACAACCAAAGGATAATTGCAAACATGAAAAACCTGACACCACAGTCAAATTTTCCAATAGAGCCTGCAACACTTCATTCCAGCCTCATTTCTTCCCGACTCTTAAGGGAAGAGCCAGGTTTTCAGTGTATTGTAGAAGATTAAAAGATAGGGTGCTGGCCTATCTCAGGGGGAAGGGTGTTCATAGAGCAAGGTCTACCACAGAAAGAGAGTACCTAACCTATCAGATGTGGTGGGATGGGCAGATAACACTCTCCCTGGGAGAGGAGTCCTGCAAATAACCTGGTTCCTTTTCATGTAGGGCTTTAAGGGTGATAATCAACCAAACTTTCAAGGAAGAATAATAATGATATAATCGAGGTGGACTGTGAAATTGCCTCCTGTGATTGAAGCTGTTGCAAGCCACAGAGATTTAAGAGATGATCCAGTCAATAAAACATACTTAGGGTGCCAATGCTATGGCAGGGCATGCTTCAGCTGTGGAACGTCTGCCTTCTAAGAAGCATAAAAAGTTCAGCAGACATGCCAGAAGAATATTGATGACTTGTTCTTCTTTAGTCAAATGAAAAAGCACCTGGAAATAAATATCTTTCTAATTAAAGCTTGTTTGGTGTAGCTGGTAACCTAAGAGGGTAGGAGATCTGGACTTTTGAATCCTTTTTCTGCCACAATGGAGAACTTCTTGAACTAATCTTTTTATCACAGTCCAGCATCAGTGGTGGGTTTCAAAAATTGTTCAAACCTACTCTGTGGGTGTGGCCTCCTTTGTGGGAGTGGCTTGCTGCCCATGTGACCGGATGGGAGTGGCTTGCCGCCCATGTGACCGGATATGAAGATGCTGACGACACTTGTCAGAACCACCTTAAATTACCTCACACACAGCACTGGCATGCATAAGAATATGATGTAAACTTGTTTTTTAAAAGGCATCTTTGGTTTGCGTTAAAACAACTTCAACACACGCAATGTTCTGATTACACCACAAACACAGTAGTCATCCTTACCTTTCACAGAGGCACTGAGTTTTATAAATATGAGCATGATAGTGTAGAATAATCATATCCAAGGACCAGTGATGGATTTCAAAAATTTTTGGAACTTCTTCTGTAGGTGTGGCCTGCTTTCCGGGTCCACTGGTGGAACCTCTTCTAACTGGTTTGGTAGATTTGATGAACCGGTTCTAGGTCCGAACTGGTAGGAACCCACCTCTGTCCAGCATACTTCAGCCAAACTATTGGGAGGATAAAATGGTGGATAGGGACACAGAGAGAGAGAGAATTATCCTGCTTAAAAAGTCAAGATGGTAGTTCTGATTAAAGCCCTGTGTCAGACCTGTAGCGGTTCCTTTAAGAATCTTTGGCCTGCCACACTCTCATTAAGTGGGGGATTTAGCAAGGGGTAGAATGTGTTGTTTTCAAAATAAAAAATTCCTTCCTAGAAGCTCAAGGTCATCTTTTGTCTCCCAAACCTTTGCACCTGATCGGAAGCAGTTGGCCGTAGGTCCTAGTGGAAGAAGAAGATTGGACCATGTGATGGACTGTGGGTATGGGGACAAGATCATGAACTTTTAACTGGGTGGGATTCTGATGTAACTTCCAGAATTGGGATCCCATAGCACGATGCCAACATGCCTGCCTTATTAAATTGGAACTTTAAGCATAGTTTTGCCTTTGACTCTGATTTAATTCTGCATGATATTTGGAACGCTGACACCCTGCCCTCTTGATCACATGATTGTGACCACTTTTTTTGAGATCTCCGTTGGAAACACCCTTAGAGTTCCTAGAAGATGGAATTGTTCACTGCCTAAGGTAAGTCACTTGTTAAGATGAGTGTCTATACAAATGGAATGAATGAAATAATAAAGCAATCAATTATGTACAGAACAAACAACTCATTGTTTGGCGTTAAAAGCTGCTTCTGAGTAATTTCATTTTAATATTTATCTGAGGATTAAACTGTCTGAACCGAGAGTGAAGGAACGGGATTATTTTTTCTTTTTTTCTTTTTTTTCCATTCTCCTGACAGGTCCATTTTGATGAATGGCAAAGAGGGCAGATTTTAATTTCCTTTGTTTTATAGCACCAAAATACTCATTCTTACTCAAACAAAAGTTATGACACCTACTTATTTCAACCCCTTGTTCCCTTAACTGTGATAATCCTTCTACTTCTAAAGATTAAATTGCCTGCACTCAGGTAAAGTATCAAGCTTAATCAGCCCTGTCCTTGGCTGCACTCCAGGCTGAAGTTACATTTAGCCAACATTTAGCTACCTTAGGTTTGGCTGGCTTTTGCTGTTGGCTGGTGTTTTAGTATTTTCAGCCACATTTCTCTCACATAATTGCAAGGCTCTCCTTCCACAGTTTTGAAGTAGTCTTAAGAATGACGGAATTTCAGATAAAGAGGGTAGAGATTAAGAAATATTTGCAGAGCACATCTAAAGGAGAAAGAAGTTGATGGTTTAGGATGTCAGCTTTAAAATAATAAGATGAACTGCAAAAGTACAAAAACTGGGAATCGTTTTAAAGAAGCAAGTTCTGCTTTTGCCTCTATTAATAAACAGGGAAGAATTAAACAAGCAAAGCATTTCCAAGGACATAAATGGTGCTCTTAAGAAAAGGTTCCTGATTAATTTCCCTGTTTTTCTATTAGTGAACATTCTGGACCAAGGCATAAAGCAAATAACAAACATTTAAATGCTTCTGCTGTTTTATCTAATTGAAATGCTTTGAACTTGGGTTAACTTCTTAAGAAATGCTCCAATTGCCAGGTGAAATTGCTAACTTGGATTCATAAATTTTCTTTATTTCTTTCAATGCCATTTCTTTTCCAGTGAACCCATTCTTCAGAAGGCAAGACCTTCTCCTTCTAGCTCTCTTCAATCTTGTACTGAAGCAATTTCCATCATAATCATCTGTTCTTTATGGTATATGCAGCTGGGGAATAACACACGGAGCTACCCTTTCTTTTTAATGTCACAGCAAACATTACGATTCAGCATATGCCACTCCTTTGGTGAATATGTGCTCTTCAGAGGCCAATGATTGTCTAGCTGTCTGTATCATCTTGTCACATCTTGCACTGTGGTTAAAAGGATTGACATCCTGAATTCAGATAGACAATATGCCTAAGAGTAGAAAAGTCTCCCTTATTTGTCTTGTATCTCGTCTGATTTTCTACTTTTGTTTCTCTTGCCTTAACAAGGTCACCATTCAAAATAGTATTGGCTTGCTTAACTAACGGGTGAAATGTTGGCAATGTTACTTAGTGGACAATTGAGCACTTTGTCCAGGTGAGACACAAGAGAAACTCTTCCAGTTAGGGCTTCTTTGGAAATGAGGAAGACCTTTATCAGAAATGGTTCCTGGAAATGCCTCTTGATGGCAGGTGCTGGATAATATGAGAGGGAAGGTGTTATGGCAATCATCTCTTGCTGTGGACTTCTCATGAAATGGAACCAAAATGCAAGACAATTACGCACTTTGGCCGAGTAAGGTTAAATAGGAAATTGAACTTATGAAACTGATCAATTTATGAGTCATACAGACCAATCAAGGCATTTAGAGCCAGATTTATTTGCTTCTGAAGTTGATATAATTCTACCTTCAATTGGTTCCTAGGACAACTTTCCCTAGGATAGACCAATGGTGCAATATAAAACACATTTAAAAGTAGAACATTAAAATTCAACATAATAGGTGTCAAACGTAAAAACAAATACCAACCAAGGTAAAACATGGCTTGCACTGAAATCAAATCTCATAAGAATTCTTTTTAAAGAACCAACATTTGGATTGCCATAACCAAATACTACTTGTTGTAGTCCCCCTGCTGAGCTTGCAGTAGAGTCAGAAAGTGAGGAGGTTGGGGAGGAGCATGGGCCAGTCCTGGAGTCTGGGGAAGGCTCGGCTGAGTGCTCGGTGTCGGAGGCAGAGAGGGGGCGAGGGCCATCTGAGACTTACGTGCTGTCTCCAGAGCCTCCAGAGTTGGACAGCAGCAAGGCAGAGGAACAGGCTCCCCTGGACCCAGTGTGCACAAGCACAGAGCTGCCAGAAGGCAAGAACAGTTAAAACAAGGGACAACTTGGCAGTAAGGTTTGGAGGTGATTGGCCCCTCCCATAGGACATAAAGGAGGAGCAAAGGCACTTAAGCCTTTGCAGGAAGCAACTTGGTTCATGCTGGTCAGTTTACCTTCTGAAAATATGTTTGGACTCTTTGCTCCATGTGGCCTTGCCAAGCTAATTGCTAATTAAGTCTTTGGCAGCATTTTCAAAGAAGATAAAGGTGGGTGCTTATCAGCCCTATCCCGAAGGACTTTGGCATCCTGCTGTAGAACTCTTTGCTACTATTTGGAACTCATTTTGGCCCATGAATGACTATAATTCACAGCCTTTGAAATAAAAAGAAGGGTTTTTGGATTTAATTGTGTGCATTTTACTGTATCAGGAAGCCTAGGTCAGAACTACTTTTTAAAGATCCACTTGCAGTATTCCTTACCTTAGTACTTTCCAGATGTGTTGGAATTGCCAAGGACATATTGAAGAATTTTGCCACTGCTGTCCCAACACACTGATGCTGATATGAACTCTTCTAGTTGGGAGCAATGGAGTTATTTTATATATCAAAAACAGCCCTAGATATTTTATTGCAAGTGGGTCAAAAAGGAAATGCTATGCTGCAGAACAAGCATGATATCTAGCATTGTTCTTAATTCCCTAGCAGCAAATGTCCAATAATAGTACACAACTAACCATTTGATTCCCTTTGATGATCCTTAACCATAGCTCTTTCAAGTGGCTCCCTTCACTCTCCAAGAAGTTTAGAAATTAACTGATAGTTATGAAATTGAAACAGAACAGTGATAATAATGTCTATTCCCAATAAACAGTGTTGCAGCTGTACCTAAGCTTCCTGCAGAAGCAGAATTCCCATTAAGCTTTGTCACAATGGTTTATTTGTAATGTGACATTAAAACTAATAATAGCAAAACCTTGGAGTCCAAATATAAGATCGTATTTTATAAGATGATTCTATGTTACCTCTAAATACTCTTTATCAATATCTGCTCTGACGCTGAATTCCGAGACGGTGGAATTTAAGATTAGATAAAATAATATTCTGAGCCATAGTCTCATTTGCTAGGGCAGTTTTGTAAGTAAGGGACCAGGTACCCATATTCTGCTTTAGTATCTCAGGTCACTGTTAGGCTTGGAAAGAATGTATCCAGGTGAACATGACAGAGTGCATTGTTCCCAGTCTCTTGGCTGCAGGGACGTGCAGTCACTAGAGGCAGGGGAGGCGGGGCCTCACCCGTCTCCTGAGGGAAAGGAAGAATTTTAAATAATTTTTTTAAAATAATTAATAGCAGTAGTAGCAATAGCAGTAGACTTATATACCGCTTCATAGGCCTTTCAGGCCTCTCTAAGCGGTTTACAGAGAGTCAGCATATTGCCCCCAACAATCTGGGTTCTCATTTTACCCACCTCGGAAGGATGGAAGGCTGAGTCAACCCTGAGCCGGTGAGATTTGAACCGCTGACCTGCTGATCTAGCAGTAGCCTGCAGTGCTGCATTTAACCACTGCGCCACCTTGGCTCTTTTAAAGCCAGGGTAGTTGCTACCAGATTCAAAGTCACAGTGGCTTGGTGTCTGCTCTCAGTGTTAACTATGGGAGGAGGCCAGAGAACCCGGGGCCTCTTTTGCCTAAGGAATTGTTCGCCTTTTAAAAGTTAAGGAGGAGTTAAAAACCGAAAACTTTCATATGCAAAAGAGGCACTGATTCTCCCGCCTCCTGATCGGGGAGCAGCGAATCATGCCTTATGAGCACACTTACGTTGAGCACGCTTACGTTGGGTGGACAAGAGGAGAGTTGAGAGAGTTTCCACAGCTGGAAAAGGTGGATCGGACGGAGGGAGGGGTTTTTTCAAATTTATTGTAATTTAATTTGTAATTTTTTTTATTGTGAGGTTTGTGTGTGTGTGTGTTTTTCTTTCTTCACAGCGGTGGAGTCGGAGGAGGCGGGGGCGAGGTGGCGGAGCGCGGAGGCGGCAGGGACGTTCTCGCCGCTGTGTCCCAACAGGCCAGGTGTCTCGCGTTTATGTCCGCCATAAACGTGAGATGCCTGGCCTGTTGGGCACAGTGGTGGCGGGGGAGGAATGGGCTGGGTGGGCTGGCTGGGTGGGGAGGGGGGAGCCCTTTAAAGCCCTGCTGCCGCGTCTTCCCAGCAAGACTTCCTTTCGGCTCGCGGTTTCCCTTGCCTGCCTTAACCAAAGCTTGGCGCCCTGTCTCTGCTTTTGCGGTCTCCCTCCCTCAGCTGTGCAGCAGCGTCGGCGGCAGCTCTCGGCCTACGGCAGCAGCATCACACAGGCTGGGGAAGGAGGACGAGGAGGAGGGAACCAAGAGAGGCTTTTACCGGTCATGCGCCCCACAGCCAGGACTGTCATTGCACCTCAAGCCGTGTTTCTTCCTACAAAGCCCTTCGGGCGTCAGACAGAGCTCTCGGGTTTCCTGAAGGGCTTTGCAGGGCTTTAAAGGGCTCCCCCCTCCCCAGCCAGCCAGCCCATTCCTCCCCCGCCACCACTGTGTCCAACAGGCCAAGTTGCTGGGAGGAGAAAGTTTGGGCTGCAGAGCAGAGTTTGAACTGCTGAGTGACATGCGATGAGCTTCATGGCCGGTGAGGGTCCCGCTCTATGGAGGACGCGGCGCCGGGGCTTTGGTGGGGCTTTCGCGCTTGCCTCACCGGCCATGAAGCTCACCGCACGTCACTGCTTGGCTGAGATCCCCCCCCCTTTCCTCCAAATGCATTTTATTCTGCATATGTACAATGCGTGCATGTGCAAAAGAATGATAGACCAAAGACAGACATTTCTAGATGCTCCATGGCTGGATTGAAACACTTTGTTTTATTTTATTTTTAAAAAAATCTGGATATAGACAGAGAACTTACATTTTTTGCCTAGATGTGGGTCTGAAAGCACACGTAATTTAGGTAGGAAAAAAGAAACCACTAGAATTTAGAGAGAAGGGTTAAGTGACGGGAGCAAAGATTAGGAAAGTTGCAAGTGAGCTGGGTGAGCATATGGGGTGGTAATGGATCATACAGGCTTGCAAAAGCTGGGAATTGCAACCAGGTCTTCATCTCGGCCAAAAAGTAGGCTGGGGGGGGGGGGAGGGATTTAAAAGCACACTGACTATATATGTATACTTTTTTGTTTTCATTTTTTCTTTAAAAAAAGGAGGAGAATACATGTTAAAATTAAATATGTATATTGAAAAGGAATTATAAATACCATCAACATAAGATGGAGCTTGCTCAGAAGCTGAAATACACCAAGCAAATGAGACGAAGAGTGGGAAATAGAGGAGACAGGTAAGGGAAGAAGAGAGAGATAGGAGAGAGGGGAAGAGGGTGGGAAGAGGAGGAGAGAAATGAGGAGTGGAAAGGGGATAGGAGAAGGAAAGAGGAAGGGGAAGTAGAGAAGAGAATGGCGATAGAGGAAAGAAAGGAGATAGGGAGGGGGAGGAGAAAAGGGGAAGAAAGGTACAAATACGGTATATGGCAAGCAGAAGAGCCAATAATTGTTTTTGGGAGTTAATGGTAAGATGAATTTATGTAAACATTTAATAATACAATATGATGTTGGCTATGTAATAGTATGCATGTGATTCTTTGTTATGAAAATGAAAAAATAAAAAACTTTATAACAAGAAAATACAGGCTTGCAATTACGTGAAGGAAAATAAAGGTGCAGCAATAGTTGCACTAGCAATTGTTTAGGAGGATTTAATCCTAAACAATAAAAGTTTATACTCTGGAAAACAAAGGAATAGGCAGGCAGTGCAGATTACTGCAGGCATCATTTGTGAGGCTTGGTTTGAAGATTATTTTCTTCAAGATTTGGGACAGGAGGTGAATCTCAACCCCTTTTTCTATCTTGCAACCAGAGCTTCTTTCTCCCTGTTTTAGTGTGTGTGTGCGCACGCACGCACACACACACACACATTCACACACAATTAGTTCCCCACCTCACTTTATCTCCATCCACCCTTTTCTCTACTACAGCTGCATTTCTTCTTCCTGTGTTTCTTTGTCCTTTTTTACTCTTTCTGCTGGAAGGTAGGGGTGTGTGTGTGTGTGTGTGTGTGTGTCTGTGTCTGTGTGGTACAGTACATGTGTTATTGTGTTATTTCTTTCTTGCATGAAGAAGCTTGCGTGATAGAGAAATGTTGGTATATGAGCTTGGGGAACAATTAATTTTATAAATAGGGTACTTCATTTTATTTCTTCATTCAATTTATCTCACATACTTGACTCTGAGTGGCTTACAAAGTTAAAAACACAAAAAATAATATAAAAAATAACTTATCCATCCCCACAAAAATAACCAAAAAAACCACTTAACTCATACAAATATTAAAAACCATATAATCAGTGGGAGAGCACATTCAATTTTGTAACAATATAACCACTTTGTAGACTTCAGATTCTTTCAGAAAGCCATAAAGGTCAGGGCCAATCTGATCTGGAACAGGACAATATTCCAAAGGATCCTGGAGTAGAAAATTTCTCCTCTTAGATCCCTTCTTCCATAGATGAGCATAATCTCTTCTGCCAGATCTGAAGGGATGGGTAGATGGAGAGAGTGAGTCCCTCAAGTGATCCAACCCAATGTCCTGTAGAGCTGCAGCAGTTTGAACTGAACCTGGAATCAAATTGGCTACCAATGTAGTTCAAATAACAGAGATGTTATATATTTTTAATTGATATGTGCACATATCTGAAGTTACTGAATGCCCTTTAAGGTCAGCCCCATGTAGAGTGCATCACAATAATCCATACAGGAGGTGATTTTGAGTCCGGCAGCAACACCAAATTGTGCACTGGGTCTCTATGGCAGTTATGGACTAAAGAGGTAAAGTCCCAGATCCTGATGCCCCCCAAACTCAAAATCATTCAGTCTTACCAGGAATTCAAGACTAAGAAAGTACATTAATAACATTGCTTATATCACCAGAGGCAGAGATACACAGTTGGGTATCATCAGCATACTGATGATACTTCATCCCATGGCTACAGATGATCTTACCTAGTGGCTTCATGTAGATGTTAAATGGGAGTAGAGTGAATACCAAACCCTGTAGCACTCAACAAAACAGAGACTGAATGCAAGACCTTTCCCAATTAACACTGACTGGAACCAGTCACAGATGAAAAAGTGGTATCAAAAGCTGCTGAGAGGTCAAGTAGGGCAAGAACTTCCATTACTGCCATTCTGTTCCCACCAGAGATCATTAAAAAGCAAATTAATGTGCTTCAGTGTCATATTGAGGCCTGGTATCTGACTGAAGAGAGTTTAGATAATCTGCTTCGTCCAGGATTCTCTGAAGCTGCTGTATGATTGCCTTCAGCTCAATATGGTTGGGTCCAGCGAAACCTTATGTAGGAATGGATGGCTCAACATCTCTTTACGGGGCAGAGAAGCCACTTCCTCTCTCAAAGGGAATTGGTCGCCACTAAAACCTAACTATATTTTACCTCATAGGAGGGGCATAGCTCTAATGAACAGGTGGCTGAACTAAAAGGTGTATATCAGGCCCAAACTCCTCCCAGGTAACATGGCAGGACTTCACTTTGGGCATCTTCACCTGTACCAAGCGTGGGAAACTCCATTGCCACTCAGAAATGGACTCAAGACGTTCAGTAAGGGAAATTGCTACACAGCAGCAAGCATCTTAGAGCCCAACTTAAGGAACAGGATCTCACATCTAATGACTTGTAAAGCGGCACCCTGTAGCCATTAAGAATACCTAAATGACAATCACTACTCCTCATCCTGAGCCTGATGCTAAAACCCGACTGAGCCCATTTCCAAAAGCGGAAACACACAGACACACACAAAATTTTTGGGTCCATTTAGGTCTCAGTAATACAGGCTTGGTCAGCTTTCTCAACCTTAAGGATAACACTGTCATTCCTAAATGTCAAGCAAATTGACCCAAATGTAGTACATTTCTGGTGTGTATCCCCTTTTTCTCATTAATCTAATTTCAAGGTGAAACATATCAGGGACGTGAAGTCACTAGAGGCAAGGGAGGCGGGGCCTCACCAGTCTCCTCAGGGAAAGGAAAGGATTTTAAATAATTTTCTTAAAATAATTAAAGCCAGGGTAGTTGCTATCAGATTTCAAGTCACAATGGTTTGGTGTCTGCTCTCAGTATTAACTAGGAGGAGGCCAGAGAACTAGGGGCCTCTTTTGCATAAGGAATTTTTCGCCTTTTAAGAGTTAAGCAAGGGTTAACAAAAAAGAATTCCTTATGCAAATGAGGCACCTATTCTCTCGCCTCCTGTAGAGGGCATTTTTAGAGGCTTTTTAGAGTTCTCTGGGAGCAACTAGCTCAGTCTGACAGAGCTCTGGCTTTTCAAGAGGGCAGGGCAGGGCAGGGAGAAGCAGAGTTGAAATCGTCTCTGAAACAGCTGGAAAAGGTCCGTGTGGGGAGGGGGGAGGAATTCAAAAAGTTTGATCGGAAGGCAGCAGGGGGAGGGGGGTATGGCAGAGGAGCTGCTTTCAAGCCTTTGTAAAATATATCCAATCCAACTTCTGTGTTTGTGATTGAGAGTGAGTGAATAAGAGAGGGATCAAAGTTCTCTATGTGCGTGTGTCTGTTTGAGAGAGTGGGGAGGTAGGGAGAGAGGGGGGGAGGGAGAAGAAAAAGAATGGGAAAACTTATTTTGCAAGGGGGGAAAATGCTGTCACTTTAAATCGGAACTGAGCATGCCTGGCTGTGGAATTCTGGGAGTTGAAGCCAACAAGTCTAAAAAGTGCCTCACCTGGGCTAAAGCTGACCGCACGTCACTGAAACATATAGTTTTAAGTTTATGGACAATAGAACATTTGTAAAATAATGAATTAGCTGTATAATCCTTGACTGTGTGGCATATGAGACTTAAGTCTAAGAAATTCAGAATTAATCCATTTGCACAAGGACATTCATCAGGTAAAGGCAGGTGCAACCAATACATCTGGCCTTTCTGACACAGATAAAGATCTAAACTTTAATATAAAACTTGGTGTTTTATCAAGAATTTAAGCAATTCTTCGGTAAAATAAAAGCCTTATAATCCAGACTGAAAGACTTTTTTTTTATTTGCAAAAGTCACATTCAGAAATTACTGAATGCTTGCCCTCTTTGTTTCAGATTAGGAATCAGACAAATGCTTCAGTTAATTAATATATTGTCTAATGTGGATATTTAAAGAACTGCTCCTTGCCTTAAGGCCTGAGGGTACCTAGTCCAAAAAAAATGACTAGGTGCTGTCAGAAGAGTTCTGATTCACAAAGAGATACATACATACTTACTGACATGCATGCATGCATTCATAAATACATACATAAAAGGTAAAGGTAAAGATTTCCCTCGCACATATATGCCAGTCATTCCCGATTCTAGGGCTGGTGCTGAAGCCGAAGAGCCAGCGCTGTCCAAAGACATCTCCATAGCCATGTGGCTGGCATGACTGAATGCCGAAGGCACACACAACGCTGTTACCAAAGGTGGTTCCTATTTTTCTACTTGCATTTTTTACGTGCTTTCAAACTGCTAGGTTGGCAGAAGCTGGGACAAGTAATGGGAGCTCACTCCATCACACGGCGCTAGGGATTTGAACAGCTGAACTGCTGACTTCTGGTTGACAAGCTCAGTGTCTTAGCCGCGTCCCTACATACATATATACAGTACATAATACACACATACAGGATAGCCACACCTTCCAAAGCAAGGAAATAATATGTTTCGAAACTTTTACCTTTCAGAAGACAAGCTGCAGAACAGACCCATTCTACTTGTGCCTTTTGGATTCATGTGGGGATAGTGTTGGAGCCAAAACAACATTGCTAACCATTATCCATTTCCACTCTGAGGTTTCTGTGCCTCCCTAGCAAGAATGGGCAAATTCTAATCCTCCAGATGTTGCTGAATGACAATTTCTTGCTGATGCTGGCTGAGCTATAGAACCATAGGGTGTTCTTCCTTGATGTCCCTTAAATTTTATTACCCGTTGGATTCTCTGATTCCTACAGATAGAGCAGCAGTCGTACACATTGCCTTCAGTTTCTAACACTGCACTGCCCACTTCACAAGGCATTTTTAGAACTGCTGTGTTTGAATTCTCTGCAGAGAGACTGCCTGCTTTGCTGCAGGTGGCTAGAAAATAATATACTCCATAGTTGCCTGTGCCCCTCAGTCTTCTATTGTAAATGAGTCACTGCTGTGCCCTGCAAGAAAGCTCCGGCAAGAGAAACCAATGGAGACATCTATGTGCACGAACCCAAGTGTAAATCCCAATGCAATCTGCAAGACTTGCCCAAACATTGATAAAAAAGCTTGCAAGAGGAAAATTGATATCCTAATTCCCCCATTAGGAATATGTCTTATAATTGTTGCATTATCTCAACATTGCAAAGGCAAAAAAGACTTCTTCGTTTTCTTTTTTCTCTCTCTCTCAACATTTTCTCTTGGCAAACATGACAGAATCTGCAAATCATCTGCCTCTGGAATTACCTGTTTAGAAATGGGTAAAGTTATTCTAGAATAAATGATTGGCAGACCATAATTAAATAGGGAGCTGGGATCTGTTTCCTAAAGAAAGCCTTGTTCTGCTGGTGAAAAGCATTCTGGAAGAAGGCATGTTAGGTCATTTGAGGAAAATTAAGGGTTGTAGCAGAAAACCAGGGAGCAGGAGAGGCAAGTCAGATCATCCACGAGGTCAAGAGGAGACCATGGCTCTGACAGCCAGATATGAACTGAACAAAATGTTCTCCTTTTCCTTCAGAGTTTTAATCAGTCAGCAATTTCTGGCCTGGAGATAGGATCTTCTTATCCCAATGGAAATTTACTGGATTTTCTGCCATTCTGGAACCCAATTACTTCAATTTTCCCAGGACTGGCAGAGCAAAAGAATAAAAGAGGAAGGACTCGGAGGTCAACCGAAGAGAAGGCTGGGTCCTGAGGGAATAAACATTCAATAGTTAATGAAGTGTGAATCCAAACGGAAGGAGGAAGAAGAGGGGGGAGAGAGTGAATAGCAAGATGCTCATTAGTTGTGAGAGCTACACTTAAGGCATGATGGCTGCAGTCCATCTTTCTGAATAACTAAAAAGGAGTGTGGCTTGATAAAGTGAGATAATTGATTGTGTGGGGCAAAGCTTTTGGGTGGCATCCAGAATTCAGTAAAAGCTAGAGGGAGCTCAGAAATACTGGCTTGCTAATGCCTGTGCTTGTGTATATCTGTCCTGCTTTTAAGCATTTGTGTTTGGAGATTTATGATATGAGAAAAAAATATTCCTTACCATTCACCCAGAATAGAATAATAATAAACAAAGAATAAATGAAACATTGAAAATCTTTAAAATCACTTTAAAAGTGACTGTGAATTTGTGTGTGTATGCATGTAATGTTCTCAAGTAACATTTTAAATTACAAGTTTTGACAATTCAAAGCACTATCATTTTTTAAAAAAAATGCAAGGGTAATAATACATTAATGATAATCAGCCAGAAATATCATTGCATTCAGAAATGGAAATGATAACAAAATTAGCACTTTGAAATACTAAATTAATTATAATGTTTATTGTGTTTGGTTTAGGCTAAAACAATGAAAACTTGCATAAGTCAATTTTTTAAAAAAATTACCTTTGAAATTTGTAAAAATAAAATCTAGATAATTATCTCACATGCAGAATAACATCTGGATATAAGCAATGTATAGATCAGTGATGGGATTCAGCCAGTTCGCACCTATTCAGGGGAACCGGTTCGTAACTTTCTAAGCAGTTCGGAGAACCGGTTGTGGGAAGAAATCTCCCCCCCCCCCACTTTACAGGGCTAATCCTGTAAGGAAGGCAAGAAGGAAACATTCTGGTGTTGTTTCTAGCCTAATCTTTATTGCCCTGCTTACAGAAACAGCCTCTCTGGTTAACCCTTATTACATTGTAACAGCTAAGGCCAAGCGCCCATCGACGTGAGTTGGCCACGGCCACATTGTCACATGACCACCGAGCTATGCATACCCAGCTGGTCATTATGGCAGAGAACTGGTTGTTAAATTATTTGAATCCCACCACTGGTATAGATGCAAGTCAGATGAAGGCTCATCATAACAAAAATATTCAGGCCTTTCTTCAGCCATGGAAAATTATTAGTTTGGGGGTTTTTTTGGGGGGGGGGGGGTGTTGCCTATCCTTAACTAACAGGTTAGAAATTTGAAGCAAAACCATGTTTATGGTCTTCTGGATATTGGCTAAAAATATAGCAATGGTTGAATGAATCCAAGGTACTGTGTATAAATTAAAATTTGAATTTTAAATTCCATAATCAAGGGAATTGGAATTGAAAGTTAGCACCCACCCCTGTCCTAGAAGAATGAACTATTTTGAGAAATATTAAAAAGGCAGAATATTATATTTCCCTAGATGAGAAATGGAGAAATGTGCTCTTGGAAAGTAGCTCCCACATTTCTTAATAGCCCACAGCAGATGTCAGCACTTAAGAGATAAAGAGATAGGTAGCTCTATTCATAGGCAAAAATTCCCTGCAGCAAGATCTGAACAAAGGTAAGATTAGCTCTCCGCCACAATAGGAATTGCCCAACAAGCCCCTTCATTATAGCAGCCAAACTCCAACCAAGCTTAGCTCAGACAAACTCCTAGGATTTGTACATGGCACCATGGAAGTCTCACAACAGCAATAGAATACATGTTCTGGCACAGGAATGGGAAGTTCAAGTGCAAAGTTAAAGAGAAGATATAAAACCCACTCACTCTCAACTCTATTGGGTCAGCTACCCAGAACCCATGTTGTGTTTCATGAATAAACTAATTAGCCTCCATGTTTCCATTGTCTTTTTCCCAGCTTGGAACTGAACCAGATAGCTATTTCTTCCAACAGACTTAAAATAGAATTTTGTTATAATAACGTTATTTTATGATGAAAATAAATTAATTTCATCTTCTTTATGGTGATCTTAAATTGAGGCACACTCTTTAAACTCATTATTCCAATTATTTCCCCAAAAATGTAAAATTTTAAGAACCACAACTGATTCTTCTAAAACTCTTTAAATCCCGAAGCCTTAGAAGCAGGACTGATATCAGGATAAGGTACCAAGTGTTCAAACAGAATAAACTGCAAGAATCTTTCTTATATAAACTAATCTTGCTAAATTGTTACAAAAGTTGTTTAAAACACTTAAGAGTTACATCAGAACTTGGTCCAAAATATAAAAAAATGTTCAAAGTTCAATTACTACTCAAATTTACCAACTATTTTTCTTTATCTTAGAATATAAGCTTTTGAGGTGTAAAATAATTACAGTCATCTTTTCAACCTAATACTTTCCACATCGAAGCCCAAAGCATAGGTATTAAAACTGATCTCAAAACAAATAAAAACCAAATGCTTCCCGGATTTAGTTGAAAGCTAACATAATAGCTTTCAAACTGAGATGAAGGAAGGGTTGTTTCTAGAGAAAGCTATTTTGAACAATTCTTAAGAAATTCCTGCTCAGAAATAAATCCAAAAATGTGTAAAATTAAATCTAATTTTCCAAACAGCTAGCTGTAATTTGTTATAATGAAAACCCTGGCTGAATAACCCTGTCAAAGATAGATGTTATACCTCTTCTTTCATTTATTTCAAAATTGAAATACTATTCACATTTGCTAGTCAAGAAAGCTTCCTTGATATGCTTATATTGAGGTAAGTAAAGGAATTAGGAGAAGCCTATAACTCCCATCCCCTTATCTGACAGAATTATTATTAAGACCCAAGTCTGATTTGCTCCAATTTACAGAATAACTAGACAGGTAATTATTAGCAAAATGAAAGCGGCAGTGATGATCTCTATAGTGTAACAGATAATTTGCATATAGCAGAAATCTAGACTCTGCCTCTGCTGATGTGACCCTTTGGTAGTTTTTGGAATTTCTTGCAACACAGGAGTTCTAAAAGAAAATTAAAAAGAAAAGAAGAAAGAAGATAAAAGTTGATGTGAACCATAGATGAGAGCAATGGACAAAGGATTTCAATAAAAGAGCTCAAAAGACCAAAATCAGTACCCACTTCAAAAACGTTCTAAAAACCTTATCAAAGGTTTCTTGTCGTGATCCAAAGAAACAGCAGCTGCTATAATCTGCTTGGTTCTTAATTAAATCCATTAAATTGGTTAAAAAATTAATATGAGACTATTTAATATGAGATCCCAAAGAAATCCTACCTGAGTTGATTGTGCAGGAATTGAAACGAAGACCTGTGACCTATGGACTGATATAGCTTCAAGCTCTTATTAGAGATAGAGGTCTAATATTGGAGCATTTAGTTAGAGCCTTAAGTTCCCTAGGAAAAACTACAATATAGATTCACTGAAATTAAAAGATAAAAGCTTCTGTGAAAAGGCTTGTCTGTGTACCTTCAATAAAACAGGAGATAAGAATCTAATATACTTTTTGTACAAATGAGCTGAAAAAGTATCAGGAAAAGAATGTCTCCATATAAGGAAGATGACCTTGATGGAAACATGTAGAAACTGCTCTCTAAGCAAAAGGGCTGAAGTATTTTTTATGGTCCAGAGCCATTAGATAATATCCAGAAGCTGATTTAATTCACTAAAGTATAAGAAGGACGAGAAGGTATAGCATAATTAGGCTTCCATGTTTCTGTTGTATGGCAATGTGAACAAAATTAATTTTAGCTTTCTTATGGAGCTGATTTCCTGGTCTGGTCTACCTAGGGGAACCAATACTTGTTTCCATACTTACTAGCAATCAGAATTTATAGAAGAAAAAAATTAATAATAATCTGTTATTGTGATAGTAATCTCACTTTCTGTGAAAGGGAATCAGTCCTATCATCACAAAATAGATTCCCCTCAAGCTCCCCAGTATTATGTTGTTTAATTGGTATAATCTAGAAGCCGATATCTTACTTAATTTTTCTTTTCTTTCTTAGTATTGTTGACTCATATAATGTAGAAATTCTGTTTTGGCAGCATATAGTATAACTTCTTAAGAATGTATTTAGCAGAGACCAAAAATCAATATTACTTAGAAGACAGATAGGATGCATAAAAACCTAACTATTCTTCAAAGTCCTCCTTTAGGAATTTAATTTTAACTAACCAGTGGTTCCTTTATGAAGAAACATAATTTAATAACTGCTTTTGTGGTACCCCAACCCAAACTATGACGATGCCAGGTCCCTAAGCTCCAGCTTAATGAAATCTAATAATAAAAAACAAAGAAATAGTTAACAAAATATATGTGCAAATTATTGTTCAATGAGATTGTTAACATCACTGGAATATTGTTTGAAAAACCTATAATCTCTATGTCAAATGCTATAAACTTCAGATTCCAAAGAATGAAGCACCGGGAAATAATTCGGTAGGTACAGGCGTGCAACCATATTGCCAGAATCCCCATAAGAAAATTATTTATGTGCAAAGCTGACCCACAAAAGGAAAAGATAAGGAAGGAAAACTTCATTTTAGATTTTTCATTTTCATTTGACTAACTGCCTAAAGGTATACACTGTATACAATTTACTCAAAACGTTTTTATCCGGTTCTTTGAGAAAATTTTTTCCACGTGATTTGCAAGAAAATTTGATTTCCATTTCAAACTCAAGGAAAACTCTACCTAGCAGCTAAGGCAAAGAGCTCATGTGAATATGGAATCTAGGTGGTGAGCATCTCTCCCCATATCATAGAACATCTGAAGCAGAGAGCTTAGGATCTTTGTGCAAGGTTTCCCCTAGAGATGTATATTCCAAACATGCGGGATATAAAAGGAGTAAGAAGGAGTTAAAAGCACACTTCTCAATCCCTCTGCAGACCAGAATGAAACAAACCTACATCAGAAAGTTCTCAGATACATTTTAAGCCGGCATCATTTCCTGAGAGCAAAAATCAAAACAATCTAAGTGTTCCATGTTCTGTTGGAACAAAGCTTTAATGTTTTGAGTGTTCTGAAAATCAGAAAGGCAAGGGCAAACTCGGGGTCAGCTGCTTTTCCTTGTTTTCAAGGAAATGGTAGATGGGTTATAGTCTACATTGAGGGGGGGGGGTGGATTATTGAAAACATTAAAGGCAAACTCCTTGGCTGCCACCACTGAAAACATTATTTAGAAATGTATATATGTATGTGTGTGTATACACACAAACGTATGTAAAAAAAATAATCAAAATGGTGTTCAGATCTTTTAATTGAAATGCCCCCTCTGGCCAATGATCACAGGATGGAAAGACCATCTGAATAAGCACATTGCTTTTTGAGTCCTTCTTAATGCTTTAATTTTTTTTAAAAAAATATCCATTTGGCTCATTTGCCTTTTTCTATTGAATAGCTTTTCTTGTAGTCATTTATAATTTTATAAATAAATTATAAATCCAAATAAAAATACAAAAAGAGTTTCCATAAAATGAGCATAGATGACAGTAAATGGATTAATCTTGCTGATGTACCAAGCTGCCTGCTGTACCACAACCTTGCTGTCTGAACTCCTTGACTGGATATAGATATCGTGGCACGACAAAACTGCGGTCCACTAAAGCGCGCCCGATTAAAGCACGTCACTGACGTCATCAGCAGCGCGACCACAATGACCGCGGAGAAAAAAGGGCGCTTTAAAAAGCGCTTTTAAAGCAAGCCGATTCACGTAAAGGTAAGGGTTAGGGTTAGGGTTAGGTTAAGGGTTAGGGTTAGGTTAAGGGTTAGCGTTAGGTTTAGCGTTAGGTTAAGGGTTAGGTTTAGCGTTAGGTTTAGGGTTAGGTTAAGGGTTAGGTTTAGGGTTAGGTTTGGGGGGGTTAGGTTTAGGTTTACGGGTTAATTTTAGCTTTACCGCTCACAGCGTGCTTTTTTCGTCGCGCTGTGATGACGTCAGGTACACAGTTTCGTCGAGGGCGCTTTAGTTGACCGCGGTTTTGTGGTGGAACCATAGATATTTCATCTAGATCAGCAGTGGGATTCCAAATATTTTCTATGAGAGAGCGCTTTGAGCACAGGGGCAGCACTCAAAGACTGCCCTTGGTGTCAGAGCTGGTGAGCTGAGCTGTTGTTTAGCTCAGCTGAGGCACAACCATCCTCTCTTCTCCCGCTAATCAGCTGAGTTAAAAAAACAGTGGAATATAGGACAGGGAACGGCGGAGGCAGGAGGGTGGGACCAACCAGAGGTGGTATTTTCCAGTTCTCCAAACTACTCAAATTTTCCGCTACTGGTTTGCTACAACCGGTCCGAACCAACTGAATACCACCTCTGATCTAGATACTATCAAGCATTCGGACTATCAAAGATTTGGGGTATCTGTGTAGAGGCAATAATACAAAAGAACATGGACAAAGAACTAGAACAGTCTAATGAGTATCACTGCATGGACAGAATTCTTTCTTACAAAAAACCTTCTGATATCCACCCTCATGGATTGCTGCTGGGGGTGTAATAAAAGAGAACGAGTTAAAATTCAGCCCTACGTTGGGAAAATAAATTGATCAAGATACTGACTATTATTGTTTCTAACTAACAAGATAGCTACTATACTTGCAGAAATTCTGCTTTAACCTTCCTGGCTTCCCATATTATTTAATCCCTATTTCACAATATCCCATGCTGAAGCCTTGGGGTTCATTTTCTGCTCTATCCTAACTTTCTGCTCTAGCCTAACCTATCAAAGGAATCGGTCAATGTCAGTGGGGAAACTAAACCTTCTGGTAGAAAGTCTGACTTTGGCTAGATATATTCTCACCAAAGCCCTGGTATCAATCTTGGGCAGACCACTAAAAAAGAATTCTGTGTGAGGTACACAGCATGTTACATGGAAAAGGCTTTTCTTAAAAACTTGGACGGGATTGACTGAAGCAGAGATTTCTGGATTCATAGACTCAATTCTTCTCCAGACTTGGGCTGGAGCTATGGCTGGGAAAAGCTCAAGGGCACATGGGATATTCTGTGCTTCTTTTGTATAGAAAAACAACAGAATGGCTGCCATGTCCCTTTGTACCTTCCGGGAGGCATGCAGGAAGCACCATATATACTCGAGTATAGGCTGACCTGAATATAAGCCGAGGCACCCAATTTTACCACAAAAAACTGGAAAAGTTATTGACTCGAGTATAAGCCTAGGGTGGGAAATGCAGCAGCTACCGGTAAATTTCAAAAATAAAAATAGATACCAATAATGTTTTTGAATATTTATTTAAAAGAAAAACAGTAAACTAGCTCTGTAAGTGGAAAAGAGGGTCAATAAAAACAATATGGTATCAACAATAACTTTAAAAGTACAAAAACCTTAGCTCATTCAGCAACCAAGCTAAAACGCAAGAGTTAAAATCCTTCAAAACTCATACAAAGCGCTGTCTTCACTGCCATCCATAGCATTACTAATGCCACATTTCTTGAAGACGCGTTGCACCATGGGATTTCATAGTATCCTTCCCCTGGAGTGGGGAGGAATTGGGGATTTTGCAGTATCCTACCCCTGGAGTGGGGAGGAAATGTGGATTTCATAGTATGAAAGAAAAAGAGAGAAAAAGAATAATTATGCTTTATATTTTTACTGTCATTTATTATCTTACAGGCAGGCAGACTAGGAAACGGAATGAACGAGTGGCCAGGCAGGCTAGGAAACGGAATGAACGAGCGTGCAGGCAGGGGGGGGGAACGGAATGAACGAGTGGCCAGGCAGGCTAGGAAACGGGATGAAGAGCGTGCAGGCAGGGGGGGGAAACGGAATGAACGAGTGGCCAGGCAGGCAAGGAAACGGGATGAACGAGCGTGCAGGCAGGCTAGGAAACGGAATGAATGAGCATGCAGGCGGGGGGGGGGAAACGGAATGAACGAGTGGCCAGGCAGGCTAGGAAATGGGATGAAGAGCGTGCAGGCAGGGGAGGAAACGGAATGAACGAGTGGCCAGGCAGGCTAGGAAACGGGATGAACGAGCGTGCAGGCAGGGGAGGAAACGGAATGAACGAGTGGGCAGGCAGGCTAGGAAACGGAATGAACGAGCGTGCAGGCAGGGGAGGAAACGGAATGAACGAGCGGGCAGGCAGGCTAGGAAACGGAATGAACGAGCGGGCAGGCAGGCTAGGAAACGGGATGAAGGAGCGGGCAGGCAGGGGAGGAAGCGGGGACGGGCACTGACTCGAGTATAAGCCGAGGCGGCTTTTTTCAGCCCAAAAAGTGGGCTGAAAAACTCGGCTTATACTTGAGTATATACGGTAAGCTTTCTGATTCTCATTTAACTGAGAGATCCTCCCAAGAAAGTTCAAACATCCCACCTGGTCACATTTTTGACCGTCCACTTCAGGTTAATGGGTCTTTTTGAGAACACCATAATCTTTGTTTTGTCACAGTTCAGTTGCATCTGGTGATCCAAAGAGAAAAGAAATAGAAAGTAAAAGGCACTTTTAAGTCTAGGGGGATCAGTGATAAAAAATCACTGTAATCTGCGTACAGTAAGAATGCTATTGCTCTGCTTTGCAATGTTTTGGTGGGGATTGTTCTCCTTTTGTCAGATAATCAATAATGGGATGTACATAAAAATTGAATAATTAGAAGGCAATAATACAGCCTTGTTTGATTCCATTCTTGGTAGAGACAGACTCATAAAGTTCCTGTGCTACATTCACATCTTATCTTCAATTTATATTTTCGTGCATTTTATAGGTAAGGTTAAGCAGTCATTTATCAACTGATGGGTCCATTGATGTATGTGTTAACTTTTCCCATAATTTATTTCTGAAGATGCTATCAAGATCTGCTTAAAGTCAATAAATGTGCCGCATAGAGCAGATCTTATGCTTCTTATCTACTTGGATAATGACTCAAAAAGCGACTTAAATACTAGTTTCTGCTAGATTGTATTCCTGACTTCTCTGAAGCCTGCCTTATCAGGAGCAAGAATATTTTCCACCCCATTCATACTATGAGTTTCCTCCATGGAAATTTTGCATATAGCCTTAAATTTATTAAACTAAGTTTAAATATTTATTTAAATTTTATTTATCAAATTGGTATTATGTATAAGAGAGCTAATGTGCAGGGCCCCTCTGTCCATGAGATCACCGTATTTGCAGGAAAAGACAAGTTTTAAGAGCTTTCCAGAAGGCCTCAAGAGTTGATCAACCTGATCTCAAGAAAGATAATATTCCAGAGGGCATCTGGTTCTATGGCAGAAAAGGCTCTTTTCTTAGCCAATGCAACTCACAGAGCAGAGCTGTAATGTATGCCCTTCTAGGGGCATACATAACTGCCCAAACTACCCAAGCATCGACTTAAGCATCTGGATACTCTTCAAGGAAAATACCATACATAGAATATATTATAGCAGTCCATTTGGGAGATGACCATGGAATGGGTAACTGTGAGCAAAGCTTCATGTTTTCCAGTGTGTTGCCCAGGAGGGGCTACGCGTGGGATATTCTCAAAGCCTGATTGGTCCAAAGACTGAGGGAATTCTTTAATACTCTTTTTCCTCCCCTTGGCTCTTTCAGTTTCCTCTCAGTCTTTGGTCCAAACAGACTAATTATTCTCTCTTCCTTGAGGAAATTAATTAATATATTTAATTGGATGAATTTATTGGCTTTTATACAATTCTAAAATTTCTAAAAAATTTCAATTTATTATCTGAGCTGGTGGTATTGCGTGAGGCTGCTTACCACTGCCTCCTCTGCAGGATGGAGGGCCAGTTCGTCTATCCCCTCTTATCTCTGAAGACCACCTGGAGAACTGTCTGGTCCCTGAGAAGGCAGTGGTGACAGGCTCCATTTGAGCTCAGCGGGAGCAGCTGTTACCTCATTCCGATCTTCAGCTGGTGTGGCAGCAGAAGCTCACCGCTCTGAAGATTCTGATGGCGTTGGCAGATGTTTTAAAAATTTGATGGCGTCGGCAACCGTTTGACAGGTCAGCGGCCATTTTGAAGGCATTGAAGATCAGGAGGCGGTGGCCATTTTGAGGAGGTCAAAGCCTCTACCTCCGGGCCGTTTAAAACCACAGCCACCCATCGCCGATACCAGCCACTGAACTCTCATAGCTCTGCCACCCGAAGATGTTGAAATAGCGCTTTCAGGACACATGAGTGGGGGAAGATGGCGGAGGCTTCCCCAATAGATCAGGCTTTGGGGGGAAGAGGATGGTGATAGGCCCCATACCAGGGCAGCTGCTTCCAAGCCACTGGCAGCCCAGCACCCCTCCAGAACCACTGATTGAGATGAACAATGCAGGCAGCGAGTCTGGAGAAATGTATAGCTAGGGCAGAGAGGTTTCAGGATGCCCAGAGCAGGCCTGATCCTCTACATTGCTCCAGGTCCACGGCCAGGCCTATCAGACACCAGGGAGCCAGGTCCTCAGCAAGGGGATTCAGTCCTTCTCCCTCTCCTTAACCCCTCCAAGATCAAGGACCTTTCCCCCGTCAAGAAACCCGGAAAGGAGCCACCTAATGGATCTCACCATTTGACACTTGCTGGAGATCGAGGTGATAGAACCGGTTCCAGTGGCAGAACAGGGGTTGGGATTTTACTCCAACCTCTTTGTTGTCCCAAAGAGTTTGAGGGGATGGAGGATGATCATGGACCTCAAATGCCTGCATGCCTATCTGGTCTACGGGCACTTCAAAATGACCTCCCTGAGATCCATATTGCAGGGGATCAGACAGGGGGATTACTTAACATCTGGGGACCTCACAGAGGCATACTTGCACATACAAATCCTACCACACCATCACAAGTACCTCAGGCTCTCATACAAGGGATTGCACTACCAATACAGGGCCCTCTCCTTTGAACTAGCCTCAGCTCCATGAACATCCACAAAAGTCCTGGCGGCATTGGCGGCTCACCTACACTCCACCCCGGTGAGACTCCAATGCTACCCTGACGAAATCCTGGTACACACCCAGTCCTGCACGCAGGTATCATACAATCTCCACATCACAATTCAGACCTTACAGACCCCAGGTTTTTCTGTGAACTTCAAAAAAAGTCAGTTCTCACTCGCAACCAAGGTTCTCCATCTGGGAGCAGTAATAATATTCGAGAATTGGTCTAGCAAATGTTTTGTATGCTCTAGTTAGCAGCACAATATTACCAGAGAAAAAGCTACACAAGATTAGGTTAACACTTTTTCTAAATAGTCAAATATACAGTACTGTACATTTTCCTTCTTACAGTCATGTGTTCTTAATGACCTGCTGGAAAAAAAAAAACCTAGTCTGCATACCCATTGCCTACATTAAAGCTGTTTTGCACTTCTCGTACCTTGCCTGCTGTCGGCTGTCGGCTCTCAAACCTGTTTGATCAGAATTCTGCCAGACACATTTCCAGGAACATTTAGTCAACTTCTCCCAGGAGGTATTGTATTCAGTCTGCCTCCATTTCCCTTCATCAAGAAATTCTTCCCATTGTCAGGCATAGGTGCAGCCTTCACACATATGTTAAATCAGTCTTACACATTCTAAGTAAATTACATCCATATTTTAACATTTCTCAAGTTATGTCGTCTGCCTTACAATTTTTCAAAATTCTCACAGTATTTATGGCTTCCTTTTCATCATTTTTATAGCATATGTTTCCATTTCACTTATCAACTTATCATTCCCAGACACATCTCTAAAATACTGCCAGCATTCTCTAACTAGAGGTTATTCCAACACATTTAATTGTTTTTGTTTTCAATTCTATACACTCTGCTGCAGTGGTGGGATTTAAATTATTTAACAACCGGTTCTCTGCCCTAATGACCAGCTGGGTAGGCATGGCTCGGTGATCATGTGACTGGGTGGACATGGCGAACTCAATGTCATTCATGTCGATGGGCGCTTTGCCTTAGCTGCTATAATGTAATAAAGGTTAACCAGAGAGGCAGTTTCTGTAAGCAGGGAAATAAAGATGAGACTAGAAACAACACCAAAATGTTTCCTTCCTGCCTTCCTTACAGGATTAGCCCTGTAAAGTGGGGAAAAACAAAAGGAGATTTCTTCCAACAACTGGTTCTCTGAACTGCTTAGAAAGTTAACAACCGGTTCTCCCGAATAGGTGCAAACTGGCTGAATCCCACCACTGTTCTGCTGGGAAATTCTTATTTAACCCTCTTTACCTAAACCTCATGCAACTTGTTTATTTCCAATACAGTTGCCCTGAACTAAATTCCTTCCTTCCTTCCTTCCTTCCAGTCCTTCCTTCCTTCCTTCCTTCCTCCCTCCCTCCCTCCCTCCCTCCCTCCCTCCCTCCCTCCTTTCATTTCATTGTTTCATCAAACATATTCTTTACACTTTTACATAGTATAATTGCACATTTTTGACTCTATAATACAATTATTTTCATTCTGTATGAATTGCTTTCATTCATTCCTTCATTCTGTGGAGGTGATTATGCTATGTTTTAATTTTTCCCCACAATAGAGCGTGCTTTCTTTTCCTGCAGTTTTAGTTGCCTTTTCTCCCTTTCCATTTTAGTAAAATTCACCCCAAATGGTCAGTCCTTCATTCAGAATCTCCCATCACCCTTGTATTCGTAACTATCTTAATCTTTCATGATAAACAATTAAATCAATCATACTTTCAAATTTATATTCATTCTTCTACTGTGTGTATGTACAAATGGACATAAACCAGATAAAAGGATCTTTTTTTATATGTAGATGCTCACTAAATATTTATTCATTCATGAGTCTCTGAATAACTCAATCACTTTACGGATTCTCACATTCCCCCCCCCCCCCCATCCATTCATTTAAATCACCTAACAAAATAATTTTCTTGTATGGCATCTATTCACTATATTGCACAATCTGCCCATAAGCTCAACTGTTACTTTCATCATCACTATTCAATGGACCTTGCACACAACTGTCATTAAGCTACCTATTACAATTTTCATATGCACCCACATCCACCTAGATGACCCCAATTCATACTTTTTGAAATGGATTTCATTCTTTTTATTCATAACATGCCTCTTCACTTCCCTGCATGTGTTCATCGTGCACTCCACTACATGAGACCACTTTCATCCAGTTCTATTATATCTTCTCCTTTCTCCTTTCACAGATACTCAACAAAGCCTTTTATTCTGTCTTTATTTCACTTGTTAATTCATATGCTTTATCGTTTATACTTCTTATGTTCCATGTCACAATCTTCCTTTGTTGTGGCTGATATGAGATTCACTAGAGGTGGACCTCAACTTAGGATCATTTGTTCAGTGACTGTTCAAAGTTATGGTGGCACTATACAAAGGTACTTATAACCAATCCTGAAATTATGGCTGTTGCAGCACTCCCACAAACACATTATTAAAATTCAGACACTTGTCAGTTACCCTTACTTACAACCACAGAGGCATATCTTTGTCTCCCATCTATGGTTTTTTCTGGGGCCCTACTTCACAGCTCCTCCCAACCAGCTGACTTTCATCATTTTCTTGCTCCCAGTGCTGACCAAACATGCCCGGTCACAAGGTAATTGCTGGCCACATGAGAAACTGCACATGGCAGTTTCCTTGGGAAATCAAGGGAAAATGGACTCATGTAGCCAGCAGATGCCTTGCGAAGGGCCAAACCAGGAATGCCTTGTTTTAGCAGTGAGAGCAAAATGAAAATCAGCTGGTGGTGCAATACAAGGCAGTAGGTGTAGAAAGGGTAGAAAGTGGTGAAGGTGATACAGCTATGACTGGCTGGGGCAACTGTGGCTTTGGCTTTGTGCCATTCTGCTGACTAATGCAGAGATGAGCTTCACACTCTGTGTGCTGGGGTTCATGGACTCCCAGCCATGGCCACCAAGAAACCCCTTTGTTCCAAATTGCTGTGCTGGGCTGCAGAATCTGAGGTTTTCAGGGCTCGCTGTGGCTTCATGATGGTGCTGCAGCTCAGGGGCTTTTTGCAGCTTCAAAACTGGCACACAAAGAGGCCCCTTTTCAGCAGTGTGGCAAGCAGCTCAGAGCCATGCAGGTCTGTCACTGTTTGCTACCCCACAACCAGGGTTGAAATTCAGCAAGTTCTGACAGGTTCTGGAGAACCGGTAGCAGAGATTTTGAATAGTTGACAGGTTGAGGAGAACTGGCAGATACCACCTCTGGATGGCCCCAGAGTGGGGTGGGAATGGAGATTTTGCCATATCTTTCCCTCAGGAGTGGGGAGGGAATGAAGATTTTGCCATATCTTTCCCTCAGGAGTGGGGAGGGAATGGAGATTTTGCCATTTCTTTCCCTCAGGAGTGGGGAAGGAATGGAGATTTTGCCATATCTTTCCCTCAGGAGTGGGGAGGGAATGGAGATTTTGCCATTTCTTTCCCTCAGGAGTGAGGAGGGAATGGAGATTTTGCAATATCTTTCCCTCAGGAATGGGGAGGGAATGGAGATTTTGCAGTATCCTTCCCCTGCCACGTCCACTAAGCCATCCCCACAGAACCGGTAGTAACAATTTTTGAATTTCACTATACACACGAAGACAGGGTGCATGGCAGTCAAAAAGAGAGAGATGTGGGGGAGATAGATGGATAGGGAAAGCTGAAAGGAAACAGTCCCTTATCTTATTGAGGCTTGGAACTGGGAGGCCTAGAATGCCTCGGATTGGAATGAATATTTGCTTAATGATTCACAATTCTCAGTTAACAAAGTCAGTGGGGAGTGCCATTTTGCCATTGCTAAATGATGTGGTCATGTCATATCATGCTTTATGACCGCTTCAATTATTGATGAAAATTCCAGTCCTAATTATGGTTATAGGTCAAGGGGTATCTAGGCATTAAGCTCTCTTGCCCATTATGTTTTCTTCAATAAGGTCTTTCACACTTTGAGTTCTGCTAAGGTAGAGAACAGTTGATTACGTTGCTGGCATTCCCATCACCATTGTAATGACAGTGCCAGAAACAGTAAAATATAACCGAGAATTAAAAAATTGTAAAAAAAAAAAAAAGCATTTTTATAAGCCATATCAGCATTTGCATGTTATTAAAAAGCTGCAGATAATAAATATTTCTCTGGTGCTAAGGTAGTAAAAGAGTCACTGGTATTAGTTTGCTTGGTGAAAAGCTTTCTGAACTATTACTAATAAGATGCTCTCAGAATAGATGGGTGCACAGAAAGGGGCTCTGAAGCCATAAAATCATAAAACCCAAATGGGAGTTCTCCATGGTGGTTGAAGAGGGATAGTGGTGCAGTGGTTAGAATGCAGTACTACAGGCTAACTCACTCCACTCACTCCAGGAGTTCGATTCTCACCGGCTCAAGAGTGACTCAGCCTTCCACCCTTCTGAGGTCATTAAAATGAGGACCCCAATTATTGGGGACAATATGCTGACTTTGTAAACTTAAAAGGGCTGTAAAGCACTTTGAGGTGGTATGTAAGTCTAGGTGCTATTGCTATTGATCCTTGAGAAGATTTTGGATGTGGACTGATCAGTCATGGAAGCTCACTGTGTATTTTTGGACCACCTCCTTCAGCTCTTGTTAATTGTACGTGTGGACAAAATTAGAAGTGAGAGCTCCTTACATACTACCTTGGGGAAATGTAGTATATAAAACTAACAAATAGATAGATAAGTACACTCTTTTTTTTTTTAGACTTTCATGTCAAAGAAAAGAGTAATATTCTCACATTGACCGTCAATATCTGAAGAAATTCTAAGGGAACGACTTAAGTTCTGTAATGTCATATTTTAAAGTGTTTTTTTAAGAAAAAGAAATCTAGAGAGGGAAGGCAGGTTGACCTATTTATTTATTACCATTGATAATCTTTGAACACAAAATGTTATCACTTTGAGTAAAGAAAGCTAATCCAGACATGCCTGGATTTTTCTCTTATTTGAAAAATATGCAAACAAAAAAAAACCCCAATACATAACCATTGCTCCCTTCTTCCATACAGATCTTATCAGTTTTCCCCAAAGCTATACTTTATCCCTAAAACCAGGCAATACAGGCATCTGGCATACCACTGGCAGTAGGTTTTCAATGCCAATCAGCAAAATGGTGGAAGAGAAGAAAGAATAGTGCCAGGCCAACAATATTACTGTGCCAGTCAGCTGATCATCTATTGTGGTTGGGTTTATTAACAGCAATGTCCTTTGACTTTTTAAAGGTTTTTTTTTAAGCAATAGAAACTCCTTTTTTATTTTGTTTAAAATTGAGGGCAGTAATATCACCAAGAGTGGTTCATGACTTTCCCTGTGTTTTTTTCTTATAGTTTAGCAGCTGTGAAACCACAAGGCAACCTTAGCTTAGTTCCTTGTTTTGTTAGTTGGGTGTTGTTGCTTTTTAAAGGTAATTCCTGTTGATTGTAGACAAAATTACTTGGGCTCGAAATAAACACAGCACACTTTTTCAATTTGTAGCTGCACTTCTTAACCATTTCAACACGGTGGAGGTAGGGCTAGCCGCTAATCACATTATTGGAAGAGCTGAGGTGGCGCAGTGGTTAGGGTGCAGTACTGCAGGCCACTTCAACTGACTGTTACCTGCAGTTCAGCGGTTCTAATCTCACCGGCTCAAGGTTTACTCAGCCTTCCATCCTTCCGAGGTGAGTGAAATGAGGACCAACATGGGGGCAACATGCTGACTCTGTAAACCGCTTAGAGAGGGCTGAAAGCCCTATGAAGCGGTATATAAGTCTAACTGCTATTGCTATTGCTATTTGTTCATGGGGTGGGGGTGGGGGGAAGAAGCCCATAAACATTTTGTCAAAGTTGAGAAGCTCCAGGTCATCCTGTCAGGTAAAAGCTATTTTTGAATGGCTGTGGAATAATGGAGTAATGACTCCACACAGAATGGAGACAAGAAACATTGATTGGCACACAATGGGTAAGTCACATCTTAAAATCAAATCATGCTTTTCTCCAGGAACATCATGAGCACAACATTAAGTTGAGAAGGATTGACTAAAAATTACACTCATTTTCATACACCTACAAAGTTGGCTCTTCCTCAGCTTGGTGTTTTGTATCACAATTCCTGTATTTTCAAGCAACCACTTCCCATCGATTATTTACAGGAGAAAATGCATAGTAAAGTCAGATATGAATGTCATGCATACATTGTCCCTACTTTTTCTACGTGATTGTGCTCCGTAAACGAGGCAGTTTCTGGCATAATATTTTATTCATGTTTATATTCTACCTTTCAAGTGAATCAGGGAAGGTCGTCATTATAGGCATTGCAACCATATGTCTCTATACAAAATGGGAAATAAACATCAAAATGATAATCATTAAGAAAGATCAAACTAATTAAAAATTCATTTTTTAAAATATGTTCCTAAAATATGTATCGCCTCCTTAAAAACGTATATTAATAAAATTGCCTAGGCAGTATCACTTAAAAGTTTTGAAGTCCTAAAAATGGACTGCTTCAAGCAAAGTGCTCTCCAATTTGGAACTATTGCTTGGGGAGGAAAATTAAGTTAGGTTTTATCAAACCCAGAGCCATGGCTCTGACTTCAACAGCTTATTTATTGGATAATAATATTTAATATTTAAATGTAATATGAAATATTAATGTTTAATATTAAATAATTAAAATACTTCTGCATTTAGGCCCCCAAGATAAGCCAAATTTCTAAAAGCACCCAGTGCAGCATCGTAAATATAAAAATTAAATCTGTAAATAAAAGCATCAGCAAAAGCTAATTAGCGTATCCCATTTTCTAAAGCCAGGATGCCTAAATTGAAAAAGTCTCTCTCCTCTCTCTCTCTCTCTCTCTCTCTCCTCCTCATCACCCCAAGAATACTTGCAATGAGGAGAAATCAAACCACTCAGAAGGAAAAATACAAAAAAATTACAAAGCCACAAACTAAGAACAGGATAAGTGGACAGGAGAATGACCTTTGGAGATGACTCTGTGTGACAAATTATTTGGGAGAACTGCAGACCACAAGAAGAAAAACTTTGTTTTATACGATTTATTGTACAGAAATAAATGCTGCTGCCCTAACAATATTGAAGATGTATCTGCTTATTGCCAAGGGGTGGCTTGTAATGGGTGGGGTACATTTCTATAACTTTTACTTGTTCTTTCAATATCTATTGAAAGACTAGGACTCCAACATATTTCAGCGTGGCTGTCTTCTTCCAACACATCCACTTCCAGGTTTCGAAAGCTTCTGTTTTTGCGGCTGGAAGTCAGGTATCCTTTAGTTCTCCTACAGGAGGATCCATGTTGGAAAGTTGGAAACTGCTGTTTTTTGCTCTCTCTATCCCTCATACCATTTCTTTCCATTTGTCTAGGCCCTATTCAACAGTGACAGGCAATTTCATAAGCAATTTATTTCCCAGGATACCTCTAGAAGAGGCAATTGCGAATGATGACAGGAGGAAATGCATCTGACTTAGTGAGTATTTTATTTTATTTTTTCCCCTTTTACTACAGGGGTTGTTCAGGGCAATCTCTAGATTACACAGTCAGAGTTTTGTCCAATAATTTAGATTCAGACAATTCATTATAGGTCTCACTTTTTTGAATAAATGCTGCTGCTTTTGAGTTGAAGATAGAACTAAATTCATGATACTATTGAATTTGCTAACATCTTGGCAGTGTTTTCTTACTATTATTAAACAATACTGATTTAATAACAATTTCTTTCAGAAGCAGTACAAAGATTGGAAACAAAAGGCTTTCAACAATGTGAGGGTTACATTCAGAGTGTGATCTTTGGAAGCAGCATCAAAATATTGCATGTAAACCACAGTTATGGCATTTTCATCTGTGAAATACTGGAGTGTATAGCGTAGACCTCAAAACATTTGGTTAATTAGAGATTTAATTAGTATTAGAGGGAGAGTACACAGCACATTTCATTGTTTTACTTAGTCTATATCTGGCTAATATGATTTAACTTAAAGGTCAAGAGCCATTGTGTTCATTATAACTGTAATTTTAGCTATTATGATACTGTGCATAACTCAGACTGTGTTATGTGTATTTATGTGTGTGTATTTTTCTTCTACCTGTTTTTTTCTTTAATAACCTTGGCAAAATAATGGAAAATTTACCATTAACAATTTACCATTTGTCTTTAATATAATCAGATCACATGCAAAGAAGCATTTTCTTTGTCTATATTCACCTACCTGCTTCCATTTCTAACCAAGATTGTCTTTATTGACAACGGGCGCTTTTAGAGACATATTGTCATCTCGTTTCCAGTTCCAAACTACCACTTAAAAAGTTTAATGAGTGGATCTATAATAATAGATCATATCATATGTGGACTGCTGGAATCCAAACCTCTACTAGGTGACAGAGAGGTTAGCATTTTCTGTGTCTCTTTCCTGCCATCTAATGACCAGCTGTATGTTTGCACCCCATAAATGTTGTGCCAACAGTTTAAGCTTCTCAATTGCACAAATATTGAGCCCTGATAGAAGTAATAAGGGATCAATATAAATAAAGAATACATACTTTAAGATTGATTTTTGGTTATCTCAGCATTCCAGTGTTAGGAGTGCAAGTCTACCCCAAATATAAATGAAAGTGAAGACAGAACTTTTCCCCTCTATTTCAATCGGAATAGATCTGAAAGGGATCAACTCCTTGCTCAAGCAGGAGATTCTATACCATTTCAGGTAGGTGATTGTCCTTAAAAACCTCCAGTGATTAAGGATCTACAACTTCCAAGGGCAAGCTGTTCCACTGGTTAATTCTCTCTTAATTCTAGGTTGTTTCCCTCTTTGATTAGTTTCCATCCATTGTTTCTTGTCTTGCCTTCTGGTGCTTTGGAAAATAAATTAACTCCCTCTTTTTTGTTGCAGCCCCTCAAATCCTGGAATACTGCTATCATGTCACCTCTAGTCCTTCTTTTCTCTAGGCTGGCTATACCTGCAACTGTTTTTCATATGTTTTTTGTCTCTAGGCCATTGATCATCTTAGTTGCTCTTCTTTGCACTTTTTCCTCAAAGTCTCAACATTTTTTTAGTAATGTGGTAACCAAAACTAGATACAGTATTCCAGGTGTGGTCTTACTAAGAATGTATAAAATTGTACTAATACTCCATGTGATTTTGATTCTATGCCTCTGTTTATACAACCAAAGATTGTATTAGCTTTTTTGGCTGCTGCTGCACACTGCTGGTTCATTTTTTTCCTTATGAAACATGCTTAAGGAATATCATTTTCTCTTAATGAGTTTCTCTGCTTGTGGAACAATACAGGAACATCCCCTCCCCCCAAAAAATTATGAGCTTTTTTCTAAATTGGACCATATCTTGTTTTTCAAAACTATTGGATGCTTATTGCTAATTATCACCAAATCAAGGTCTACCATACTACTATTTTTCAAGCCAGATATAACCAGTGGTGAGATTCAGCCAGTTTGCACCACTGAGCTATTTGGTGAACTAGATGTTGGAAGAAATCATTAGGACAGAGAACCAGTTGTTAAATTATTTGAATCCCAATAACTAATATGCCACTTTCTTTTTTTTTCTTTTTCTCAACTGGAGTAATTAATTTATCTTAAAACCTTGACCTTAATTAAGACCAAAATGCTTTTTTTAAAAAATGAGATTCAAATAATTATACATCTGCAAATGTAGGTTTTGACCTGGAGTTGTAGTGTCAATTATTTCAGGATTTGAATGCCCCCCTCCCCCCACCTTATGTTCTGAAGTGTTAAGTTCAGGCACCATTCTTGTAGTTCTTTGTTGATAGCTAGTAATATTCCTTCCAGGATTGCTGCGTGTTTACATTAGTTCCACTTCAATGCCATTGATAAAACAGTCAAGCCAAAAAAACAAGAAGAGACAGCTGGCATAGCTTCAACTGATTTTTTTTACCCACCAAAAATAAAATAAAAAATAAAAGATAAAAAAAATTAAAAAGGCTATCACAAATAAATTTCTACCATTTTAGTGGGAAAAGTTAAATGATCTCATTTGCTGAATATCCGTTCCCTGCATTTTCCTATGAAGATGCAGACCTCTGATGGCACTGAAGCACCAAATGAATGAACAGGTAAGTGAACAGGTAAAATATTCAACATATTCGAAGATTAAACACTTGGTCCCCAAAGATCAATTGTCTTTATATAGAAGAGGATTTTTGTGACACATTTTGTCATATCAGAATAATGCACAAGTTATCCTCCCCATCTTCTGTAGCGCCACTGTTTTGAACTTTTGTCCTGTCTGATTTCTTTAATCTCTCCAAATTACCATTATATGCATAAGCATATGACTTTGCACCTTCCGCTGTATTGATTTGATGGATAGAGTAATCTACATGCTGATGACTGGTAATGAACAATGTTTGCAGCTAAAATATTAAGCACTGCCTTATTAAGTTGTCTCTGTACCTTACTGTCTCAGATCATTGCGCCATATTATCATAGTTCATTAGAAATATTAGAAGCTATCGGCTGTGTATGAAGAATATTTTTTTCATAGACGCTGAAGTGGATGTGGGTAAAATGACAGTGATGAAGGAAATTAGACTGAACATTAAAATGAGTGATCTGTCCAAAATACAGTAAGTTCACCAAGGTCTACAAAGAGCAGGAACGAGGATTGAATCACAAACCTATGAAGGGAGAATGACTGGATTTGAGGAAAGGTAGTCCCAAAAAAAGTGATTGTTGGATGCAATTGATGTGATGTATTTCAGAAAGATCTATCTGAGAAGTTTAAAGAATAAAAGATAGAATAAATGAAAGAATAAAAGATAGAATTCTAAGGGATGTGTTGAAAGCAATATTTTTTTGAAGTCTGACATTCTTGAAAAGAATCTATTATGAATTATGCTTAAATTTAGACAATTTAAAACATTAATTTTATTTAAAAAATCACTTCTAGTCCTCAAAAATAAAAAAGGTTTTCAGGATTTCCCAAAATCAAGTAGCTGCTTTAGTTAGAGCTAAGCTTTTTTTTAAGCTAAGCTGTAAGGTGTGGTGAAATACTGGCATAGAGCTTGATTCAGAGCTATAATTGCAGCAAAAGGTCTTATGAAATTTATGTGAATTACAGTTCTGTGAACACATATTTACTCTCCCTTTTAGATTTTTAGAAGAGTTGTGTATCATGTCTAACTTTCGTGTTGATTTTGCTGTTAAGAAAGGGAATATGAACAAAGAATTCATGCCAACATTTGGTGCTTTTTTTTTCAGGCCATCTAGTGGAAAAGCTGAATCTAGAAGCAGCTTTGAAATAACAGTAGTGAGCAGGGATGAAATCCAGCAGGTTCTGACAAGTTCTGGAGAACTGACCGTGGAAATTTTGAGTAGTTTGGAGAACCGGCAAATGCCACCTCTGACTGGCCCCAGAGTGCAGTGGGAATGGAGATTTTGCCGTATCCTTCCCCTGGAGTGGGGTGGGAATGAAGATTTTGCTTCCCCTGGAGTGGGGTGGGAATGGAGATTTTGCAGTATCCTTCCCCTGGAGTGGGGTAGGAATGGAGATTTTGCAGTATTCTTCCCCTGGAGTGAGGTGGGAATGGAGATTTTGCTTCCCCTGGAGTGGGGTGGGAATGGAAATTTTGCATATCCTTCCCCTGTGACATCCACCAAGTCACACCAAGCCACACCATGACCACCAAACCCACAGAACTGGTAGTAAAAAAATTGAATTTTACCATTGGTAGTGAGTACCTAAATCCCGAACTTTGTCTAGAGGTATGGATATTTCCATAGGGGGGAAATGGAGAAAAGGAGGTAGAATAGATTATGACAGAGAAGTTAGGGTTGTTGGTGATGATCATCTTCACTTATTTGCAACCAGAATGAAAGTTTTATGAATGATAATAATTTGCTAAAGTCCCAAATGTGCTTGTCAACATACAGTGATTGTCTATCCCTTTTATATTCTAAATTTATATTCTAATGAATATAATGAATGAATGAAATTATATTATATTCTAATGAATATAATATAATCAATACTGATTTTAAGGGGCACACGTACACACACACACACATTGAATCCTAACCTTTTCCTCACTATGTTAGCAGATTCTTAATTTGTGCAGGATTTTTATGCACTAGAAACATGTTTCCTTGGAAAAAATTCTCATTGCTTTTTTTGGCAAAACGGAGGATCACAATCTTTAACTCATTTCAAGATCACATCCATTGGATTTAGACTTTCTAGCTGTTAAACAATCATTAATTCCCAAGATCATGATTTCGTTTCTTTCATCTTCCCATAACCAAAGCACATACTGCTTTTCATCCATTAAAATATTATTTTAATTCATACCCTATACTCCTATGAATTCCCCATGTGACTGCAACGTGTTTATTTTCAACTATTTTTTTTCAGCTACTAGATTTTTTTCGTGTGTGAAGAAAATTTCCAGGCTGAAATTGATCCTGTCAAATACTGGAAGGAAGGCTACAATCTAGGTAGTAATTTTTATCTGCTCTCTTTGCTATAAAGACAGATGTTGATTCTATAAATGAACATCATTGCAGTGTCCTTTGTGTATTTAATAATGCTTACTATGAATAGCTATTTACAGAAAAGAAAAACGAACGGTCATTTGCTGCACACAAATACCAGTAGCTACAGAGAATAATTAGATGGGCTACCCCCATTCCAGTAGTTTAAAGCTACCATGTCCATGGGAAGATGTTGCTGCTAATTCTAGAGATATGTATCATAATAGCATTCTTTGTGGGATTGCTTTGTTGTGGGAAAAATACTACTTAAATTACAAACCAAAGCAATTTGAGATAGAGACAACAACAAAGTGGTTTATTTTTTCATGGTATATAATGACAGGGATCGCTGGACTCCTCCCCAGGGGAACACAGGAGAGTCCTGAAATCTACAAAATTACAGGTGATATACAGGTAGTCCTCAACATGCTGACCACAACTGAGCCCAAATTTTCTATCGCTAAGTGAAACATTTGTTAAGTGAGTTTTGCCCCATTTTACGACTTTGCCACAGTTGTTCAGGAAATCACTGCAGTTTGTAAATTAGTAACACAGTTGTTAAGTGAAATTTTCCCCTCTATTGACTTTGCTTGTCAGAAGGTCGCAAAAGGTGATCACATGATCAAGGACACAGAAACCATCATAAATATGAATCAGTTGCCAAGCATCTGAATTTTGATCATGTAACCATGGGGCTGCTGAAACAGTCATAAGTGTGAAAAATCACTTTTTCCAGCGATGTAACGTTGAATGATCACTAAATGAACTGTTGTAAGTCAAGGACTACCTGTACCTTCTGAAATGATACTTATAAAAGCAATATACATTTATAACACAGTTCTGTTGCAAGAACATAGGATATGATAATAATCCACTATGATGTAACCCTATTATGGGCAGACCTGGCATTTCTACCAGTGGTGGGATTCAAAATTTTTTGCTACCGGTTCTGTGGGTGTTGCTTGATGGGTGTGGCATGGCTTGGTGGGCATGGCAAGGGAAGAATACTGTAAAATCTCCATTCCCACCCCATTCTAGGGAAAGGTTACTGCAAAATTCCCATTTCCTCCTGATCAGCTGGGACTCGGGAGGCAGAGAATAGGGGCCAGTCAGGGGTGGCATTTACCGGTTCTCCGAACTACTCAAAATTTCCACTACCAGTTCTCCAGAACTGGTCAGAAACTACTGAATACCAGCTCTGATTTCTACAATCTACTCTTCTAACAAGGTCCCAAACTCACCCATCTTCATTGATACTAGTACACTTCTGACATATATTTTATCCTTTATTGTACTAATATATTGATTCCTTTCATATCATACAAAACACAACAACCAAGTTTTTTTGAAGGGAAAAAACCAATAAACATGTCTCCTTCATCTCCAGGGTCTTGCTAGAAGCAGTCGGCATAACTGGAAATGACTGTATTTATTTTTTTGCAAGAGTGAAATATATAAGTTTAGAAAGACAAGCAACCATGGTTGAGGAAAGAGAGGAAATTGGCAAGCAAAGGTCAGTTGTTGAATATTTGAGAAAATGCTTACTCCACCAGAGCTAGAACTTTTAGGATATACAATCTACAAGCCGATTAACTCACTGAAAGCATTGCTGTTATAAAGATGCAATACAATAAATCAGAAGTCTGGATATTTTTTTTTTTACTCCCCCTAAGTTTTCAATGTCAAATCATCATCATTCCATCATACTGTCTGTTCACTTGGAAACTGCCATCATCACCTCACTCATTCACTGTCTCCAGTGATACGTGGCTAATTGACACGTGAGCTTGCTTTGTTCTGAACTTTCTGATTTCTATCAGTGTCCCCTCTCTCTCTTTTAATGCTCTAGGTGAAATTTAGCCTCCAAACATTTTGGATGCCCTATTTTCTGTTTGGCACTATCTGCGTGGTGAACAGGCTTTTCTCTCTGTCACAGTGAAAAACAGCTTTGCTAAGGCTGATCAAGCAGTCAGAGTGTAATTCCCATATACCTTCCAAATTTTGTGTCCTATTTGCTCAGGCTGACATATTTATTACTAGTTTCAGTCTTGCATGATCAACTTATCTAATGTACTGTGTAGTGCAAAGCAGGAGGGAGAACTCAATAAAGCCAAGTCAAGAGTGCCAAGATGGTCCTTTGGGCTTTTGAAGAGGGAAACATTGCAAGCGGAAGTGTGTTCCCCTGCAAAGCACTAACAATACGCCTGCCGATATTTCTCGCTAAGCAGGAAATCCAAGATTACTTGGCTGTAGATAGTGAGAGGATTTATTCTTTACAATGGAAGATGGCTCCCTTAATACTTGCAGCCAAGTTATAAGCTCCAGTGATGGCTTTCCCGAAATAGTTGCCAATTTAAACAGAGATAAAAGGAGGTAAGATAAGAGATTCCATATCCCGGGGACTTCAAAGAAAAGTATACATTTTCATTTATAATCTTGTGGTGGGTTAAAGTGCTGAGTCAGTTAAAAACGGAAAATACAGCATTGTAGTGTAAAGCTGTGACTGTACACTTACTGCACCTACACATATATTTTTTTGTTGAAATTGTAGAGGATTGCTTCCTAGCTAATGAATATATAAATTGATTTATTTTTTTTTGCTGAAAAAATGCTTCTTGAAGACTGGCATAATATATTCCCATGTGGAGCTCTTTTTTAAAAAAAACCACAGAATTGTTGAAAAAGCAGGTTGGATGAAATACATAGCAGGGTGGAATTTAATGAAGATCTGAATGGAAGCTTTGAAGTGTTTGCATTCCTAAACTGTATGCCATTTGGTTCACTTGTTTGAACAGGTAGAGTCTAAAGTCTTTAGGCTATAGTCTAGTATGTTTGCTCTTTTTCTATGATGGTAGAGCACTGCAAATTGCACTTTGTATTGATTATTCAGGTTCATTTTTCAAGGGAATAATAAACAGACTCTTGAGACCAGGAAGAGTGGTCTAAAACAATTACATAACCTGAATAATTATTCTGTTTTCTTTGAACACAGTGGAATCGCAAGCCTGTGACCCATTTAGGTAATGAAATGTAATACAGGAACAATCCTTTCAGCACAAGTGTGTAGGTGTTTGGATGAGTTTAAGGTAGACTGCGGCCATTAGTTTATAGAAGTGATGAAGCCGTGGAGAAACAGTCTACATAATAATAATTTATTAAATTTATATGCTGCCTGATTCCCAGAAACTCCATGGAATGATAGTGTGATTCAGGGGGGGGGGGTTCTTGCCCCGTTCCAACCGGTTCAGTTGGAACGGGGCCGGCAGCGTCCTCGTGCACGGGCGCGGTGCACGCATGCGTACTAGCGTCTGTGCGATGCTCCAGCTGCTCCTGGACGATCGCGCAGGCGCTGTATGTGTCCTGCGCATGCGTGGAAGCGCAGAACTCGTCAAAACCAGGTAAGGACCGCGGGTGGGTGGGTGCGCCCTTCGCCGTTCCCGGAAGTTACTTACTTCCAGGTTCGGCGACCAACCGGTTCGCAGGGACCGCCGCGAACCGGTTGAAACCCACCCCTGCTGTGATTGTAGAATGATCCAACTGGTAACAAATCTTCAGGCATTTTACAATTCTGTGTATCAATTACAAAACCAGAGTATTCCACACTCCAGTTTATATGTCTTCAAAGTGCTTTTTCCTCGGTGGATATTATCGCAATCTGTATTATTATCCTCTAATCTAGGCCTGTTAAACTGATGGCCCACAGGCCGGATACACCACACACAGGCCACACCCACCCTGGCTCCAGAAAAACATAAATGTTGTGATACATCACAACTCGGCCCATGACACAATTGAGTTTGACACTTGTATGTGTGCCTTAAAGTTAATGTAGTTTCCTGGCAACATTTTCAAATGTAGTTTTCAAATTGCCTTATTTCTAGGGCCAAGAGAATTGACTATTGGAAGGACACCCAGTTAGCTTCAGGTATAAATTGGTGTGGTGACTAAGGTGCTGTCTTGAATCCAGGAGACTGAATTTTAGGCCTGACCTAGGCACAAATCTGGCTAGGTGACTTTGGTTCAATTATTTCTCTCAGTCCAACCCACCACACAGGGTTATTGGTTTAGGGCAGAGGTGTCAAACTCGATCATGTCAGGGACCGGGGTGGGTGTGGCCAGCTCAACATTACTCGTGTCAGGGGCAGCTGTGGTGGTCCAAGTGCTCTGCCAGTGAAAGCAGGCTCCCAACTTCCGCTTTTGGGTGCAACAGCCTCCTGTAACCCTATACCAGCGAAAACAGAGTTCAGAAGGGCCGCCCGTGGCCCTCCTAAGCTCGGTTTTCACTGGCAGAGGCACTGTGGGCCGGTCCTTCACTGTTTCCATGGCAACCCCATGGGCCAGATCTAAGCACCCCATGGGCTGGATCTGGGTTCAGGGCCTTGAGTTTGACACCCCTGTTGTAGGGAAATACAGGAGGCAGGAGTACTGGGTATGTTCATGGCCTTAAGTTTTACATATAAAGAAAAAGCAGGATAAAATACAATAACTAGAACTCACAATCTCCTAGTTTCTAATCTGGTGCCTTAATCCTACACCAGACCAATGAACCTAGTATACTGAAAACAAACATACCCTAACACATTTGAGAATATAATGAAAAGATGCATCTGTTCTATTCAGTGCTTATAATTTGCTATCTCAAGAGCAACAGTAAGGGTGAGGGAGAAGAATAACCCCTACATTCTTTGTCTAAGATCTGATGCCCATCCAAATACTGGATTGAAAGACATGATGCAATCCCATTCTTCAGCTTTTTTCTTGATTGTGTGAGGTGTCTGTGCTCCACTTTGTGAAGTGGTTTCCAAGGGCCATCAATACTGTTTCTACAGAGAAGCTGTGGCTAACCTTAATGGGGTGAGAAAGGCAAGCCACTTAAGGCAAGTACTGCTGGCAAATGAATTTCTTATTAAGTGCTGCTGAGAGGCTCAGAGTGTTAAGATAACTGGGCACAGGATCAGCAGCACTGTGATAAAGTTTATTCTTCAATTATTCCAAGATGCTGACTGACATGATTTTATCCCAGCACCTCATTCTCCCTATGAAAAAGAGGCTATGTGTAAATGAATACAAATTCTCAGTGTGTAAGTGTGTGTTCTGAATTTCCAGGCATTTGACAAGCATTACGTCAGTAACCTTAAACTTAGAAATAGCCATCAGTAATAGTTCCATAGTTCCATATTGAAAAGGGAATAGACGATTCAAAAGTGATATTTATTTAACAAACTCATTGTTGTTTTCTTGGGGGGGAGGGGGTGGGGAAGCTCCAAAGGTGTTTTTTCAGGAGGCAAGTAGACTTTCTTGTTTTTTCTTTTGAAGATGTTTCGCTTCTTATCTAAGAAGCTTCTTCAGCTCTGACAGGATAGTGGGATAGTGATACTGTCAGAGCTGAAGAAATTTCTTGGATGAGAAGTAAAATGTCTTCGAAAGAAAAAAAAAATCCAAGAAAGTCCCATTGCCTCCTGAAAAAACACCTTTCAATATTTGCCTCCTGAAAAAGCAACTTTGGAACAAAGATAACCTGAATGACCGAGAATCTCCACAGACTTTTAAATGGGCAAGTTCCTAACTAGCTGCTGCAAACAATATATTGTGGCTCTGCTACACACTGTGTGTGGATATTTTGTAAGGAGAAATTCCAGTGTAATATTATGGCACCTCTGTTTAGCAACATCAAAAAGGAAAGTGTACCACAAGAAACAAAAGCCACCCCTGGCCATAACTGTAAACTGTTTTGGCTAAGCCAAATAGATCACAAAATATTAGAATTCACTGGCTGGAATCTTTGTTGAAATTGACAGGCAAATGTCCCTGGGAAGTGATTTCCAGTGCTCCCAAGTCACCTGGTCCCACTTGCTTCCTTGGAATCTGGTAGCTATTACCTAAAGACTTTCTGCTGCAGATCTTAATGTCAGCTTCATGTGAGTTTAGGCCAGCAGTTTCTAATGTCAGCTTCGTCTGAGTTTGTGCAGTTCTCCAGATAACCTGAACACAAGTGGCAGGAAGCAATCTGGAGAAAGAAAACTGTCCTAGTCTATCATTTTGTTCCCACAGTGGCCAATTGGGTGATTATGGAAAGCTCACAAAAAGAACTATGACAAGCTCATCATGGTACCTTTCAAGTCACATTCTCCAGAACTAGTTTCACTAGTTTTCCACTGGGAAGGAATATAATGTTATCAACTTTTCTTGCTGTATAGCATCAGCCTTTCTAGCAACACCAGTTTAATTTCTTTGAGCACAGTGAGAGCTTTATCTCGACAGAGACATATTGCCAATGCTACTGGATCGCTCTGATTTTAAGCCTGGTTGGATGATTGAGGATTGAGCAAATAGGTAGCTATGCAGCAATTGGGACTAAATGTCTACAAATCAAATCAGGCTAGTGATGCAATCAGTTTTATGCAATCAGATATAATCCCCATCTTGATTTGATCCTGCATGATTCACACTGAAAAATCCACAGGGTTACACCCTTTCCTTCTAAGACAGAAAGCCAACCTTAGGAAGTATAGAATAACTCTAAAGCCACTATAAAGCCACTAGATTCTGAGAAGCTGTCAATACAAAACACATCTCTGCAATATAAGGCTGAAATCTTATCTCTATTTTTCCAATGGTGCTTTTCTTTCTTTCTTATTATATCACTGGCCTTACTATTTTTTTCCTGTTACACATCATCTTTCCTTGTTACACCTTGTCATAGGATTTAATTGAAGCATGGATAATCCAAGGAAATTTCTGTTTTAATGCACGCACACGCACACTTTGGCTAAGTAATGCTAGTTTTACTATATAGCCAGAAAAACTGTGATAGCAATTTTTATGTATGATATTGAATGAGAATAGTTTTAAAATGCACAATATAGCACTATACTTCCACCAAGGATTGACAATTGAGTTGCTGAAAGGCATGAAAGATTTAATTAGTAAGACCTGCATGCAATTTCACATATTTGTGATTTCTTTCTTAAAGAGTAGTGCCTCTTGCATTCCTGTAAGGAATTACGATAAAGCAATTTGTGTAGTAACATCTATTATTATCTTTATTAATCAGATCATACAGACAATCTCTTACAGCAAGTCTTCTCCTGGTGCCAACTGCACTGTTACCACTGTCTGCAAGCTTTTTTTGATGCATTTTAGTAAGTTTTTTTAAAAGTACATATCTTTGTATATAGTTATTTCATAACCCCTAAACCCCAAACACTATGTATATAGTGTTTGGGGTTTAGGGTGATTACTTAAACCCTTTCTGAAACTGGCTTTCAATCCAACCTCTGGATTGAACTAATAGTAATCAAGCAGATCTCTTCTGTTTTTATATTTGAATACTCAGTAACTTTCAAACAATATTGCTGTCAAGGTTCCAAGTAATATGTCCCATTCAATAAGAACTATGATATATTATTTATATTTATTATATTTATATTTGAATACTCAGTAACTTTCAAACAATATTGCTGTCAAGGTTCCAAGTAATATGTCCCATTCAATAAGAACTATGAGGCAGGCAAATTCCTCAAAGAACATTTTATTGGGATATATCAAATTGGTACATTCTTGGCAGTGGTGGGTTCCAACCGGTTCAGACAGGTTCGGCCGAACCAGTAGTAGTTTGGTAGACTGGGTTGCTGGAACTGGCAGTGACCCAGGCCTGCCAGGTTCCCCTGGTGGCGCTGCGCATGCGCAGAGCAATTTTTATTGCATTTATGGTCAAATGCGCACATACATGGAGCAAAATTGCGCTTGCACTGAACCAGCAGTAATGCCAGCAGCAACCCCCCCCTGATTCTTGGTGAAAAACTGGCTCTAAGTTCCCAATTTTACACCCAATTAAAAGTAAAACTTTGTCACTTCCCCCTCCCAGTGTCACCAATCACATGGTCCAATCAGCATATAGTATAGTTGCTAGGTGGCATCAGTTTCCATCTCTCAAACACCTGCACCAACTTCCTTGATTCCCAGGGTAAAGAATTTTATTTTGGCTACAGCACCCCACCTATCTCTACGCTTCCCTCCCTGACCCCCTTTGCTCCAGACTGTGTCAGCCCTAGAGCAAGGAAAAGAGAAAACTCCCAAGAGAAAAGCTACAAAAGAAAATGGCCACAATACCGTGACCCGTCAAAAGCGCGGACGACAAAAGCGCGATCGACAAAATCGCGCCTTTGACGTCATCACAGCGCGACGAAAAAGATCGAAAAATTCAAATAAAAATTAATAAAAATTAAATTAAAGCAAGCCGATTCACATAAAGGTAAGGGTTAGGGTTAGGGTTAGGGTTAGGGTAAGGGTAAGGGTTAGGGTTAGCTTTAGAGCGTTAGCGTTAGCGTTAGGGTTAGGATAAGGGTTACCGTTCCGTTTTTCGTTACTTTAACGGTTAGGTTTAGGGTTAGGTTTAGGGTTAGGTTAAGAGTTAGGGTTAGGGTTAGGTTTAGGGTTAGGTTTGGGGGGGTTAGGGGAAGGTTTTAGCTTTATTTTTACATTTTTTCGATCTTTTTCGTCGCGCTGTGATGACGTCACAGCGCGCTTTTGTCGAGCGCGATTTTGTCCTACGCGCTTTTGTGGTGGAACCCACAATACGGCCAACTTCAGGGTTGATAATTATCTCTTTGGCCAAACTTATAAAGCTCAGGTTAGGCCTGAAATACATCATTTAGTGATGAAACTCCAAACCAGTTTAGATATGATATCCCAGGGGCTGGGGCTGGGAAAGACTGCATTAATTTCTGGGATAAGAGAGCATTTGATCTTGTGTCCCAGACTCATTCAACATGAAACCACTAAGGAAGGCATCCAAAAACCATTCATATATTAATGATTCCTTATTTGGTTTCTTGTTTCGATCCCTGGAAGGCGGTGGTTTTGTATTTGTTATCTTCAATGCCAGGCACAACATTTGAGGGAAAATGTAAAAAATTCAGAGGTATTAATTCAGTAAGTTTTAGCAGGCTTGTAGGCCTTACTTCAATGTTACTTTGCCATTATAGATGCTAATCCTAGGCTCAGATATCGAAATATCTATCTGAATTGTGAAAGTGACCAAGAAAATGGGACATTGCCAGAATAAAGGGTTTAACTTATATTTCAAATCTGTTTTGCTCCTCACTAAGACTCAAACCATATTGCTTTTATTCAAAGTGCAGCATGTGGTAGTTATAAATATTCCCTTATGTCTCCTAAGGGAAAGGGCTTAATGGGCACTCTAAATATGGAAGCTAAGAAGAATGATTGGATGGTTCATCAGAAAGATCCCTAGAGATGTATTTGCCATTGTCAGTTCTTGAAAGATAACCAATTGTTAATCTTCCATAAAATATCATTTAGGCCATAGTGATTTAGCTAAATATGTGGTTTGAAAACTATCCTAGGTTTCCCTTTTGGTTTTACAATAGGGAAGAATAAAGATGGACAACTGAAATAAATTGGGTTTTATTATACATAGAGTTCTTTGCAAAGATAGAACATTTTGGTTACTCAATTTTAATGTCATTTAAAAGGTTATAACGGCAGAGAACCCCATTCACTAACTCAACCTTCATTTACAATAAAGACTAATCATAATTGAAATTCATGGGGTTCATGTCAAATCAATTGAACAGCCTTTGCAAATGTTTTAGAAAATGAAAAGGCTATTCTTACTTTTGTTGCTGCTCTTCTGAATTGTTATCAGTTTTGTAGCATTTTAGTCCTGTACACTCTACATTTTTGCTGATGTTTTCTATCATTGGCATCCTTCTGGACCTGTGTGATGCTGTAAACAGAATGTGGAAGTTTGACACCTGTCAAACATAGTGTTCAGTAACATCTCATGTGGGTTCCTGAGGGAAATCACAGCCATCATGTAAATTTGTAGTGGAAATTATTTTGTACTCTTGCTTAAAAACCTGTGAGGTATGACACTAAGGCAGTCCTGGGCAGATTTGAACAAATACCATGCTGGTTGTCTATAGAGATTCTCAGTCATCCATGTCATGGTTGTCCCAAAGGTGCTTTTCAAAGAGGCAACTGGATTTTATTGTTAGATCCTTAATCCTTCCATTCCCCACCATCCAGTCAGAGCTGAATAAGTTTCTTGGATAAGAAGTGAAATTTCTTCAAAGAAAAACAAGAAAGTCCACTTGCCTCTTGAAAAAACTCCTTTGGGATTACCATGCTGGTTCTTTTTTGCAATTCTTTTGCTACAGTTTGAGTCATCCTACAAACAAACCAGGATAGATTTCTCCATGGCTTGCTTGTATGTTACTCTATGTAGACAGTCATTATTGCTATTCATAAATTGAAGTATAATATTTATATAACAGGAGACGCAGTGGCAGCTTATCGATTAGAAAAGTTGGCAGTTCCAATCCCTAGTGCTGCGTAAGCCCGGTTACTTGTCCCAGCTACTGCCAACCTAGCAGTTTGAAAGCATGCAAAAATGCAAGTAGAAAAATAGGAATCAACTTTGGTGGGAGGGTGACAGCGTTCGATGCACCTTTGGCATTTAGTCACATGACCACGGAGACGTCTTTGGACAGTGCTGGTTCTTCGGCTTTGATAATATATATATTATTTCATCTAGTGACAATTTCATCTAGTGACCCTTTGAAATTACATTAGCACTGAAAAAGTAACTTATGACCATTTTTCACACTTACAGCTATTGCAGTATCTCCATGATCACATAATCAAAATTCAGATGCTTTGCAACTGACTCATCTTTATGGTGATTGCAGTGTCCCAGACTCCCAGGGTCCCAGTTTTTCAACTTTCTGGCAAACAAAGTCAATGGGGAAGCCAGATTCGTGTGTGTGTGTGTGTGTGTGTGTGTGTGTGTGTGTGTGTGTGTGTTTGTGTGTGTTTGTGTGTGTGTGTTTACTTGATTATTGTGATATACCTAAACAGTCCATGAGATGTTGATGGCCATTATATTGTACAGGGAATTAATCCTGGCCTATTCACATCCATATCCTCTCCATTGCATCCCATAGACCTACATTTATCATGCAGAGAGCTGCCAACTTTAGTTTGAAAACATTAATATCAAATGCATGAAGTACAGCAGTAAAATGCTAGAAAAGGGCAATAATTCCGACAGTAAAAGAAACAGCATTTTTGATAGTGTTATATTTGATTTTATTACTATCCAACACACAGAATTAAAAGTTGCTCCCACTTGAAAATATGGCACAGTTTCAGATTTTGTCCTGAAATTTCAAGATGGAAAACTATAATTGCCTGAACCAGGACTCAATTTAGCTGGCCTGCTTTGGCTATAATCAAATGGTAGTATTTTGGAGGTTATGCAATAAAATATTTGTTCAAGCTGTCCTCCTTCCATCTGCTTCATAAAGTAGGTTAACCATCAACCTCACTCCCATTCCTCAATCTTCATTCTCCAAAATGTAGACCTGTTTGAATTATTGCTAATTAAACATTCCTGTTGAAGAAAAAAGGAGTGGAAATGGCAAATTTTAGAATGTCTGATTTGACTCTTTTTAAATAGCGACAAAACTATGAAAACAGGAGGTTATATAATGTATTGCTTTCAGCAATACAAAATGCATTTAAGGAAAGATGGTAGTATTTCTCCATTGTGGTGGCCATGAACGTTCATCAAGATTGTTGATTAACATTTAGGAAATAATGAAAAGAAACAACTTCATCTGCATTATTATAACATGTAAATATTTTGTTTTTACAAAGTAAAATACATGGTGGTCGATCTTCGTAACGAGGAAATCTCAAAGCTAAAGTCATACTGAGAGGAAACAGATCCAACAGAAATGGCGGAGACATTGCATTGTACAATGCTCTAATGGCTTGAAATCCTATGCCACAAACAATTTATATAGGAAAACATATTGAAAACTTTTTCACAAGGATTCATAAAGAGCTTTCTAAAATACTAAAGATAAAATAAATGAATGGGCACATAACTGAAGAATGCAATGTAGTCTCAAGAAACTGTAGGTACTGTGTTAGAAATGTTAAAGTTCAGGATGAGCTAGGACTTGTGATACCAAAAATAACATAAATGTTTTCTTGCAGAAAAACGAAGGAGGATGTAGATTTTTTGTAAGAAGAAAATGATATAGTATGTCAGCCTCTATCTATCTTGCTTGCTTACTATCAGCTGCCATAGTAACAGGAGGAGAGGGCATAGGTATTTTTTTTTGGGGGGGGGAAGCAAGCTGGTGGAAACTTCTTGCTTTGTGAAGAAAAGGGGAGGATTGCTCTCATTGTCTATGGCAGTGGTAGTCAACCTGGTCCTTACCGCCCACTAGTGGGCATTCCAGCTTTCATGGTGGGTGATAGGGGTTTGCTGTAACTCTGTTTTATAAATTTTATAAAGTAAAGTTACTTCCCTACTTTATAAATCAACATAACTGTGGAATCGGTGGGCGGTTAGAAAATTTTACTACTAACAGAGATACAAAAGTGGGTGGTAGGTATAAAAAGGTTGACTACTCCTGGTCTACGGTGTAGCTGAATGTTTATGCCCAGTCAAGCATACCAGATGGATCAAGCCACTTGAAGTTGCACCCCACATGACACCATGGGCTGGGGATTGGGCATTCACCCTGGGTCCTTAGGGGGAGGGATCTGGGAATACTTTCAATATGTAATTTTTGTGCCTTTAGCCTCAGATCTTGCTTTTCTTTCGTTGCTATCACTTCATACCCAGTAAAAGTGCCTTTTCTCTAAAACCATGGCGTTGGGGGTTTTCTTTCTACTGACATAGTAGCTGATGAGAAGGTAGAATTTTTTAACTCTTATTTTGCATCTGACTTTCTCAGAAGGGAAATGGAACCTCAAATGAGTATTGTTTTATCACTAGAACAAGAAGAGAGCTATATCTTAGATTAGACATGAAGACAGCAAAAGAAAGAATTTAACTAATTTAAATTAATTCAAGACTCTAGGACTTGAATGATTTTGATGGAACAAATCCCACAGTACTGAAGGAACTAGCAGAGTGACTACAGAGCTACTTGGGACATCTAGAGGTTCTCAGATGGCTGATAAGATTCTGGAGGGGAGAGAAGAATAATCCAAACTTCAAGAAAGGGAAAGAGGAAAACTGGGAAATGTAGACCTGCCAGCCTGCATATATTGTTAAATACCACACTTATGAATATTTGGATAGGCATGCTACAACAGGAGCTAGCATGGTTTATCACAAACAGATTGCACCTGACTAAACTTATCTATTTCTTTGATAACTTCCTTAGTAGGAAATTAAGCCCTGTGCGGATTAAAAGATTAAGGCATTTAAATTATCTGGGTACATTTAGTTTACAGACGAGACAACCTGGGGCATGTGTATGATAGTACTCTTTAACTATCTGAAGATTCATCACACAGAAAAGGGAAGGCACTTATTCACAGTCCAGAGGGCAGGACTTGAACAAGTATATTAAAACTTCTAGAATCCGGGACTATAAGAGTTGTAAACCAAATCTTTTAAAACAAAATTCTTGCAAAATAGTGAGTTCTCCTGTAAACAGAGATGCTGCTATTAGCGATACTGTAGTGAATACTGCACTGGGCAAGGAGTAGGACTAGATAATCTTTTAAGTACCTTCCAATTATTTTGACACCTCCCAAGGTAATATTGTTAAGAAGGAAATTTAACAAATTCTTTTTTATTCTCATGGCTGATTCCTGGCTCAGAACTTAGCATTTCTAGGCAGAAGAAACCCAGAGAGATGATTTAGAACTAACCAACAAAATGTCAAAAGTAATCCTCAGAAAGTCCTTAACAAAGCTGAATGCTGAAAAGGTTTGGCCAAATAGGCAGCCACATTACTAATGTATCCAGTTTCTCTAGCCGTGTCTTACACTCTACTGAGTAAACTGTACTGTGCATCTATATTGCAGAAGTCCTGCTTACTAATTCTGATTGTAGTCCACCTCTAGAAAACCCTTTCACGTGGCCAGAGCAGTAACAGCAATGGGCGCAGGAGCAGCAAAAAACAAAGCGGTATTATGTCAAAAGAGTGTTGTGATTCAAATCCTGTCACTTTAGTTTGTATCTCATAATGTTGTGCGTATGTGGGAATGAGGAGGAACTTTCACTGCATTGACACAATGCTGGTTTTATCATTTTGATAAAAGTGGAAGATCAAGAAGACAATTTTCAAACCTCCTATTACTTATGCCACTGAATAATATACTTAATGGGCCAGTATTTAATCATACTGAAAAACAGATATTATTATAGGATTAAGCTGTTTAATGACTAATTATATTCTATTATTCAGATAGGTTTTTTTCCCCAAGAATATCTTTAAATAGGCCACTTTTACTTGTAGAAAAGGGGTCCAGAGACTTTGTGCCAAAAATAACTAACTCATCTGTTATTTTCTCTCCTTTTTAAGTGGTATTTGCCAAAGCAGTAATTTTAGAAACCAGCAGCAGTTTTGGATTAAGGCTATCAGACTGTATTGTAAAAATGCAGAAGACCACTGCATGTCTCCATACTTCTATTTGTTCAGATGTTTGCCGATCTGGCAGTTCTAGCCAGGATCCATGAATAAAATAACATCTGGGTTCACACACATTAAGTATTGACTTTTTAACTGTGTTTAATTGAATGAGCAATAACTGGGTCCAGGAAGATTTTGCCTATATCTGTTCAAGCTCTCTTCCTATAAGGTCTAAGCAACTTTAGATGTCTTTCTCTGCTTTAATTCCTGAAAAAACAGTTTTACATTCCAGATATTTCTGTCATCAGCACACTTTTTGAAAATCCGAGCTTTGATTGAAAATCCATGATTTGATTGCTGCATTTTACTTTAGTTCAGAGATTTTAAGTACACATTTTACCAGATGTGAAGAAGAAGAATTTGCCTGGATGTTAAAGGAACTGCTCTGTATTTCTTCTAGTCTATAGCCAACTTCCCTGCACAGGTGTCCAGCCTTGGACGATAGGCAAAACATTTAGCCACCTTCTGCCTTTAATTCAGTTTACTTGACACTTGTAACATGAAGACTGAACACATCTGCTTCCTATTTCTTAGACCATTCATTTCTCTTGCATTGTTTAATGTGAATTCAAAGACTGGAACTTTAATGAATCTGTCATGTGCAGAAAAAAAAGCAAGCAAAAATCCAAGTTAAATGCTTTGAATTGTTTTTTCCAGCCTAGGAAGGAAGACATTTCAGATTGTATTTTGTATGATAAAGTGTAACAATTTGGTCAATGCATCTTATTGCCTTGGGCTAAGAAAGTATACTTAGAATTGCTAAGTTATAGCAATTACAAGATAATGTAAAAAAATCAGTTGGCAAAGAATGCAGCAGCTAAAGGAAATCATTATGCAATATAACATCCATATGTCAGTTATTGCACTGGCTGTTGATATATTTCCAGGCCCAAATCAATGATAGTTCTGCAAGATTCATTGGCAAATTAATTTAAGGAGCATCTCCTTCAAATTAGGTCTCCTTGGTGTACTAATCCAAGGTGATAGTGGGAGGACTGAAGCAGTGGTAGGATTCTATTTTTTTTTTTTACTATCAGTTCTGTGGCCGTGGCTTGGTGGGTGTGGCAGGGGAAAGATACTGTAGAATCTCCATTCCCTCCCCACTCCAGGGGAAGGTTACTGCAAAATCCCCATTTCCTCCTGATCAGCTGGGACTCTGGGACAGGTAGAGAATAGATGGGGGTGGGACCAGTCAGAGATGGTATTTACCGGTTCTCCGAACAACTCAAAATTTCTGCTACCGGTTCTCCAGAACCGGTCAGAATCTGCTAAAGACCACGTCTGGACTGAGGGTTCCTCCCTCTAAGAGATGGGAGGAGTTATTGCCTTGAGACCTCTGTGGTGGTTTGGATTTTGAAATAACCTGCCTTGGTGGTACATCAAGCACTGTCCTGGTTAGTCTTTCACAAAACAGTTTTATACAGCTTTTTGTTCTTCTCATTTTTTTTATATTGAGATAGAACTAGCTGCTGTAGCAATAACAATAGCACTTAGACTTATATACCACCCTGTACTGTTTTACATCACTCTCTGGATAATTTACAATGTCGGCATATCGCCTCTAACAATCAGGGGCAATATGCTGGCTCCTTGGTGTAACATATTGTGTTTTATTTTATTGTATTGTAAATCTACATAATCAGAAATCTTTTTAATGGGAGTAATATACAAATTTCTGCAAATAAAAACAAATCTCTATTTTTCAGGATTCATGTTTTGACATTTGCTTATTTACAGTTGGCTTGATATATGCTCTAGCTATCTTATGAAGTATGTTATAATGATCTGTATTTCCATCATCTGTCACAGGCAGAAAATCTCTTATGCAAACACATTACCACTATCAAGCACTGTCTCATTATGCTTTCCTTTCTGAAGTGCATAATGGATGCTCCAGTCCATATATACAAGAGCTCCCCATTCAGGAAAGGTTCTGAAGTAACTGGAAAACAAATCTTTCCATGTCATAAAATAATTGGATTAGTTTTGATTTGCCAGATGTAAATACTTCATTATGGAATTTATCTTCTGGCTATTTGTTCTCTTGGTAGTTGTTCATTCTCTAGTTTAACGATTTCTCATTTAATGTTTGCTTTAATAAAAAATAAGCACCAGAAACTGATATGTCCACAAACCTCACCATATCACAGTTGAAATATACTGTCACCTCAAGGTCATATATCCCCCCCCCAAAAAAATGCCAAATTGCTTGATTAAAGCAGAGCAGATTGGGGCTTAATAAAATCTATAGATCCTTCTGCCCAGATTCTACTTAGTTATAGGCAAGCATGGTAACATCCTAATGTAGAGATCAAAGGTGCAATCCGAAAGGATAACATGGTCACACTCCTTTTATGCCCTTTTATTGAATGGGATTGAATTTTTGAGGCGTCATATCCTGATTCCTGCTGGGAGGGGGGGAGGCGAATTCTCATTAAGCCAACACATTACTGTGTAGCTTTAGGGAAGACGTCTTCACTACTAACCATGCTATCTATTTGGATCCAATAAGTTATTTCACCTTAATGTAAGAATTAGTGGATCCAAGATTTTGGATCCAATACGTTATTTCACCATAGTGTAAGAATCATAGATCCAAGAATCCACATTAATAACAGAATTATTATCAAACAAAAACACCATTCTGATTTGAAGGTAGCTACACACTTGTGAGACCTAGCAATCCTCATTGGTTAGAGTCTGAACAAAGTTTTGGTGAAGCTGGCAAGCTTTCCAGAAAAGGTATTGGCGCGCTCATATTTATACCAACAACAAAGATTAAACCCCAGCATTGCATTTTCTGGCTCGGAGATCAAAATGAAAAGTAAGTGCTTTTTGATCTCTGCTGAAAAGATTAATATAAATACAGAAGGATTAGTTTGCTGCAGAGCTGGAGATTAAGTTTGCAAAGTTTCCCATTACTGGCTTTCACTACCAGATAAACCCTACAGGCTTCCAGAATACTCCTTTGCCAGGAACCGATTTCCTATTTGTCATAGCTTCCTATTTCATACCCTCTGTATTAAGAAAATAATCATATAATTAGATTGCCCTTCATTCTGTAATTATCTAAGCTCTTTTAATGCATGGGATTTTAGGCTCACTTCTCACTCAATGCCCTCCCTTTCTAGCAATTACTATAAGATCTAACTAAAAGGAAGATCTAACTTCCACAGAGGGAAGTTTTTTTGGGAAGTTTTTGGCATATTGGCTTGCAATCCTTCAATGAGCTAGTGTACAATTATTCTAATCTGGGGAAAGCCAAATTTAATGTATCGGACAATATGTTCATCTAAACTTCTTATAGCTGTATTTAAAGAACCAGAAAGACTGGTGGCTGCTCGGTAGCAAAACATCCAAATAAACACAAGTGTTAAATTCTGAAACATAGATTATATGTGAAATAAATAAATCAGCAAAGACATACACCCCTTTTTAGATTGACTTACTGCATTAGAAACCTGTATAATTTCTTTACTAAAATAGCAATGGCCAGATCTCTGGAAGAGTTCAAAAATGGAATAATCCAGTTCTGAGAAAATTCTTGTATTAAAGCATTTGTTGATATTTGTTGTTTCAAGAACTATCTCAGAACAGATTGTATATTCAATGGCAGGAAAGAACTTTTTAATAGCAGATATATTAAAAAGTAGTCTGCATGGTCCCATAGTAGCAAAAAAAAAAGTGATGTGAGTTCCAAAGTCTATGAACACAAGACTATTCTTCCCATGAATTCAAACAATCATGTTCCAGCAACTGATCTTAAGAAAATGTCATATTTATTTATCTGCTTGTTTGTTTGTTTTAACTACCGATCATTGTTATGTTTATATATAATTTGTATGGCCTATACCAGCAAAGCAAAAGTGATGTGAGTTCCAGTGTCCAATATATTAATGTTTCATCTAGATTAGTAGAACACAATAAAATATAAATGTTAAAAAGATATAAGTTCAAATATCAGTGTCTAGGTGTAAAACTCATGGTCCATGGGCTGGATGTATCATGCGCTGGCCATGCCCACCCCCAGTTTAGCAAAGGGGGAAAAGTTACAATATATCACATGATGACATGTGGCGCTATGAGTTTAACACCCCTGGTCTAGGCCATCTAATCATTGAAGTGCAGAATCATTTATATTAAATAAAATCAGATACTGGACCAATACATGCCTTCAGCTTACAGCTGGTCACAATGTGATCTATTGTTTGACATGGGACCTCCTCACACTAACCGGATGAAACTATGCTCTGTTTAGAGTAGAATAGAATAGAATAACAGAGTTGGAAGGGACCTTGGGGGTTTTCTAGTCCAACCCCTGCTTAGGCAGGAAACTCTACACCACTTCAGACAAATGGTTATCCAACATCTTAAAAGCTTCCAGTGTTGGAGCATTCACAACCGGTTTGGAGGTGTGGCAGGCCTGTGTTGCTGCCAGTTCCAGTGACCCATGCCATCAAGCTACTACTGGTTTCGCCGAACTGGTCCAAACTGTTAGGAACCCACCATTGAATTCTAGAACTGTCTTACCCTACATGAATTTATCTGATATCCTTTTACATTTTCTAGCACATTTTCTATGTAATGCATGAATTTGTATAGCTCTGTTAAGTCTTAAATCTCTATGATTTTATAAAGCATATGTAACTTTTTACTCTGGTGTCCCCTATAACTAAGAGCTCCTGTGTTTTCCGAGCTAATTTTGGGCTGCTCTTTTCTATCTTTTCCCAGTCCTGTAATATAATTTATGGCATATAGTAATAGGAATATTTCATAATATTCTAGTGGTGATCATACTACACACTCCTATAAAATCTTTACTGCAGTGGAAGTTTGATCTTCAGTTCTTTTTAAAAAATTTATTAACCCCCAGTGTAGAATAATGTTTTGTTGCTTCGTATTCTTAGCGGTTCTCATTTCTTTGGCAATGTTTGTCAGGCTTCTGTTTCCCAGGATTAGAGTTGCCTGTAAACTTACTGATTGTCCTGCCAGCACCTCAGCTTTGAGTCCTATGTTTTCCTGTATCAGTACATCAAAGGATCCGAAGGTACAAGGATACATTTTCACAGAGATGAAAACAGTGAGTTCCAGGCCTTGGAAAGTCACTCTCAAAGCAACCATTTCATGCAAAACAAACAAGCAAGAAAACATCATATGGAGAGCAGAAACAACTTTATGTTGAAGAGTGCCAACAAGCTCTGAGTGCATACAGCATTCCTTCATACTGTGGTGCATTCAAGCGGCTGTTACTCATTGATACAGATAAGATATAGGCCAGCCCATTTCATTTAGAAATCAATATCTGTATGAGCTTGACTACTCATTCAGCAGATGTCACTGACACTCTGAAATACCTTTAATGTGCCGCTGATATGCACATCGGCAGCTGTTTTAAGTCACTTCAGGCAGTGCTTGTTGCTATCCTGTGTCCAATTACTGGGGTGGAAGTTTTACTGAAATCATGGAATGTGTTTCTGAGCAATCATTTACCAGATTCAATGGAATCACTCCCTCAGAGAATAAATCCATGCTATAATGAACAAGGATTTTTTTAAAAAACTGGACCAAAACAAGCACCTTGGAGAGTTATAATGAACGATATGATTTGTAGTCAGAATCCAGCCTTTCTCAAAGGGAAGAAAAAGCCCAATATGTCCATATATAGAATATATTCATAACAGAAACAGCTCTGAAAGGAATAGTTATATACTGCAAACTAAATGAGACATCAAACAAGCAATTAGGCCCATAGGCCAAGTTCTGTGCTAAGCCATAGCTTATTTTATCTTGTTTATGGGATGGTTATATTAACACAAACTAAGCAGAAACAAAACCAACTACAGGATGGTTTAGTGTCTCGTATTAATCAAGCCATTTTGTAGTTGTGGCATCTCATGCATTTTGATCAACAATGCATGAGATAGTAAAACTGTTCCAGATTACTCTGCATTTCAAAAAAATGCCTGGTTTTCTCATAACTGAATTTGCCCTACATAATAAATAACAAAACTAACAGGTTAGGCTAAAAATTTAGATTAGAATCTTTCTCTGTGAGAGCTTTTTACATCTAGGGAATTTGTTGTTATTTATTGTTATTTGCATGGGGATATTCTTCATCAGGAAGAAATGTTCCTTATGGCATTTAGGGAGCAAAAAAATAAGTCCCACTCTGTACCTCTTTGAGGGAGTCCTGACAAGAAGCACATATCATGAGTACTACCATTATTGTAAGATTAAAGTAATAAAATCTAGCAAGTCTGAAACTTCCTCCCTTCCCTTCCCCTTCCCTTCCCTAAAAAGTAGAGACTCTTCTGAGACTTTTCCCATGTTTGTTTCTCCTTTTCCTTCGATGGCTGAGATACTTTTTACATGACATGTCTAGTTTATGGCTCTTCTTCCTTGTCCCAAAGTCATTCCCACATACCATTATATACATATAGAATGAATTCATGATTTGGAAGAAATACTTGGACATGAGCACAAGCCAGCAGTATGAAATAGCTACTAGAAAGCTTCTAAGCTGTGTTAATCTCCTCTACTCTTCTATCTGCACTCATGAGACCATTCTTGATATACTGTATGATTCTAGGTATACATTTCCAAAGATCCTGGCAGGTTCAAACATCATTCAGAGGATGACGACAAAGATGATACAGGGACTTTAGAATATGGCTTTGGTGAAAATTCAGCTATTCAGTTTGTAAAAAAGAAAACTGAGGGAAGATGTTGTCACATGACTGTTGGGTTGGCAATATATAAATCATATAGCAATGCTATACCTGTTTCTTTAAACATACTGTAAAATGTGATTGGTTGCTGTTTTCTTCAATCAGCCCTAAGAGGGAGCCAGAATGACTGTTAGCTCTCTCTGTTCGTTAGATGCTGAGCTGATCTGGAAGTGCCGTGAGCTATTGTAAGTTTTACAACTGCTAGCAAACTTTGTATACCGGACTGTTTATATGATACTGAACTAGGTTATTTGGATTATCCCTTAACTGAAATACATTGATGACTTACTGTCTTATCCGTGTATGACTTGGACTGTTTGACGGACTCTGATACTTCTATTTCCACGAAAGTAAAAGCCTATTTAATCTGCAGTGTCTCTATATGTTGGTTTGTGTGTTCTCCAACACAACTCTCACAACGCTTCACTGAACGTACTCGCTCTCCCAACGGGGAGCTTACCTAACAATGGCATCAATGTTCAAGTACATAAAAGTGTGCCATAGGAAAATGGTCAGGAACTATTTTCCATTCCCACAGAAACTAGGACCACATAATGGATACAATTTGCTGCTATTTAGACTATTAGAACTCATGAAAGAGTACTGTTAAGATCACAATGGCTACCTAAATTTGAGAAATATGTCACAGTGGAATAGGATAATCCCTACTGCTCAGGCATTACTGTAAGTAGCCCAACCAATTGAAAAAAATGGAAATAAATGTTTACTGCTCCTAACTTTTTCTTTCTTTGTTTTTCTTTCTTTGTTGTACAGAGAATTGTTTCCTTTCCTACCTTAGTAAATCACCATTAATACAGTTGACACTATGTAAATAAGAGAGGGCACAGTCATTTAAAGCTATTGCAGTGAAAGCATATTCTTTTGGCCAATTTAAGGAGATGAAAATTTGCTTGCTTTAGATTTCCTAAACATTGTTAGCTTGCTTCATTAGCAGGTTTTGGAATGGATTAATAGCTGGTGTGCTGGAAAATGAAATAAAAAAAATGGAATGATATGAACACTAAGGAAATAAAAGCAATGAATAATAAGACCTTGAAGCCTGCAGTGCTGTCTCTAGGAAAATCACCGTGGTAAAGAAGAGAACAAATTGATCAGTGAAGGAGTGGTTGTAAGAAGTTTGCTTTTTCCATCCCAGTTAGATAAAATATTTAGCTCCAACTGATGTTTCCTCTAGAAATGGATTTATTCAACAGCCATAGCAGCATGGAGCAATCTTTTCTGTTCAAGCAGTGACACAAGAAAGGAAGATCTGTAAATATTGCTTCAATGAAGAGAAGTAGAGCATTCAAACTCAACGACCATTAAAAATTTGTATGAAGTTCACAGGGACCTTTTATTTTGATTAGGGATCATAGAAGATTAGCTGCTTCATTGGATTTTGAAAATTTTCTGTAAGTGTATGTGCAGAAGATAAGCTACCAAAACAAAGCAGTGGCATCCATGCTTTCAACATGAGGGAGAAATGGTGGAATGCCTCATTATTTTCCATATATCACCTAAGACTGGACTGCTTCAACATTTGGAGCCCAGATGTGCCCACAAAGTAAAGTTGCACTTTAGTATGTGTGTGTCTGTGTGTAAATTTTCTTGGCAAAATAAAGGATGATCTTAAAAAATTAAATTGTGTTCCTTAAATGTTGATATTCTGATGCAAAAGTTCGTATGTTAGATAATTGGTGCTATGTACAGCATATGTTCATGTGCTTCCCAAGTGTTGTGTAATGGACTTTAAAAAGAATGGTCTTTAAAAGTATTTTATGGTGCTAATATGTAATATCGTATTGTACCTGGATTTCCTGTAAACCCCACATTCCACCCAAAATGATTTATTGGTGCCTGAACAATTTTTCTACAAAAATCAATTAAATTAAAATCAAATGAGCAATATATTTAAAAGTGTGTTTAATGTTTAGATTTAAAAAAAATAACTATAACATAGATTAATGAATAACTTGATGTTCATTCCAATTTCCAGTCTTAAATCATGTTGTGAGTGTATTTGTTTTAGCAAAGTTCTTTGTCCTTTTTCAAAGGGCAAACGTTGTTTGAATGATTCGTTCTTCAATTTTAAATTCTGCAGAAGTAACCTAATCCTGTTTTTATTCATATATGTGAATTTATCTTTGTTATTAATGATCTGAATAGAAGTTTGAGAAAGTTAATCTGATTTGCAGACTGGTTTTTTTTTCAAGTTCTGTACAATTTGCCAACAAGGTTTATGATTAAAAATGAATAATGAGTTGCAGACGTAGATTCCGGTTTCCAGAGTTCAGCAGAAAAAGAAGCAAAAAAGATTAGAATAAAACCAATACAGACATTAAAAAGGAGAGTTAAATGGGATATGGAATAGAAAACACAGATGGAAAAACCTAGGGGTAGGTTGTATAATAATTAACACCATCAGCAAATTCATTTTAGGATAAATCATTAGAAATTTAGGAAGCGAGATGTAAGATAAGTGTGATCCATGGGCCAAAAAGTACCACAAAATTATGCTGTTGAAATTCCATGTCAGATAACCAAATCTTGCAAAAGTAATTTTCTGCTTGTTTCTGGGGAAAAAAATAACTTTCAGATTGGTTTTGCTTCTGTAAATCAGCAAAAGACCCTTCTTTAGAATCCTCCAATATATGAAAAACAGTCATTTTTCTGTTAAAATGATATGCCTTATCCTGTGGTCCTTAATCACAAAAAACATTACAAGAAACCAAACAAAGAGCCGATTCAGGTTACAAAAAAATTCTTCACCCAATATAAAGCAAACAGAGAGTTGTGTAAGTGAGCATTAGAACGTTTTGCATGCATAAAACTATCTGAATCAATGACACACACTGGCAATGACTATATCACAGTAGGGTCGCAACAAAATAGATATTTTAATGCAGGCAGGATCATGCTATGTAATAAAGAACTAGACTTGGCAACTCTTTGATGATCTCATGAACCTATGCTCAGGAAAGTGTAGCTGCTAATCCGGCTACAAGGAAAACAAGGCAGCTACACTGATTTTTCTCCTCTGAGAAGCAAAGTACAGCTTTTCTGAAGATTTCTTTTGATTTTTCATATTCTTAATAGATAACATACACTGTTTCCACTGAGAAAATGCTTTTCCCTGTAAATTTCAGAGTTTATAAACTTTGCAATGAAATGAGAGGAAAGAAAGATGACACTGAACAAAAAAAAGCTTGAATTTATTAATTGAGGAGGACGCACTGAAGCAAAGATTTTTTTTAATTACCATGACTCATAAAATACTGAAAAGGACCCTTTTCATTTCTATGAATTTAGCTTAATGGATTAGTTGCATTTTAATGAGACTTTCCTGAGTTTTAAAAAAGCATTTTAAATGACCTTACTTTTCATTGATCACATTCAGTCACAATTAAGTAACCCCGAGAAAGTGTTCAATAATGGCTTTGCTGCTTTGCTTTCGGAACGTTTTTCAGCTCCTTTCTGATTGTGGTTACCAGCTCTGCTTACACACTCTTTCAACACAGTGTATGTGGCCAAGAATGAATGCAGATATGCAAATGGATTGAAAGACAAGAGAAATGAATTCTCTAGGATTTCACCCTGATCACAAGTAATCACCGGGGTCTTCACGGAGTGAGGGTTCATCCTTGTGCTAATGACATTCATTTGTACACTTCTATGCAGGTCTATACAAGTGATGCTCCTGCAATGCTTCCCTACTGTCTTGAGACTGTGCAGGTCTTGTATGGTGAGGAACCAGCTTTGTTTTAATTTTTACAAGACTGAGTGGCTATGAGGCTTAGAGTCATCTGTATCTGGTAATTCTCCAGTGCGCTGCTAGAAGAATCCAATCATGGGTTAACTTATGTTTATCTGCCCAGAAACTGAGTTGTCAAAGTTTGGCCATGCCTCCTCTTGCCTGAGTCCAGTTTTTCGACTCAGTCTAGCCTAGAGAGACGTGGAAAACTCTACTCTGACACTCAGAGTGAACAGAATTGCCTTTTGCTTGGATTCTCCTAACGTCTTCAGAATTGGCACTTTACAGAGGAGCAGGCATAGTGATGGGGCTTTTTCTCACCACCGTGAGACGTTCTGCAGTCCTCCACACTGCAGCTGCCAGTGAGTGCGCTGGTCTCCCCCAGTTCGGCAGTAGTCTAGTCAACCAGATGGATTTTGTTATGCAATCTGGAGGGTCTTTCTGGACTGGAGTCATCAGAGTCTTCTGTTCCTGGCCAGGAAGGTCTTTGCACAAATATATTTTGTGTGTCAGTTGTTCCTGTTCCTAAATTAGGAAGTACTGCTGTTGGTCACTCATGCCTTCATCATTCCAATTCAACTATTGTAATGTACTCTACATGGAAATGTCCTTGAAAAGCATTTGGAAGTTTCAGGTGGCTGATTTTACTTTCTGTTATTGTTTTAGTGTTTATCCTAATGATTTTTATTTTGTACAGTGGGTTTTTTTTGCAAAATGTTCTTGTCTGGGCTTTATTAATTGCTTTAATTTATTGCTTAAACAGTAAATATGTTTTTTAATTGAAACTGCTGTGGCAGAACTTTTAATGGGAAATACACTAATATAAATATGTTTCAAATCAAATTCCTGTAATGTGAGTAAGGCAGCCTTTTTCTGTTGGCCTGAATTCTCTAGCACTTTACATGCCTACCATAGAAAGTTTTCACTGCAGTTCTGAGCCTAAAGTGTCAGTGGATAATACAAGGAAACCAGGGGTGGGTTGCTGCCAGCATTACTGCCGGTTTGGTGCGTACAAAATTTTTGCACGCTCATGCGCACTCCAAACATACAATCCACATGCATACACATGTGCACAAAAGTTGGTCTGCACATTTGCAAGACATTAAAAAATGAAAAAAAAAACTATTAAATTTGTGCAAAGAAAACTGTTCTGTGCATGCGCAGAACCGAAAATCAAGATGGTGCTGCCATATGAGAAACTGTTTGGGGGCATGGCAGGCCTGGGTCACTGCTGGTTCAAGCGACCCAGTCTGCCAAACCACTACCAGTTCGGCGAACCAGTAGGAACCCACTTCTGAAAGAAACCAATCTGCCATTAGGCAACAAATGTTTAAACATCTATTTTTAACTTTTTCTAATTATTTTTGCAAATTTACTGATGTGATGAATAGCCTTAATGCCATGGTTTTAAGATAAGAGATGGATCACTGACACTTAAGAGATGCTCTGTGATTAGATTTTGAATGCTTTTTGAATGCTTATGTCCTCTCTTGTTTCCTGAAACAGCAATTTGGCAGATTGGGATGATGGATCCAGCAATCAGCATAATTTTGTAAATATCAAGCATCAAGTTGTGTGTAAAATTCATTTCAATTTTCCCCTTTTCATGAACTGCTCAGACAAATCCTTATCAGAGGAAGAAGTGAAAGGAAAATTGCATGAGGGAAGCAGGGGATATTCTGCCTATGTTCTCAGACCTGGTACAGGGCAGAACCACTTCTTTTTGATTTTTTGAAACCCTTGCTGCTGAAGATGCCATGGTTTCCAAGCCCAAAAGAATACTTAAATAATTAGCATTATGATAAGATAAAATGCTGCAAAATTCCAACACTACAAAGCCTGGTTTAGCTTGTTGAAAGTAAAGGAGTTGCAAATAAATACCTGGCTGAGAGTTATATGATCGTGAAAGGCAGTCAAGAAAGGAAGCACGACGATTATGGGTTTGTAACTGCGGGATCTGAACTGTGATTTGGGTCATTCGGTGGAGCCCAGAAGGAGAGACTTTTCTTTCATGGTTCCCACTTATTGGAATGTCATGTTCCTGGAGGCCAAGGCCTTAAAGGTTCTGCCTCTAGATCTGAAGGTGATCAGGAAGTGAGGTTGAGCCCATGCGTTAGTTATATTAATTGTTATAGATGAATCTGTTTTTACCTCACTTCTATTTTACATGTTTTGTTTTTGGGTGTTTTTTAAATCTTTCTGGTTGTTTTTATAATATTCAACATTGTTAGATACCCAGAATCATTAATTTGAGATTAAATAAATAAATAAAAATTGAGCTGATGTGATGATGATGATGGTGATGATGCTTACTCTTCTGGATTTATGATACTCTTTATGCTTTTGGAACCTGACTGAATAGTGACCATCCTTATTTTATTTTTTCTACTGCAGTTTTTGGATTCATGAGTTTGGCTTGCTAAACTAAATTGTATACTTCCTTGCAGGGCAGCTTTCTCTTTTGGCTGTAATTTACATCATTACTTGCCAGCTTTGAAGATGGTGACAACTTCTCCCCTAAATATTTTTCTTCCACACTTCACCCGCTCTCCAGATAGACCACATAGGAACAAGAACTTAAACAACTATGATTGTGATGACCAGTTTTTAACAGTTCTCCAGGTTTGCTGATTTCAACTCCCATAAAGTGTTCCTTCAGACAAAATAGCATGAAGGCATCCTTATCATATATTTGTAGAAGTGAATACATAGTGTCCCTCCATTTCTTATTACCTTGACATCCTATAATGATCTTGCGGTGTCAGAGTGAAGTCCATTTTTGGAAAGCCAGCGGCTCCCTGAAACCGATTACCAGTCATTGCCAGTAGCTCATGTACAAAGAACTAGAGATTGAGTTGTCCCCTGATAAGTTTCACTTCTATAAATTCTATATGAACATAAATGAGTTGCCTAAGAAGACAAAGGACTGAAAGAAGCCCTGTAGAGCTGGATAACTTGAAGTAAAAACTATTAGCAAGAACCTTCTTTGCTGAATGTCAACCTTGCTCTGAGATTTTTGTTTCTTTGTATTTTGCATTTCTTGCAAAAAGAACATTGTAAATAGTGGCTTGTTGTTTGTCCTTCATGTGTGCCTTCCATAAAGAAGCATGATGGCCTAGAAACAAACATTTACTCAAGAATAAATAAGGCAGGTGACAATTTTCACTATGGAAATGAAAGTTCTAGGGAATGAATGGTCTGACTAGTCTGCCCACAGCTTAAATAAGCAATTTAAATCTCTGTATTATGCAATGAAACTCTCACAGTTCTAGGATAGAACTTTCACACAGATCTTAACACAGTTCATAACTTATTTGTTAGGGGAAAAACCCCACCTTTACTCAGGTGCTTTAGTACTGAACTGGGGGTCTTGAGATACTTAAAAGATACTGGTAGGTTACCTTTGCTATCTTTTTGACTTTTGGGCTGAAATTCATGGAAGGTGGATTGTTAGATGAAGTGCCTTAGCCTTAACCGAAGTTTCAGAACCAAGGAAACAGGGAGGTAGAAAAACATTCATAGATAAAGTTTCAAATTATATTTTGCAGATTAGTAGCAAGCTTCAAGATTGTGAGTTTCTGTGATTCAGAGATTTGATGTGAAAGTTATTTCATAATTTAGACCTAATCATCAAGGCAATATAAGGCACTGAACTGAATCACCTACCTCTGAATTAAATCAAATATTTGACTTTGCCAAGTATATTAAAAAAATTAAATCATTTAAACATCCATATGAAATTCATTTTTAAAAATAACTTCAAATCACTTCAGAAATACCAACATATCAGGACTCCTATAAAGCTTATATTCTTGCACAGAAATCTTATACCAAAACAATAGCTTATGCTGGACTTTGTACTTTATTCAATCTAGAAACAATGGTGGTACCTCTAGAAAGCCATACAATTTTGGCAATTGGTCTGTCTCTCTCAATCTCCACCCCATCTCCCAAAATTCATTATGTTATGTTACATTACATTATGTTACGTTACATTATGCTTCAGAATGCCTCTGAAATACAAGATGAAAAACTGACAAATCACCATGGTGAACATGTTGGCATCTATTTATTCTTAGATTTACAACGTCTCTTTGCTCTTTTGGTTTTCCCCACTATTTATGAAATAGGCTGGGCTGAAAACAGTAACTGAACCAATATCATACAGTGGGCTTTATAGCTGAGAATGGATTTGGGCCTATTTTCTCTAATTCGAGACCTTGTGTGCTAAACTACCATATTACTATTAACCAGACCATTGCTCTTGAGCTGAATAACCTGGCATCTGGCCCTAAAGGCAATCCATAATCTTTTCAAGTAGATCATCTTACAATATATGAACCTTGTTCTGGTTTAACATAAAGATGACAACATCTCATTAAGATTGCTAAGCTTGGACATAAATCTCCTAGTACTAGATACTGTGGGACGATGTTTTAAACAACAAAATGTATTGCACCCTCTAATAAACATATTGCCTTTTTATGATTTCATAGTCATGTTGCTGCAAGGGGATCAAGCAGCTGTGACTCTAGAAAATTATAACTTAAATATAGCACAAATGCAATATCTTAATTAGCAATGGATTTACAACAGCAGAAACAGATTAAACTTGCTTTCAGATGTGAGGAGTGTCAGTCGTGAATATTCTACCTACAGCATTTCTATAGACTAGATATCACAGTAAAAAGGGAGAAAAGAGGGGAAAGAATTTATTCCATCCTCTTGGGGCTCTGTTAGGAGGAACAAGAGAATAAAGGCAATTTGAATGGATTTGATAGCAAATTAAATCATACTCTAATACAAGAGATAGCAGCAAAGGGCAAACCAGCCTTTGGCTCTTAAGGATAGTCTAAATCAGGGGTGTCAAACTCAAGGCCAGATCTGGCCTGCAGGACCACCCTAGAAACAGCAAAAGATCGTTCTGCCTCAGCCAGGGGAAACGGAGCTCGGGAGGGTCGTACACTCTCAGGCTCCATTTTCAGCTGCTTCCCTCTTCCAATGAAAACGGAGCTCAGGGGCCACATGTTTCCCCCCCCCAACTCTATTTTCACTGGGAGAGGGTGGCAGGAAGCCATCATGGCTGAAAACAGAGCTCGGGAGCCCGTTTTCACTGGCAGAATGCTCGGGCCACCACAGACACTCCCAACACGAGTGACGTCAAGCTGGCCATGCCCACCCCAGCCCCTGAGGTCAAACACAACCCTGATGTGGCCCTCAATGAAATTGAGTTTGACATCCCTGTCTAAATGAATACAAAAATCTGCCAAATAGAAGAACACCCTAATTTCAGTCATATAAGCCTTTTCAAAAATGTTGCTAATTTAATTTTGCATATAAAATAAGGCAGAATCTCCTCAGGGACAAAACTTGTCAGGGAAATGATGTACCATCTGTGAATTGTGTACAAAGAGATCAGAACAAGTAATGGAAAAGAGAATCCAAAAATATTGTTAAGAAAAACACTCTTGTTTGTATTACTCTCCCAACATGTTTTATCACATTTGCCTCTACAACACCAAGGTCAGGGTGGAACAATTTTCAGGGAAACTTATAAATAATTTGTGGTATCATCTTCAAAAATTCATCTGAAGAAAGCCAGTAGCTTAGCCTGCATTATTATTCTATTCAGCATTGAACCTAATGGATAATCCTGTCATGTACAAGACATGCAGATTGTCTACACAAATAAGACTCTTTGTTTACACCAACATATTTGTTGCTCAGGCAGTATCAGAGATATTATAGAGACACATGTGGGGCACTGATCATCTGCTTTGCTGTTCAGATCCTGAATTCTTTCAGTTCAGCTTGTCATGTTCTAAAATATCATGACTTTACACATGAAAGACTGTAGGTTAAAAGGCAAAGTCTCCCTCAAATCTAACATAATTCCTGGTGACTTGATAAACAAATGTACATAGTTGTTTTTGTTTTTATTTGCAATGGTGAAGAATTGATTTTTCTTTTTTTCCTGGGATTTATTATTTGTTTAGTTTATTTCCTAGATTAACCAAAATGCTATTTCTTATTGGTCTCTTACTGAATTACTAAGCAGGTCAACTTTGCTTGGCTTTTGTTAAATCAGTTAAAGTTGATTAAGTGGTGTGACAATTACACAGGACTGCTCCAGAGGTGCTATTCAGCAGGTTCTGACTAGTTCTGGAGAACCGGTAGCATAAATTTTGAGTAGTTAGGAAAACTGGTAAATACCACCTCTGACTGGACCCGCCCCATCTATTCTCTGCCTCTTGATCTTTGGAATTCTCTATCAGTGGAGATCTCATGAACCTCAGCATGAGACCTCAGCATGCAAAAGAATTTATTTATGGAGCCCTCCATAAATTGTATAAACAGTTTTGACTGAAGGTGTGGAAAATATAGGGCATTTTTTTGTTTATTATAAGATGCTCTTAAATTCTGCCTTTAAAATACTTTGTTTGCTTTTTATAGAGTATCATTCATTGGAAGAAAAGTGGGGTGTCAATAATTTAGAAAAGGAAGCTTCTGTTCCTTAAATAACATTTGCCTACTATCTTATTTTTTTAAGCTCCAGTCACAGGAGAGAATTAAATGTTTTCTAGGACATACAAAACATTTAGGAAGCTTTATGGGTATGGTCGATACTCCATAAACAGACATTTTCCATTCACAAATTTCCCCTGTTGATTGAAAATGTTCTTAAACAGACATGTCAATCTGGAAAAATGTTCCCTAAAGTAATAAACATTGTGAAAATGACTCTGCTAAAGTGTGGAGATACTTGGAGGCAGACAATTGCTTTTCCAGATACTTATGGAAAATAGTGTAGTGGTTTTATAGCCTGGTCTCCCTGTCATTGGAAGTTGAATACTCTGCACCTAGATAGATTGGACAAGATCTTTCCGATGAAATCTGAGATTTTTCTAAGCAACTGAGAGAAAAGAGAAAGCTTCCAGAGAAATAAGAAGTCCACCTCTTCCTATTTTTCAGGCAACTGACAGTTTGGGGAAAAAGTAGGGTTGGGTGTGTGAGGAATTAACACTGATGGTCATGGACTGCTATTATCTGTTTCAACTTATCCTGCAGTGGGGATTGAGGGAATTCATTCCAGCTTAGTAAAAAGAGACTCGGCCTAAGCTGGCAGAAGCTGAAGAAAACAGCTGCAGAATTCCAGCTGACACATTTAGCAGAAATAGTCTGTTTCCTGAGTGACGTGTTATTACAGGATTCCTGGAGCTCTGAAAACCAGGAGTAGGAGGTCACAGGAGCTATTTTATTTGGAAGCAATTGTTGAGGGGGTGGTGACATTCTGAATGAACTTGGGCTATAAGAAACGGAGCTGATATGGTTAATACAATTCCATTGCAAATTACAGATTTGGGTGTGTGGTCATTTGGTCATAGATGGAGGGGAGATTGCATCTGTAGCTGCAATCTTGATTCTAAATCCAAATGAAGGCATAATGAATTTATTATTTTGTTATGGGAGATTGTATTAAAGACATTGATGGTCACAACTCAACCAACTGAAACTAGAAACGTCAGAAGAGTGAAGAAAAGAGTGGATTCTGTAGAAACCAGCAGGGTTGATCATTTGTTTTTTATTTGATCATTTGTTATTCATCTATATGCCATCCACTTTCCAATAATGACTTTGGTAGTTCACACATAAAAAGAAATTATTGCTTTTTACATAAACAGAAGAGCCTTGGTGGCACAGTGGTTAGAATAGTATTGCAGGCTAACGTTGCAGACTGCCAGCAGTTCAATTCTCACTGGCTGAAGGTTGACTTAGCCTTCCATCCTTCCAAGATCAACAAAATGAAGATCTAGACTGTTGGGGGAAATATGCTGACTCTGCAAACCACTTAGAGAGGGCTGTAAAACTCAGTGAAGTGGTATATAAGTCTAAGTGCTAAAGAAGCCAACCAACTGGGATGAAAAGTGAATGAATTCAGAGTAAAGGGAGATATACTGAGAAATTTTGTAGGTTCTTCTCACTGGGCATCATTAGGACCATGAGGCAAAGGACAGGCATTCATGAAAGCCTGTTACTATTCCTTAATTTAGGAAGATGTTTGTATAATTATTTGCATTTTAAAAGGAAAATATCCAGAGTTTAGGATGTGGTATTTTTTATTTCTTCTAATTCTATTCCCCTTGAAAGGCCCATTAAACAGCATTTATGGCATATGCCTCATCACATCCCAAGTAAACCTGAACACTAATGCTTATACAGATAATATAACCCCTGTTTGTTTTGTTGCTGCGCAATCCTTGACTAGTGCGAGTGTAAAAATAATCTAGGAAAACCGAGGAAGAAATAATAAAGGCATCCATCAGGATCAGCTTAAAGGCTTAGGAAAAAGAGATGAGTAGCACTACTGTTGAAATAAAATTCCTTATTGTTTTGACTGGTGTGAAATAAAACAGCAAAGCTGTCCTGGTAACCCAGATATGCATATTACCAACATCCTTCTCAGAGTTGCCTTTGGCTCAAGGCTAATAGAAACAAATAGGGAATTGACTGGAGGACTTCAGCCTGTTTATATGGTAAGCTAAGCAGTGGGGTTTTTTTTAACAATAATAATAAAAATACTTAAGCATCTGACTAATTTCTGGTGGTTTTGTCAATGTTCACATGAATCCAAGTCTTTGCTTCTTCGAGGTGCACGCTGAAGTCAAGGACATGTTTTCTCATCCTTCTTTGTTATTTTCCAGGTGCCTTTTCTTATAACCTTCTGCTATTTCCCTTAGGGAGATTCTTCAGCTCAAGTCCCGGAATCAGATCTGTGTGGAGGTGGTTGCCAAATGAAAATCTCAGCTGTTTGAGAGAGTTTTGCTGATGTAGCTACCATTCCCAAAAAACAACAACCCACCACTAACCAAAAAGGTTTTCAGTTCATATAAATTATTGAAATGAAATGTGTTAATGAACTATGACAGCCTTATTAGAGCATCACTTCTCCTCTGTAGTTTGGATGTAACGCACTCTGTTATTTTGTTCCTAGATTAGATTGATCTGACCTATTGCCTGTGGCTCTTTTGTGAGTTGCCTGTGAACTCTTAACCTGAACATATCATTATGATCTGTTTTAAGACAAGGGGGAAAAAAGCCAAAAAGAGTGGTATTCAAATGGATCAGCAGCACTAGGCTTGAAACAAAACAAAAGGATATAAATTCCAGAAGACTTTGTTTTATGTTTGTAAAAATTGGATGACATTTAAAAGCTCTTGGGGCCATAGATCTCTTTGAGATTGGTCAAGCACCTGGCATCTTTAAATATACCTCTGGAGAGACAACATAAAATTAGTCTTGTTCCTATTCCATCCGTCTCGGTTAGTTGGGAATTTTCCATACCACAAAGCTACAAATCTAGTCTAGCAAACAAGCAATTAATAAATGTTGTGGCTGGTATTCCAAGCAAGTGTTTTTACTTTGAGCACTCCTATCTGCAGTGTTCGCTTTGTTCAAGGATCAGCTTCACCTTCCTATGAGCCCCAATTATTTCTATCTTAGCTATAATGCAGTTGAAAATTGCTATAGAAGCTAGATTTTTTAAAAAATTTCATTTTAAAAGAACAAACATTGTAGCTCTGTAGAACATGTACCTTTTTTCCATTTAGGGAAGTATTTTCCTCACCCTATCTGCCAGCTCCTAAGCCTAATCTTCTGGGGTAAATGGTTTGATGGCTTTTCAGCCTGAGACGTGTTAGGAGCTTTTGGGAAATGTCAAAACCAATACATGCAACATTAAATCAGCATAAAAAGGTAAAGGTTCCCCTCGCACAAATGTGCTAGTTGTTCCCGACTCTAGGGGTGGTGGTGTTCATCTCTGTTTCAAAACCAAAGAGTCAGCACTGACAAAGACGTCTCCGTGGTCATGTGGCCAGCATGACTAAATGCCAAAGGTGCATGGAACACTGTTACCTTCCCACAAAAGACGGCTCATATTTTTCTACTTGCATTTTACAAGCTTTCAAACTGCTAGGTTGGCAGAAGATGGAACAAGTAATGGGAGTTCACTCCATTATGTGGTGCTAGGGATTCGAACCGCTGAACTGCTGACCTTTCTGATCGACAAGCTCAGCATTTTAGCCACTGAGCCATCACGTCCCTTTAAATCAGCATATGGATGGCGTGTATGCAAGTAATTCATACCAGTTATTTCCGAATTGAATGACTAAAGACAGGATATTAAATCAATCAGTCAATCAATCATAAATACAATTATCTTGTTTATTGAGGCACTCAGAGGGAAATGTAACTAACTAGCCCCTTCCCCCAATAGTTGATGGTAAATATTTGGCTAGCCTGAAAATCTAAACTGGGGGAAAAAAATAAATGAAGGATTTTCTCCAGGTGATGCCTTAAACTCAAATGAAGATCAATTAACTGCACTCTGCAATCATAACTTTTAATGCTTGTGGCATGTTCATATTCTTGCTTGAAAATGACCTGACCTATATTTGTAAAAATACAAGCTTCTGTGTTACTTGAATTAAAAAAAAAACCAATAGCATCAAAGCAGCAAGTGGTCATTTTCATTCATAAAAAAATGTATTAATATAATGATAAGCAGAAGCTGAAAAAAGAAACCACTTTAATTAAAGAGGTTTATTAAAGGAGTAAGCCCATTGGATGAGAGTAACAATAAGAAGCAAAAATGTAGAGATATTCTTATAGCTAGAACTCAGAAATACTTTGAGATCTTTGCACTTGGAAAACCTGAAGCTGAGATGGTGTCATCCATCTTTTTTGGTCCATTAAAGAGGCAAGAAAGGGAAAGAAGAAAGCAGCATATGAATAATTGACTATGCAAAAGGTTCTGATTAGGAAAATTTGATTTTTGGGACGATGGCCATCCATACCAGGATGATAGTCTGCAGGTGAAAGAGAAGCTGTACCTTCTAAAAACTGCTTGGCCAAAAGATGGCAAACTTGGTCAAGAGATATAAAGTGAGTCTGCGCAGCATAGAGATGAAAATTCTACAAGTTATTGGTTGTATTGCTGTGATGGGACCTATTAAATCACTCAGTCAAAAAGAATATGGCTCATAAAATTCATATTCACCAGTGCTCAGAATGTGGTAAATAAATAAAATGAGTTCGAACTCATAGTACAATAAAGTGTATAGAATTTAATAGTTACACAGATATCTAGATGATTCCCAATTGGGAGGGTAGAACTGAAGGATATAATTTGTTCAAATGAAACAGAAGCAATGGAAAAGGAAGGAGGGGCAGTTATATTGTATGTTAAAAGTATCCACTCCCGCTGAGCAATCCAAATGAATAAAATTGGCAAGGCTATACAGTAGAGAATTCATAATATTAAAAAACAATGAAAGCAATACTGTTTTTGACATTTATTATTCCTTACCCAATCAAAGAAGAGATGGGAATGATCTTCAGAAAATCAAATTGCAGGTTATTTTTAACATCATAAATTAGTGATAATGCAGGACCTTAATTACCCCATCATCTGTTAGGAAACAAATTCTTCCAAGCATGATCCTACTAGGAATTTCTTCTTGTTAACAATCTTCTCTATCAAAGAGGGACAAAAAGCACCAGATGAACATTTCTCCTTAGTTTGATAATAGTTATTGCAAACTTAGTTAAAGGAGTGGAAAGAACAAAAGCATGGGAAAAATGACTATATAATGGTGGACACCTTGATTTCAAGAAAACAAACAGTGAATAGATCAGAGTTGTGATTTGTAGGAGTATAGTAAAGGAATGCCTCCTAACATTCCAGAGCCAAGTGAATTTCATCTAATGAAATTCAGAAGAAACTTGCTGACCATCTGTTTATTTAGATACTGTATTTGAGAAAACCTGGAAATGATGACGGGCTAAATGAACTAACAAAGAACAAATCTCATATCTTTACAAGAAAGGGGATCTGGGGAAACTACAAAGCACTCAGTCTGATAATAATGCCTAAGAGATTCTAGAGCAAGTCATAAAGAGATCAATGTTAAACATCTTGAAAAACATCCAATAATTTCTAGGAGCCAGAGTGGATTTGTCAAAAACATGTCCTGCCAGACTAAGCTTATCTCATTTTTATCTTTGGCTTGCTTTCTTAATAGATTGTCAAGCACATTGCTGAAATCAAGATAAATGCTTACAATTTTCCCACAGAATATCCCATGACATTCTGGCTAGAGAGCTAGTTAAATATGGGCACAGTGGCATGACATACAGTAGCTGCCTCTGAAATTCTACTCAAAGAGGGCTTGTGAGTGAAGTGGGAAGCCACAAGGTTTGGTCCTGGATCCTATATTCAACATTTTTATTAATGACTTGCAAGAGGACAAAAAGAGGAGAGCTCTCAAAGCTGTACACGATGCAAAATTTGATGGGAAACCTAATATCCTACAAGATAGAATTAAAATTGAAAACAATTTTGGTAAGTTAGAGTAAATGGCTGAAATAACCAAAAGAAGTTCAATGGAGAAAGTTATACACTTAGAAAACAACACAGATATATGATGAGAAATACTTGACTTATGGAAAGATCTTGGAATAATATTTCATTATAAACTAAGTATCATTAAGTAATATCATGCAGATGCCAAACAGACAAAAGCAATTTGACATTGCATCGATATAAATATAATTTACAAATCATTGGGAGTAATAATTCCACTTTATTCTGCATTGATCAGGCACAACGGACTAAGTATTAGATATTGATCAAGGTCCACCTGAATTAAGATGCTCAGTTCTGAATGTCATAGTATAATAACAATCCAGAAAAACACTTAACACAGAGAAAGGAAATGAAGATAATCAAAGTCCTCTGAAAAGTCATTGAAAGAAATGGGAACAGAAATCTGAGAAGGAGATAAAATTGGATTCTTCAATTCCTGAATGTTTGCTGTATGAATAGATCAAGGCCCTTTCTCATCTCATAGTATATAACAGTGGTCCCCAACCTTTTTATCGCCGCGGACCAGTCAGCCTTTGATAATTTTACCGTGGCCCACTGAGCGCGTCGATGACCAGCGCTAGTAGCGTAGCCTTGCGCAGGCGCAGTTCAGTATGGCTAGCGTAGATAGCGTAGCACAAACTGCGCCTACGCAAGGCTACGCTACTAGCGCTGTCTACGCTAGCCCTACGTAGCTGCGCAGGCGCTCTTAGGTTTTTTTCAGGAATCGGCCAGCGCTGAAGCGCTGAAAAGGAATGAGAAGGGCGGCGCTGGACACAGGGGGGCGGTGGGCTGCTGGTGACGTCAGAGTGCCACCAGCGGTCCAGTAACACCCCTTGTGCCAGTTAGCCCTAATTTGCATACAGAAAGAAACTATGGCCCCCGGCCGCTGCAGCGATCATGGCCCCCGGCCGCTGCAGCGATCATGGCCCCCGGCCGCTGCAGCGATCATGGCCCCCGGCCGCTGCAGCGATCATGGCCCCCGGCCGCTGCAGCGATCATGGCCCCCGGCCGCTGCAGCGATCATGGCCCCCGGCCGCTGCAGCGATCATGGCCCCCGGCCGCTGCAGCGATCATGGCCCCCGGCCGCTGTGCGGCCCGGTGCCAGGTACTCCACGGCCCGGCACCGGTCCGCGGACCGGGGGTTGGGGATCACTGGTATATAATACTTTTTAAGTTACAGTAAGAGAGGATTTAACTGAATTTTAGAAGACTCCATCAAAACTGTAACAGCAATTCAACAGTAATTCAGTAATTCTCAACCTGTGAAAAAATGTTATGATTTAAATCTTGAGTTAACGTCTTGATGATCCTTGGCCATAATCTGTGGCCACAAAAGGTATTTAAAGAGGGTCCATGGTGAAGAAAAGATTGAGAACCACGGGTGTAACCTGTTACTGAGTGAGATGATGAGTTCTCATCATGTTTGCATAAATCTATAGTGGTGTTACAGAACCTATAAGGGCCAGACACCACTGGAACTTCTTATTTGATCACCTTCCTGCCTTAATTACCTAATGTCTTCTTTCAACTCCATGAGTGTATAGTTATAATTGCTTCCTGGCATAATTCTATTCCATGCCTCGATGTCATGGTTGTGTGAAAGGGTTTGGGCCTTCCCTGGGCAATGGTGATGTTACCAGCTAATCCTTTCAACCCACAAATAAATGGTGCCTCCGACCTGAGCAGGATGGAATCAAGGTGTTAAGATAAATGACAAATACAAGTTTTTGTTTGATTTTGCTCTGGTTTCAAATTTTCTTGATTCTCCCTTGAATCTCTTGTAAACTTTATCTGTTTTTATCTGTTTGGCAAAATTGTAGTAATTTAATTCTCATGAACCTGTTTAAATTATTTACACTGTTGATTAAAACTGTTCCAAAAATGTATATCTATTTTAAGGTTTTCCAGATGAAATCCCCAGACTGAAAGTTAAATCTGCCAGGAAGGACACAGATTGGCAGAAAATTAAGTTGTCCTTAACATTGGTCATTCTATTGCTCAAAGAGACAAGTTGGCAGATCTACAAAGCTTCTCTGCTGTAAATCGATGAATTTTATTAGCTGTTAATATCCAGGATAGCCAATTGTATCCATTTTTAAATGTTTATTTCTTAACTCTCATTATTTTTATTTGTCAGACAATATTGTTTATTCTTAAATAATAATTTAACCACATATAGAAAAAGATTCAAGATGTTTAGCAACTTTCATGTAATGTTCCTACCGTTTCATATGCTAGCCAGTTTTAACTGCTAAAAATTAAAATCCTGCATGGAATTTATTTGAACGGGTTCTAGAGACTTCTATCATTTAATATTTAAATATTCATCCATTAGATGCCATGCAGAATCCAAGAGGGATATGCCAATATGCAAGTTTAAAAAAAAGTAAAGATAGATCATAATAAGGACTTTGCCTTAAATTCTTAAATAAGACAAGAAACCACTTGGACAGATGATGGAAAAGTGTTCCAAAAATATGGATATGCCAGACTTAAAAGTTTTTAAATAAATAAATGACCTTGGCATGCAACATTTAAAAAAAGGGAGCATTTTCAAGAAATAAGGGAAAGCAAAAAAAAAAAAAGACACATATCATTAGTTAATTTAAATATCAGGATATTAACTGGCTTGGCAACTGTAGAGAGTTGTTCTGTGTATTAATTACCCATCTCAGTCTGGATTTATTAAAAATAGACATGCAGAGGATAATTTATGTTTATTAATAGTTAGGTTGAATATAAATCAAGATATATTAGATGTTGCTACGTTAGTATCTTCAGATGCTAAAAAAGCCTTTGACATGGTACAGAATAATTTTCTAAAGCAAATTATCTGTATGTATGGTTTCCTATGTTCTTTTATTAAATGGATTGCAATTTATTACTTGCAACCAGTAGCAAGATAACAACATCATTTAATTTATGGAACAGATGAATTACCGCATGGTATACATCCACTTTAACCACTGATATTTAACTTAATCCTTGAATCATCAGCAATGATTATTAAGCTAGCTCATTATCTGACTGACATAATGAGTTCAGGGTATGAATAATTTTTTATATGCTGATATTGTCCTGACAATTCTGTATAGCTCTTCTGTAAAATGTCTGACTTCATACAAGTGCTTCACAATTTTGGAAATAAGTTATAAAATTAATTGAGAAAAATCCAATTTACTTCTCTTGGGATCTGTTATATTAATAAATCAATGTAAGATGTTGCATTTTGTCATATGTACAAAATTTATTAAAATTTAAATTAAATATACCAAAATATTTCAAATATATGGAAATTAATATTTGGGATGTCATATATGGATAGATTAACATTTTACAATTTTATTCAGGTTGATAGATTTCTAAGGATATTTATTGCCTCAATAAATCAAAGATTTTTGCTAAACTGAGATATGATTTAATTTACCAAATTTTCAGAAAAATATCCTTGAAAGTTTATTTTATTTTCAATGTTTGTGTGGGATGAGAGTTTTACTGAATGTCAACATCTATGGACTTTATTGGAAGTTAATTGCATTTCTTCATTAAGATTCTTACAATTACTAGAGTCAACATTTAGTCAAAAATGTTTATTTTCTTTCATGCCATATGTTCAACTAGATATTTTTTTTACTGGAACATAGAGTGGGTTTGATGTAGAGTTTCATGTACATTTAACATTTGTAGAAAAGCTTTACTTCAAATGGGGAAACCTGGCATTGGAAAATCTGGAATAGTCAATTAATTTGTAATTGTTCTTTTAAGGATATTTAACAACTACAGATAATTTTTTTCTTTGCCTATAATCAGTGGTAACATAAGCCAATGATGGACCCAATGGTTTTTGACAATCATTGTCCATCTCCAATTTTCCCTTCTGGGTTGTTGAAGGTTGTTGAAAAGGTAGTCAGACTGCAGTTTATGAGAACTTTGGAGGAAGTGTATTTTCTAGACCTGTTTCAATCAGATTTTTTGGCTGAGTGTGGTACTAAGAACCTTGCTTTCATTTGTGAATGATCATTGGCAGAACCAGGATCCAGATAATGTTACCATCTTTGCTTGATCTTTCAGTGTTTTTTTAAAAAATTCTGTCAGTGATTGTATTCTTCTGACCTGGCTCCCTGAGCTGGGGATTGAAACTTCCATTTTTCAGTGGTTCTTTTCCTTTCTCTGAGATGGTTCCAGTTAATGTTAGTTGGTGGTAGGGAAAAAAAATTAGACCCCAAAGGCTTTTGTGTGTGTCCCCAACATTATGTATTATTACATTATTAATGAGATGGTCAAAAACAGGGTGCTGTTTTTTCGGGATCATCTGAGTGCTGCTCTATCAAATTGACAGGTTGTCAGAGACTGACATTGTGACAGTGATTGGCTAAGCCAGATTTCATATCTCAGGCAGGACTAGAACTCACAACTCCTGGTTTCTAGTTTGGTGCCTTAACCAACAGACCAAACGGCTCTCATTTGTTAAATATTGTTTATGCCGGCTAAATTGTTGTATTTGTTTGTTTGTTTATTCATTACCTTCGGGGAAAAGGGCGGCATATAAATGAAATAAATTCAATTCAAATTCAACCTTACTGGTCTCTATTTTTTTCCAGTCCTCCAATTATTTCATCTTCATCTATCTCTGTAACAGAGTACTTGAACTGAAAGGCTCTTTATTTACATTTCTGCCACATCTTGAGTTTGTTTCCTTTAAGTTGCTTTCTATTTGAACAACATAATACATTTGGACTACAAGAAAATATTAAATTACATGTCTGAATAACATGTAAATTTTGGATCAATATTCTTACAAAGTCAAAATAACAGACTTTAAACAGCAAAGTCCTGAACATGCTTGTGCAGCACCACAGATTCAAAGACAAATTTTTTTTTAAAAAAAAATTAAACTACGGTGTAATTACTTTTACAAATATGCTTATACAAAGAAGTCCATTTGGTCAAAGTGAAAAAGGCATGTATTCAGTAAGACTCGGGATAAGAAAGTAGCCTATCCCATATAGCAATAGAACTTAGACTTATATACCGCTTTAGAGTGTTTTTACAGTCTTCTCTAAGCGGTTTACAGAATCAGCATATTGTCCCCAACAATCTCATTTTATCGACCTCACAAGGATGGAAGGCTTGAGCCTGGTGAGATTTGATTTGCCAAATTGCAGGCAGCATTAGTAGTCTGCAGTACTGCATTCTAACCACTGCGCCACCATGGCTCTTATATACTGTATAAGGTAAAGAAATAAATAAAACTGATAGGGAACAAACCATTGTATTGCCCATGTGCAATAGAATGTAGGAATGTATACAAAGTTTATGAACCCTTTATATGTACACACTCTCTTCATTTTTCTTCTTTTCAGGATATCATCCACTCAGTTGATTGCAATAAAGTCTTAATTGTGGGAAGGAATGCTATGTGTGAACCTTGTTTTGGAGTGACCCCTTGCTTTCATCTCTAAAAGACTTTAGAGTACTTGGGTGTGTGAATGTAGCATCTGTCTGCAATAGTAGATAGCTATAGTAAATAATTTTTCATAGGTTTGCATAGCTTTGAAGCACCTTTGGGACCGTAGGTGAATCTAAAGCATAGGACAAACAAAAGCACAAAACATCCACCTTTGCACAGGTAAGATTGCTACATCAGAGCCATTCAGTGAAATGAATGAATAGATGCAGCTGTCCTTGGTTGTGCTTCATACATCAGTCTGAAAAAAAAATTGGGTAGTTTTTGGGTGTCACTCATGCCTTCTGCCTTAACACCTAATTCCAAACATTCTTTAGGAAATGTGTGTAGCTGGAAAACAAACTTCAGCATCCTTGTATAGACCAAGTTGTAAAGTTTGCATTTAAAATGAGGTCCCTGATCTTGAAAGGATGGAGATAATAGCAGTGGTAATAGAATCTTATATTTAAATATCCCTTACAGCGAGAAATAGGATATGTAGAAAGGTATTTGATTTACTTAACATATTCTGACAAGGGAATCAAAGCTTTCAGGTACACTTTAGCTCTGATTCTAAAGAGCTCTTGTTCTGCTTCAGTGCTTCCAATAGCTTCTGTCTGGTAGGAAATTTTTGTGCTGATAGTTAGTTAGGTGCATGTCCTCATTGCAGGGAGAGGCTACCTGCCGGATCATCAGTCACCATTTTGTCATAAATGAGATTGCAGAAGACAGTGACAAGTGGCAAGTGGGGAACTGCTCTTCTCTGTTGATGGCAATTTTACATGGCATACATGAAATGCAGAGTGTCAGAAGAGTGGCTGAAAACTGAAAGGACAAGAGACTAGTTTCAGAAAAGCACCAAAGAGTAGAAGCAGCCTGAAAGGAACGTGGTGTGTCTGTGACATCCAAGCCTTTCCTTCCGGCTGGATATCTTTTTACTAGTTTTGAAATCAGATTCTTTCCGCTGGTGACATTATCTTTTTTCAGCTTAGGGCCATCATGCCCCTGATATGTCCAGCCTTGAGTCTTGCTGATATGAGATGTTGTGTCCCATTTACAGTGACTTAGACACACAACAAAGATTTTCAATACCTGCAAAATGGACGAAGCACTTTTTGGACAGTGTATGGCAAAACATCTTTCACTTCAACTTTTGAATCTCTCAATGTGTTAACAATTACTTTAAGGGAATAAAGAGGCTAGGCTGCAAAAGTAAAGTTTATTTTCCAATGACCTTCATGTTTTATCTCTTTTTAAGGTCTGGTGTATACCTCATCCCAAATGATGACAATTAATAGAGTGGATTTTTCTTGATTGTAATCTCCTCTTCCCCTCCCCTTGGTACATGATGACAAGAAAGAAACTCAGGTCTGATTAATATGGGTGCATCAAGTCACCATGTCAGTAACAGGAAGGTAGGAAAGCTGGTTGGCTGAGCTCACTAGAGAAATTGCAAAGCCTGTCTCCCCAGACTTCATTAACATTTATTAATGCAAGCTCAATTGTGATGCTTGTGTCTGATGACATCCTGGCTCTTTTATGCTGGCCTGGCAAAAATTCAAATTCTTGGATCTTCGTGAAAACCATTAGTGGGTGTCTGTTAAGAAGCACTTAACTACTTGCAAGCTTTGTAGAGGAAGCGTAGAGTAAAATGTCTGTTCCACTTGGGAAAAATCGTTTTGGTTATTGAGCATACCCATTTTTTAAATAAATATACAACTCACAGGGGAAATAATAGGAGGATCTATACAGCACACTGTTCTTTCTCTATAAAGTCAGTCTAAACTGTTCATGTTGAAGTCCTGTGGTCTAAAAGTCTGAAGACCGTTAACGTGATCTTGTCTGTTTTTTTGTTTCAGGAGGAAGCAGGCTTCTAAGTTATATGTGCTTCATTATGCAGAATAGAAAAATAACTAGCTAAATAGATAGTCTGTTTATCATACTTCAGAGCAGCTGCTTAACTAAATGGATGCTGAGACAATGTAGAAAGGCATTCATAAAAAGCAATGTGAGCACAAAAATACATAAGGAATATGTGCCAAGCAAAGATTATATTTGAGCCTGTCAGTGATTGGGAAAAGATTCAGTTCAGACTCAAATTCATTCCCCACCATTCAGCCAGAGCTGAAGAAGCTTCTTGGATGAAAAGCGAAAAAGTCCAGTTGCCTCTTGAAAAAGCATCTTTAGGACAACCATGACCTGGATGACTGAGAATCCTCATACACATTCAGACTCAAACCACTTTAGAGGCTCCTTGGACATTTGCTCAAATTATGGAGGAGTCAGGAACCTTGTGAATAGTAATGGAAGACCGGTAATGGGAAATTTGCCAACTATTGCAATGTGTGTTATTTAAAGGAAGAATGGAATGAAATTGCAAGGCAATTTAGATCCTTTGTTAAATTTCAGTGAAATTAGTAGAATGGGTTGGAGCTATGGTTTTTTTTTCATTCTTTTTTTATGCTAAAGAAATTGTTAAAGGTTTTGGAGTAAAGAAACTATGAATAGATGCATGGTTGTTTTCAGGATACAGTGACAGTGATAATGATGAATGTGGTGGTGGTGATGATCATGAAGACAGAACTTGAGATGATGCATACATAACTCAGAAACACATATAACAATCCTGAATATGTTAGTGTTGGTTTGAGATTTTGTTAGATAAGTGTCAAAGTACCAAGCAGAAGACTGGTTATTGAAAACAAATTGCTCTGCTGTCATCACTATAGATTATTTTTTAAAGGGAACAGGAAAATCTATACTATGTAAACTTTAATGTCTGTTTCATTGTGATCTTCAATTGGGTGAAATAATAAATTGTAGGACAATACATTTTGAACCAAGAGATCTCAAATGGACTAACTTACAGAATGCATCCAAATTGAAATTTGGCAAAGTTGTGGGTGTTTCAGTGCTGCCATACTGCAGAGCCACTGCATTGCTATTGAGGTCAGCAACGGCCATGTGATTGTAATTTCCAATGGTCTCCACCAGCTTTCCAAAAGAAAAAGGGAAGCTAGCAAGATGTCAACAGTCTTAGATTGGCAGACAGGTAAGTGGATGCTGCTGGGTGAAGGAAAGAATAACACGGTACATTGGGGATACAGGGAAGGTGCTGCATAGATTTGAGAGAGTGCATGAACATGTAAAAGAGGCACACAGGGGTTAAGGAGGACACGTTAATTATTTATATAGCAAAGTAATTAACACAGCACTTTTAATGAGCAATATGTTTCAAAATATTTATTTTGTTCATCCTAAATAAAAAGGAAGGACCTTGAACACTGATATGATGCCCACAGAGATGGATGAATGGGGGAAATGTTTATAAATAGACTATTTCAATTTGACTTGTCTGTGACACAAGAGCTGGAATCTCTTTAGCAAACAGATGAAATTCTCAAGAGCTCAGAGTCAGAGATAGTTGTTTAAACTCTTGTTTATTCTTTGTATCACTTTTTTTGTATGCAGATCGTTATTGGTCTGGGGAAGAAGCAGGTTTTCATTTAAGAAATCAGATATGCTATTTTTCTCCCTTGGAAGGCATAGCCCAAAACATCTCAATAATACGTAATGTACATATTTGCACTAACTCAAAAGGAGGAAAGGATGAAAATTATTGCTCATCAGTGTACATCCTCTTTAAACTTCTGATTCTTGTCACAATTTAAATAGAAGCTTACCTCCTGGAGTCTATTGATCTTTGAAGTTTTTGTATGCCATGTGGGTGACTTTTAGGAACATGTCTGGTCTATTTTTCTTTGCTTACTGTTTACCAGTTAAGTAGTGCTAGGTCTCCTTTCTCTGGGTACACTTTGCTTCCGATTGTCCTTCAAGGGCCTTTAAAGGCTCACGAAGCCACCAAGCACCCTTCCAGCATTTTCTGTTGTTCACCACCAACCTTTATTTTATTTTTATTTATTTATTTGATTTTTATAGCCATCCATATCAACAAACAACTCCAAGATTGTTCAAGTACCATATTTCAAGATGTGTGCTTCTTGGCTGGTATTTGATACTGTATTTGGCTGGTATACCTTGGTCTTGTAATTTTGAGAATATATGACATTCTCTTTTTCAATTACATACAGCAATGAAGGGTAATAAATGAACAGGCAAGCACTTCTGTAAATAGGCTAGTATATCCAACATGCCAAGGGTATTGTTATAGAAAAATTGACAAAAGAAATATTCAGCTAAAGCTAAAATCCATAGAAACTTTTTTCCTCTATGGAAATAGCAAAGCAGCTAATTGACACTGTTAGAACTGCTGTGCAATTATAGCTTCCTGTTCTTTCACAAATGCAGACATAAGCACACAGAATATCCCAAGACAATCATCACCGATTCATTAATTTTTTATACTCTTGTGCTAGGAAGAGTATTCTAATATTAGGCTGTGTTAAAAATAGGGATTTGTTGTGAGATTTTAATAGCTTTTCCTCAGCCAGAAACATGTGCTTCAGTAAATTTGCATCTGCTTAAAAATCTAAATGCAGTAAAGTATGACTGTAAATAACTCCAAACCTCCAGTGATTTTAAGCTACTGTAAGGGCTTCTTATCATACATATGTATTGATCTCTCATATGTAATTTGTAAGGCAAGAGCGCTACTAATGGATATTTTTGAAGTAATATTCTATTTTAACTGAAAGGGTAATTTATTGATCTGCCCATTCATGATATTGATTTCTTTCACTCTGCTGCTGGATGTTCCTGTCTGATCACTAACCTTCATTACATTTTAGTCTAGGAAAAGTTTTTCTAGTTTACTCACAGCCCATTTATATTAATGGAGCATATTGATAGGAGAACTATTCCGGAAGTAAGTCTAGGTATTATCAGTGCTACAATGTACTTTGTAGAAAGCTGTATGACTGTTTGGAAATTATCTGCAATACTTACTGATGTGTGGAGAAGTTGTTGAAAAATGATGTGATTCATTTCAGAACAATTGAAAGTACCTTGAGAAGGAATGCATGTCAAGTGTTCTACTTTCTGATTAGGTCCTCTAAATGCCTTATTAGGTTCATTCATTAAAAACACACCCATGGAAGGATTGATAGATTGAATGATTGATTGATTTATATTTATTTATATTTATTTATTTAATCATTTGCACAACACCCACTTTCACAGACTTGGGCAGTTTATAAATAATTACTGCACTATGTAAATAACATTCTTTTTTAAATTAGAGCTGCCAGAGATAAATTATAGTCCAGTTTATGCATGTATTTGCTCTGCATTGGAGCTTTTGCATTATAGATTCCCTTTTTCTTCAGACTAGACAAAATGATATGGAGCAAAGGAAATCCAATGGATGCATAGCTATTATAATTGTTCAATCTCAAAAGAGAAAAATGAGATATTGGGGATCAGGAGTATGCAAAATCGAATATTTACATGAGATACCCTTACTATTTTATGTGATTTGCCATTGTATCAAGGTTTTAATTACCTAGTTAATTCTGATCTAGGGGAACATAGGATTTTGTTCTCTATCACATTTTATGTGCTAAGAGTATATACTCCCAAGTATATATATCTAGATCCACCCACACTTAGAAAAAATATTGGCAGTCACTATCCTGGAAGAGAAAGATGAGAAGACACAGTAGAACCATCCAATGAGAGGATGTGGTAGTCTTTTGTCTGGATCAAATATCTTCTAAGCTATTGCCAAAGCATCTCAGTCCAGATAGGAGTTTTTAAAAGGCAGTTTAGAGTCAGGCTGGCATAAGTACGAAATGGGAGCAGCTTAAATGTTAAGAGCAGCTATGTTCTCAGAACAGATGTGTGCTGTGATACATTTCTACTCATTGAGAATTTTTTAATTATGAGCCATCAAGTCAATGCTGATTTATAGTGACCATATAGATAGACATATAGTTCCCTAATATCATTTTTCAGGTCTAACATCATCTTTCAGGACAGATAGATAGATCCCTAATATTATCATTCAGGTCTTCCAAAGATTGCACCCATTCCCCTGTAACTGAGTCTATCCATCTTGTTGCCAGTCCCTCTTCTTCTCTTTCCTTCCACCTTTCAAAGTATTGTGGCCTTTCCCAGAGCATGACAATAAACAAGAGTGAAACTGCAGATATTCTCACATTTTGCTCTGCACAAACTCGCTTATATGGGATGTCTCATTCCAGCTTGACTACATATTCATTCTTAGCCATAAGTCCTGAAACAGTGTCAGGAAGTGCTCCAATGCAGAGCAAATACATGCATAAACTGGACTCTAAAACAACTGCAGGAATCATTATTTTCAGCCTGATGATAATTCAGATAAGAGGCAAAGAAAAACACTCTAAAATGTGATAAGGCAGCCTTTCCTTCAGAAATTTTGAAGTACACTTTTTATCTTAAGACTGATGGGAGCCAAAATACCAGGAAGATCTGGCTTTGGGTTGCTGGTATTAACTTTTGAGGAAAAACACAGTGTGAATATGAGCATCTACACTAGAAAGAAGGAATAGTTTCATGACATGCAATTTAATTTTGTAAAAATGCAGCGGAGGTTGGAGAATAACAGTATGAATGATTGGTTGGTTGGTTGGTTGGTTGGTTGATTTCTTTTTTCCAAATATGTATATTTGGCCATTAGATTCTGTATATTTTGGGCATTCTTGCTGTTCAAGCTGCAGATTGCCATTCTGGATTCTCTTTGGCCATTCTGATCATGTTTGAAAATGCTAAATCATGTAAGTAAAAGACAAACACTAATTAAGAATGTATGTATGTTATGGGATAGCATTATGGGATAAATTTGCTCAGAGCCTCAGTTGTACTATATTGCATTACTTTCACACCACATTGTTTTATGTTTTCTGTATTGTTAGCTGCCCAGAGTCATCATGCTGGGATGAGCAGCGTTATAAATCTTTGAGTAAATAAATAATATCAGTTAAATTAATTATAGAAGCTTGGAAATTGTTGAAAAGTTCACATTGTTATTATACTATGTTGTATTCTATACATAATCAATGCTCTATGGAGCCTACCACTTATCAGAAAGATGACAAGCTTACATTGCAGATACTGAGATCTTTTTGGAAAAGTAAGGGTGGTGGGGATAAGGATTAGGATGCCATTGCAGTAAAATATATATATAAAATAATACATGTAGAATTAACTTAATTCCATCCAATAAAAATAGTTGGTAGGGATGTCCATGGAACAAAGAATTCAAGAAAGGGAAAATGACAGCTACAATTGTCATAAGGCTGTCATCCTGAACAACTTTGAACACCCCCACCCCACCCCACCCCACCCCACCCCACTTATGAATGCTGTTGATTGCTGGGATACAATAATTATTTGGCGGATGAATGAGTATTTGTTATAGGCTTCTATATGCCCACTGAATATAAAACAATAGAATTATACCCACATACCTGATTTAACAGAACTATGCACAGAAATACATGAAATCACATTTGTAGAAATTTTTCCTTCCTTCAGTTCTTCCTAGAGGTTCACCCACAAAAGGGCGAACGACAAAAGCGCGCCTGACTAAACCGCGGTGACAAAACCATGAGTTCTAAAGCGCGCCGATGAATGAGCGCTGAAGCGCGCCGACAACAGAGCGCCGACAGAAGCGCGCTGTAACCCTAACCCTAAACCTAACCCTAAACCTAACCCTAACCCTTACCTTAACTTAAATCGCGCTTCTGTCGGCGTGCTGTTGTCGGCGCGTTGATGACATCGCGGTTTTAGCAACGCGGTTTAGTCAGTGCGGTTTTGTTATTCGCGGTTTTGTCGGGTCACGTTCCTAGAAATCCTTCCAATAAAGAATACAATCAATTGTAATAGCTATACAGGTAGTAGTTGACTTATGATCACAATTGCGTCCCAAATTTCTGTTGCTAAGTAAGTCTGTTGTTAAGTGAGCAATGATCCAATGAGCTTTTTTTTGCCATAATTGTTCAGTGAATCATTGTACTTGTTAAGTGAATCATAAGGTTGGTAAGCAGATCTGGTTTCCCTCATTGGCTTTGCTTGTCAGAAGCCAGCTGGGAAGGTTACAAATGATGGCCATTTGACCTCAGGACAATACAACTGTCATAAATACATGCTAGTTATGAAGTGCACAAATTTTGATCATGTGAACATGGGACACTGCAACAGTCATAAGTGTAAAAGCCAGGCACAAATTACTTTTTTTCGGTGCCACTGTAACTTTGAACAGTCACTAAATGAATGGTTGTAAATCAAGGACTACCTGTAATGACCTGTTGAGCAGACAGTTCTCTTCTTATGGCACAGAACTGATAATATGAATGGCAACAGCAAGGAATGTTACACCAATCCATTAGCATTTTGAACTGACTCCTCTTATGAATAATTGCACTAGAAAGTAGACAAATAAAACAAATATATGCAGTAAGTATAATTTTCTTATAACATTAGCTCTTTTAAAAAAAATCCAGTTTCAATCCCTAGAAATGTAAAATATTCCTGTGGGAATGAAAATAATCCTGAATTAAAATCTCAGGTTGCAACTGGACATATCATTAGCATATCCCTGGTGAAATAATCTGCTATTATGGTGTTGACAAAGTTGAATTGTGCCTTCCTTTTGTTGGACCCCCCCCCCTCCTCTTTCTTCCTCTATCCCCTCATTGCTATTTCTGAAGGTGGAAAGAGAATCAAAATCTTGTCCCAGTTTTCAAAAAATTGGAAAATGGATGATCAGAAAAAATATAGATGAAGCAATTTGACTTTAATCATAGGAACTCTAATCAGATAAATAATAAGGAAATTATAAGTATGTTGGTAACATTGCAATGATTGATTGAAACTGGCATTGGTTTGTCACTAACAATACAGAGTAGTATTTTACTAAAAAAAAACAAAAAAACTCACAGCATAATTTAATAGACCAAAAGGTACTATGGATGTAACTAATCTTACATGTAGTGAAAGGTTTGACAATAACCCTTAATATTTGATTAGCAAATTGATGAAATGTCGACTGGTGGATTCAAAGCAGTTTGGAAAACTGTACTTGAAATGTGTAAATTAATAGCTTCTCATCAAATTCATGTTTTAAGAGGGATTTTGTAGAATTCTTTCTTGCACTCAGTATCCATCAGCGTTTTTCCAACAATTTATCATATTTGTGGGGGACCAAAAAATAAATAAGCATAAAGATGGGAACAATGGAAGAAAAATGCAAAATGACTTTAGGATAGAAAATTGGGGTGAAATTAACAAAATAAAATTCAACAAATGCAAAATTCTGTATTAGCCAGAATAAATAAGCGAAGAAATATGTATCACAGGATATTTGACTGGGCACGTAAAAGTCTGTTGTAATTATGGTAAATCATAAACTAAAAATGAATCATTAGTGGTAAGTAAATGCAAAATGCACATGAAAATTTAGTATGCATGAACAGCATCAATGTCCAAGGCACACAAATGATTCCAGTTTATTTTGTTATTATTCAATCACATTTATAATACTGTCTTCTGAGTGCTGACCTTTAAAGGAATATAGATAAATTAGATGGATTTAGAAGAAGCTTGGTCAAACTGTTAGCAGTCATTTACTATGGCCTGTGGCCAGCACAATAAAATATAATCAAAACAATTATAAAATAGTACAATATGATTATAATGTTCAAACAACTGTTTTAAAAATCCAGCATTTCTCTTGCAATTAATTATGTAGATTAAACCCGCTGTCCCCTAATTTTACAATCCATGACACAAAATTTGGCAATTTTAGATGCGATATCAATATTGCAGTCAGAAAGGAAGAAGGAAACATAACATTTATTTAACCTGTCAGAAGAATTTATTAAAACAGAAGTAACAGAAAGAACAAAGTTCTGTGAAAAAGTAATACAACTATAATTTGTAAAAGAAAAGGCAATATAACCATTTCAACTATCTCATTTGACAGAAACAAGAGCCATTTGGCATAGGACAGCTATGTGTTTCCTCGCCTCTATTAAAGAGAAAGGCTAGGCATCAAATCTGGACAAAGTAAAAAGTTTCTAATACTCGGAAACTGCAAGATTAGAGATTTCACAGGTGCTGAAATAGAGTTTAATGGAACCCTAAACATTGATTCAAATGGTAGATTGGGGACTATGGATCAGGTGCTTGGTTGTATATTTTTATTGTTGTTGTGAGCTGCCTAGTGCAATGTTCCACAAAATAACCAATCATATGAGTTAAATAAACCTTTGAAGAGAATTTTCTTTTTGCTGTTATCTTTGACCTTAAAAACAAACAAACAAGAGAAGTAAAAGTAGGAAGGTAATGTCTACAACTTCAAATTTTCTCATCTAACCTTCTCCTTCATCTGGAGAAAAAATTGCCATTCGGTGTCAAAAAGCTCAGCAGACTGTCAGCCTGAACCAGAAATCAATTGTGTGTAATTAAGCTTGAGGCCTTTAATGGGATCCTTTTCTCTTTCTACCCAGAATGAAATATTATGAACTCATTGTGACAAAAATGGACCTGCAGAATTTTTGACAGTACGGCGTCCACAATATTTTTATAGCTGTGATTCATGGGACAAGACAACCAGATTGCCTTGAAAAGCCTTAATTGCAGATAGGATAGAATTCCATCATTAAACTTGTTTTAAAATTCAATTTATAATTTAATTCATATGTACTAGCAGCCTTTTTTGTAAAATAAAATGAAATAAAAATGAAGAACTGCTATAACATTTCAGGGGGAATTCTCTATATCATCGGTTAATTGGCTTCTCCAAGAGTCAACTTTGTAGTCAGCCCAGTCCATACTTTACATTGGGATGCTCCTTCCTTTAATCAGAACAATTTATTGGGTCACCCAATTGAATTTCACCCCTGTGAATTTAAAGCCTGCCAAAATTTCCAAAATCATAATCATATTCTCGCAGAATTTTAAATGATTAATGAATGCCTTTCTCGGAGCCAGGCATTTATAAAATGCTGGAATATATTATTATTTTAAAGATTTTTGTCTTTACACTTTCTGTACCCAGCAATCCTGATCCTGGGTAAGATATCCAATAAATTTGCAAACTCATTTTTCACCTATGTATTTTCCACACACTTATTTATTTGTGACCTGGTTATTTAAGTAAAATAGTCATTTAAGAAATGAAAACAGCAAAAAGAAATTAAAATAAATCAGCAGAATTATTTCCAATTAATGTCTAGTGAAGCTATTACATGAACTTGGGGGACTTCCAATAAGATTAACTGTACATGGGACTGGTGAGAGATATCTATGTGGAGAGAGAGCGGAAGCTGGGTTTATAAAGCAAATAAAAATATGATTTTTTTGTTTGTATTTTGGCTCAGTATATTGTGGCTGAATCTAATCTATTGTGGATTAACTGATAATTATTTAACCATTAAATAAACCAGGGTTTAACAATCATAGCTAAAAAGGAGAGAGGAGAGCACTGGAACAAACATGTTCAGGAGAGATGTAGGGAAAAAGGTAAATATTGGAAAGGTAAATTTAAAAAGTACATTTAGAAAAGAACTGCTTTGGTATAGTGGTAAAGGCATCAGCTAGAAACCAGGAGTGTGAGTTCTAGTCCACAGACACAAAGCCATCTGGTTGATCGTGGATCAGCAAAAGCAAAAATAAGAAAATCCCATGATTTTTGAAAAGTGTTTTTCTGTAATATTGATATTTTCAAATTTGCTTTTAAAGGTTCTTGGTTTAATCAAAAATGATTTTCATTATTATATAATATTGAACTGACAAAACATAAAGTTACATGCAACATATTAGATTAGATTAACAATACCACTGCAATACATATTCATTATGTATTGGAACCAGTAGTTGGTTTTTGTATTCCAAGTAAAAAAAAAATAGTAACTAACAGTTAACAGTTACTTTTTTTTTTTGCTTGGGATACAAAAACCAACTATTACATGAATATGTATTATAGGGGCATTGTTAATCCAATCTACAGTAACATACTATATGCTGCTGGTAAACAAAGATGTTTACAATTTCATTCTCAAAGATGATAGAAATGAAAAATATTTGAACTGGCCAGATTTAAAGGATTTATTTATACAACTTAGAGGAAAAAAGCAGAAATGGAAATCAACTTGTTCTTCCTCAAGGGTTAATGCTTTAAAAAGACACATGCTTGTGGGCAGTGGGGGTAGGCGGACATAAAACATTTTTTTTGTACATGTAGCCATGATCCTATAGGAATATGTACACTTTCATTTTCTGTTCATTACAAGCTGCAGCAGTAAGTGGAAACACCTGCTTGGCCATCCACCTACTTGCAAAGTTCAAAGCAACTTACAATTATTTCCCTGGAATTGCACAGGTATAAAGCAGTAAAATTATATGCACAGCTCCATCCATCTGTTCCATGGAACAGAAAAGAATGGAAGAGATATTTTACAGTATTGATAAAGGAGTTTCATTTAAAAGTGCACAATCAGCCCAGGGTACTTAAGTGTTCAAGCCAGAAAATATGTGTAGTTCTGAGTCATATTATAGATATTGAAACTAGATATTGTGACTTAATTGCATGTGCTATTCCAGTGGCAGAAAGATAAAACTGAGAGGCAGATGGCCGATGTATAATTTGAGTCAACACACAAAATATTAATTCTATAAACAAGTGCAATTTTAGAACAATGGAACGAATATACAAGATGAATAGACTTGCTACACTGCAAGATGAATCATTTGAGCTCTTTCATGCCAGCAACCAGTTTTACCCTTCTCTCAAAACCATCAAAATGATTCAGGATGATCAGCAGCTATCCAATCAGTTGCTGGGGCTGAGCTCCCTCTAGCTAACTAGTGCAACCATTAGCCCCCATTTGGCAGCATGCTTACCCCACTGAATCACCGTGCAAGGAAGTCTAAAAGCTTTTCTTTCTTTCTCTCTCTCTCTCTCTCATTTTAGCCTGGGTGGCAAAGTGAGGAGGTGTAGTGTGGGATGACGTGGAAATTCCTATCAACGGGGAAGCATCTGTTTCCAAGCAATACCACAGCCAAGCTGTCTCCATATCAGTCCTTTTTGTACTACTGTATTAATCCTACTAATTCTTTCTGCTGACCAACAGCATGTAAGCCTGTGGCAAAAGGATCTTGATAGAAGCACAAATGCTACCAGTAGGAGATTTCATGGGAAAAATAGGCTCAGATATGTGTAAAAATTCCCTCTTTCACTGCATTTTACTTTTAATCACATTGTACATAGAAATACTATATCTAAATGGCATTAGTTGTTAAACTATTTAGAATTAAGAAAGGCATTTAAAAACAAGCAAAACTTGTAAATATCCACATATCACATTGGACACCATCTTTTTGTTCACAAAATTTTCCAACTAAACTTTTTTCAAGCAAACCTCTTAATTATCAGAATATATTTTTGGTGCTAAATTCTGCAGTGAACAGCAATTAGCTGCCATTAATTGCATACACTTGAAATGTAATGATTGATGATTAAAGCTTCACTCAAGCTATTTAGAAAAAAACACATTAAAATAATATAAAAAACATTCATCCTTTAAAATTATATGAAATCCTCACCAATAAATCTCTAGAACACAAGTTTCATGGTTGACTATATTAAAAATGAATTACAAGAGTTCAACTTGCACCCAGAATTATTATTATTATTATTAATTTTGTTTTTTGCAGATTAGTAGATAACAGTTTTAAAAATCAGTTGGCAGCTTTAGGCTATTATGGAAACAACTACATTCTTGGAATAAAGTTATTTTGTAGTTTCATGCAAGTACTGAATGTATTCCTGATTCCCTCAGGAAATAACTCTGTATAGAAGTGCCATTATTGTTTGTGGTGTATCGCTTCGATCTGGGACAGAAAAAGTAAATCCTGTTCACCAATGCTAGAAAAACAAACACTTCTATCATGGGCAGTAACACTTCATATTTTAATTGTAACACCTCTGAAAATCAATACAGGTAGTCCTTGACATGATCACAATTGAGCCCAAATTTTTGTTGCTAAGCAATACAGTTGTTAAATGAGTTTTGTCCCATTTTATTACCTTTCTTGACACAGATGTTAAGTGAATCACTGCAGTTGTTAAGTCAGTAATATGAGTAAATCTCATTAGTGAATCTGGCTTCCGCACTGACTCTGCTCATCAAAAGGTCACAGAAGGTTTCATGACTTCAGAACACCTGAACTGTCATAAATATGAGTAGTTGCCAATTTTGAATACTTGATCATAGGAATGCTGCTATGATTGCAAGTGTGAAAAATGGTCATAAGTCACTTTTGTCAATGCCGTTGTAACTTTGAACAGTCACTAAATGAACTGTTGTATGTTTAGGACTACCTCCAGTCTCCCGATATTATATATAGTACATATGTGCTACAAAAAATAGGAATAAATTTACAATAGGCATAATTTACAAATTTTCCAAATTATCAAGTATATATGTAAACACCTATTTTAACATTTATTAAAGAAAAATGTGCACAAGTACTGCTTCGTTGCAAGCAAATTCATTGCTCAAATCGCTAGATTTTAAATGAATTCTTTGATTTCTGATATTTTAAATATCAGTTTAAATACAGTTATAATTGAACATGCAGTGTGACCTATTCCAGTGGAAGTTGTGCTTGTCAATATGTATCATATATCTTGCCAATGGAGCTAGAGAACGTTGACTGCTTAGAAAGACTGAAAATCCACCAAGAAATTTCAGATTAATTGCACTGAAAAAAATAATCTTGGCTGTCAGCAAGAGATACCAGGAAAATAAATGAGAGATCAACAGATAGCAAATACGCTTTTGGCAGATGAGATCAGATGAATAGTGGAAAAGCGCAATATTGTATTCATACTCTCCTGCTTCAAATGAATTAATTCTCTGTGTATTTACTCAAAGTAAATCCTACTGTGTTTTAATAAATATGAACAACTGAGCTTTCCAAACTTTGCTGTGTCAGGACCTTCTAACACGATACATTTATTTATACGACACTACACCACTAAATTAAATTCTCAGACTGCATTCTGAAAGAGCCAATTTAGTGTGCTGATTAATGCACCAGGGTAGATATTAAGAGATGATGAAGTCCCACTTTAGGCATAAATGTGATCCATAGGAATGGCAAACTACTTCCAAAATTACAGGGATTTTTTCAGGTGGTTCCCTGGAGTCAAAAACTGACTTGAAGGCATCTAAAAACAAAAATCTGAAAGGGGTCCCACTGTGCCACCAAGTGATAATGTGGCTCATATGTATGTAAGCCAGGTTTGGAACAAGCTTTGTCTGGATGCCTTTGGCAAGAACACCTAAAAAAATATTTCCAGCTTGCTCTTCCTTGAGACCCAAGGCAACACCAACAGCTAAAAATAAGATTTTTCCCTTTTCAGACCTGTTATCATCATGGTTGTTCTCTGGATATCATGGCCCTTCCTAAAACGCAATGTCCAGACCTGGACTAAAATATTTTTTGATTTTTTAAAAAAATTACTTATAATTAAAATTCTTAATAAAAATTAAAACAAGCTAAACCTAGAGAAAGAGAACAGGATGGGAAGAAAGAATAAAAAGTGCAGGAAAAACAATCTCTTTCTGTGTCTGAGGTGTCCTAGAAATGAGTTAGAATAGATTTACTCCTGTCTAGTTTCACCTTTCTCCTTCTTAGGCTTCTTCCAAGGGGGCATCACAGAGATCAAGTGGCAACTCCTGCAAATTTGCTGGTGACTCCTCAGGTCTGCTCGAATATAGCCAGGATTTTTATGATTTTATTTTATTTTACATCATCTCTCAACAATCCAAAAGACACTAAATTGCTCAGAAAACAAAACAAAAAAACTATACCAGAACAGCTAGAAATCTCTCAACAAAGACAAAATAATTAAAATAGCTGGCTAAAAAGATTTAAGGCAGATGCCCACATACACCATGAAGTCACAGGAAGGCAGAGCCCTTTGAACGTTAGAAAAGTAAGATTAGTTTGACGGCGGAGCCAACTGTTCGTCAATCTGTCTGGGATGTTTTAATGGGGATTTGAAGCATTTAAGAGGCTGGTGCAGCTTTACCGGCTGCGCTCCACTGGACCTACTTTCCACTCGGGGCGAAGGGGCTCCGAGGAGGAGGCGTGAGCCGTCGCAACGACTCCTACCCTCGGGCAAGGCGGGAGCAGCCTGGGCTCCGGGACGTCGCGAGGGCGGCGCAGTGGCCATTTGGTTTGGCAAGAAACACTCAGGAGGGTGTACGCGAGGGAGCGAACGAGAAGGCAGGCGGCAGGCTGGGCGTGAGGGTCCGGCTGGCTGGAAGGGAGCCTCCCCCTGACCCTCCTCCTTCTCCTCCTCCTCCACCACCACCACAGCAGCCTGGGCCTGGGCGGGCTCGGGCCGAGAGGCGGAGGCACTCGGGAGAGCCCCCCAAAGTTTGCAGAGCGGCTGTTGCGCTGGCGGCAATGTGGCTGCTATGGCTGTTCCTGGGCTCGGCGGGTGAGTGGGAGCTGGATGAAGGGAGCAGAGGCGGGCGAGGACAGCTGCCTGCTCCAGCGGGGAAGAGGCGTGGGCTTGAGGGGCGAGCTAGGGGGAGATGCTGGGGGAAGGGAAGCCTTAGGACAGCGGGATGGAGCCTTTGACGCGGGGCCGCCTCTTCTTCCCGCCCCCTTCTTGCTTTGTATCGCTCTTAGCCGGAGGGCGGGAAGTAAAAAACAAAAAAAGCACAAAGTTGGTTGCCTTTGTAACACCGGAGCGCATTTGCAGGGGAGGGGCGGGGAAGGCTCGCGTTAGGGTCGCCTAGATAAACCCGAGCAACGCCGCTTAGTTGGGCCGGTTTGCGTCGCAGGAGTGTTTACATGGCGCTGCAGTCGCTTTGCTGGTCTGGTGTGCGTGTGCGCGCGTGGAAAAGTTGCTTAGCCGTCCTTCAGAGCAGGTTGGACAGAGTGGAGTGGGCAGCCTTGTTCCCTCCCTGTTCCTTTGGTCGGGAGATTCTGTTGAAATGTTATTATTAGCCCCTTCTTTAGGGAGCGGACAATTTCTGGCTTTTCTGATAGGCCAGTTTGTTTTGACAAGCCCCCAAGTCCCACCCTAAAAAGAAAGTGTGAACTTCTTGCTAGTAAAAACATAATAATAGCAACGTAAATAAAAAGTTGTCAGAAAGCTTTTTCTCCCCCCCTCTCCCTTTTAAGCGTTCCAAAGTGCCTTTATTTGTTTTATTTATTTATTAAATTTACATGTCTCCCCCCTTTCACCTATAAGGCCACTCTGTGACTCCTGTCCTACCACTCCCCATTCCCCTGCCCAACACTTAAATTAAACCCTACTGGCCTTAAATTGGAGCCCTGTATTATTTTAGGGGAAAAACTCATGCTGCCCTAGGCAGCTCTGACTTTAAGGACTATTAGCTTTTCATTAATGTTTCTGAGGTTGTGGACATCTCTCTTTGCCTGGTTGGTAGTTACTCTAATTTCTGTAGCAGTGTATATTCTTCGGCCTTGAAAAAACAGGTCACAGTTAATTAATTTGATTTCTGAAAAAGTTTGGATGGTTCTGCATCCACACATTGAACTTGTGTCAAACGATAGCTGAAATAAATCTGTGATGATGAGTTCATCTGATCCCTAGTCCTTAGTTGCACATTGTAAAAGTTGTATTTCCCTCTGCATCTTGGCACCTTTTGCCAATCTTATATACTTCATTGACCATTCATTTAGTGGCGCAGTCAGGGATCACTCTGACACTTATTGACTACTTTAATCTGGTGTGACCAGGCCCCATACCCTCCACCATCTGAGGTTTTTCTCCCAAACCAAGGTCGTCTCAAGTTCCCATCAGATCTCTCAGTTGATCCTCATCTGGGGGACCTGGATTAATTTGAACAGCATTTGATCCACCAGTGGTGATGGTAATGGTAGCTGCATGGTACCAATCTTTGTAACACTTTATGCAGGTTGTTTTAGGCTACTATTGAAAATGGATTTAGTACTCCTCTGGAGTAGTGTTCAGCCCAAAGAAGGCATAAACTTGTGCCCAAAAGATTTTTGATATGAGAGTTTATTTTCAACAGTACTTGCAAAATGCTTGTGCACAAACAGGACAGTGAATATTCTTTATCGGCTTCATCTTTAAGTCCCTTAAGAAGAATAATTAGTGGCTGGTGACACAAAGTGCAAGGGCAGAGAAACCAATGAATCCACCAAATCTTCTCCTTATCCAACCCTAAATAGGTACAGTATCATTTGCTAGCTTTGTTCCCATGACAAGATACAGACTGCGTTGTTTTGAGTTTTCGGAATTTGACAAAATCCATTGATATAGGATAGCAACTCTGAACTACCCATATTTGCTACCAGAGAGGGTTTGCCGGGAGCAAATTTTAAAACAGCAAATTTTATCCTGATGTACTTTTGTACAAGCTCAAAGTTAGTGACATTTCTTGAGGAGAAAACAGGATATTTGCCAATATTACATTTCTTGTATCTCTAATATTTGCTTCTAAGCTGAAAAATCAGAACAGCTGATTCAGTAATGCGAAGTAGGAAAATTTTATCCCATTATTTTTAAGCAATAAAACTCCCCCTCCCAGCCCCTCTTACATTCACCCAGAGAACCCACATTACAGAAAATCAAGAACTGGATACTGGAGATGATCTAGTAATGTCGGGGAGCATTTGAATTATGCCAAACTGAAGGGTTTGACATTATTAAACTTAGAATTATGAGCCACCCTAATTTATAGCGGCAATGATGACTGCTGAAGCATGCTTTAATTAATATGGCCAATAAACTAAGAAAAATGTACTGATGCTATTTAATTCATAGATTTTTTTTTAAATCTTAAATTCTGTTTGGTTCCCAACCAGTTGAACTTTATGTTAATATTAGCACACACCAGGGTTGTTTTTTTTTAATATACTTCAGAATTTAACAGAATAACCAAGTTGGAAGAATCCTTGGAGGTCTTCTAGCCCAGTGATCCCCAACCCCCGGTCCGCGGACCGGTGCCGGGCCGTGGAGTTCCTGGCACCGGGCCGCGCAGCGGCCGGGGGCCATGATCGCTGCAGTGGCCGGGGGCCATGATCGCTGCAGCGGCCGGGGGCCATGATCGCTGCAGCGGCCGGCCGATTCCTGAAAAAAACCTAAGAGCGCCTGCGCAGCTACGTAGGGCTAGCGTAGACAGCGCTAGTAGCGTAGCCTTGCGTAGGCGCAGTTTTTGCTACGCTATCTACGCTAGCCATACTGAACTGCGCCTGCGCAAGGCTACGCTACTAGCGCTGGTCATCGACGCGCTCAGCGGGCCACGGTAAAATTATCAAAGGCTGACTGGTCCGCGGCGATAAAAAGGTTGGGGACCACTGTTCTAGCCAACCACCTGCATCATTCTGTATCTGTATCATTCTGGACAAATGGTTGTCCAGTTTCTTCTTAAATTTCTCTGTTGTTGGTTCACCTACAAACATTAATATAAAATGTTAATATCTCATATTCATCCAACACGCATTCTGATATTAAAAGTCCAGATCATATACATATGTATATTCAAAGGATTACAATTCTCATACTTAGTGAGAAGGTCATGCAAGATTTTAAAATCTTTGTTACATGTTTACATTCTATAGGCACAAAGTATTTTATTTTCCTGAACACTTGCCTAGATTTCTTTTAGCATTTTCAGTGAAAATGTTATGCTTTGTTATATTCTTTTAGATAACACTGAATTATTTTAAGTAGCTTTTTAATTCATGTTAACAATGTGTTATTGCTTGAGTAGAAACAAAAAGTGGACAAACATTTTAATTCAAAGAATATTTAAGCTTTAAAAATGGCCTAGCAAAAAAGCCAGAAATTGTCCACTCCTCTGAGAAGTTTAAAACATTGCCTTTCACAGAATACTGAGCATTTTCTTGTTTCATGTGAATATCACCTGTTGTCTGTTGATCTTTTCTTGTCTTGGCCTGTGAGCATAACCTTGAGAAATAGGAGGAAGAGCTGCAATCAGGGTCTGATAAATGAAATCTCTGTCCAAGCTAGAAATGTAATCTGAAGATTAACCTTCCCTAGTCCTCTGAGATGTAAAGGCAGGAGGGGAGGGCTTTTAGAATTGTAAGATCCTGATAATAAAGGTAGTGTTAATATTCATGATTTTGATTTCCTTGTGTGGACTGCCTTAAAGAGCTTACATCAATGCAAATGGCCTTTATTTTGTGGTTACAATTCCATTGTTGTTGTTGTATCAACTTTCCCTGCTATAAACTTTACATGCTATTGATTATGTTTCTTAATTTCACTTCAAAGATATATTTTCAGAGTAATTGATAACTTAAATGTTCTTAAAGTTTATTTCTTTGATAACAGTATGATACAAATACTGTGTTCACTGATTTCTACTATAACAATTATAGATCAAGTTATACATCCATGATGGCAAACCTAGTCATGCGTGCCAAAGGTGGCACACAGAGCCCTTTCTGTGGGCACATGCGCTGTTGCCAGCTGCTCTTCTGGTTTCCAGCATGTTCATGCAAGCCGGAAACCTGAAAACCAGGTGTGCATACCATCCAGCTGGTCTTCAAGTTTCCAGTGCTCTGGCACACACACCTTTCCAGTTTGGGCACTCTGTGCCGAAATGGTTCACCATCACTATTATACATCAATCTGTCTTTAATGAATCTCATGTTACTACTGCTGTCAGCCACTTTCAATAATCTATTCAGTTTCTGCTTAAACGACTGGTTGTCATTGTCTAAGAAAGAGGTGTTCTTTGTATAGGTTTTGACAATAGAGTTGTAAAGGCTATGTTTTTTTCCCCCCTCAGTTTCCTGGACCTCTCCAAAATCTTTGTATGGGAAGTGGTTGCAGTGTATCAACTGCTTCAAACTGTCATCAGTTTCTAATTGGAAGGTAGTCCAGTCCAATGTGGCAGAGGAAATCAATGAAAATTGTGACCAGTTCATATGCCAGGAACATTTATTGGTTCAGTTTAAGTGAACCAAATTTCTTCTATCTCTTGTTTAGGTCTGGGACTGTTTGATGCTGTTAAGTGCCTGGAGGCACAACTGTGTGCATAGAGTGCATGGAGGCACAACTGTAAACAACTTTGCGTTTTCCAAGGAACACAAAGCTTTTGCATTCTGCCTCCTGGAAAAGATGTATAGGTGCTATATGTGTGTCCCCATGAGTTCTGAAATGTATTTTTTTTCTTTGAATCAGAAGCAATGCACATTTCTGCCGGAAACAAGCTGTAATGACTTAATATAGTTATGATCAACGGCAACGAAGAAAGCAGCAGAATGTGAGATTGCATTAAAGTCTTTTGCCATGATGATGTTTCTTTAAGCATCATTAAGTTTGTTTTTCCAACAGGAAGAATAATTTTTTGATGGTATTGACCACAACTGTTCAACCTTATTGAAAATATGTTTCATTTATTTTATCACCTACTAAGCTAACTGCTTATCGCTTGCTACTGAACAGTTACCACAATAGATTTCTGAAATTAAAAGAAAGTGAAGTAAAAGCACAAATAAGTAAAAAAGGTCTTCAAAATTCCTTTCTGCTAACTGAGCAGGGAGCAATATTAAAAAGCAAAGTAATTTTGTTTTAAAACCTCTCTGGAATAAATGGCAGTACAATTCTTCATAGATCTCTTTTAGTAATTCTAGATTAAAGGTCTATCAGCAAAGCAGTGACCTAATACATTAACATTAAAGCTGATTAAATGCACTACATTAAGGAGGGTCTATTATTGAGATAAATAATTTTGTAGATTTCCTAAATTGGTTACTAATCATCATGGTTTGTATTCTGTTTCATCCCAACATTTATTATTAATTGGTAATTGCTACACGCTGAGTGAAATTATGTAAGAAAATTCAAACTCAGACAAGCAATAAACTCTTTTTTTTACTTTATTTTTTTACACTTGAATATAAAAATCAGGAAACAGTGATGAAAAGAAAAGTGAAGCCATTGTTTGCTATGGGGTGTTTTTACCAAAAACCAGAAGTAAATGCTGATTTCCAGCAAAACCATAGTAAATCGTAGTCACATGACTGAAAGATGCTTCAGATGTCTGTAAATGTGAGCTGGCTTTTTAGCATCCAAAATGTGATCATATGACCAATGGAGATGGGGGTATCCATGAGAATTTTGAAACCAGATTGTTAGTATCTCTCGGGAGGGGGGTTGTTCGCTGGAACTTTGAACAATTGCTAAGCAACCAGTCGTAAGTCAAGGACTATCTGTAGGTCATTAAAATAGTCCATGAATTCTTGATTCATGGGAGGTTCTTGATCCTCATTTAAATCTATAGCTTTCTTTTTAAATGCTACTAACTTCTTTAAGAAATGTACTGGAAGGTACTAATGACTTTACAAAGAAACATGCCTTAAGATCTCAAATCACAAGATCTCAAATTAAGACAAGCTTAGTTCTTTCATTAATGGTTCTAGTTATTGTTTATATTGAACTTCTTTCTACTTGAACTTATGAACAGAATTTTGTCTGTATTGTGTGCATATGTTTATATTATTAGCAAGCCTTTTGTATTTACTAGCTTCTCTGTTGGATTGGTTTCCTTCTTGATACTGAGTTATTCATAAATTTCATTTTTAAGACTGGCATATTAGCAATGACAGGAAAGAGTAATTGGCAACTACAAATAAAATAATATCAAATGAATTCTAGTTTATATCACAATATTTAAGATAATATTTTAAATCATACAAATTACAATTTATTGTTTCGATTAAGCAGAGCCCTGGTGGCACAGTAGTTATAATGAAGTATTGCTAAGTCTGTCCAGAGCCTGAAGTTCAATCCTGAAGGGGCTCAAGATTGACTCAGCTTTCCATCTTTTTGAGGTTGGTAGAATGAGGACCCAGATTGTTTGGAACAATGTGCAAAAAATGCTGATATTGTGAACTGCCCAGAGAGTGTTATAAAGTATTATGGAGTGGTAAATAAGGCTAATTGCTATTGCCTGTGCTAAGCCCGTGCAAATGAAAATACAGCCTTTTATGTTAGAGTTGGCATTTACTTAATTAGCACTGGAGAATTTATTTTCATTTTTAATATGCTGTGAGAGACTTTTTAAACCTAAATGATGGCAATATTTTATGTATTTCCTTAGAATCAGTCTTTGTACTATCTCATTCTTGCTTCCTTTCTTGAGAATAGTCTTGCTGGATCAGGCCGAGGGCCACCTAACCAGAGCTGAGGTGGCGCAGTGGTTGAAGTACAGTACTGCAAGCTACTTCAGCTGACTGCTAGCTGCAGTTCAAATCTCACCCGCTCAAGGTTGTCTCAGCTTTCCATCTTTTTGAAGTGAGTAAAATAAGGACCCAGATTGTTGGGGACAATATGCTAACTCTGTAAACTACTTAGAGAGGACTGCAAAAGCACTGTGAAGTGGTATATAAGTCTAAGTGCTATTGCTATTTCATCTCATAGGGTAGTCCTTCAGATGTCAAAAAAAGCCCATAACAACTGATCAAAGCAACTCTCCTCTCCCATGTTGCTCCCACACACTTAGTAAATATAGACCCCATGTCCACCTCCCATGTTTGGAGGAAGCATAAAGTCATTAAAATAGTAGACATTGATAGACATATTATCTAATAATGTCTATACAGTAGTTTCTTTTTGAGGTAATCTAAATTAGCAAGCAACATGGGAATGTATTGGTTACAGACTGCATAGAAAAAATATTTCTTCATGCTAGTTTTAAATCTCTTATTACTCAGTTTCATGAAATAACTTGAATTGTCAACTTCCTTGATGACTATTCATGCCAGGAGCATGACATCCACTGGATTTGAAATGTGCTAATTAATTAGATAATTGGCCTCATTGGAAAACTATTAAGTGTTCTGTAATTTGATATCATAAATACAAATCTCAGGATCCCTACCAGCATTGTTAAAATTAGAGAGTTGCGTTATTATTGCTAAAAGTTATATAGCATCTCTGGCTGTTGTAAATGGTTGTGCTATGTGCCTCCCTGCAGTCACATGATCACACGTCGGGCGGGTTCAATTTGTAGCCCATTATGGTGTTCCACAGTCACTTAACCATGATTTGTGATGTTTTGGGCCATTTTATGGCAAAAAAAAACCATCCATCCATTTGATTAGTTTTATTTGCTTTTGCAAATGACTGCTTTTGCTTTATTTAGTGACTGGTATTTGCATCGTGCCGACCAGTTTTGGTCGCCATGATGTAGAAAAGATGTGGAGACTCTAGAAAGAGTGCAGAGAAGAGCAACAAAGATGATTAGGGAACTGGAGACTAAAACATATGAAGAACGGTTGCAGGAACTGGGTATGTCTAGTTTAATAGAAAGAAGGACTAGGGGGGACATGATAGCAGTGTTCCATTATCTCAGGGGTTGCCACAAAGAAGAGGGAGTCAAACTATTTCCCAAGACACCTGAGGGTAGAATAAGAAGCAATGGGTGGAAACTAATCAAGGAGAGAAGCAACTTAGAATTGAGGAGAAATTTCCTGACAGTTAGAACAATTAATCAGTGGAACAGCTTGCCTCCAGAAGTTGTGAATGCCCCAACACTGGAAGTCTTTAAGAAGATGTTGGATAGCCATTTGTATGAAATGGTATAAGGTTTCCTGCCTAGGCAGGGGGTTGGACTAGAAGACCTACAAGGTCCCTTCCAACTCTGCTATTGTATTGTATAATCGCAATATTCACTTAACTGTGGCATTCAGTTAATGATCAGTGTGGGGGGAAAAAGCCAGAAAATTACTTCCGCTCATGTGGAAGCCTCAAAGTAACTACTTACAACTGTATTTCCAGTCCCAATTATGGTTGTATGTTGAGGACCACCTGTAAATAAATAAATAATATTGTCAAATACCTAATTGACTTTTATAGTTGGTAAGAATATGAAAAAAATAAAAATGTCTAGATAATCAAATGCTAATAATTTCTTGGCAGGATCTTACCTGTCAAGATCAATAACCTGTTTATTGGTATCCTGACAAAATATCTATGTAAACTTCCACTTCCTTTTATATAACTATTCTGATAATTTTGAGAACCTATGATGTAAGTACTGGAATCTACTTCATAGGTTAATGTTCAAAGGATAAGATGAAAGATGGGACAATGTGTGCTCCCTTGAGCTATTTTGAAGAAAGATATGATATACGTATAGTAAGTAAGATTTAGAAAAGTTGGCATAGCTAATATTTTCCAGATAACTACCAACAGTAGGAGCTTCACTGAAAAACAGTATAACCTAAATGTTTTTGGAAATATCAGTTACAAGATTCCATGGTTGTGTTTATGTTGTAGAAATTGAGGAAAGTAACTATGGAAATCTGTTTGAAATCCAATTATTTATATTGTTTATACACATTTTTGGCAGCATGTAAGTGAACTCTCAAACTGTGTTTTGGAAGATTGTAAATAAATTCTGTGCTAGCATATTCCAATTATTTATGACATTCATAATGTAATTTGTAACAGCCTCCTTAATAAAAGTGTGCTTACTTACATGCCTGAGTCAGGAAATTATGATGTGAGCAATCTCTCCAAAAATCTGCAAGTTCTATCCTATTGTGATGAGTTCTGTCAAGTTATAGTTTGTTATCTTATTTGTATAAAGTATATATTCCCCCCAAAGTATCACAAATGCATAAAATCCAGTACATTGTGAATTATAATAATCAAGAAAGCAAAATTACACAAATTTCCTCCATGCTGTTTTTTTGGCATTGTGGTAATGTAGTTTATCACTTTTAAAATTGCTTCATCACTTGTTTCCAAGATATTGGATATTGTCTTCAATAAACAATCATTGCAGTTTATCTTACTTGTTGTTTTTTTGTGTAGGAGAGAGGAATGAGTCATCTGTCAATACATTGCATGTACCCCCTATGACTATCCCCTAGAGCTGTTGTGGCGCAGTGGTTAGAATGCAGTACTGTGGGTTAACTCACTGCTCACTCCAGGAGTTTGATTTTTAGCAGCTTAAGATTGACTCAGCCTTCCATCCTTCCGAGGGCAATAAAATGAGGAACCAGATTTTTTTTTGGGGGGGGGAGACAATATGTTGACTCTCTAAACTGCTTGATATGGCTGTAAAGCACTATGAAGTGGTATATAAGTCCTATTGCTATTGCTACTAGGTGGATTAAGGACAAAGTATGTTGTCAAGCAGTCTGTAAGGTAGCAGTGCTAGTTTGCAGGCTGGCTTTTTTTTTTGCTTAGGAGCATTCTACCCTAAATATGCCCATATTTATTGGTGCTATGCTATTGCTGACAAAGGATGTTGCATAAGGCAAAAGTGCAATTAAGCATTTGTGCCTTCTGAATCTTACCAAAAATGGTAGATGATTGCCTCTACTGATTAAAACCCTGATGAAAGACAGAAGTCACCCATTTGTATGAGACAATGGATTATGGAAGATTGCAACTTGGAATGTAAGAAGAATCAAGGACATGTATGAAATTAATTAAAATGTGTCTGACTGTAAGAGAAAGGAACAATGTATAGATTTAAATGAAGGTGATCTTCTCCTATGGAATGATAAATATACACGTGGTAGTGAAGGTCTATGCTTAAGTATTACTGGAAATATGAAATAGTATCATTTGGGATGTGACTCCATTGATTGGTAGTAGTTGCATGTTATCTCAGTGAATTGTTGCATGTTATCCCAGATAAATGGCGAGATGAGTGGCATATAAATTAAATAAACAAAGAGCAAGAGAAGACCTTTGAGGAAAATATACAATATTCTGCATGAATGCAATCTAGAAAAAATGATTGCATTGGGTGGACATGAATGAATTGTTAATGAGACAATGTAGAAAATAAATGATTGGGAGATCCAAGAATGAATATGACTGGTGACTGGCTGGAAATGAGAAAAATACATATGACAATTATTACTGCAAGAAATATAATGTGCATAGTGAGAAAATGATCATTGCAAAGAATAAGACAGAAAGAGCAAAGAGCATTAAGTTTGAAAGATGGAGAGAAAAGCTGAATAATGTTGATGGAAATAAAACATGAACATTGCAAAAGGGCTAAACAAATGGCATTCAAAATAAAAGCAGCATAATGGTTTGAGATCAGAAATGTTTATAGGAATGATAGTGATAGTAAAGAGTGGCATTGAAACAGATGATAAAAATGTTAATATCCAAGAAAAAATGAGTAAAAGGAAGTCATAAAAGCTGTGAGTGTTGAAAAATATTAAAACTGCAGATGTAGATTATATTACTGAAGAATTATTAAAGTATGTATATGATTTACTTATGGATACTCTGTGTGTCTTGTTTAATGATTACATTAAGACACCATCTGTGCTTGATAATCAGAAAGACACTGTTATTATCACTAAGAAATATATGAGTGTAACAAAGTTAGTTTCTTGCTCATTTTTTATTTAGATAAATATATGATTTGACATGAACTTGGAAATGTTTTGCATGAATATGAACTTAGAAGAGGTTGCCAAATGAGATAAAAGAGCTGTATGTTGGAAGTAGAGAATGCATGTGCATGCATTGAATATTTAACAAAATGCAAATAATATAAATGATGTCAATTGTCCATACTGCTTTGGAAACACCAGACTTTGTTGATTGTTTGGAGTGAAGTCTCAAATAAAACTTCCTCTCTTATGTCCAAATTCAATAGAAAGAAGATTCAGAAGTTTCACTATTCAAGGACTGCTTGTTAGGGTTGGAGGTGTGTGTCTGTTGGGAATGTGAAAATGCAAATACTTGTTTGGTTCCTCCTTTGGGAGCCTGTATAATTTGCAGCAAATACTTGATGAGGTATAGGATGCAATGAAGAGAATAGATCTAAAAATTAATGTAACGAAGACAAAATAAAATAAAGTTAAGTACTACAAATCATTTAAAAATAGTGAAAAACCAGATCAAGTAGATGAATTTAGGTACCTCACTTGCTAGAATGTTTAATAAAAATCAAGAATTATGAAATGGATGGAGACATTTTAAGGTGCAATTCCTGACAGTAAGTAATATATACTCTATTCTGAGAAATTAATGCTTATCAAAAGTAGCAAAAATTGCTATCATAGGTTTGCTTTTGCCACTTGGTCATAGTGGTGAGATTATGTATATCAGGGGAAATATCAAAGTAAGTTGTATGCAGTAGAAGTGGCATTATAAATGTGTGTGATGGAAAAAGAAGAGATGGTTTCAAGAGATGGATGGTGAGTAAATAGGAACTAGTAACAAAAAAAAATGAGTAACCAGTATATTTAATTAAGTTGGTGGTACAGAAAGAATGACAATTGACAATTGAATGAAATAACATATGAAGAATACAGAGTGGATAAAGGAGAAAAGGAACACCAATAAAGTTATGAGTGGGTAGAGGTGATGAGAACTTCAGAAAGAAAGAATATTTTGAAGATTTCAAGTCAACTTATGAAGCAATGTACATATGAGGTAGAAGTAAGGACAATGTACAGGATTATACAGTCGATATGCAGGAATAGCAAACAGTGTTGGTGCCAACTAAATTTAATTATGTATATTTCATGTGTTTAATTTCTTTGCTTCCTATTCCTTACTCCCTTTGTGTACTTTACATAAGCTTTAAAATAAAACGTATGATGAATTTTTATGAAAGGACTTAGTAAGTCTGTGCAAATCATTTCATGATGTGCTTTCCTCAAGCAATGTACGTCTATGAATTGTTCCTCAAAGCCAAGAAGCAGCTGCAGCCTGTCAGAGGTTTGCTTTTGCTTCTGAGATCTTCTGAGCATCTCTATATATGCCCAGAAGATACTTCTGCCCAAGTAACTGATGAAATAAAGCCTTTTTTCTTCCATGATTGAGTTTCTTTTTCCCTTTGCAGCTCTCAGCGACAAACTAATATTTCTGACTCAGATGACAAAAATGGAAATTCATTGATAACTTTAAAGTGGTATATACGAAAGATGATGTTGGGAAAAGTGCAGAGCAGGTAGACATACGAATCTTTCATATGGATTCACACACCTAAACAAAAGTAAATGAAGTTAGCATATGTATGTATTACTTGTGTATACATACTTGTTTGGGTGTCTGTTAAATCTGAAAATCCATTAAGTCTGAATATCGAACATAAGCCAAGAGTCAGTCATATATGAGAAAATTACTTTAAGTAACTTATTCAATATATGAGAAAAGGACCTGTGCCTATTCTTAACTTTACATTCAGCATATGTAAAATTGCATAAATTGTTTTGCTTAAAACACTTATCTTTAGCAGTTGGCTTCATCTAAATGCCAACTCTAGGAAGCACACTGCTTTTGTATGATTATATCCTGTTGAGCAAGTAAATTAGAGGAATAAAACTGGACTTCAAGACCACAGGAGGACTCAAATTAAGATACTACATCATTCAGATTGACCTCAACACTGCTAACTTTATTTTGGGGATTGGAGTTGTTCTTCTTCATCCCTGTTGCTCTTGTTCTTCTTTACTGCAATGGCCTCTAAAGTTAACTGTCATCCTGTCATCACTTGATATCTTTGGTCATCTTTGTTCTCCTCTAGTATTGGAAGACATCATCTTTACATGCTTGTCTTCACAGGTTTTTTTTTTATGGTCTGTGGAAGTTGCTGATTTCAAATTTTTAAAATTGCAGATCCACTTCTATGTCACAGAGCATTTTTTTCCAGCCATTTGCTAATGTTTTAATTTAAACTACTTTCCAAATTACAGTGAAGTTGAAGACTGCTGACTTCAATTTGTAGTTGATGTTGAGGTCATGTAGGGCATGTCGATTTCTTCTGAGTCTATTGCACATATCCTCCAACACAATCATTTCTCCTAAAATAATGTCTTCGTGTAAAATATTTTAGTTGGCTGGATGAATAATGCTATATTTTGGTGACAAAAACATGCTATTCAATTTTTCATTTCTCATGAATCACTTGGAGCCCTTGTGTTCTTAGGTTGTATTCTCAGTGTATAAATTTGAAACAGTATAATATTTGGTACAAGGTGGCTGAAGAACTAAACTTAAACAAATGATGGCATAAACTTTGCCTTCTGCAAGTTACAATAAATCAGGTGTGTCAAACTCACATCACAGCAGCGTCACAGCAGCTGCTGTGATGTGAGTTTGACACACCTGATTTATTGTCACTTCCAGAAGGCAAAGTTTATCAGGACTCCCCCTCCTTTCACTAAACCAGGCGTGGGTGTGGCCAGTGCGTACCATATCCAGCCCGCAGGCCGGGAATTTGAAAGCCCTGCAATAAATGATTGGAAATTGATACATGATATATTTCACAATTTTTGGATGGTGTAATGGGCTTACTATGACTGATCTTAATTCTGAAATTCACTGGTGTTTGCATTAACAATGACATTCTGTCTTGTAGTACTTTCTCCCTGCAATTGATTCTTCATAGTTAAATCCCCCTGAGTATTCTCAGTGATGGTGTCAGATCAAACCAGTCTTGTTGGCATTGAATAGTTGGAGTAGTGTCAGGGTTTAATTTTTGATGAATTTATTTAACTTTTCTCAAATGGTTTTGCAGTTGGCATAAAAATTCACCAAATGTTTGCTTGTTCAAAGTGCCATGGGCATTCTAAAACTTTTTTTAGAGCTATTTATTGTAAGCTTTGAGACTGAAATCAGAGCCCTAGTGGTGCAGTGGTTAAAGTGAATTATTGCAGAAAAACTATGCCCACAGCCTGGCATTTGATCCTGACAGGGCTTAAGGTTGACTTAACCTTCCATCTTCCCAAGATTGGTAAAATGAGGACCCAGATTATTAGGGCAATACACAAATAATGCTTCTACATTGTAAACTGCCTAAAGAGGGCTGTAAAGTGCTATTGGACAATATATAAGCCTAAATGCTATTTGCTCTTGCTAGTGTGGTTGAACATTGTATTAGCTTCTGCTGATCTTAGTTAGTGTGTAGTAACACCTCAAAAATGTTTCTGCCTAAGCCAGTTCATCACTATTTGTTCCAGTATTGATTTTTGCAATTTTCACAGTTTTCTTGCAGAGTTTTCATGTTCTTATGCTCCAGTTTCAGTAGAGTTCCTGATAGCATCTACATCATATTTCAAGACACACTTCTTCGTCTTTTTTTTTGCCTTAGGAATATTGAATACATTTTCTTTCTTACCCCCTGTACTCTTCACAAACAGGTGTCAGAATCTTGAGACTACTGCTGCAATCAAGTCCAACTTCTGACTTACTCTTAAATTTATTTGTTCTCTTTTTTCAGCCACTTTATTATTGAACTATAATAGAGGAGATGCAAGCACATAGTCTCTGAGAGCTCCCTCCCCCACCATCTTTGAAGCAGTGGTCGACTGCTGAGATTGCCAAAAGCATGAGACAGTTTGTGAGTTTCAAAAGCAAGACTATGTGTGAGAACACAAACACTAACAATTTGCTGAGATTAATGTATGTGCAGAAGAAGTAACAGTAAACACATTCTGGATGCCATAGACTTATCTATTAATCTTCAGGGTGAAATGTAAACAGATTTAGTTTGTTACATTCCATGTTTGTTAAAGGGGTCCTTAATTGAATGTTTCACTCTAATGAGTATATACACTAATAAAAGTGGAACAGTACAGGAAATCCTCAGGTGGCAAACAGTTGTTCAAGGAACATTCAAAGTTGCAATGAATGAATTGTAATTACAATGGGTTTCTCATAGTTCTGGCCATTGCAGCATCCCTGTAATCATGCGATTGCGATCTGGATGCCTGGCTCATGATTGTGAAGTTGTAGCAAGCAGCAGTCATGCGATCGCGATTTCCTGCCAACTTCTCACAAAGTAAGTCAGTTGGGAAGCTGGCAGGTAATTGGATGTTGCAGTCATGGGAGCTCCTCACTTAAAGACCCACACAGTTATCACTTAATGGCAACTGGAACTGCCAGACTTTCCATCGCTAAGTGGCAGTCATGTGACATTACACTTTAGCAAAAGCAATAGCACTTATACCGCTTTACAGTGCTTTACAGCCTTCTCTAAGTGGTTTACAGAGTCAGCCTATTGCCCCCAACAATCCAGGTCCTCATTTTACCCATCTTGGAAGGATGGAAGGCTGAGTTAACCTTGAGAGCCTGTTGGGATTTGAACTGCAAAATTGCAGGCAAACAGCAGTCAGCAGAAGTAGCCTTCAGTACTTCATTCTAACCACTTTGCCACCAAGGCTTTATGACCATATTTCTTGGCAAAGACAATTCCAGTCCTGATTGGCATTGTAAGCCAAGGACTACCCATACAAAAATTATCTGCCTAATTGTTTACCTGTGTTAAATTACTGCAGCATAATAATAATAATATGTATATTTTTATTAACACTTGATATTTTAGGTAGTAACTTATTCAAAAATTATGACTAGAGAAGACAGCTGAAAATACAGCTGAAAGATAAAATATATTTACTAACCTGATGGTCCTACATAGTTAGACATGTTCCCTTCAGTATCTTCAAAGCAGGAACAAGCAATATTTTACTCAGGCAACCTGACTTTGCACTTTTTTGTTGTACCATTATCATTTTATTCACTTAATTCTGTAGCTACAAGTATAGGAACTTCATATCATTATTTCCAAATGTGATCCTTGCTGTCGTAATTGGATTTTAGTTAATAAAATATGCATTTCAGAACCAGAAATGTATTTCTCAGACCTTCAAAATAGCAAGAATGCCTTAGCAATAGCAGTAGCAGTTAGACTTATATACCGCTTCATGGGGCTTTCAGCCCTCTCTAAGCGGTTTACAGAGTCAGCATATTGCCCCCAACAACAATCTGGGTCCTCATTTTACCCACCTCGGAAGGATGGAAGGCTGAGTCAACCCTGAGCCGGTGGGATTTGAAAAGCCGAACTACAGAACTGCAGTCAGCTGAAGTAGCCTGCAGTGCTGCATTTAACCACTGCGCCACCTCGGCTCTTGTTCTCATTGCTTACTGGATCTTCCATTCCCCACCCACCCACCCCCGGATCCCTTGCATTGACATCCAGGCTGGTGAACTCATTTCCTGCAATTTCAGTTGGCATTTATTGGAGCATGGTGTCTCATGTAGTTAGGTTGCTAGTTGGAGATTAGCAAGCCCACATTTGAGACCCAAGTACTGCTGAATGGCGGGGTGAGCTCCCATGACTTGCTCCAGGATCTTGGCAGGGATATTAAAGGAACCCTCATAGACATTCTCCAGGCAACAGTGAGTCACTGGCTAATCTTTTCAACGCCTTAAGGTGGAAGGAGCTTAAACCACACCTCCGATAAACAGGGTGGGGGATTTGTCATTTATTGCTCTTTGCAGTTTTAAATGAGGTTACTTCCCAAACCTATTAATTCATCTTTCATCTCCATATTAGCAAATAGAGTATAATAAGATGTAGTTATTATTATTGCATATTTTAGCTATATAGGTTTTAAAAAGAAATATTTTAAATTATTGTTCAGATAAAAAATTCTCAACTGATAACTTTAAAATAAATTTTAAATTAAAAATTAATCCATGTTTTTTATTTTTATTTTTACCCTGCTGATCAGCCAAATAGAAAATACTTGCTTTGGAGTAAAAGACATTGGTCTTTGGGGTTTTAAAAGAATGTTTTTTGTTTAATTTTAAAATGGAAAAGAAGCAAATCTTCTCTATTTTTTTCCCATGCAAACAGGGCAATGTAGTAGACATATATTGACCTAGTTCCAAGTTAATATTGATTAATTCTGGATGCATGAATAGCTGACATTTAGAAGAGAACTTTTTTCAACTTGAAGCCTAGGCTTTTAAATCATCAGATATGACAGTAATAAACAAATTTGCAATGTTAATTTTGGTAACACATTGTAATTCATTGCAAAAAAACAACCTTGTAGCATCATAAAGACTAAAAATGATTGTGACATCTGGTTTACTATAAATAAATTCTGGAGTTCAAAAACATTATTTTTCTAATGTCCCCACAAGTTAAAAATGTTCATAGCCAGTTACTGGAGTTACACATCATAAATTATATCATACTATTATACGAACTATTGTTCAATTCACATATCTCACTAAGCCATAATCATACAAACCATGTTTACTGTGATCTATTAATCCATTAACTGTGTAAAAGTACAAATAGTGCATAAAGATAAATAAATACTTTATAAAACATATGTATGTTCAATATTTGGGTATCCAATAAGTATATCTTATGGAGGTCCTTCCTATATTTCCTGGCAATGGAAGGGTGTCTGTCTTAACTTCTATACAAGATTGTCAATAGACCGCAAATTACAACTTACAGAAGAAAAATAATATTTAGAATTTTTTAGATTATTATTACATTTGTATATGAAAGGACTGTCAAAAGCAGCATTTTTTTGGAAGTATAATAAGGATAATACTTCTTTAAAATATATAGTTCCACAATCTTAAAAAGTTTTGCAAGAAAGTAATGGATTCTATAAATGTGATTGTGCGACTCAAGCTAAATGTTTCAGAAGATAAATTCTTTTGAACTATATCCTCGCGGATGGAAGTTTACAATTGGACACTGTAAATAAAGTCTCCCTGCTCTTACTCTGGCTAAAAGATTGGTATTGTAGCATTGGGAAAATAAATATATGTCCACTTAGTCAATATATTGAAGAGAAGATTGCACTTTCAAGTTACGAGTAGATTGTCTACATGCAAAGACTTTGTATAGAAATATAGAAATTTACATATAATGAACTTTAAACAGAACTCCTTTAAACAGAATGCAGTGGGTTTAAAAAATATAGCTGTATGAATGTATTAAAATATATTTGTACTTGAATAATATTTCCATTAGACAAATATAAACAGAATTAGAACTGTTTATTGCTATAATGACATATTTTTTCTTTTTTCTTTTTTATATTTATCCACTTTTTTTGTTAAAGCGCTTCCTCCCCCCATTTTTCTCCTTTCTGACAATAGTATTTGTCACTAGCATATTATTTTTGTTTTGTTCTTTTTTGTTATTAATGAAAAAACATAAATAAATAAGACTACATCTTGTAGAGTGCCTATACGTGTTGATTGTATGTAAATCATACATGTTTTTGGTACTAAAATGGCACTTGTAGACAAGGGCATTTTCAATACTCAGTAAAATGAATTTTCCATTTTTTTGTAAGCCTTTGTTTTATCATTGGTTTTTTTTCTTTTTAGTAGTATCTTCTTTTTAGCAAATATGTACAGTATTTCATTAGTAAAACCAATGTATTAAAACTTAATCTAATAGCTGTTTCAGTTGAGCTTGAGATGTATGAAAAGTTTAGACTTAGAAACTTCCTTGGTGAAAAAAAAGAACCATAAATTATGGTTACATTGAAATGCATTCTACTGTATTGAAGCTTTAGAATACTCTTACCATAACTGTACCTCAATTGCCCACTGACCTTCAACTTAAATAGACCATGGGAAAATTTTCAGAATAGCATCATCTGTCATTAATAGAATTTGGGCTGGTCATCTTTCTTACTGTTGGAAAATGTTCTATATTGCTGTTGAACCTTGCTTCCTCACTCTGAAATAATGATTCTTAGAAGGGAATACAGTCATTAGTTTATTTCAGCCATTAACTTTAATCTGATCAGTATGTCCAGACAATTATGTGGTAAATACTTTTAGCAGTGGGAGTATTCTGTGAAAAGTCATTCATGCATAGTCTGACAGGAGGAAATTTCTAGCAGATTGATTTTTCTGGTAATGTTTTTGGTTGTCAGAATATTAAGTGGTATAACCTTCTGATAATGTTTTTGGTTGTCAGAATATTAAGTGTTATAAATTTCTTTCCACTAAAGAAAATACTAAAGGAGTACAAGACCCAACCAAATTTTAACCCTTATGATTTAGCTGAATATGTAAATCAAAACAGATTCTCTTCTCTCATGTGGCTTTTAGAAGAATACATTTCTTGCAAACCCTGAACAGAGGTGGTATTCAGCCAGTTCTTACAGGTTCTGGGGAGCCGGTAGTGGAAATTTTGAGTAGCTTGGAGAACCAGCAAATAGGCTGGCCCCGCCCCGCTGCATCCCAGGTGATCTTCTTTTGTTGCCCTGAACAGAAGAACGGAACTCGAAAGCGGGGAGGGAATGGGGATTTTGCTGTATCCTTCCCCGTCCACGCCCACAAAGCCATGGCCAAAAAGCCACACCATGCCCACAAAGCCACACCCACAGAACTGGTAGTAAAACAAATTGAATTCCACCACTGCCCTGAATCCTTTAGACGTTGAAAATAAGGGAACATTACCTGGCTCCCAAGGAATTTATAGAATGTATTACTGTATGACTTCTACTATCTTTCTACTACTGTAAATAGAAATCTATATAAATAAAAATGTAATGGTTGTTTGTTCAAAATTGCTAATCTCCTAAAGTTCTTCACCGATTGCTTTGAAATTTTGACACAATGTTGCATTCGAATACGCGAATGTTTTTATATATGTATATTATATAGATGTCACACCTGTGACATGATTTTTTTGTAAAAACATGTTTTTTTGAAAACCAGCGCCATCTGGTGGACGTAAAAGCAACACATGCTATACTAAATATTTCATGATTCCATTTCAATGTTTCCAATTGCATTGTTATATTGAATTTTCATAGATTTTGATTTATTTTCATTTTGATTTAATTATTTCGTGTGACATTGCATTGGAATTGAGCTGTGTTGTTTACCATAGCGTTCATTTAGTGAGTATAGTATATTCGGAACAGTTTGGCCTCTCTCCAGCTTCGTCCCGATGGTCCCTTTATATGTGTGGCTGGGCTGCCCTTTCCCCTTTCCGCCCCTCCTCTGACGAGCTTCGGCCATTTCCGCCAAGGGGAGCCGAAGCCCTTCGGCCTCCCCTCTCTCCCCTCCCCTCCTGCCGGGCCTTTGCTGTCTGCAGCATAGTGCCACCTGCGCCATCCCTCGGCCGCCTCCCCCGCCCTTAAGCCGGCCTACGCCCAGCCAGCCCAGCGGACATCCAGAAGAGGCGGAGGCAGAGCGTCTCCTCAGCCCGGCCGGCCGCATGCGCTCTCTACCCCCCCTCACAGTGATCCAGCGGTGGTGGTGTCAGCCTGAGGTGCAGCAGGGCTGGGGGGCCCCTTCTCCTTCGAGATCCTGGACATCTCACTTTCCTGGGCCACCGATTTGGGGGAGCCCGAGCACAGCTTCTCCAAGGAGATGCTCAACAACTTCCATGAGGCCAACAGACCCAGCGCCGTCTCCTCAACCAGGCTTGCCTGGCCCAGCAGCCCCGAGTCCTGACCAACGGCAGCATCCACCTGCCGCCCCACTACCCCCAGACTGGGCCACAGCAATGCATGTTTGGAATATAAATTAAATTATGTAATGGTTACAATAGCTGTGTATTAGTTTCTGAATTCAGGATTGGATTAACAGGGTTTATGTTAGTGTCAAGGGCAACAGTACCACTGGATATATCCTTCAAGTCTTATGTTTCAGGTGAAATAAAGCATAGGTAATATGAATGAATAGTGATGAAACTGAAATAGAACAGTGATAGTTTCTTTCTCTTCCAAAGATAAACTGTTTTTCCCACAACTTGCAAGATATAATCATCTTAAGAAATATGTGTTCGTTGGGATTTTATGATATTTTTTTTTGCAAAAGTTGGCACTGAATGTTATCAGAACTTGATGTAGTACCCATCGATGAAGGAACTCTGGGTGAACAAATAATAAGAGTATTCTGTTTGTTTAATTTATTTTATAAACAAGTCATCCAACATGCAGTGTGCCTGGGTGGGAAAAATGCCCCTAAGCTTACTCAACTCAATAAAAGTGATAATTAGAACCATCTGCGCGAATATTTCATTTAAAAAGTCTTGGGCCATCACACACTATGAATCTGACAAAATCATACTGTCATTTGCGCTGAGAGAGTCTTCTCATTGTTTTATTGATAAACTGCAAATCAACTAGCAACCTGAAGAAGGTACTGAAGTCTGTGCTTTAAAAATAAAATAGCAGGTGAAAGTTGTATTTTCTTGATCTTTGTACTTTCACATTGTTTTCTTTGGAGGCATACACAATACACACACATTTTCACATAAATTTTCAGAATATATGTATCTGTATGTGTTTTGCAAATTTATGTGAAACTGTTTAATGTTTAGTATCTTAATAAAGTTGTTGAATATGTTTGTGAGGGAAAGACGCAGGAGCCATGGAATCAGAGAGTAAGATGTTTATTATTAGGTGACAAGCGATTCAAAACGTCCCTGCAACTGTCAGGGTATTTATACTCGAGCCCAAAGCAACTGTCAAATGACCAGCCAGTCAGAGAGCTGGTAACAGGGAACATTTGCATATATAACAAAAGTAAATATTAGTAAAGTCTTAAACCTATGTGTCCTTGGCCATATGCAAGAACTTGTTATCATTCTTCAGTTTAACAGTAAATTGAATATATATATATATATATATATATATATATATATATATATATATATATATATATATATATATATATATATATATATATATATATATATATATATATATATATATATATATATATATATATATTCACAACCCCTGGTAAGCCCCAATTATGGGAGGAAGCTAACTGCTTCCATCATCTGTCAATCGGCTCGTCACAAGAGTCCATCACGACAGAAACACAATATTTTTACTGTTGCCTTTGTTATATATGTGGTTTTTTAAATCAGCACAAATAAAAAACATATATATATATATGTTTTCTGAGGTTTTCACGGGTGTTAGTATGTAGGTCTCTAGTTGTTCGGGTTTTCTCCCGCGTAGAATTGGAGATGTCTTGGCGACGTTTCGACGAAGTCTCATTCGTCATCTTCAGGCTGCTTCAGACTACTTCAGGTTTGGTGTTTCCAGGAGTAGTCGCCAAGACATCTCCAATTCTACGCGGGAGAAAACCCGAACAACTAGAGACAGACAGACAGACAGACAGACAGACAGACAGACAGACAGACAGACAGACAGACAGACAGACAGACAGACATACATACATACATACATACATACATACATACATACATACATATATATATATATATATATATATATATATATATATATATATGGTGTGTGTGTTTTTTTTTATAAATTTAAAAAAAAAAAAAAAAAACCACAAATATAACAAAGGCAACAGTAAAAATATTGGGTTTCTGTCGTGATGGACTCTGGTGATGAGCCGATTGACAGATGATGGAAGCTATATATATATTTTCAATTTACTGTTAAACTGAAGAATGATAACAAGTTCTTGCATATGGCCAAGGACACATAGGTTTAAGACTTTACTAATAAATATATATATATATTTATTATGTATGTATGTATGTATGTGTGTGTGAGATTCCTTTGATTAAGCATTATATACTTCAGTATTCATCAGTGAGGGTAATGATGGATAATAAGTCTAAATAGTTGAACTCTGCTTGGGCTATAGTCATTAGAAAATTTATTTAAAAAAATAAACAAGAGATTAACTTTTCCCCTTGACAAGGGATAAATATGTTAATTAGTTTTATTTATTTGCATATTTTGCTTAAGCATGTGATTAGTTTGGCATATCTAATAAACATGTTAAATGTGTTTGCTGCATTTATACTGCTCCATAGGGCAGCATATGCATGGACCATAAACTGGATGATAATACTATGGTGTTTGGGTTTCATGAATTTACAATGAGCTAATTTTATTTTTTTAACTAATGCTTCATTTTCTGTTTGAATCTGTTTCATTACTGTAAACAGCTGAGATTTTTAGGCTTGCTTCAGTAAGTGATTTAATAAATATTTTTATATCTTATCCAGGATGCCAAGCTTATTATTTTATTTAAAAGTTCTGTACAAATTTTACCAGAATACACACACTAATTAGAAGTTATTTCCAGAATATTCCTAATTTCTTTGCGCATGAAGATATTTTTACATTTTTTAGTAAATTTCTTCAGTGGGCACTCTGACCTCTGACTTGGCTAGGAGCCCTGATGTGTCTTGGGGCACTATCCTTTCAGTACTTTTGAAGCAACTTTATCAGAAATATTTGTTGCGTTGGATAATTATTAGCTGAATCAGACTTTATGAGAGAATTTTAAGCACTAGCTTTTATTGCTTTGACAGGATTTTGAAATGCTAACTCAGGTTCTGCAGGGAGCTTGTTTGCTTGTATAATTTATTAACTGTTTTCTTGGCTGAAAAATGCCAAGTTTCCTTTCAGTGAGCAATGTGTTTACAGTAATAATTAACCTAATTTTACCTGGGAGTTAGGTTGTTGTCATGGTTAAAGAGCTTCAGTGCTTCTGACATGGAAGTATACAGTAAAGCAGTATTTCTCAATCTCAGCAACTTTAAGATTTGTAGACCAATTTCCAGAATTCCCCAACCAGCATGCTAGGAACCAGGAAATTGTGAATTCGTGCTTTGTGCACAAACACAGCTGTGTGATTTTGGGTCAGTCTCTTTCTGTTTCTCTCTCTCTCTCTCAGCCCTAGAAAGAAGGGCAAGCACAAAACATTTCCAAAATTTGCCATGAAAACAGTGGGGATGTGTCCAGGACTCAAGAATGACCAAAACCAACCTAGAATCACATTTCCTATTTTTTCCTTATTCCAATTATAGGCAGTAACCAGTAAACAAAATGAAGATGAATAAATAAAAAAATGTACTGGATGAAGTGGTATAAATTTGTCAACAAATTGTTAATAAGTGTAGCTGGAATGTGGAAATGCTGTCTACCTTCCACAATGAATGCTAAAGGCTCTTTAATTTGCAGTCACACCTGTCATGATAAATACAACTTGGTTTATGAAACACTTATTATGGAAATAGATTTCTTATCCTCTTTGCACGCTTGATAAAATTTGCCCTTTTTGGCAAGTCAAGGGTAATTAAATTGTTTCTACTTTTAACAAGATGTATACTTTGGCCTTTGTAACGATTGAATTAGTTACTGTCCATAATTCTTATAGTTCTTTAATAATCTGTATGTTGGAGGGTCAAACTATCAACAATGGTGGCAGATTTTCATTTCCATTCATGACTGTCACAATCAAGAGTAAAGTAGCAGACAAGAACTCAATATCTAGAATACTAAAAATATAATTATTTTAAACATGTTTCAGGATTCACAAAATCATTATGACATCATGCAAAATAAAAGTGATGCATCCTAAAGAAATGTTAGTGATACATTTGTATTATTTAGCAGCCCCAGACATTTGCAAGTATTTGGTTGTGTGAATATATAATGTTGGATATTTCCTCCTAAACACAAACAAGGTATTGAAACTTAAGGATATGGCATGGCAGTAATTTACATAGGAAAAAGAGATAAAAGCTGACATCTTTAAGACATATTGAAATAAAGTTCTGTGTCATTATTTCTAAAGACAAAAAAAATTCTAAAAATGCGCATATTTTGTGTAGAAAGAGAAATGCTTTAGACACTTAGGGAATGCATCCTTGGTAGAAAAAGACATGGAACTTTTCTGCCTGCTCCAGCTTTTTATATGTTTTGTAATGGTGACCCAATTAAAAACATGTAGCTATCAGTCTGTGATACGGAAGATAGGGCCACTTCATTAGTAATATAAACATGATTTTTCAATAATCTCTTATATGGCTCTGCCAATCCATGAGTTTGTAAAAAAGTCAGAGTTTGAAAGAAGCAGAACTACTCACTGAGAGACTATGTACTTTTGACTCTGGTTTTATTTTGACTGGTTGTTATAACTTAAATAGTTTGTAAAATTTGATTGCTTGGTGGGCTAAACAAAGTCCAGTCATGCCACTTCTAGGCGTGGGAATGTTTTAGGTGTGGGCATTTCCTAGGATTATGGTATAGATGAATATATGTGTCTGGTTTATGTTTGTAACTCATAGATTTTTTTTGAATGTTTGAGGGCAGGGAAAATGTTTATTTGTAGTGTTACATTAGTCTGGAACAAAATGTTTAGTATAGCTGTTGCAACTAATTGGCAAACTAGATTATGGTGGCGATTTCTGTTCTGACATACTCCAGATTTCTACATCTCTGGCAATGGGTATTGCGGAATATTTAGAAATGGTATGCAACAGTATCCTATAGTCGGGGAAAAAAGCTGTGGAAATTAATATGTTTGATTTTGTTAAGCCTTTTCTTGAAATTAGATTTCTTAATGTGTTCTGGAATACAGATGATTATTGTATTTCATGACCCACTTTCAGTATTCTTTTTAAAAATAAAAATTGTATCAGCTTAAAGAAGAAAAATAATATAACCAACTATTAAGAGTTCCCAGGCTGTGCAGCATGTATGTGGCTGTTGTTTGCTCTACAATTGCAAATATTTATTGGCTTGTATATGATTTATTATTGGTGTAGTTGTCTGATTATAATGAGCTATAGACAACCTACTCAGTCATGGACAGAAGGTGCTGCATTGAAAGTAGTCAGTCATTTTGGTTATAACCTCTGGGAACTTCTTACTTGGAAGCTGCGGCTAAAGGCATAATAGGATATGGTAGAAACAGATAAAAGGCAATCAAAGTTCCTGAGGTTTTGGAATAAAATTTCAGATAGATCTAGCACTTGATGTGCCATCAAGTTGATGTTAACTCTTAGTGATCAGATATAGTAGATAGATTTTCTCCAGGGCAATCTGCCTCCAATCTGGTTTTTCATATCTTCCAACAAATGTACTCACTATGGCTGTAATTCAGTCTATCCATCTTGCTGCTGGTTGTTCTCTTGTGTTCCATTTTTCCCAGCATTATAAACTCTTCCAGAAAGATAGGTTTTAGTATCCTCTATCCACAATATAATTTGAGCTCAGTCATTTTTGCTTTGAGTAAGGACTCTGGATCAACCCCTTTTATGATCCTTTTATTTGTTTTCTTGGCTATCCATGTTATTCTTGGAAATATTCTCCAACCCGAAAGTTCAAAACATCAATACTTTTTCTATCTTGCTTCTTCACACTCCTTTTTTCTTCTGTAGAGTTTTCAGGAAAACCATTGCTTGCATTTGTAAGCAAGGACATATTGCAGCATTTGAATATCTTTTCCAAAGCCTTTTGTCAAATGCTAATCTTGGACATTTTTTGACTGCTGCTTCTTTTAGTATTGATAATTAATTCTATAAGGCAGAATTTTCCTACCATTCTGTTATCTTCATTGTCAATTTTAAGGTTGGTTGTTGTTATGCCTGTTGTTAATACTTTCTTTAATCTTAGTCCTGTTCTTTACTGTACTCTTGACTTTAATTAGTAGAACTTGCAGATAATTTGCATTTTCAGCTATTAGAATAGTGTCTCAGCATAGTTGATATTTCTTCCTTTACTTAGAAAACCACTCTCATTTTTCCATCTTCTGTTCCTCAGTATAAGTTGAATAAATAAGGAGAAGAGTATACAGCTTTGTCTCATTCCTTCCACTTTTGTTCTGGTATAGAGTTTTCTTTCCGCTGTTTTGTCATCTCCAGCAGTATTTTTTTTCTTAACTTATTCAATTTCATTCCACAGTTCCTCTGATTCCCTCTCAATGAAGTTCAGGATTTCAAAGTGATTCTGGCATTCATCTTGAAAATGGCATATATGCTTATCTCTGTATCCTAGAGAGTGTTTTGGTTTTGTCTTCTGCTTTAGTTTGACTTGGAACGTACACATGATCAAAATCAGCCTTGGCCATATTTATTACTAAATAAAGTTAAATTCTATAGGTTTGTAAGAATGTAATCATAATATGTGACATAAACCATACTAAAAGATAATCCCCACCCAATATTTTTCTGCTTGTTTCTGTTTGAAAAATACTATGGATAATTTCCAGTTTACTTTACACCAAGTAAGATTCCATATTCTCTGTATCCATTTCAAAGCCAAGCACACATACCACTCAATGCAGCTAGCAAAAAGATAGTTTGTTGTTTATTTGTTAAACATCAGCAAACATCAGAAACATTTTACTGGCAAATTGAGACAAAAGGCAGTCAAGAACAGAGAAAGGGAAAGACATAAACAACATGCACGAATTTTACATTATTTACATATACTGTATGTATCAATATATCAAAAGGCACAAAACTTTCCAGGGCCATTGGAAAAAATTGAAAAATTACTGTGCATAATTTGAATGGACAATCTCAAAAGGGACTGGCCTTTGATTAGTCAAGGTTTTAACTCTACTATGTAAATAATGGCAGCAGAAAAAAGATGGAAGTAGAACACCAGGAGTTTCTTCCTTTATTTTGCATTATGAAGGAAACAATTTGGTAAAGGGGGATGATGTATCCCTTTTCACTCTTTCTCATCAGTTCTATGCACTGAACTGTGCACTTTAATCAGTTGTAATGTTGTGCATGACTCCACTGAGCCCCAATGCATTTCTCAAGCTGAGAAAACCAGTACTGGGCAATGGCTTGGTAAATGTGTCTGCACCCTACAGTGGGGTAGTACTTCAGTTTGTGATGCTCCTTTATTTGTAAGTCCTTCACATAGTGCACTTTACCATTTATGTCTTTCATATTGGATCTGGATTGTTTTGCATCTGCAGTACTAATACATGCTATATTCTCGTCAAGTAATAACCCAAACTGAATGCAGCTTTTCCAAAAGCTTATTGAACACTGGATAAGAGGAGATGGTGTAGAATGGCCAGAAAGAGATCAAGCTGGGTATGCCTCATTAGCAGTGAGAGAAAAAAGACAACTAAGGTCTAGCAGGAGGCCAGAGCAGTAGAAGACTGGAGCACAGGGCAGAAAGACCAGGAGAGCCCAGGTTGGGAGAGTCAGATGCAGTGGAGTGCAAGGTGGCCAAAAGGGTAGAAATGGGGGAGGGGAATAGGTGAGTGAGGAGAAAGTGACCCTGTGATTGTAAACGTGGCTGCCAAGTGCCTAAATTTGGATCTTATGACCATGAGGTGCTATAACTGTGGGGACTGGCCGTAACTACCATTTTGTTCAGTGCCACTATAGATTTGAATAGTTGTAGGAATGGTGGTTAAGCAAGGAGGACCTGTATAACTATGGAAATTGGGTACTGAACGTAAGAGGAAAACAAAACAAGTTGGCAAGAAATGAGCAGTATAAGACAGCTGTGGGAAAGCTATTATATACTGCCACTGTCAAGCAAATTGTAGTAGAACTTGCAGATAATTTGCATTTTCAGCTATTAGAATAGTGTCTCAGCATAGTTGATATTTCTTCCTTTACTTAGAAAACCACTCTCATTTTTCCATCTTCTGTTCCTCAGTATAAGTTGAATAAATAAGGAGAAGAGTATACAGCTTTGTCTCATTCCTTCCACTTTTGTTCTGGTATAGAGTTTTCTTTCCGCTGTTTTGTCATCTCCAGCAGTATTTTTTTTCTTAACTTATTCAATTTCATTCCACAGTTCCTCTGATTCCCTCTCAATGAAGTTCAGGATTTCAAAGTGATTCTGGCATTCATCTTGAAAATGGCATATATGCTTATCTCTGTATCCTAGAGAGTGTTTTGGTTTTGTCTTCTGCTTTAGTTTGACTTGGAACGTACACATGATCAAAATCAGCCTTGGCCATATTTATTACTAAATAAAGTTAAATTCTATAGGTTTGTAAGAATGTAATCATAATATGTGACATAAACCATACTAAAAGATAATCCCCACCCAATATTTTTCTGCTTGTTTCTGTTTGAAAAATACTATGGATAATTTCCAGTTTACTTTACACCAAGTAAGATTCCATATTCTCTGTATCCATTTCAAAGCCAAGCACACATACCACTCAATGCAGCTAGCAAAAAGATAGTTTGTTGTTTATTTGTTAAACATCAGCAAACATCAGAAACATTTTACTGGCAAATTGAGACAAAAGGCAGTCAAGAACAGAGAAAGGGAAAGACATAAACAACATGCACGAATTTTACATTATTTACATATACTGTATGTATCAATATATCAAAAGGCACAAAACTTTCCAGGGCCATTGGAAAAAATTGAAAAATTACTGTGCATAATTTGAATGGACAATCTCAAAAGGGACTGGCCTTTGATTAGTCAAGGTTTTAACTCTACTATGTAAATAATGGCAGCAGAAAAAAGATGGAAGTAGAACACCAGGAGTTTCTTCCTTTATTTTGCATTATGAAGGAAACAATTTGGTAAAGGGGGATGATGTATCCCTTTTCACTCTTTCTCATCAGTTCTATGCACTGAACTGTGCACTTTAATCAGTTGTAATGTTGTGCATGACTCCACTGAGCCCCAATGCATTTCTCAAGCTGAGAAAACCAGTACTGGGCAATGGCTTGGTAAATGTGTCTGCACCCTACAGTGGGGTAGTACTTCAGTTTGTGATGCTCCTTTATTTGTAAGTCCTTCACATAGTGCACTTTACCATTTATGTCTTTCATATTGGATCTGGATTGTTTTGCATCTGCAGTACTAATACATGCTATATTCTCGTCAAGTAATAACCCAAACTGAATGCAGCTTTTCCAAAAGCTTATTGAACACTGGATAAGAGGAGATGGTGTAGAATGGCCAGAAAGAGATCAAGCTGGGTATGCCTCATTAGCAGTGAGAGAAAAAAGACAACTAAGGTCTAGCAGGAGGCCAGAGCAGTAGAAGACTGGAGCACAGGGCAGAAAGACCAGGAGAGCCCAGGTTGGGAGAGTCAGATGCAGTGGAGTGCAAGGTGGCCAAAAGGGTAGAAATGGGGGAGGGGAATAGGTGAGTGAGGAGAAAGTGACCCTGTGATTGTAAACGTGGCTGCCAAGTGCCTAAATTTGGATCTTATGACCATGAGGTGCTATAACTGTGGGGACTGGCCGTAACTACCATTTTGTTCAGTGCCACTATAGATTTGAATAGTTGTAGGAATGGTGGTTAAGCAAGGAGGACCTGTATAACTATGGAAATTGGGTACTGAACGTAAGAGGAAAACAAAACAAGTTGGCAAGAAATGAGCAGTATAAGACAGCTGTGGGAAAGCTATTATATACTGCCACTGTCAAGCAAATTGTGTACAAATAGAGGCAACTCAGCATAATTGTTATGCTCTCAAGAATGGTCAGCCAACCAAGATCACAGCAGGAAGTAAAGTGTGTAATACTTCAGGATGAAGCTATATATTCTGAATTGTATCCCCAAGTCCTATAGGAAAATGTTAGGGTATCTGTCTGTGAATTGAAGCTCAAGAGAAAGTAGATCATGCCGCAAGACAACAACCCAAAACACAGAAGTCGTAAACTAAAGAATGATTAAAGCAGAAGAAAGTTGATGTTTTGGAATGACCAAGTCATATTCTGATCGTAATCCTATAGAAATGGTGTAGAAGGAACTGAAATGGGCAGTTTATACAAGGAAGACTTGCATCCTTGAGTTTAAGGTATTCTGTAATTAGCAAATTCCTCCTTACAGAATACCTTCAACTCAAGGATGTGGAAGTGTTCCTTGTATAAACTGCCCAGTTCAGGTTCTTCCGAGCTGACGTGCAGGACTGATAATGATCAGAAATCTTCAGTTGCAAATTACTGCTGCCCAATGCAAGGTACTGAAAGCAAAAAGTTTACATGCTTTCTCCACACACAAATAATGTAGATTAGATCATTTTCCTCAATAAATAAAAGAACAAGTATAAAGTTTATCAAGAGTCATGTGGTAGGACAATAGGGGGCATATAAATTTAATAAATAAATACATGTTTTGGACTGATTAGTTTAATTGAGTTCTCTTCATCTAGTTTTACAACTTTCGTGGAGAGAAGATATTTATGTAGAAATGTTAAAAATGTAAATGAGTTCACTAACTTTTAAGCACCAATGCATGTAAGTGCCATCCATATTCTTTTTCAGATTAGTAGTCTAAGAACAGTAAAATTGTTCATAATTAAAAGCCCTTTAATTTTTTAAAATTAATATTAGGTGCTGCATAAAAATCTAGTTTAATATTTTATCTTCATTATCTGACTGCTGCACCTAAATTTTATTGAGAAGTTCATCAGAAACATTTCAGGATAAAATATGAATGTGATGAGATAACATGCTATATGTTAATTTCTCAAATAAAAAATACCAATATAGATTAGTCAAAGTAAAAAATACGAAATTCCAATGTTACTATGTATAATATTGTATTACTGAGTGTGTGCATTGGGACAGAAAGAGATTGTTTAAATGACGTGGACAAATGTATAACCATTTATCATTTTCCACTTCAACTTTACAAATTATGTTTATTCTTTAAACTCTACACATTCATCATAGTACAATTTCTTATTCTAAGGCACTCTCAACAGTTCAAGCCTTGTGGTTTTCAAATGTTAGTACTACTTGCTTTCCTGGTAAAATGCTTTTGCTTTAAATGAAAAGTGAAATCAGAAGAAGGGTATGCTGCATACATAGGGTGTGGGCTCTGCTGTTGTCCATTAAGAAAAATACTCTAGTTACATGTCCATTAATAGTTGAATTATTAATGCAGTGTCTCTTGTGGAAGAAGCTTTTTAACTGCTTGGTATTCCCTTATATTTGACATCTTAATAGCTCAGACGCATGTTGCATAAGAGGAGACATCTGCTAATATAAACAATTACTGATTCTGAACTGCATACTTGGAACAAAGGATTATTTACTTGCCTAAAATGTGTTTTCTGTTACCCAACACAAAGATCATGCACTTCAGAACAGATTGGGATGAATACGCATGGTGAGATAGGTACATCATGTTCTTCTACCATATGTCAGTCATAGATTGTAAACAGAATTTAATAATTCGTATATTAGGGGGAGAAAAACTTCAAACAATTAAGATAGCTCCTGGCTCAAATAATGTACCATAGTACAGTGACTCTCTTCCTTAAGAATCCAAAACAAAGCGATATATTTTCACTTGGTGTAATAATTAGTGCAACCATCTTGCCAAGTTCATTTGACAGTGTGTCACAAAATATTAGCATTTACAAAAAGAAGGTCCTTACCCTTTGGAAAGTTAATTTTAAACACAAGAAAGGAAAATAAAATAAATTTCAGCCTCTCTGGTGTCCTGGATTCGCTCAGGCACCGTGAGGCTGCAGGCAGCTGTTGGGGAAGGTGCATGGGTAGGAGTGCCGATGCTAGCGCGATCGCAGTGATTCCGCTGCAATTATATCCCCACTGAGCCCTCCGTTGCTGCTGACTATGCTTCTGGGTGAGCCGGCTGTTGGCACGGAGCCTCAGAGCTCTCTGGTGTATGCGGGTGGCCATTTTAGGTGGGTCCCATGTGGCAGTGGCCATTTTGAGAGGATTGCACATGGTGGCAGTCATTTTGAGAGGGCAAAAGTTCTGGCTGCCATTTTGTTGACCTACTTTTGCTGCGAAAAGCAGCTACAGCAGCCTGATTGCCTGTCTATTGCAGGTTGCCATTAGAAGCCTTCCTGTCCGGATTTCTGGCAGGTTTGCCTACTCACAGCTTCTCCATCATACTGAGGGTAGCAGCGGAAGTTGGTGGCCCACGTGATCGTGTCCCACATTAATTGACCTGCGTGAGTGCTGGGAGCTTGGAGCTCGCACCATTCTCCTTCAGAATCAAAGGACTGCTGAGCTTTACTTGCCCTTGCCTTCAGTGCCTCTGCACCCGAGTGCTAAGGCTGTTTGTCTGAGTTGGTGAGAGGGGGAAAGTTTCCTTTCAGGCCTTACATCCCCACATTTAATCATGGAAGACGGGGCCCCTGAGGAGCAGCAGGTTGGTCTGGTACTAGCAGGGCTGGTACCAGACAGACTGGCAAGGCAGCCAGGGAGGCCATTAGAGTAAGCAAGCCTTACTCTAGGCAGGAGACTAAGCAGAGTTCGGGCCTAGACAGAGATGCCATCAGATGCCAAAAGGCCTTAAAGAAGCAATTTTCTAGGGCTCAACTACAGGCCCAGACAGCCGGGCCTGCTTCCCCTGGGGATCACTTGCCCGGGGTTCAACCTGATCAGGATCTTCCAACATTAGAGAGTGAGGTATTGGTGGTGCAGCTGTCACAACTCCTTGGCAAGATGATTTCGTGCCTGTCAATAGTTCCTTGGGTATGCCTTCATTCGTGACACCTACAATGGCTCCTCCTGCCCTACCAGAGGGCCAACATGAGCAACTCTCAACAGCTGGTTCGAGTCTCTCTGAAGGTACGTCAGTCTCTCCAGTGGTGGTTGTCCCCCGTACTGGCAAAGGGCACCCTCTTCCAAGAGCCAGATGTCTTACCATCATGACAGATGCCAGTCTATTCGGCTGGGGTGCTCATCTCCACAACCCGATTGCGCAGGGCAGTTGGTCACCACCCAAAGCGTCCTACAGCATTAACTGGTTGGAATTGAGAGCAGTGCGGCTCGCACTCATTCACTTTCCAGACCACATCAAGGGACGTCCCGTGAGAATCCTAATGGACAATGTGGCCACAAAGACGCACATAAACTGCCAAGGGGCACCCACTCTAGGTCCCTGATGGAGGAATCAGATTGCCTGGGAAGGTGGGCAGAAAAACACCTGTGCTCCATCCAAGCGGAGCACATCTCCGGGGTCCACAACATCAAGGCGGACTGTCTGAGCAGGGCCACAGTCGATCACTCGGAGTGGTGCCTGCACCCGGACCTGTTCCCCCAGTTGTCTCAGAGGTTCAGCCATCCTCTGGTCGACCTGTTTGCCTCCCCAGAGAATATACACCTCCGCAGGTTCTTCTCCAGGTTCCACGCCACGCAAGCCGAGGGCGTGAACGCTCTCCACTCTCCGTGGCCATACATATACATATATATCCCCCTGTTGCCTCTTCTTACCAGGGTGATTCGGAAAACTCTGTTAGAGGAGGCGTAAATTCTGCTCATGGCTCCCTAATGGCCCAGAAGGACCTGGTTCTCTAACCTGGTGAGTCTTTCTGTCAACCCTCCTCGGCGGATTTCCCGGCACGAGGTCTCTCTCAGTCAGGGGGCACTTCAACATCCAGAGCCCCAGTGGCTACAACTAGCCATCTGGCACTTGAGAGAGACCTCCTAAGTAAGGGTAGTCTTTCCATCAAGGTCATTCACACCATTCAGGCATCCAGGTAGCCTTCTACAACCAGAATATATGACGCCACGTGGAAGGCCTTCGACAACTGGTGCAGAGAGCACGAGGCTGAGGCTACTATGGCTATGATTTCCCAGATCTTGGATTTCTTAAAAGATGGACTTGACCAGGGCCTAGCCCCTAACACTCTTACATGGCAGGTGGTGGCCTTGTCCACGTTTTTGACGGTAGACGACTACTCTTCCCTTGGGCATCATCCCATCATCCGCAATTTCCTATGGGGTGCAACCAACCTGAGGCCTCCAGTTGTTCACAGGTACTCCTCATGAGATCTCAATGTAGTGTTATGGGATCTCATTGCCCTGCCCTTTGAGCCCCTCCGTTCAGCCAGTCTCAAACATCTGACATTTAAGACTGCCTTTTTGATTGCCATCACGTCTGCACGGCGAATTTCCGAATTGGCAGCTCTGTCAATTCGCGAGGACTTGTGGTTGGTTCAACCTGACAGAGTAATCCTCCGTTTGGACCCGGCATTTATACCCAAGATCAATTCTTGGGTTCACCAGGCCCAGGAGATCATACTTCCGGATTTTTGTCCACACCCCAAACATCCCAAGGAGAAAAAGTGGCATATGCTTGATGTTTGTAGAGCGATACATAAGTACATCAAATGCACGGCTGCCTTCCGTCACTGAATCACTTTTTGTCGTGTTTCAACCAGCCTCCCAGGGCCGCAAAGTTTCTTCTCAGACCATCGGTCGTTGGCTACGGGCCTGCATCACCTTGGCCCACATTCTTCAATCTATCCCGGTGTCACGCCATATCACCACTCATTCTATGAGAGGTGCCGCCACCATGGTGGCCTGGGTTACTCAGGCACCGATAGAGGAGATCTGCAAAGCTGCAATGTGGACTTCCTTATCTCCCTTTGTTCGACACTACAGACTGGACAAATTCGCCTCTGTGGAGGGGAATTTGGAAGGCGAGTTCTCCAGAGCATTCATACCAGCGAAGAGACCCTGGATGCTTCTGCTTCCCGCCCTAGTGACATTTAGCTTGGGTATGTCCCATGCTTGGATTCTCCAGAGCAGCACCCAGGAAAATGACCATTGGCTTCCCCGAAGGGGCCTTTTCTGTGTGCTGTGAAGAAGAGTCCAACCCCACCCTGGGGTCTGCTCCGCCAGTTGTCATATGGTTTTGCGGAACGATGGATACTTGTTTTGACTTTGACTTTTGACTTTGTTCCTGAACTTCTCAGTGCGCATTGTCCACGCCTTCATTGAAGAAAATTTGAGGAATAGCCGGCACCAGAGGCGTGGCTTAAAGTTTCAATTCAGCCCTGGGCAGATTGGCTGTATTTAACCCATGCTTGGACTCTCCTTCGCAGCACACATAAAAGGACCCTTCAGGTAAGCCAATGGCCGTTCCAGTCAAATTTATTGTCTATCAGTTTTGTGAACTGAATATTAAGGTGCTTTGGAAATTCTGGAAGCTGTAGTCCACATGACTAAAGGAAGCTGAAGAAATCTGAAGAAAGCATCATCTTTTATTAATAATTCATTTTTTAATAAAAGTAAAACTCTTAAGTTTTACCCTAGGTTCATTTTATCATTTTATTATAGGACTACCATATCTAAAACACAAAACTACAGCCAACCACAAGACAGTAATGAAGATAATTTTCTATATGTTGGTATCAGGTGATTTTAAACATTTTTCAGCCTAAACAGGGTAGCCTGACTTCTTGTAAACCACCAAGATAAATGACAAACCTTTTCTCATTTCCATTGATATCAACTCATCAAACAGCTTGAGAATTTTTTTAAAAAATGTTTTTATTTGTTTGAATAGTAACATCAGATAACTAATAAATTAAAATTAAGTCTTTAATCTGTCAGTCACCAGTTTTGCTAATAATGCCTCATTTTAAGAACTTGCTGTATAATTGAGATCCACGTAAACCTTTTCAAATATTTAGAAAGAGTATTATAGAAACCATGATTGTATTTTATATCTGTCTGTCTGCCTGTCTATCTTGTACTTTAAAAATTCTTGATATGAGTGATTTAATTTGTTCATTTTTTATGGCTTTATTTTATATATCTTTTTATATGTACAGAAGACAAAGAATTTAACCCATGAAAATTTAATAGCTTCTATGGTTTTACACACCCACACATTGGAGAAATGTTCCTGTTTTAATTTGGCTTACACCCCGTCCCCAAAAGTTGTAAAATTATTAACTGAAAAATTACATTTAGGATTTATAAGTGTGTACAAGTAGCTTACATAGTCTAGAATAATTGCATACTATATATGCTTCATGGAGTGCCATGGTTAATCATCTGCAATTTATTATACTTTTTGAGAGACATTATTTAGTTAGGTTATCAGTGACTGTAATATACCTGACACCTTTTCCCTCTGTTAAAGTGACATAATTTGAGCCTCACATATATTGCAAACCAGTGTATTGTATTCTTGTAAATAGCAAGACAATAGTAGTGTTTATATATATATATATATATATATATATATATATATATATATATATATATATATATATATATATATATATATATATATATATATATATATATATATATATTCTGAGGTTTTCGCGGGTGTTAGTATGTAGGTCTCTAGTTGTTCGGGTTTTCTCCCGCGTAGAATTGGAGATGTCTTGGCGACGTTTCGACGAAGTCTCATTCGTCATCTTCAGGCTGCTTCAGACTACTTCAGGTTTGGTGTTTCCAGGAGTAGAGTAGGAGTGGTCCTGGAAACACCAAACCTGAAGTAGTCTGAAGCAGCCTGAAGATGACGAATGAGACTTCGTCGAAACGTCGCCAAGACATCTCCAATTCTACGCGGGAGAAAACCCGAACAACTAGAGACCTACATATATATGTATGTATGTACGTATGTATGTATGTATGCGCATGCACACACACACACCTTTTTTGTGTCCATTTTGTGGGTTGTATTTGTCACTTGTGCCACACAATAAAAGTCGTTCTTATTCTTTCTTACTCTGTCACCGGAAAATATCTTTGATGACGGTACACATTTATTTTCCATCTGCATTAGCTGAGTATAAGCTCTTTTATAATGGAGATAAATATTTACTTTCAACTAAGGTTTTTGTTGTGATGAGTAAATGAAGGAGATAAAGTAAAATTAAATTCCTATGACACTAAAGTGGTATAATATTATTCAATATAATTTCTGCTGCATATCTGGGCAAGTTTTGTTTCCATTGACAAAATGCAAATGTTATTGATTTGCTGCAAAAACAATTGAAATCTAATCCAAGCAGGAAATAACTGAGTTGCTTTTTATTTGAGAGGAAAAATGCCGAATGCAGCACATTAAAGAAATGAGGGAGTCAGTGTTTGCAAAAACTAAGTACAAGTTATGTTATTTTCCAGAGACCTGACAATGATTTATTGGAATGCTATTATTTTAGCATGCTACTTGTACCAACTGCTGTGTCTTTCTGGCAACAAAAAAGAAGAAAATGCCTTTTAGTTGTGTACCTTGTTTTTCTTTCCTCCCAATATATAAAGTATAAAATTATTTGAATTCAAGATAAATATATTAATCTAACATATTAATCTATTGAGAGGGGGTAGGATGTGTGTGTGTGTGTGTGTGTGTGAGAGAGAGAGAGAGAGAGAGAGAAACCGTGATATTTAATACCGTTTTTCCCATTCTGTGTTGGGTCAACTCTCATAAATTGCCTGATAATTCCACATGAGCTAGAAATGTGTAGATTTTGTCCCAGTTCCAAAAAGCAACTGTATTTTCGTGATTTTTTTCCCCTTGAAAATGTTTCACTTCTCACCCAAGAAGCTTCTTCAGTTCTTACTGGAAGAAACGTGAAACATTTTCAAGGAAGAAATCCAAGAAAGTCCAGCTGCCTTTTGGAAAACCACCTTTGGGACAAACATGACCTGGATGATTGAGAACCTCCATAGATGTGGTGTAGATTTATTTTCTGTTTTTCCCAGGAGAACAAGCTAAAGGACAGGGGGAAAATATTTTCAGACCTCCAAGTCATAGACTTGTAGTTGTAAAATGAATTGATCTAGATTAGTGTTTCTTAAACTTTTTCTGTCTGAAGATTCCTTCTCATGTTTACATATTATGGGGGACCTCAAAAGTGCCTTTTGTTTGTATGGGTTGTATTTATCTGTGTATGCTGTAGTGAAAATTAAAATTGACATTTGCTGCTGCTACTGCTTTTCAATATTGTTTGATGGGATTGTAATCTTTTATTATTTTTCAACATGAGCTAGAAAATAATTTTGATTTTGCAGATCCTTGGTGATCAATAGGATTCCTAGGATCTCAGTTTTAAGAAACACTGACCTAGAGAAAAGCATCATATGTTAATGTAATTTTGTAAATTTATTCTTAAAATAATTTGTATTATGTGGCATTCATTAGTAAGTAAAATTTACAATTTATCAGAAATCAGTATTATTTGAATAACAAGCTGATTTGTGCAATCTACTGTACAATTATATAGCTATTATATAGCCATTGATATTGATGACTACTCTGGGGCTTGAAGATATGCAATAAGTTTGTAACGTAATGTAATCAAAGGAAGGACTATGGTTCAGATTTTGTGGAAATATGATATAATAAATAAAAATGTATTGTTTGATACAACTAATCTTGCATTTTCAACCAGTTACTACTGATGAAACTACGTTTACCTGGTTCATTGTAGATGCTTTTAAAACAAGAACTTACAGTTATGAATAGAATATTAATGATCTTATACTGCAAAAGCCTTTTTGAGCACCTGTGGGAATAGTTGAGTGCCTTTTGGAATTCAATTTGTAATTGTAGAATCTTAATGGCTCATTCTCTAGTTAGGAACTTTGCAATGTATCCTTCATTTATCATGGGAACAACTCTTAAAAATGTCACATGTCTATGCTTTTATTTGAACCATTTGTTAGTTATGGAGCAAGTGTTCTTATTCATTGTACTAGCTTTGCAATCCTTCTATATTTGCTTTTCGTGTTCCTATGCCTTGAAGTTTGAGGCTTGCAAAACATAGTTTAACAGTTCTACCATTTTATTTGCAAACATAAATCAGAGGATCACAACATGTTTATTTTATTTCTCCAACCACTGAGCAAGCTACATTTTCACAATATTTGTGTATACATTTCTCACATTCAGGTATATAAGTGGGACCCAACTATCTCTTCCCCAGCATGAAAAAGCTTGTCTACAAAGAGTCCTATTGAAAGGCCAAGTCAGCATCAAAAAACATATTCAAATCATGTTCTTAGGATTTAAACATTCACAAGTAGGGCGCTGTGATACAGATTCAGAAGATAATGTTTCAAAAGATAAGAACTGTAATGTTTTGACCATGTAAAGTCCAGGTAGAATCAGTTGTTCCCAAAGGAGATGAGCTAGTGAGTAGTTCCCTTTTAGAGGACAGTTGACAGACAGGAACTCAATAGAGATGAAGATCTTCTTGAGAGGCAAGGAGCCACACCGTGTCATTTATCTGCCCTCTGATGTGCATAGTGTATCTTGGGGCGGGATGCTGCCTAGGACTAGGATCCTTGTCACTTGACTGCCTCCTCATCTGCTCATTGCTTGATTACACCAATTCCTGAAGTTTCCATCAATTATATATCAGAAACAGGCTTTCCAGCATCAGATTCCTTGGAATTTTAAGTTGGATGTGGCAGTAGTGATTGACTGGGTTACATGAAGATCCAGTAAAGATTTGCTAACATGTATAATTTCCTACTTAGTCAACCATGGGCATGAAACTAACATTAGTGCATGACATCAGGATTAGCGCTGAAGAGTAGTCCAGTGAGCCTAGCTTAAAAGTAGACTTAATACTAATTAAGTCTGATAAGTAGACTTAATACTTGTTATACCTAGAATAGTTTATAGTAGGCTATTTGGGCTTCATTTAATAGAATATAGCCACATTTGAGTCCTTGTTGACAATAGAGTGGTAGGTATGGGGCTGTGCAGTACTTCTGTTTAGAAAGTGAAAAAGTGTTTTGGAACATGGATGAGTTAATATGGTAGAAAGTTTTGGCAACTCACAGGAATATTGTCAGTTTATTATTGAATAAAAAAATAATGAAGATAATAGGACATAAAAATGCAACAGTCTTGGTGATTCCTTAAACCAATGCCTCTTTTCTTGGGACTAAATTTCAGCTGCCTAGCATGGATGTGTATGATCTTGAGAAAAGATGCAGCTGCTTTAAGGAATCGTTGATGTATAGTACATTACATGAGTGTCCCATCTGTTTCGAAGCAACTTTTTCTCGTTTGAACCTAAAATATTCCAATAAACCCTGACATTTATTACTTAACGTCTTTAGAACTGTATACATTACTGCTGCATTTCCAGGCCAATTCAAAGACTAAGAGTTAACCTTTAAAACATTAAATTTCTATTTTCTTTAGCTTTCACCTGAAAGTATATTTTAAATTATATATGTCATTTTGGGTAAGCATTGGGTTTAACTTGTTTAAACTTGCTCAGAATATATGTAAATCTTATTTATTATTTTAGGAATGTTATATAGGTATGGGAATATATATTTCATATTGCAAGTCTCCTTAGGAAGTCTGCATTCTTAAAACATATAAACACTGTATTAAATACTTTAATAAAACCCTGAAAGTTGAACAGATCCCCAATAATATAATACTAAATAATTAAAGTAAGTAGAACACGTTCTGGACAGTTCACTAATGGAGATGCCTCCTATGTAAAATTAATTTGTAACATGAGCAACTTTGCTAAATGTTTTGTAAATGTGTAATTAATTTACTACTAAGGGGGTCTATCATATCACTTTGGAACAGAGTATAGTGTGGTCATCAGTCCTTAGGAAAAGGATCATGTGTGTTGAAACAATGTGCAAAATAAATATTGTCATCATCATATCTACTGAATAAGCTTGATTTCCCCAATCTGTCTGTGTTCAGATTTAATTTCGGTAGCATCTTCCATCTTCAAAGAGCTATCTAGGTTCTCCTTTCATAAATATTGAATTGTCTTTTTATACATGAAAACTAATTTTAATATTCTAGAATTATTTGTAAAATAGTAGGTTTTTTATTGGACTTGTTAATTTTAGTGGCCCAGAATATATATTAAGGAAAGGAAACATTACTGATTTCTTCTGTATGTCAGAAATCTGCTTCCTTCTTAAAGTTTGAAAGTTCTTTTTGGTCATGTCACTTTTTTCAAATAAAATGACCCTAATTACTTGCATTTGGTTATATGTTCCACTCAGTAATTACTTCATTTCCTATGAAGAGTCACTAAAGTAGAACAGAAAGAAAAAAATTCTCATGGTAATTGAGATATGGTAAATTCCACATACTGGACCAAACTAACTATGCTTTTTAAGGTGATTATTTAATACTTAATATGCAAAAAGAATCAAGATCACTAGCATGAAAATAAAACAGCCCTGTATTTATCAACAAATTAGTAATGCAACTTGCATAATATTTTTTAAAAAAATATTTCCTAATTTCCACTGAGCTGTTAAAGAGTTCATTTTTGTGATGGCAATTTGTGATAATAAGTAGGATTTGGAGATGTGCAGTTGGCTGCAAGGGGAAATATTCCTTATCTTTGAAATGTTTCCAAATTTAGAATATAACAGTAGTCTGCTTTAAGTAGCAACTATGCACAAATATGAGAGTAATAAATTATAATTAAAAAAAAACATTTTCTGACCAAAGTGCATTTGGGACAACCAAAGTCTTGAGGATGAAACTGATTTAGGTCTTGTCAGTTTCAGGCAGTAGTTGCAGCCAGCAAGGGGGCTTTTAATGGACGAATGAAATCACAGAACTGAGCTTGTTAACTTACAGTCAGCATATTTTAGGGAAATGCTGTGCCATAGACAAAAGCAGCTCAGAAAGAGATACCTTGTTAAAGCAAATGTTGTGTCATTTGGGTTGGGGGAGAAAATACAGGGTTGGGCACAGGATATTACATGAGAAAGATTTATTTGAATGAGACGGCAACAACCAGCAACTTTTGCAGCATCTCTCTGCATTTGCTCAGTGACCATTTTCTTGGAATCAATTGCAGTAACTAAATGAGGACTTTCCATAAGATACATTTTTGTACTGTTAAAAAAAGTCTTGAATGTTTGACTGGTTTAATTCCATTTTCTTTAAAAACAAAAGGCATAATTATGTATTCCTATTCAGCTCAATTCATGCTCTCCTAAAAAGTAATGACTGTTCTCCTATAACATGTCTCATGGTTTCCAAGATAAAAGTTATTCCAACCATAAGCACTGAGGCTGCCCTAACAAAATTTATCTATGATATTGAAACACTCCTCTTCTTATGGCCAGATTTCTCATGAGTAAAGTACTCTACCTACCTGCCCAGCTTTGGACTGACCCTCTTGCTGGTCAACTTCATACATCTTACATGTGAGTCTGCTTTTATGCTGTTGTTATGTTTGTAATCATTATTTTCTTATTCCTAGTATAATCTTCTGCCATTTCTTAGTTTCTGTTGCATTTTCTTGCATTTTACTCTCCTCTTAGGTCCATGATGGCAAACCTATGGCACGCATGCCACATGTGGCATGCAGAGCCATATTTGCTGGCACGGCAGCCTTCAGCTGCGGCACGTGTTTCCAAACTTCCGGTTGGGCTCTTGGGCCAGTTTTCACCCTCCCCAGGCTCCGGAGGCTTTCCTTAAACCTCGGGTGGTGAAAAACGGCCTCCCTGGAGGCTCTCCGGAGGGCCAGGGGAGGCTGTTTTTGGCCTCCCCAAGCTTCAGGAAACCCTCCAGAAGCTAGGAAGAGTGAAAACTCCTCCCCACATGGGGGGGGGGGGTCGTGCGCACATGCCCAGGGGTCACTCACACATGCATAGGCGGGGTGTGTGTGCATGCATGTGCAAGTGGGTGTGCGCATGCACACAATTTTGGCACATCTAGAAAAAGATTAGCCATCACTGTCTTAGATTGTAATACCTCTTTACTCCTTTTCAGATATTTCAATCTAGGGAATCTGTAAAACTTTTGTTCTCCTGTGCCTTTTTGCGGTTGGTAGCCCAGACACCCAGCAGTTGAATTACATAAGGGTTGTGATGAGTGGCCATATGTTTCTGAGTAAAGCTTCATATCCCATGCATATCCTGTTTCTGTTTGGTGCTAACATAATTCTGTCCAATTTCCTTCCAGGTTCCATTTACTTTTACACAGATCATACAAAAATATGCAGCCTAGGCTGTATTTTATCCGGATAAAAGCAGTTTTTAAAAATCATGTATTCAATATCTCTTGTCATTCTTCAGTAATCCTTTCTGTTCCTTTGCATGGTTAGAATATTTTGTTGTTTTGGTTCCTCTTTCCTTTTCCTTCTAAAATACTGGCAGCTGCCTAGCTGCACTAGTGGAACTTCTCATCCAGTATGACTTCATTTATAGACTACAATGGCATTAAAATACAGCCATGTAACCATTACAGAAATCAATGGAGCCAGTAAACAGAATAAAATGCATTGAAGATACTGTATGTATTTAAAATCTACCAAGATTCTTAAGAATGTAGGAAAGTTACTTCGCCAATACCATCTGTAATTTTTGTGTTTTTATTTTACTCATTTTATTTTCTAACATTAGGATATTTTTAACTTGAACGTGCTTCCAATCAAGATTTGGAAATTACATTTCTAGTTTTTGATGACCTCTTTTTTGATACTAAAAGTTTTTATAGATCATCTTGCTCATTATCATAAATGTCCAAGACTTGTTAAGATATAAGATAGAAGTCATTTTTGTCTAATCCTTGTGACAAATATTTCCCAGTTTTTTCTGTTAGTATTCTTTTATTTTTTATATATGATATATTTTGTAGTAATTACTAAAAAAGAATGGTTGAACTTCCCCAGTATCCTCTTTGTTTCATAGATTCTGTTCAATATATAAAAGGAATAATGTTCTTGTGTATGATCAATGCTAATCATAACCATTACACAATCATATGTACTTAAATTGATCACAAGGATTTCCAAGATACGTTCCTGTGTGACAAATGGGAGGAAGTTATAATTTGGATATGTGATTATCAGTACAAGTTTAATAAAATGTGCTGCTTATATGAATCTTGAATTATTTATAATGTAAGTTTCCCTTTGGGATTTAATCAGGACTCAGTTTCCCTTGTCTGGAGGTCATAATTGGAGGAGTTATCCCAGTTCAGTTTGTATATTTTTTTGTCTGTGACTATAGCAGGTAAATATCAATATTCTCCATAGTGAGGGGGAGGAGTATCCAGGATGGGTTGACTTTATCCTCTCGTTGATTGGACTGAGTCATCAGAGCTCTTGGTATAAGCCTCTGGTCCACCAGGCTCCGCCCAGTTTTAGACTCAGTCCACTCAAATGGACGGTTGACCATCCTAGATCTCCAACAGGTCAAAGATATTCAAGAAAGAAAAGGAAGGAAAATTCCAGTGTCTCCCTCCTACAGCATCCCAGGCGAGCTGGCAACTCCCTGGACTGTAAGGATCGGCCAAAAGCCCCTCAGGGGGCGGCCCGCCGCCCAGGCTTCTGAGTGAGACAAGCAACACTCAGAAAGGAATTTGCTGGGTGAGCAGGAGACAGAGGGCAGAAGCCTCTGGCAGGCACACCCGGCTGCAAGGACGCCAGCAGCGCCGGAAAATTCCCCAAGAGCCGCGGATCGTGAGAAGGGACAGGCTAGGACGGCGCGGAGCCCCCCCGCCCCCTGGAAGGGAGCCTTGCAAATGCGGAGTGCCCGCCCCATTGGTACGTGACCCACCTCATTGGAGGGGGCTCACGGGCAGAGCAAGGACTCCAGCGGCATGGGAAGTGAAGAAAACGGCAGCAGAGACGCGCGCAGCTCTTCGGAGCAGAAGCCGTCCAGCCAGAAGATTCAAAAGGGGCGCCTTCATTTCCTGGCAAAGGCGCCATCTTGAAGCCATAAGGGACCATGTGTTCCAAGATGGCGGCGCCCAGAGGCAACAGGAGACTGGCAGGACACAGGTACTGGCAACAACAGCCGGCAGTCCCACCAGGTTAGTGACCACCCCTCAGGCGGCCCAGAGAAGGGGGAGGAGGAAAGGCAGAGACAAAAAGAAGCACCTCTCCCCCAGGGCAGAGCTGGAAGCAGGCGGGGGGGAGGAAAGGCAGAGACAAAAAGAAGCACCTCTCCCCCAGGGCAGAGCTGAAAGCAGGGGGGGTCACAAGCCTCCCAAGCCATCTAAATAAGAAAGGAGGAGGCATTAAAGACTGGAACAGATTTGCAAGAGGGCAAGTGGCCTCAAATCCATCCCATGCCAGGGAAAGAAAAGAAAGGCTCCTGGAGGCCCCACAGCAGGTGGGACTGCAGGGGAGACAACCATTTGCAGGCAAGAATCCCCTTTGACACCCCTAGTCCTTGGGGTCTCCCTCAGACGTGGCAATCCCCCTCCCCCATGCTGCCTCCCTGAGATCAGCCTCTGCCAACCCCCCCCCCCAGACAGGCAGGGGCCCCCAGCCAGCAAGCTCCCACAGGGGCCCCCAATTTTCAGACATAATGATGAAGGGCTTCCAGCAATGCCTGACATTGCTGCAGCAGCCTCAAATGCTGCTTCAGTGGCATCCTCTCCTAGGATACCTGAAGGGCTGGAAACACAGGGGGAGGACAGCTTTAGCTCCTCAGCCTTATCACGGGAGGAGAGTGAGCTGGATTGTGAGGAGGGGGAAGTCAGGGAGGATGACCTATCCGATGACATAGGCTTGCCCCCCCCCCCAAGCTGACCTTCACCGGATTGTTCCAGCCTTTGTTATATAAATCCCTCCTTTTTAAGGGTTAAGCAGCCGCCAGGCTTGGGAACAGAGCAGCACAGGCACCGCCTCAGCAGCAGGGGTTTTCTGCGGAAACCAGGTTTGAGGAGCAGGCCATTGAGACCGACATAATGCCAACTCCCAGGGCCTTTTTGAATCGGTCAAGTGCCAAGGGGCCTCTCCCATGCTCACATCCACAGACAAGGCCTTTTTCAATGTGGATCAAGACATGGAGGGGGTGCTATCCCACCCACCAGGGGCGCCTCGGCTTTGGCTCTGCAACACCCCTGATTTTGCCAGGGGAACCTGAGCAGGCTCTGACGTGGGAAGACAGGAAGGCGGGCCTCACGAAGAGGCATCAGGCAGCCGCCTGGGCGGTGAAGGCCGCCACCACCGCCTCATTGTTCAACAGGTCTCCTCTGCTCTGGCTGCAGGAGCTGCAACAACGTATCCCCATTACTGAGGTCAGAGCGCACCAGGACATCAATAAGCTGGGGGCGGTCATCCAATCTGTGGCGGATGCCTCATTGTCTGCAGCCAGGCTTGCCTCCAGGGCAATTGCTCCACTGTTGCATCTCACAGACTGCTGTGGCTGAGACAGTGGCAGGCGGAGGTTCACCACAGGTGGCGCCTAGCATCCACTCCTTTCACAGGAGATGTCCTTTTTGGACCCGCTCTGGACCCCTATCTGGTCGAGGATAAGGACTAGAGGAAGGGTCTCCCCACAGCCCCTAAGAGGGGACAGTTCAGGACGGTGCCTTACTCCAGACGGCCCTGTTCCCGGGGACAAGACTTCGGGTCCTCCTTCTGGGGTTATGATCCCTTCAGGGGTTCAGGGGCGGGGTACTCAGGTGCCAGGCATTACTAGGAGGCTCTTCCGGCAGGCAGAGATGCCAAGATGGGTAGCAGAGGGGCAGGCAGCAGAAGCAGCCCTTCCGAGGGAGTGGAGGATGTGGCGGGGGGGTGCCCCTCCCGCAAAAACTAAGGCCAGAACCGAGTCACCCCCCCCCCCAGGGGGGCGGTTGGCATACTTCACCGACTGCTGCGACCGTGCCTCATCAGATAAATAAGTTCAGAACACCATGAGGCACAGTCCGGCTCTGGAACTCCTGTCTAAACCCCTGGGGTTTTTCCAGAGCTGCCCGGTTTCAAATAACCCGGCACGGAGATTACTGATGCAGCTATACAACTCCTGCTGGACATGGAGCCATCCAGCCAGTGCCTCTAGACAGGAGGGCCAAGGGCATTACACTATCCCTTTCGTAATCCCCAAGACATCGGGGATGGAGGGCAATTCTGGATCTGAAGTGGCGGGACTGCTTCAATCGTTACAGGAGGTTCAAAATACATTCCCTCCACTCCATCTTGGAGGGAATCAGACAGGGAGACTTCCGCACTTTTATAGACCCCTCAGAGGCCTATTTACACATTCCTATCATTAGGGATTACAGGAGGTTTCTCAGGTTCAGCTACCTGGGGCAGCACTCCCAGAACCAGGCCTTGCCCTTCGGCTGGTATTCCTAGTTTATTAATATAGAGTGCATAGGCAACTGCCAACCAATCTGAGTTTGGTTTTTCCAGACAGATCCCAATACAAAGAACCATCAATCAGACTGTGCTCATTTGTGTTATCCAGTAACTGAATGTTCTGTTATTCTGTCTCACAAGATTTTTCCCTTCTGTTCTTAATTAACATAGAAGAGAATAAATTATGAGGATTTTTCCATGTTTCTGTGCTTGCCATGTGACAAACATCTATAATCTTCAGAATTTCTCATACTGAAATGCTGACAGTTCTCCAGAAATTAAGAAGAAACCAAGAATCCCTTCCAGTTCTCTTCCTATTCTCAAAAAGGACAGATTTTCCTTTTTGAGAATAACAAGTCTTGTTTGAAGCGTCTTTCTTTATAGGTATTTCTAAATATTCCAGAATAGGGATAAAATAGCTCTTCTTGGAGTTATAATGAGGCTGTCATTCCTTCAAAGTAAGCCTTGTCAAGAAACAGGCATGGCATGAACATCATTTACTGTGTAGATGGAATAATAGACAATTAAAAGCTCATCCAAAGCTTGTCCAAGTTTCTCTTTGCCTCATTGTATACTAAACAAACACCTGACTCCTGATTTTCTTCTGGGTGCAATTCAAGATGCTGTTTATTACCTTTAAAACTTTACTACCTTTATTATGTGGCAAAAGGTCAGATTTTCTGCAGGATTATATCTCCCTAAGGATATCTACCTATCCTACCCATTCAGATAGACTGGGCATGCTTCTTTCCCCTCCCTTAAATAATGCCATTTTATGGTATCTAGGAGGTGTGCCTTTTCTGTGAGAGCTTCTGCCCTATTGCAACACCCTTCCCCTTGAAGTCTAGCTGGTCTCTACCCGCCTAGCATTCCAAAAAAGCAGTTCCAATTTGGCTCCCCCCTCCAAGCAATGGAATAGAGTCAGGGTGTGTGTGTGAAAAGATGTCATGTAAGACTCTATATTGGACATTTAATTTTATGTCATATTTTAACATTTATGGTTTTAATAGATACATGTGTTACATTGTTTTATTATCAGTGTTTAATTATTGTTTGGGAGTTTTACATAAGATGGATGACTATATAAATGTTTAGATAAATAAAATGAATAGAACCAAGGTTGGAATATTTTGAGTTCCTTTCTTACTTGCTGTTTCTCAGTACTATCATGCTTTCTGCAAGATGCCCATTAACTTTTCTTTCCCATCCCATTCTTTTACAGAGGCTCATATAGTACAAATACGGGAACTGCACTATTATCGGGAAGTCCCTGTTCCCTGAATACTTAGAACCTTTATACAGTTTCTTGCTCTTAATGTCAGTTTTATGTACTTTTGGAGCAGAGCTATTATTTTCAAGAAACCACATGGAGCCAGTTTTTGATTTAGTAAAGAAATCAACTTTCTCTGCTTCTCCAAACGTTGGCTTTTATTTGTTTGGTACTATGCACGTGTTCCACCCAAACTTTGTTTTTCAGATGACACATGTTCTCTATTTTCTCTTAGCTATTAAAGAAGCCCCGTGAGCTTTCTCTGCATATTTATTTTTATATCTTCCAAGCAGAACTAACAGCTGTTGTGAAGACAGCATAAAATTTAAGGCGAGGGATTTTACCAAGACTACCCAGTTGTAAAGCCTAATCATGCCATGTTTGGGTGGGATTAATCACAGTACATTTTGTGGTAAGCGATTCCTGTACCTGTCTAGCTGATTTTATAAATACAGACTGCGATAGCACAGGGGAGGCATACTTGCTTCCATTCATAATCTTGATTTGCTATTCAGCATTTGTAGCAGTTCCTGGAACAAGCTTTGTAATATTTTATCCATTTCCTAGGAATAATGAAACAGTCATTTACCAGTGAATAAAACTGGAAGGTATATGGCACAATCCAGAGGAAGTTATGAAGTTAAATTTTATGGAGTTTTCTAAATACCTAGCTGGTATGTTACTAAAAAACCTGTTTTTAATCCTAGGATGAGAGAGAACACTGATAAATCAGAGTCACTAACACTTGGGTAGCATACACATTTAGTAAATTATTATTATTTATATAACAAGGTGATAACCACAGTTCTTTAGTTGGTGTTGGCCTTCATTGAATCGAGTTCTTCCCAAGAATCTAGGATATCATAATGTTTTGGGGTAACATATGTGCAGATCCAAGCAGTGTAGCTTTTTGTAATTGACACATGGAAATTTTATCAGATTTTCTAACTGCTGTCCAAAGCTTTGTGATATTGTTACTGTATTATTGTACAAGTAGGGCAGTCAATTAGATGTTTAGACTGGATTTGGCATTTTTTATCCACCTATCAAGTCCTTCCCAATGACTTGGAATTGTTTGGTAAGGGTATTGCTGCAGGATGGAAGCTGTTCCACGTAAAGCTGCTGTGGTGGTTTCTCATGAGGAATAAGACACGCAGGCAAAATGTCTCGGGATGAGAGCTCAGAACAGAGTCCGAAACTCCCTTTTATTCTTATTACACTCATTAGCATACAATGTTATCACTTAGGGCCAGAGCTGGCTATGGCCAGTTACTTTTATGAGTCATTTATCCTGTTTTCCACATCCCATGCACTTTCATTGTTTCGTGTGCACTACGGCACATCCTGTGGGAGCAGGTCTCTGCAATTATTTTCACAAGCTGCCTTTTACAATTGATGGTGATTTTTTCAATGTCAGTGGTGTTCTATAGGGCTTAAGATGTTTTAGAATTGCACTCAAAGTGCCACTTGGTACTATTTTTGCTTTCTTTTGCCACTGTCATTCTACTTTTATTTGCAGGTCTTTGTACGATTTTCCTCGGTTCGTTTTCTTCTATTTTGCTGTTTGCAAGTAGTGCCACATCCATAGTCCAGACATTTTTTGTCTTTTTTTAAATCAACAACTGATAAATCTGTGATGTTAGTCAGTGTCAGTTTTTGCATATATGTCTGCTTACTTTTTATACTGACTGATTTCGCTGCTCTTTCTCTCTCTTTCTCCCTCTCTTCCTTTGCACATCGGAGTCTAATTAAATCAAGCTCAATATCAGCTGCATTTTCATACCAAACTGCAACGCGCTTAGGAAGGTGGCGATTAACACATTGTTGATAAATGTCTTCATTCAAGCCCAAAGCAAACTTATCCAAAAGGGCTTCTTCACCCCATCCTCTCATATAATTACAAAGGTGTTGAAATTCCTGAATGTACTGAGTCACCGGTCTATCTCCTTGTATGAGGGTCATAAATTTCAGTTTACCCCGTTTCTCAGTTAGGGGGTCATCAAATCGTCTCTTGAATGTAGTCATAAACGCATCAAAATTCCTGAGGAGGGGGGAGTTGGTTTGGTGCAAACCCATCCACCAATCAGCCGCCTCGTCCTCCAAAGCAAGCAACACCATCCGCACTCTCATGGCATCTGATTCAAAATCGGGCCCATAAATTTCCATGAAGTTATAAACTTGCATAATGAAAAACCCCAGCTTCTTAGGATTTTCATCATACTTTACAGTTAAAGGGGGGGGGACTTTAGCCATTCTGCGTCTTCTGGGGGGTGGGGCCCCTGGCCTGGCAGCACCCCTGGCTGGGGGGGTGAAGCTGCATGTGGGTTTTCTTGCTCCCATCCCCCCTCGACCTCTTCACCCTCCCCAAATCTTTGGCTAGAGTACCTCTGTTCCAAGTTCTCCGGCTGACCTCTTTCTCGGGATCTTCATTCGGCCCCCGCTTCAAACGGCCTCTCCTGATGTTTTCTTCTGGTAACGCCAGCATCCCAGCTTGCACTATCTTCTCTTTGTCCCACAGACAAGGACCAATGGAGGGGGGGATCGCAGGGCCCGCTATTTCCAGCTCAGCCATCTTCTCGGGTAATGATAAATCAGCAGTCTCTTTTTCAATTTCTTCATCGCTGGCGTGCGAAGACATTTTCTCTGTTTCTTCTTGTAGTTTTCACCCCCCACGGAAGATTGTATTCTCCTGGTAGGGTGTTGATGAGACTTCGCTTACTGTCAGCACCTCTCCATTAATTAATTAGGAAAGAAAGACCACAAGACTCCATGTGTGGAAATCAAGTGTACTTTTACTAAGTAAGAATGATTAAAGGCATAGCGAAGCGAAGTCTGATTATTTAGGTGCGAAAGCAATTGATATATAGAATAGCCCATTCCCCACCCCTTGGCATCACAGTTCCAGTCCAATCATAATTCTTCCAAGTGTCAGGTGTGAGATAACTTCAAAAGGCATCACAAAGATGGAATGTCGGTGCCGTTAGTCCTGGCGGGAAACACCCACGCATGCGTAGTCCGATCAGCCGGTGAACTCCAGAACCTTCCTCCAGCACAATGAGTAACCCCTCCCAAATACCATGCCCTCCCTCCCCGTTTCATGGCAGCCGAAGCGATAGCAAAGCAGAGGCTGACAATTATATTGAAATAAAACAGAGTCCCTAGCTTATACCTTCTTTACAGGTAGTCTTTGACTTATAACTGCAATTGAGCCTAAAATTTCTGTTGCTAAGTGACACATTTGTTAAGGGAGTTTGCTCCATTTTATGACTTTTCTTGCCACAGTTGTTAAGTGAATCACTATAAATGTTAAGTTACCAACATGGTGGTTAAGTGAATCTGGCTTTTCCATTGACTTTGCTTGTTAGAAAACTGCAAAATGGGGTTACATGACCCCAGGAAACTGCAACTGTCATAAATATGAGTCAGTTGCTAAGCGTCTGAATTTTGACTACCTAACCATGGGGATGTTAAAATGGTTGTAAGTGTGAAAAACAGTCATAAGTCACTTTTTTCAGTGCCGGTGTAACTTTCAACAGTCACTAAATGAACTGTTGTAAGTTGAAGACTGCCTGTATTTCTATGAATAAAGAAATGCTTCTTTGCTCGTTCAGTCTTACAACTTAGGTCATGTTGTAGCAAAAGTACATTGGAAGCAAAGTGTAGTATGTTTGGGTGGGGAGTGTTAGAAAGTTACGGTTTTTATGTCATTGTTAAGCCCAAACAACCCAACAACCAAAATATTGTATGACTTAGTGTTGTAGAACAACTATACATAATTAAATTAATTTACATAAATAAGAGAATATTTGTAACTCAAGATTGAACTATGGGGTCCTTGGTGTTCTCTGAGCTTGGTGGTTTTCTTGCAGACATTTCATTAATAAACTAGGAAACCTCCTAAGTTCACAGACTATAGGTTCGCCATGGTGAACCTATGGCAGGCGTGCCAGAAGTGGCATGCAGAGTCCTCTCTATGGGCACATGCACTGTCATCAGCTGCTCTTCTGGTTTCCGCCATGCGAATGCACGCGGGCTAGTTGGTCTTTATGTGCACTGGAGCACCGGAAACTCAAAGACCAGCTGACTTTGGGTTTCCTCCGCGCGCATGCGTTTGTGTTCTGGTTTGGGCGCTCAGTGCCAAAAAGATTTGCCATCACTGCTATAGGTGTTACAGTTGTTACTTATCTTGGAAGAAAACTCATGGTGGAGAAAACATTTTCAAATAATAGGGAATCACTTAGATATGACCCACAGTTTCTGGAAAGAAGTTTTGTGGAACAGTTATTACTTTTGTGGAAAAATACATTGATCTCTAGAATGATTCTAACTTGTTGCTAAAAAGAATGAAATCATTTTTAATCAGAAGGACTAATGGTGTGAACTGTTGCAGACAGTTGTACTCAATGATTTAGCTCTTCAGCTATGTATCTTCTACTAAAAACGAACTCTGTAGTATGAACATATTCCTTCCTTATGATTGGAATGTTTTAATTTAAGCAAATATATTTCTCTTCAAGGCTGATAGTATCAAATGTACTTAAATTGATAGAACTGCAGGGTGAGGTGGGTTGTTACGTAGTTATGTAGAAAATACCATAAACAAACAAAAGCTTGTAGTTAAAGTAATAGTTAAAGCACTAAGTTGATCAAAAGAAAATGGTTTTAAAATTGAAGAAATACCAATAAGCACTACTCTGTTAGCTAAAAATTCCAAGGACCTGAAAGCTCTAGTAATAAAAGTCAATTTTCTGTATTGACAAGAAAATTACACGAACATGTCAAGCTCTATTCAAAGGAGATTTTATTTTTACCAACTATATTTCTTTATGCAGAAGGGTAGCCACGTTAATCTTTTGCAGCATAAATAAGATGTTTTTGGCACCTTAACAATTGATACATTTGCATAAACTTTCTATAATTAAAAAAATGTATTCATTGATAAATTAATTCGTCTTTTGAATGATACAGGATTGTTCTTCCTGTTCTGCGGGGAGGTAACATGCAGTTAATTTTATCTCATTCTTCATCTCAATGATTTAATCTTGAAACAATCATTTTGGTGACATTTGCTGTGGTTATTAAAACAAAGAATTGTAGAAATTAATATGGTGTTTTTATTAGTTTTGGATTACAGATTTTAAAGCATTACATACGCTAGGATGAAAGTTGAAGGATCCCTCTGTTGTCCAAACAAATTGAATTATATTGATTTTTGTTGACTAGTTTTTGTAATTATCTCTTCTTAGACTTGGGTATAATAAAATATCAGTGTAAATGGTGGCAGGCATAAGGATTAGAATTAGTCAAAGGGATTAGCAACTCCTATGGGAATCTTCAATAGCTATTCTTTTGTTTGCAACAGATGTCTTTAGATTGTGTTTATAAGGGGTGAAGCTGGCAGGTGGACTAAATATTGCTTTGGATACTTTTAATATTGAGCAATTGCCTGCTATTTTCCAGATTGAGAAAATAATGTCCAAAAGTCTATTTACTTATTTAGTAGATTTGCATCCCTCCTTTATTATTTTATAAACATCTCAAGACAGCAAACATATCTGATATTCTTTCCTCTTCTTATTTTCTTCCTACAACAACTACCCAGTAAAGTGAGTTGGGTTTGAGAGAAAATGACTGGTCCAAAGACATCCAGCTGATTTTCAGGTCTAAGGTGAGACTAGAACTGACAGCCTCCTGGTTTCTAGGCCAGCACCTTAGCCACTAGGCCAATTGATTTAAAAGAGGGGTGGTGGTGGAATTTTAAATTAGGGAGTTGACAGGTATGTTGGATTTGAATTTTGTGTTTGATAGGCAGATTTTCTGCATCAAATAGATCTTCCTCCTTGTTTTTAATAATGCAGATTCTCTTTCAGGGTGAAGGGAGTAAACTTTCACAGACTCACCATGATGACGCCAAAATGCTGAAACTTTGCATTCTGATATCATGATTCAAAGTTCACCCTTGGTACCTGTATTATGATTGTCAGAGGATGGGAAAGGAAAAGAACTTTTCCAAGCCCTCAGGCAGTCTTCTTTTGTAAAATAAAGTGATTTTTTTTTTAGTTTACAGTGTAAATAAAATAAATAACCTGTGCTTATATAAAGTGGTCCTAGTTTAAGTAATGTAATATACTATCAACTACAGAAGATCCTTGCAGGTCTTCAACTGTTTCAGGCTTTCTTTCTATGCTGTTGTAAAATTTAATCACTGTTTGGTTAGGTTAACCTCTTCCAAAGGCTGCTTTGCTTTATTTTCACTTTTGTGTTTCTGGCCTAGAGAGAGAAAAACATAATCTATGTTTTTTTTTTCTGAATGTCCTGAAAAGTAAACATCTTGGTCACACTTTGCTGTGCCTCCAATGTAGCTTCATTTCTCCAGTCAGTCTGCTGAAAATTAGATTTTCCTGTCCAATTTTGCTTGTTCTGCAAGCAAAATGAACCATATTCCTTTCCTCTGGGGATCCTCTCTCAGGCTCTGTTGCCCTGCTTTCATCCTGTGACTTCAACCACCCTGATCACCCTATTCACCCTACTGTATAGCACCTCTAGCGCACAAGGACACACAAAGCACAAACAACCAAAATTCTTTTTCCTGATAAATATCTTTACTAGAAGGCAGATATGCTTGCTCACAGGTGTCTCAATTAACCCAAGAACCTAAGGCAGCCTTTTAGCTGTCTATTTAATGCTTTTCACGCAGTTGACAAATAGACAACACTCTGTCCTTGAGGGAAACTACACACCTGTCTTAATCAGTGAGAACTGCACAGTGACTCGCCACAGAAGCACATAAGAGGTGGAGTTTGTGTCATGACATTGCAGTATGTGTTGTATCCTTTCCACCTTTCTCAAGGATGCCTATGGCTTGTTAGTTTGGGGAAGATAAGGATTTACTGCTGGGCCTGAGTGAAGACTGACAGTGATCTAAATTATTAACAAAGTGTGAACATTTTATACATACATAGCATTGTACTTAAGTATAATGAATGTGTGTGTTATATATTCTGTGATATATTCTATCAAATATATCAATTGTGCATAATATAGGTGAATGCAAATAGGATGTATAATATGCCTTTGTTATATTTTTGATTCCTGGAGAACCTGAGCTGTTTGATTAAATATCTGTTTATTATATTAGTATATCAGCTTCCTTTAAAGGGACTCTGTGTAGTGTACTTAGGGTTATCCCAGTACACTCTTAGAACAGTCTTCGAAGTAGGTCAGGCTGAGTGATTATGTCTGGCACAGAGTCAATCAGTGGACAGATAAGAGATCTGTACTCTCTCAGTGTCATAGTGACTTCTGCACAATGTTTACAAGCTTCAGTAAATTCACTGAAATTTAATTCATCATATTGATGTGAATGAGAGAAAGTTAACACTTGAGATAGTCAATGTTCAGTAGTCTTTCTGATAGACAATTGATAGGTAATGTTTTGGGTTAATCACATATTTGAAATTTAGAAAGCAAATTGTACCACAAATGGGTGGTATAACAAAATGATGTCTTTGGACTGATTCCATGCTATCAAAACATTTAATTATCTAAGGCAAAGTTGCCTGCCATTTCTATTACCCTGATATGGTACTTTCTACCAATTTATCTTTTTTTTATTTTTTGCCTTCATTGTGACTACAAAGAGTTGGGTTTCAGGCATTAGTCGTTTATTTTCTAAGAATCCTATGAGGATAAAATAGGACTCAGATACATTTGTAAAGTAGATGTCTGTAGCTTTTTGCAGCCTGCCAGCTCTGTTTATTTATGTTCAGTTAAATAACTTACTGTATTTGGCAATCTGCGAATTATATTGATTTAATAAAAATCTTTTAAAATGCAATCTAATGGGCAAGGTGCCCATGGTAATTATTTTCTTTGCCCTGGAAATGAACTTCTTTCTACAGCAACCATGATGAAAATAAACTTTAGGAAGTGTCAGAGCTTAAAGAGAAGGGATTTTTTTTAACTGTTCTGGTTCAGAAGGTACAAGATTTGTACCTTGATATAAGAAATCTCTCTGAATTTCACCTTGAATTAATTTGGAAACTACATATTATTATTTTCCCACCCATATGAAAATTCAAGCCCCTGGCCCAACACCCACAAATCTATCACATGGGCCAATCCTTCATTGCCATGAAGAAAAATTCTTCCCATCCACATCCGTCCAGGTGCAGAGACAAAGCAACCTTGACTTTCTGAGAAAGAATGTTGTTATGGCTACACATCACACAGACTGTGTATAATCCCCCCTCCTGTTTTCCCACAGTAGAAAGTGTGGCAAGCCTGAAATCAAAAAAAAAAAAAAAAAAAAAAAGGCTTCCAGGTCTGACAAATAGTTTGCATGTTATTCAATTTCAAAGACTTAGTTGCATCTAAATAAGTATCCAGTTTTCCCAACTCATGTTATTATTCAGAGATATACAATTTTTGAATGATAGAATGTAATAGCTTCCTGTAAAGCATAGAAAAAATGGGAATTTCAAAATATCGATTTAAGAAAGGACAGATCAATAGATCTAAATGCTAATTTTCTGCTCTTTCCATCTTTCTTTCAAATATATATGTTTTTGTCTCCCAGCAACATTGGTTCAGATGCAAAAATCATTTCTGCTGACCTTCTTTTTATTTTATCTTTTCTGGGTTGCAGAAAGTCAACTCTTACCTTGGAATAATTTCACAAATGAATGTAATATTCCTGGAAACTTCATGTGCAGTAATGGACGCTGTATCCCAGGAGCCTGGCAGTGTGATGGGCTGCCAGACTGCTTTGATGAAAGTGATGAGAAGGAATGCCGTGAGTATACTAAACTTTGAATAGTGAAGCTTAAACCTATTGTATATAATTCAATGCATCTCAGGGATGATTGATAGGAAGGGAGACAGACAAAGGTATCCTATAGCACTGAGAAGTAACAAGACCTTCAATAAGGATTCTCCCAAATGTTGTAGTATGGACAGATTCAATTTGGAGCAGCCCTTAGAGTTGACCAGGATGGACTTTAAAGGTGATTTGCAACATTTTGTATTAAATCAGAAGCTGACTGACATCAGTGCAGCTTCTGGACTAACAGTGTTACTTGGACAAATCTAAATGTAGCCATCATTCTACCCTGGCTAGTAGATGCTGAACCAGTTTATGCTTCCAGGTGGTTTCAGAGGGAGTGAATTGGGGCAGTACAGTTACGAGGTAGGCAAAAGACATGATCTCCAGTAAATTTTCAATTAAGGCATAAGATGTAATTGTGCATAGGCTACCTAGGCATGGTCTTACCAGTTGCTCAAGTCCAGGAGAACCACCAGACTGTTAACTAGTTCTACATAGGTGGGGTTGACCCCTTCCATAACTATAGATGAACCAACTTTGGAATCAGAAAGCTGTTATTCCAAAAGCTAGAGTTTAGCCTAAGTCTGCTCCTTCCTACCCAGACCGTAAATGCATCCTGTTTATATGCAACCATCATTTAATCCTCAACTTACAACTATTCATTCAGTGACCATTTGACGTTTCAACGACACTGAAAAAAGTCACTTATGACTGTTTTTCACATTTATGACTGTTGCAGCATCCCCATAAACATATGATAAAAATTTGCCTCTACCTACCTACCTACCTACCTACCTACCTACCTACCTACCTACCTACCTACCTATATATAGTTATAGTTATATAGTTATATATATATATAGTTATATATATATAGTTATATATATATAGTTATATATATATAGTTATATATATATAGTTATATATATATAGTTATATAGTTATATATATATAGTTATATATACACACACACACACATACATACATAAAAAGGCAAATTTTGTACATACACATATCACACAAGAGGCTTTTTACTTCTGTTTTCATATAACTTTGTTATTTCCTTTATTGCATGATATCACCCTCATGCAAATAGAGAATTAATGAAGTGTTTCAAACAGAATTTATGTTTTGTTTATGAATGACTCAGCAGTGGCTTGGCAGTGGTCACAAACTACATTCAGGATATTATTTTGTCACAGAGAATAAAATGGAATGCAGTAAAATTCTGGTGGGAGGGAAAACACTGTAACTGCTGATAAAATCTTAAACAGTTGTAAAACCCCAGTTCATAAATTTCTTCAGTGGAATCAGCTTAAATCTTGGGGTGCTTAACTGATGTTCGTACAGTATGTTCTTTCTTTTCTTTCCAAGATGGATTAGATTATTGAAATATTTTAGCTAGGTCATTTTTATTTCACCCATGCAGAGGTAATCATCCTGTTCTTTTTTCATCTTTCCTTATCTTTGCTTAGTAGCAATATCAAAATTCATGAATAAATTTGAACAAGAGTGAAGGGAAAAGAACCTTTGAGCAGGTGATTCATTTCCTGTGCTATCCTATATTGACAGAGGAGGTAAAAGAAACAAAGAGGGAAAAATAAAAGACTACATTTATAGGTTCTGGTTCAAGTTACTGTGATGGGCTGCAGACTGTATTTTTCTTTTTATATGAAATCTGTCTCCATTTATAAGGGTGACTTAATTTTCCTTTGAAAATGGAATGAATGATAAGAACTGTAAAGATTTATAACAAATAAGTGAAGGAAAAAATAAGTCCACATGACAAAAAAGAATGAATATAGTGAAAAAGATGCCCATAAAACTTGTTAAATATGAATACTCTGGTTGTAGTCTCCAATTGGAAAAGAGCATTTCAGATCTGTGTACCACAGGTAAGGAAGCTCAGTTTTGTATATGGTTATCCTCTGCCCCCCTCCCTCCCCCCCTTCTGAGAGAGAGGGAGAGAGAGGGAGGGAGGGAGAGAGAGGGGTGGGTCCAGGTCCATAGATACTATTTCAGAAATATCACCTGGGCATCACAGCTATATTCCGTATCCTCTAATCATAATTGACACCAATTACTCTTAACACTGCATTGTAAAAATAGATTCAATATATTCAGTATAATCACTTCCATTCAGTCAGTCATTCACTATTTTACTTATAGTTTAGACTCTAGAGCTCTGAAAAAAATGGAACAGGGACTTATTCATTCAGAAGATGGAACTTTAGGAAAAAAATATGAATCCTGGACCAAAAAAAGTTATTTATCTCTAATTTAACTAGGCCTGGTTGTATCTAGAACACATATGCTAACTCAGAACCTATGTATCCAATTTTCTATTGATGAATACAGTGGAGTGCTCATAAGAAGAGGTTTGTTTGAAGTGTGACTGGTGATATTATCTAGCTGGGTAGTGAAACATCTGCAAGCAAACAACCAAGCAAACAAGCTCAGAGAGAACCAAGGACTCCAGAGTTCAACCCTGAACTATATACATTCTCTTCCTTTGAATATTTTTCTATGCATCAGTATTACAAAATAATGTTGGCATGCAGCTATACTTAATTGTCAGTTCTCCCAGGCAAACCAGACAGAAAACACAACTTTGCTTTGAACCCTATATTAGCATAATCTTGTAAATCTGAAGGTATAAATCTGCTGCCACTTGCCTGATCAATTTGAGCTGGTTCTTAAGTTTCTTCCTCTGACTGTTAAGGCAATAGGGGCTCCTCCCCCTTCTATCTAATTGCTTCCTAAGAAGCATCTCTTCTTCTTGTTCCTCAAGGTCATTCTCACCTAACATTTCCTTAATTGTATAAAATATCAAGTGTACAGTGTGCAAGATCCTTTTTGTTTCGTACTTTATTTAGAAAATCTAATTTTAAAAGTAGCTTATATGACTGCACAAATATTTAAATCTGCACCTGCTGTGAGTCACTTTTATGACTCAGGTGGCATATAAGTCAATTAAATAAATAAATAAATGTAAAATTTCTGTGCCCTGTTCTTGAACTAGATATTTTAGCATGACTTTAAACAATACAGAACTCTGCAGCATTATTTTCAATTCATTCATGAAAAATGAAATCCTTCGGAGTAAATTTAAACTTTTTTTTGTACTCTAACCTATCTGTTAAACACGTTGATAAGTGTTGAAGTCTTATATAAGGTTTTATATCTGGAAAAAGGATTCTTAATTAAATCAAGTTTAAGTCTCATTAGTAGTTAGTCTTTTCTAATGTATGGTATTCTGTACATGATGTTTTGAGAAATATCCAAATGGTAACCATAAAATAATTTACATGCCTTCAAATATTTACAGTAAATATTCATAATCATATTATTTTATTCAAGAAATTACAGTCTATAAGTTTCCCATGGGGTCTCTCTGAGTTTGGTGGTTTTCTTGCAGATGTTTCATTATCAAACTATGTATCATCATTGATGATGATGATGATGATGATGATGATGATGATAGCAATAGCACACATATACAGCTTCACAGTGCACAGTGCTTTACAGCCCTCTTTAAGTGGTTTATAGAGTCAGCATATTGCCCCCAACAATCTAGGTCCTCATTTTACCAACCTCAGAAAGATGGAAAGCCCTTGATCATACTGATGCTGATGCTGATACCTAGTTTGGTAATGAAACTTCTGCAAGGAAATCACCACGTTCAGAGAGCACCAAGGACTCCACTGTTCAATCCTGAGCTACAGATATTCTCAGTATAAAGGTCTCTCTTTGTCCAACGTGTGGTTACCACACCAGGGAGAGACAGGATATTTTTTAAAAAATAAAAAGGTGATATAACAGAGACAGGATATTTTTTTTAAAATAAAAAGATGATATAACAGATAGTATCTCTTTATGGATATTCATATTGGTTAGCACACATCTTCAGTGATTGGGTGCATAGTTCTCTGTATTTCCCATATTACTATTTAATCTGTTTTAGTATCTCCTGGTACTCATTAAAATAGATATTTTCCTATCTTTTCTGTGTACATGTTGAGGTAGCTGCTTGTAACAAAGAAGTCATGAAAGCATATAATCCTAATTATTGCTTTATATGTTATGAAAACTATTTTTAGAAATATGAAAATGCGTGGCCTGGAACACTTCCACCTCTTTTATGGAAGTGGAAATAATTTTAACTCTTTTATGGAAGAGTGGAAATAATTTTAACATTTACAATCTTTCAAAGAAATGACAAATAGATTGTTGGAACTGTTTTTGCTTTAAGGTCCATTATGGACATGCCAATTAGGCATTTATCCATTCATGCTGAATTCATTAGTAGTAAATGAGGGGAAGGAAGGGATCCAATCTTCAGAACTGCTGGAAACTCTGTGAGTCTGTATGTACCATGCAAACAAAAATCAGAAAGTATGAAAGAAGGAAATCATCAGCCTTGAGGAAAAAGATTTAAAATGTAAGGCCACATCCAGTTTGGTCGCCACAATGTAAAAAAGATGTGGAGACTCTAGAAAGAGTTCAGAGAAGAGCAACAAAGATGATTAGGGGACTGGAGGCTAAAATATATGAAGAACGGTTGCAGGGACTGGGTATGTCTAGTTTAATGAAAAGAAGGACTAGGGCTGACATGATAGCAGTGTTCCAATATCTCAGGGGCTGCTACAAAGAAGAGGGAGTCAAGCTATTCTCCAAAGCACCTGAGGGCAGGACAAGAAACTAATCAAGGAGAGAAGCAACCTAGAACTAAGGAGAAATTTCATGACAGTTAGAACAATTAATCAGTGGAATAACTTGTCTCCAGAAGTTGTAAATGCTCCAACACCGGAAGTTTTTAAGAAGATATTGGATAACCATTTGTCTGAAGTGGTGTAGGGTTTCCTGCCTAAGCAGGGGTTGGACTGGAAGACCTCCAAGGTCCCTTCCAACTCTGTTATTCTGTTTTTCTGAGGGTTTTTTTCTGTTTAAAATGTTGAATATCTTCAGAAATAGTGCTACATCATTTAGTTTATAATGTTTGCTAATAAATAACTATGAAACACTAGGTGGTTTCTTTCTCCAGACTCCCTGTTGTAAATCACACTGTGTTTAGAAGGTGAGTCTTGTCATCAACTTCACCGGGAGCTAGATTCTGACTGTGCTGCCATATTTAATTTCTCTTTGAGCTCTTGGAGGTTTTTTTATTCCCTGCCCTAATCAACTGTAATCTTCATCTGTCTAAAATAATTGAATAATATGTAAGCATTGAAAGTAATATGTGAGCATTGAAAGTAGCTTTTGTCGGCTAACGAGCAACAGTTACTTAGAGAATTGATAGGTTGATGCTTTTGTCAACTAACAAGCAGCAGATGGTATATTTTCAAAGTATGGCATATCATCCTTGCTTACTGCCTGAAAAGATAACAGACAAATTTAAAGTTTCACCAAATAACCAGACATATCTGATTATCCCTCCCCCCAACACATTCACCCACACACACTTTATGGGGGGGGGGGGGGGTGTTAGGTGGGAAGAGCCTTTTTTGTTAGTTCCATGTGCTTTCAGAAATTTGTCTGTAAATCAACAGTGACACCCAGTGTCCAGTTTCACTTATCTTTGTGTTTATGATCATTATATTTACACATTAGGACAGCCAGCCAAAATGAGCTAATTGTCTTATGCTTCATTCTTCATGGCAAATTATAAGCATGGAAGTATTTGTACATTTCTTTATTACAGATATAAAATTGGAACCTGAAAAAAAATATTTATTATTTATTTATTACATTTATATGAGTGCCCATCTCACAAAAAATGACTCTGGGTAGTGTTCAAAAATTAACCAAAACAATAAATATATAAAACAATCATTGTTACAAATATAAAACAGTTTACAATAGTGGCAAATATCTGTAGCTCAGGTGTAGGATGAGGGTGAAGGTTCGTTCTCTGACCTTGTGGGTTGGTTTCTGAACATTTCGTTACCAGGCTAGGTAACATCTTCAGCAGAGTTTAAGGGATGTAAGTGTCAGTGTTCTTCTGTTTATTAGAGCTTCAGGTATGGGTGTGTCAAATGAAGATCTTATGATGGGTCTTATGGTGTGAGCCATCAGTTAGTATCTTGTGACGGGTCTTGTGATAGGGAGGTTACATTAGGTCAGCGTCATTGGGAGATGAACTGGTGGGGGGGAGTTGCATGTGTTGGTTAAAGTTGATGCTGTCTCTGGTTTGTTGTGTGGTTGATTTAGATTCTGAGGGGTTCATAGGTTGGTCAATGTTTCTGTTGATGGAATAAACCTGGGCCATGTCAAGGCACACTCTTGAAGCCCTTATAAAGAGAACACTGACACTGATATCCCCTAAACTCCACTGAAGGCGTTACATAGTCTGGTAACGAAATGTTCGGAAACCAACCCACAAGCTTAAAGAACTAACTTTCACCTTCATATAAACCAATCACTATTATAAAATACCACAAGGCACTAGAAAGGGAGTATTAACCACATTAATGAAGCCATATGAGAATTTCACCAGTCCACTGAAATTCCTAGGCCTAAAGATATAGCCAGGACTTGATGAATTTGTGGAAGAGAATAGAATAGAATAGAATAGAACAGAACAGAATAGAATTCTTTATTGGCCAAGTGTGATTGGACACACAAGGAATTTGTCGTTGGTGCATATGCTCTCAGTATACATAAAGAATCTATATCTTTTTTTGTTGACGACAGTATAAATACCCCAAAATCTGGAACAAGCAGATGTCACTGAGGAACATATGATTCTACCTTTTACTTAAATGCTATGTAAATCCAATACTCCATGTAGCCAGGTTCAGATTCAACATAAAATCTAAGAATACACACACAGTTCTTCTCACTGCAGTAAACTTAACCATTAGTCTGCTTACCTTCACAACTGGAAGTCTAATTGTATCTGTTAATGGAAAAATCAGAATAATACTAAGTATCACAGATGTTAATGTAATAAATCAAATATTTGACAATTGTATCAACGTCACAATTTTCTCACAATATTTTTTTCCGATTCCCAAATTTATATGAGAAATGAAAAAGTACATATTAATTGTACTATGGTAGGTATGTATAGCTGTTCCTAGCCATATTCCCCAGTGTATTTTTACCATGTTGAAAACTGAGGGATGAAAAAGAAATTTAAGTTTGTGAGCAGCTATTCATGCATTAAGACTCGCTGTAGAGCGGTAGGGAAAGGAGATTTTTGACAAGAGTATGTCTTGCCTTTCTTAGGGCAATTTGTCAACCCTAGTTATTGTATTCTTGTTTATCACAACCCAATTACTAAAACATTGCTTGCTCTCTTTCCCGTCATCACTTCATTTTGAAAAAAAAGAATGATAAAATAGCATCCAGTTAAAATTTTAGCTAAGTGGAATAGAAATATGAAAGGAAGGATACAGATTCAAATGATTAGAAGAAATGTGTTCATAATTTACTGTCTACTATTCCCATTCAGTTACCTAATAAATTGAACTGATATCAGAAACCCTTCTTGATAGTCTAAAGAATTATTGGAATGAAACAGTAGATTTTGATATGTGAAGAGAACAGTGTAGGAAGTCAAGATGGAAATTGTAATAATAATTTAGCACAATGCTACATAATTCTCAAAGGAGAATAGTCTGCTCTTTGGGAAAACAATGCAAAGGGCAATAAGCCAAAACACAATATTTGGGTTGAATATGGGGCCCTCTATTGACAAAGCATATATTCAGTGGGATTCAAATTTTTTTACTACTAGTTCAGTGGGCGTGGCTTGGTGGTGTACCATAACTTAGCTTGATGGGTGTGGCAGGGGAGGGATCCTGTAAAATCTCTATTCCCACCCCATTCCAGGTGAAGGATACTGTAAAATCTCAATTTCCATCCCACTTTAGAAGAAGGTTACTACAAAATCCTCATTTCCTCCCTGCAACTCAGGACACAGAGAATACATGGGGGCGGGCCCAGTCAGAAGTGGTATTTACCAGTTCTCCAAACTACTCAAAATTTCTGCTACCAGTTCTTCAGAACTGGTCAAAACCTGCTGAATACCACCTCTGCATATATTCTACCACAAAGCTAGAGTCTTTGCCATTCATCAAAGAACACCATTATAACTCATCTTTGTTCATTTCTGTAACTCAGCAAAATTCTGTATTTCTGTTGCTTTACATTTAGAACTTTAAAACTGCTTTATTTTTTAAATCTTGCACACATTTTCCAGGTCTTCGGTATAGGGAGAAAAAACATTGCCTTAAAGTAAAGTGTATGTTGTCTTTAGTCATCCTGCTGTGCTAATAAAGTAATGTGGTGTAGCAGCTCTTTGTTGAAGGTACTCTTTTTTGCTAACAACTTTCAAGATTTTCTCTTGATTTGTGGCATAATGCCTTCACCTTTTTGATTTAAAGACTACCTCCCAGGCAACAGCATTCACATCTTCCATTGGTATTGTATCCATCTAGAACAGGTTTTGTTTTCTTAGAATTTTGGTGCAGTAGATTTTATTATATTGTGCAATTTACAGTACATGCAGAAGATTATCATATTTATGGTGCTAA